>NC_091989.1:85883183-86483183 GCF_044704955.1 Pristiophorus japonicus | reverse complement strand
CACAGACTGGCCCAGCCCCAGGCCTCACAGACTGGCCCAGCCCCAGGCCTCACTGACAGGCCTAGCCCCAGGCCTCACTGACAGGCCCAGGCCCAGGCCTCAGGCAGCCCCAGGCCTCACTGACAGGCCCAGGCCCAGGCCTCACTGACGGGCCCAGGCCCAGGCCCAGACTCAGCGGGAATAAAGTGGAGGCTGCTGGGTGGGAGCGGGAAATTGAGCAGCAGCAGGTGGCCGTCACTGGGATCCATGGAAACGGTTACCCGTATAAGGTTAGTGATGGGGAAGAGGTTCGTTGATCGTGCTTGTGGGAATGAGTAAGGAAGCCAGCGGCCGAGGAGGCTGAAGGATTCCTTGTAGGGCTTGGAAGAGCACTCCTGGAACCTTCTCATACCAGCCTTGGAGCTGCGTTTGTTTAATCGGTGCCCCGCCATTGAACTCAAATTTCTCCCACCACCGGCGCACCGTGGCTGCAGTGTGTACCATCTACAAGATGCACTGCAGCAACTCACCAAGGCTTCTTCGGCAGCACCTCCCAAACCCGCAACCTCTACCACCCAGAAGGACAAGGGCAGCAGGCGCATGGGAAAACCACCACCTCCAAGCTCCCCTCCAAGTCACACACCATCCCGACTTGGAAATATATCGGCTGTTCCTTCATTGCCGCTGGGTCACAATCCTGGAACTCCCTACCTAACAGCACTGTGGGAGAACCTTCACCACTGCAGCGGTTCAGGAAGAAGATAGTCCATCATCACCTGCTTAAGAGCAACGAAGGATGAGCAATAAAAGCTGGCCTTGTCAGGGACTCCAGCTCACAGAGGACCGGAGGTTCCCCTCAGGGAGTGACAGTGATAACTGGAGCCACGGAGCATATCTGGAGTGTAAACCCCAAAGTATAACAGTGCACTTTAAGGCGAGTCCCCATTGAAGGGTGAAAGTCCATGCTTGTTACAGGCTGTCGGAGCACAACCTGTGGTGTGTTGGCCCAATAACAATCCAACTGCTGGTGGCGATGGGCCCACAGCACTAAGCTGCCTCGAGGTGAAGAATAAGTTGCCAAAAGTGCTCAGAGAAATCACAGGATGGCTGCCGCGGGCAACAGAGCAATTCCAAACAGCTGAAGGAATGAGGTCCTTTCTGAGGATACAAATACCAGCATGAGCTTGGGGAAGGAGGATATCCACAGGGAGGGAGACGTTAACATGAGGCAGGTTGTTATGCCAGGACGGGAGAGATGGTCGAGTGTGGGAGGAGACAAAGCCCCACCACAGGGAAAAGCCAGACTCCCATGTCAAGTTGTGAAAGTCTTGGCGAGGGGGAGGCCCAGTTCAGGACTGGAGAACGGAGCCCCACAGTGGGAGAGATGGCCCTCTCCAGGGGCGGGGGCAGATTCACATCACAGGGTCAACCAGCACTCCTCCCAGTCAGCTCGTGTGCTGTGCAGAACCAGGGAGATGAAGAAATATAGTACACGGGCACCACCTCACCCAAAACTCATCCTAACCCTCACTCCACCCCCACCCTCACCCCCACTCCCATCCTCACCCACACTCTTACCCCCACCCCCCACCCACACCCCCACCCCCACCCTCACCCTCACCCTCACCCCCATCCACACCCTCACCCCCACCCACACTCCCATCCTCACCCTCACATGTACCCTCACCTCCACCCCTATCCTCACCCCCACCCTCACCCTCACCCACACCCTCACCCTCACCATTACCATTGTGACCTTCACCAGGATTATCACCAACCCCCATTGTCACTGCTACCACATGAATCATCATTATCCTTATTGTCGCCGTGCACCTTTTGATACACAGAACACAGATTGGTGTTTGGGCTGGGGACTCTGGGTACGTGACCTATGGGTACAGGCTCTCTGACACCTCAGCATCGTGACCATTGCTCATGTGTGAGACTCGACAGTGTGTGCCAGCTGCCTACTCTGCCATGGAGAGCCTCACTGTCATGCCTGGTCCTGTCATTGCCTGACGCCCGCTGTCCAACAGGAGTCACTAGACCGCGACCTCAGGCGGGGCTGCTGGCTGAGTGCTTTCCCCTCTGTGGCCAAGCGACTGTGAGGTAATTCGAGGCCCCACTGTTAAGACCAGGGATAGGGCGACGCACATTCTGCCCTGGGAGATTGTCCACCACTTCGACAGATGCATTTACCCATTGAGCTATCGAGGTAGCCTGGGGCTTACGTTAACAAGTGACAGTGCACAGAGCCAGGAATGAATGGAGCTCAAGTGCCTTTGTGCTGAGCCCTTTACCTGTGATGGAGTAAATGAGAAGACAGGTGACCATGGAGAGGACAGAGATGAGGATCCAGTGCGACAGCTTCCTGTTCTGCATGCTGCTGTAGATCGCAACGCTGGCCTCGTGACACTGCAACACAGAGATCGACACGTTGAGAACAGGCGGCCAATCCCGTTACACGCCTGTGAGGTCTCCCAACCACCGGCCAATCCCGTTACACGCCCTGTGAGGTCTCCCAACCACCGGCCAATCCTGTTACACTCCCTGTGAGGTCTCCCAACCACCGGCCAATCCTGTTACATGCCTTGTGAGGTCTCCCAACCACCGGCCAATCATGTTACACGCTCTGTGAGGTCTCCCAACCACCAGCCAATCCCGTTACACGCCCTGTGAGGTCTCCCAACCACCGGCCAATCCCGTTACATGCCCTGTGAGGTTTCCCAACCACTGGCCAATCCCGTTACACGCCCTGTGAGGTCTCCCAACCACCGGCCAATCCCGTTACATGCCCTGTGAGGTCTCCCAACCACCCTCCTGCGGAACGCAGGGTACCTCGGTACCCAATGGCTCTCATTGCATTACGGGGGGGTTCATATCCAGGAGTAAGAAAGAAAGAACTTGCATTTATATAGCGCCTTTCACTTCCTCAAGACATCCCCGAAGCGCTTTTTATGCCAATGAGGTACTTTTGAAGTATAGTCACTGTTGCAATGTAGGAAACGCCAATTTGCACACAGCAAGCTCCCACGAACAGCATTGAGATAATGACCAGCCAATTTGATTTTAGTGATGTTGGTTGAGGGATAATTATTGGCCCGGACACCACAGAGAACTTCCGACTGGAATAGTGCTGTGGGATCTGTTGCGCCCATTGGAGATGGCAGATGGTTAGCTGACAATTGATACCTCCGACAGTGCAGCACTTGCTCAGTAAAGCACTGAAGTAGACAATGCTTAGATAATGTGCTCAAGTCTCTGGAGCTGGGCTTGAACACATGATGTGCTGACTCTGAGGTGAGGGTGATACCACTGAGCCATGGCTGATAGACTGGTCACAGGTCACAGGTCCTGCACCAGCCAGCACATACTGTCCACGGAGACACCACTGGGCATCATGTTAGGATGGATGGATTTGAAGCTTTGAATTACAATGGACTGTTGCAACCATCTCTAGAATTACTGCAGTCCCGCTCCAACATCCCCAGCAGCCAGCACTGTCCTTTCTAGCCCAGGGACTGCTGCAATCCCGAGCAGGGGGCCATGATTTGCTTCCTCAGAGAATGCTCACTGCTCCATGTAACCACAGCAATGGTGAGATAACGGGATTGGCAGGGCTTAATACTGGCCAACGCGGGTATCAACACACATCCAACTACATGAAGTGTTTCACAAACACTTCGCGGGCGGGTTTCTGGCGGGGCTCTCCCGATTGGCCACTCCATCTTTGGCGGGGAGTCGATTGAAGCCCTGTCTCCCGCCGTTTCTCCGGGGTGTTGCCGCAGTTACAGTTGCCGATTGGGAAGTCCCCACGGCCCGAGGAAATTCAGCCCCATGTTGTTTGGTGCAGACTGAGGATTATCACAGGGTGATTGCTTCTCTTGTATTGTTTTGCAGAGAGGGTAACTGCAACATGGAATTCTTTAACTCGAGTGGACAATTTTCCCGATTTGCTTTTGAGGAGGGGGGTTGGTTTGCGGCCCCCTTATAGTGGCTGCCTGGCCTTTCCCAATCTTCTCCCATGCCCAACGCGGTGAACGGCCTGTGCACCCTAACGGAAACATTGCTCGCGGCTAATTCGGGGCTGGGGGCAGAGGGTATGCCATTCACTACACAGCTGTTCCTTACCATGCCCGCTCTGGGTGCGAGGGACACTCACACTGCAAATGAGTTGGGCCCTCGTCCCAAGGAGCTAATGGTGGAAAGCATGGAGAATGTGGAGTTCAGAACTATCATCGGCAGAAGTAAACCCCACTGGAACATACGTTATCGGCGATCGATGGAACAGAACCAGAACCTCTCAGCCACCATCAACCGCTGCTCCCTTACCTGGAATCCAAAGCAGATGGTCGGAACGACTGTGAACATGGCCGCCCATGAAGAAACACTGATGGACAGAAACAAAATGGTGCTTAACGTGAGTGACTGGTAGGAACACGGGAAGTGCGATATACGTCTCCTACCTTTTTACATGATGCACAATTCATGGGGTGTAAGCTACAGTTTATCACCAGCAAGGAGGCCCCGAGGCCCATCGACTGTTCATGGGCTCACTCAACAGTTAGGTTCACCGGGGAATCCACTTCACTCGGTAGTTTTCCTATTTATTGCAGAAAACCTTCTGGTGAGGATTTTGGGCTTGTCGAAGCTGAGGAACATTGGTGCCAGCAGATGGAGCCCTTTTCATTGGGTGTCAGCTTTGGCTCAGTGGGCAGCACTCTCCCATCTGAGTCCAGAGGTTGTGGGTTCAAGCCCCACTCCAGAAGACTTGAGCACAAAATCTCAGCTGACACTCCCAGTACAGTACTGAAGGAGCCCTGCACTGTCGGAGGTGCTGTCTTTCAGATGCGACGTTAAACTGAGGTCTCGTCTAGCCTCTTGGGTGGAGGTAAAAGATCCCATGGTATTATTTCCAAAAAGAGCAGGGGAGTTATCCCTGGTGTCCTGGGCCCAATATTTATCCCTCAATCAATGTCACTAAAACAGATTATCTAGTCATTATCACACTGCTGTTTGTGGGAGCTTGCTGTGTGCAAATTACCTGCCGCCTTTCCCACATTAGAACAGTGACCATACTTCAAAAGTACTTCATTGACTCTAACGTGCTTTGGGGCATCCTAAGGTTGTGAAAGGAGTTATATAAATTGCAAGTCTGTCTTTCTTTCCATTTTGGGCCCCTCAAGCACTGATAGGCCAAATGCAGCATGGTTGGATGCCCTTACTCTGTCCCAGCATGGTCCCCCAAGGCCTTGCCTCCGAAGACCATCCCACAATGCAACACATTGACATTTTCCACAACCCACACCAAAGCACTGCCGGAAGTTTTCCCGATCAATGCCAGGCAATGCCAATCCTGTGCCTATACTCACTGAGAGCTGCATTCAGGTGACACAAAGCTGCACAATGACACGCTGTTATGTTTTCGGTGTGACCTCACAAACACACAGGCTGTAAGATGGCTGATAGTCAGGTGACCTGTTCCCTCTTTATTGTTGTAAGCAGCAATGGCTGCAATGACACAGTAGCCCACTGGGTGAAGCTATATATATTACAGACGCGAACAGCCCCGGAATTCACTGGGGAGTAAAACTGGGCAGTCTGCCTGGTCCTGTCAGCTTGGGTTATAATGACCCCACTCCAGGTCAGCAATCTATTCAATCTTCACCAGCCCAATCCAGACTGTGACCCTGGTCTCGACCCATCTCCTGCACTTTGGCCTATGACCTGTTAGTTATACAGACGTTCCTTTTGCTGCTGTCCCCATGCAGGTCAACCGTGAAAACCAGCAAACGCTAAAAATCAGGATCGACCCCACTGGCCCCGATTATCACATGTAGAAGCAACTAGTCCCAGGCCTCTCCCTGCCACCCACTCTCTCCTTTCACTCCATCGTTCCCCAGGCTGGACTGGGACTGGTGCATTGTGTGTACTGAATGGACCAATGTACTACGTGGCGTGTCAGATACAGAACATCAGTCGGTGTGGATTTTGGATAGATTTTTGTCAGACAAGGGTATTAAACCAAGGCGGGTAGATAGAGTTCAGATCTGGATCTGCCATGATCTAATTGAATGGAGGATCAGGCTCGAGGAGGTGAATTGTGTGCTCCTGTTCCTGTGTTGTCATGTTAAACCCAGGTTTTCGGCAGCTCATGTCTTATGCACTGCACCACTCTGTGAGGCAATCGACCACTTGATCAACGCCATTACATTTAGATCCCTTGTGGGGGCAAATATCAGTGGAAATAAAACCAGACTCTCCCAGGATTAGTCTATAATGATTAAGATAACACATGCTCTAATGCTGTGTCAGAACTGAAAACAGCCATCAACACGAATCTGTACAGCTTCACAATGTGTAGAGATAATGGGCTCAAATTTTCCTCAAAGCATTTTTTTGGCGTACTTGAAGAGTTACGGCTGATTTTTTGGGGGCCTAAATACACCAGAAAAAAATTATTCGAAGTTTCCCCCTTGGATTTCTTCATTTTGGCCTGGCATAACCCGACCTTTAGTTTTGGGGGTGGAGACTTGATCTGCGCCAAAAAGATCAGGCTGCCATGGTAACCAGGGACACAATGCGAGCTGAGGCTGCAAAGTGAAGCATACAGCCAGCTCCCAACATGTTAAAGGAATTGAAAAACACATAGCAGCAACTTACCTCCAACCCCACCCGAAGAGCTTGCCGATCCACTCTCTCTCTCTCTCTCTCTCTCTCGCTCTCTCACACTTGCTCTCTGTGTCTGTGTGTGAACCGGGGACTGAGAATGGTTGGGCGTGGTTGGAGGTAAGTTGCTGCTATGTGTTTTTCAATTCTTTTAGTGTGTCCGGGCATCAGCTGCGCCGATTTCCTTAACTCTCCAAAAGGTTTTTCTGCAGCGGTCACATAGGCTGGCCTAAGCACAACTGGAGTAGCTCTCAGCTGGCCAAACTTCCCTAAATGGCCAGAATTGGCGTAGGTGGCTGGTTACGACCATTTTGGCTGAAAAAAAACTGACCTAAAAAAATGATAACTAACTGAGTTACGCTGGTGCAAATTGATCGGGGAAACTGTAGTTTTTCAACTTAGGCCAAAAAGAGCAACCTGCTCCAAAAAAACGTCGCAAATCACTGGGGAAACTTGAGCCTATTAAGATTAGAGCATGTTCTGTTGCGTTACAATGTGATTCTCTGGGCATGCAGCTGGTGTGATGAGCTGACATCGCCGGTACCAGGACATTCCCTCTAAATGTGACCGTTATAATCCCCATGTCTCGTGGATTGCCCCACTAATCTCACTGGACGGAACAGCCTGGCGTCTTACCTGGAGCTGTGATATTCTGGGAGCAATGCAGAATCCTTCATCAGGTAGAACTTCACAACGACCATAATTGTTAAATATGTGGCTGCAAAAGTCCCCAGGATACTAAGGGAGGGAAAAGAGAATATAAAAACATAAGAAATGGGAGCAGGAGTCGACCATTTGGCCCCTCGAGCCTGCTCTGCCATTCAATAAGATCATGGCTGATCTGATCATGGACTCAGCTCCACTTCCCCGCCTGCTCCTCATAACCCTTGATTCTCTTAGCATTTAAAAATCTGTCTATCTCCACCTTAAATATATTCAATAACCCAACCTCCACAGCTCTCTGGGGCAGAGAATTCCAAAAATTCATGACCCTCTTGGAGAACAAATTCCTCCCCATTTCCACTTTAAATGGGCGGCCCCTTATTCTGAGACTATGCCCCCGAGAACAGTGAGATAAGCTGAGGAGAGGCCACATTCATTCCTGAGACTGACAACATTATCTGGGAACCAGAGTCAGACGCAATCCTACCCTCACACAGTGCCCATGGTCAGATACAGCGACACACACACAGACTCCCAGACACATGCTCAGACACAGTGAGACACACACAGACACAGGCTCCCAGACACATGCTCAGACACAGTAAGACACACACACAGACTCCCAGACACTTGCTCAGACACACACACAGACTCCCAGACACATGTTCAGACACAGTGAGACACACACAGACACAGGCTCCCAGACACATGCTCAGACACAGTAAGACACACACACAGACTCCCAGACACTTGCTCAGACACAGTGAGACACACACACAGACTCCCAGACACATGCTCAGACACTGTGAGACACACACAGACTCCCAGACACTTGCTCAGACACGCTGACAACACACACACACACAGACACACAGGCCGGAATGTCCCCATTGCCGAGTGGTGGGTTTGGGGACGGGTCAGCAGTAAAACCCCTGGAATTCCCAGCGAATCAGGAACCGGTGGCCATGCCGCTGCCTCACGCATTTAACTCGGGTGGCTGTGATCGGCAGGAGCGAGCGGCCTCAATCAAATCATCCACTGCTTGTTGAGAGACCCTGAGGAGGGGTTCAATGGCAGGTTTTGAGGTTTACTGCTGGAGCGTGAGATACACGCAGCTCCGGAAGCTGGCCTGTGGAGGAGAGTCCATTCACTGAGAGCTGGGAAACGCTCATAAATACTGCAACATTACACTCCGTTACATTCCCAATGGGAAGGCTCCTGCTCACTCCATCCTGTCCACAGATTTAGGTGTCAGCAGTTTGCGGGTCATGTCTGAAAGCTCGAAAGCTTCTCTCACCAAATTGCTGCTCACTGTCACAACACTGAGTGATTGGCTCTCTGCCCTCCACTTTACCTGCCATATACTACATTCTTTTTATGTTCTCGGGATGTGGGCGTCACTGGCAAGGCCCAGCATTTATTGCCCATTCCTAATTGCCCCTTGAGAAGGTGGTGGTGAGCTGCTGCAGTCCATGTGGTGAAAGTGCTCCCACAGTGCTGTTAGGGAGGGAATTCCAGGATCTAGACCCAGCGGCGATGAAGGAACGGCGACATATTTCCAAGTCAGGATGGTGTGTGACTGGGAGGGGAACGTGGAGGTGGTGGTGTTCCCATGCGCCTGCTGCCCTTGTCCTTCTAGGTGGTAGAGGTCACGGGTTTGGGAGGTGCTGCCGAAGAAGCTTTGACGAGTTGCTGCAGTGCATCTTGTAGATGGTACACACTGCAGCCACGGTGCGCCGGTGGTGGAGGGAGTGAATGTTGAAGGTGGTGGATGGGGTGCCAATCAAGCGGGCTGCTTTGTTCTGGATGGTGTCGAGATACTTGAGTGTTGTTGGAGCTGCACTCATCCAGGCAAGTGGAGAGTATTCCATCACACTCCTGACTTGTGCCTTGTAGATGGTGGAAAGGTTATGGGGAGTCAGGAGGTGAGACACTCGCCGCAGATCACCCAGCCTCTGACCCGCTCTTGTTGCCACAGTATTTATGTGGCTGGTTTAGTTAAATTTATGGTCAATGGTGACCCCCAGGATGTTGATGGTAATGCCGTTGAATGTCAAGGAGCAGTGGTTAAACTCTCGCTTGTTGGAGATAGTCATTGTCTGACACTTGTGTGGTGAGAATGTTACTTGCCACTTATCAGTCCAAGCCTGAATGTTGTCCAGGTCTTGCTGCATGCGGGCATGGACTGCTTCAATATCTGAGGAGATGCGAATGGAACTGAACACTGTGCAGTCATCAGCGAACCTCCCCACTTCTGACCTTATGATGGAGGGAAGGTCATTGATGAAGCAGCTGAAGATGGTTGGGCCGAGGACACTGCCCTGAGGAAGCGATATCCTGGGACTGTGATGATTAACCTCCAACAACCACAACCATCTTCTTTTGTGCTGAGTATGACTCCAGCCATTGGAGAGTTTCCCCCCTGATTCCCATTGACTTCAGTTTTACTAGGGCTCATTGATGCCACAGTCGGTCAAATGCTTCCTTGATGTCAAGGGCAGTCACTCTCACCTCACCTCTGGAATTCAGATCTTTTGTCCATGTTTGGACCAAGGCTGTAATGAGGTCTGGAGCCAAGTGGTCCTGGCAGAACCCAAACTGGGCATCGGTGAGCAGGTTATTGGTGAGTAAGTGCCACTTGATAGCACTGTTGACGACATCTTCCATCACTTTGCTGATGATTGAGAGTAGACTAATGGGGTGGTAATTGGCCAGATTGGATTTGTTTTGTATGCAACCCTATGTAACCAGCATTCTACCGCCACCAGAGGGTGCATCAGTTGGAGTCTCAAGGGATCCCAGCATCCCTTGGGAGCACTGTATATAAGCAGGCCTCCCATGCTGTACCAGCACTCTGGAGTTGGAATAAAGAGACTAAGGTCACACTTACTCACGTCTACAGTACTCAGTCACATCGCTTTATTCAATACATAACAGGATTTGTCCTGCTTTCTGTGGACAGGACATACCTGGGCAGTTTTCCACATTGTCGGGTAGATGCCAGTGTTGTAGCTGTACTGGAACAGCTTGGCTAGAGGTGCAGCTAGTTCTGGAGCACAAGTCTTCAGCACAACAGCAGGGATGTTGTCAGGGCCCAGAGCCTTTGCTGTATTCAGTGCGCTCAGCCGTTTCTTGATATCACGTGGAAATGGCTGAAGACTGGCTTCTGTGATGGTGGGGACCTCAGGAGGAGGCCGATATGGATCATCCACTCGGCATTTCAGGCTGAAGCTGGTTGTAAACACTTCAGCCTTGTCTTTTGCACTCACGTGCTGGGCTCTGCCATCATTGAGGATGGGGATATTCAAGGAGCATCCTCCTGGGTGTCATCAAGGGTGTCACTTATACTGTCTCACCTTGGTCCTCAGAATCAGACCAAGATGAGCCCCAACACCGACGACCCGATGCTGCACAGGAGGGGGTCAGCACAGGACTGCACCAGGCCAGAGGCGATATCCCTAACACATGGTATACATGCAGAGGATGACTGAGCAGCAGTGCTTCAGTAGGCTC
Source organism: Pristiophorus japonicus (assembly GCF_044704955.1). Classification (NCBI taxonomy): domain Eukaryota; kingdom Metazoa; phylum Chordata; class Chondrichthyes; family Pristiophoridae; genus Pristiophorus; species Pristiophorus japonicus. Next base: position 86,472,359 of record NC_091989.1, on the reverse strand, counting down.
ATGCTATCATGCCAGGTCATTGTGAACATATGTAGCTTGCTGGAACAAGACCTGCTGCCCCAAGGACCTGGTGGATAGGCCTTACCCGGGCCCGTCAAAGTCATAACTGCACTCAACTTTTTCGCCTCCGGCTCCTTCCAGGGTTGTGCAGCAGTCAACTGCAGGACCTCCGTTGGCCAATCACAGACGCATCGCCCAGATGACCAACGCCATGTTTGAAAAGTCAGCCAATTATATCCACTTTGCCACTGATGAGGCCAGTGTTACTGAGCGGGCGCTCAGCTTTGTGGCTCTGGCTGGCTTCCCACACGCGCAACGCATCATCACCTGCACACAGGTGGCCATGAAGACACCCCATCATCACCCAGGTGTGTTTGTAAACTGCAGGGGCTTCCGCTTCCTCAATGTGCAGCTCAGCAGCAACCATCAAACCAGCATCATGCATGTGTGCCCCACATTCCCTGGCTGCTGCCATTACATCCATTACATTCAACGGATCCATTACAGACCCAATCCACGTGAGGACCGGGGTCAAACAGGGCTGTGTCATCGCCCCAATCCTCTTCTCAATCTTCCTCTCTGCCATGCTCCACCTCACAGTCAACAAGCTCCCCGCTGGAGTGGCACTAAACTACAGAACCAGTGGGAAGCTGTTTAACCTGCGCCGTCTCCAGGCCAGGTCCAAGACCACCCCAACCTCTGTCGTCGAGCTACAGTACGTGGACGACGCCTGCGTCTGTGCACATACAGAAGCTGAACTCCAGGATATAGTTGATGTATTTACTGAGGCGTACGAAAGCATGGACCTTACGCTAAACATCAGTAAGACAAAGGTCCTCCACCAGCCTGTCCTCACCACACAGTACTGCCCCCCAGTCATCAAGATCCACAGCGCGGCCCTGGACAACGTGGACCACTTCCCATACCTCGGGAGCCCCTTATCAACAAGAGCAGGCATTGATGACGAGATTCAACACCACCTCCAGTGCACCAGTGCAGCCTTCGGTTGCTTGAGGGAAAAAGTGTTTGAAGATCAGACCCTCAAAACTGCCACCAAGCTCATGATCTAAAGGGCTGTAGTAATACCCACCCACCTGTATGGCTCAGAGACATGGACACCTCAAATCGCTGGAGAAATACCACCAACAATGTTTCTGCAAGATCCTACAAATCTCCTGGGAGGACAGACGCACCAATGTTAGTGTACTCATCCAGGCCAACATCCCCAGCATTGAAGCACTGACCACACTCGATCAGCTCTGCTGGGCAGGCCACATTGTCCGCATGCCAGACACGAGACTCCCAAAGCAAGTGCTCTACTCGGAACTCCTTCACGGCAAACGAGCCAAAGGTGGGCAGAGGAAACGTTACAAGGGCACCCTTAAAGCCTCCATGATAAAGTGCAACACCACCACCGACACCTGGGAGTCCATGGCCAAAGACCGCTCTAAGTGGAGGAAGAGCACCTCGAGTCTCATCGCCGAGAGCATGCAGAAACCAAGCGCAGACAGTGGAAGGAGCGTGTGGCAAACCAGTCCCGCCCACCCTTACCCTCAACGACTATATGTCCCATCTGTGACAGGGACTGTGGCTCTCGTATTGGACCGTTCCGCCACCTAAGAACTCATATTTAGAGTGGAAGCAAGTCTTCCTCAATTCCGAGGGACTGCCTACGATGATGATGGTGTGTGCCCCAGATTCCCTGCCTGCTGTCATGACTCTTTCATGCTGCGTGTGTCCACCAGCCCTTTGTACCTTCAAACACACGTACTGGCTGGCTGCTTGGAGACAAGGGCTATCCACTGAAGACGTAGCTCATGACACCCTTGAGGAGGCTAAGTACTGAGACATAGGAGCATTATAATGAGAGGCATATGTCCACCAGCTCCATCATAGAACAAACAATCGGCATGTCGAAGATACGCTTCAGATGCCTTGACAGGTCTGGAGGAGTCCTTCAGTAAACACCAGCCAGTGTCTCCAGAATCATCGTTTCCTGCGCACTGCACAACATAGCACAGCAGCGAGGATTGGAGCTGCAAGAGGAGCAAGGCGCAAAGCACACTGCATCTTCAAAGGAGGCAGAGGATGAAGAGAAGGTGGACGATGAGAAGGAGGTGGTGGAGGGACCTGAGGTGGAGATGCACCAGCAGCAGTGTACATTGCAGTCCGCAAGGCCAGGGTTGGTCTCATCATGATCAGATTTACTTAAATTGCTGCTATGTATCCATAAGGCTGCCACATGCTGTACTAAACCACATGCTGCACTATGCCCCTCTCCCGACCCCAGCAACAACGTAAAGCATCCCTAAATTAACTAAGCCATTCCCGTCACCCAAATCACCATTGCTCGAGGTTACGTAATGTCTCACCATTCACTCTAAGTGACAAAGCCATTTCCCAGGTAGCAGGCAAGACCGGAAAATGGTGCAAATAAATATATTCGTCTATGTCATAAAAATAACTGAAACATGTGTTCATACACCCACGTGCATACCCTTGTGCATCTACTTTTGTGCCTTTTCCCTTTTCTGCGTGTTTCTACCAGGTGCAACCCCTGTGGCTTGAGCAGCGATAGAGGCAGGATGCTCACTTCCCTGCTTAGACACTTTTGGCGGATGTCCTCTGGGTTTTGGAGCCTGTGATACCCGACAGGATCAAACACGGCCATCGAGATCCGAGGAAGTATGTGGGGCTCTGACTGGTGAGAGGCAAGGGGGAGGAGTGGGGGGCCGTCACTTCCATCATCCCTCTCTTGGGCCACCCACACCTCCTGCCAGCGAGGAGCTGGAGAGCAGCTTGCTGCACAGCGGTGGGGCCATGAGGGCCCAAGTCTATATTTATATCCCTCCTGGAGACGAGGGCTATGAGTGTCCGCAGCGAGCATGTGTTCGTGTGATGGTGCTTGCTGCTCTGTGCAGGTGGGCATTGTTCCATGGACCAGCACATCGTCGCCATCGCCTGCGACATGGTGCTGCTCATGTTGGAGATGGACTCCTCCATTCTCTGCACATTTTTACACATCGCGGCTGCAAAGATTGCCAGAGCCTCAGCAATTGTTGCTGCTCCCCCCCCCGCCAGGATCGCCCTCTTTTTGGATGGCCCCCAATGCTCAGCGTCTGCATGCAGCTGAGCAGAGCTGGGAGCGTCCTGCGCCCTCCGGTGGTGAGCACTCTCCACTGCTGTTCCCGTCTCCACCCTCCGCCCTTGCTCACCTGTACAGCATGAGACACCAGGTGAGAACTCTCCCCTCTCCCGCACAGCACCCACCGAGCTGTGTGTATCTGCGCTAGTGCTGGGTGCTTGGGTCTGCAGACGGAGCTCCCTCAGAGAATGGAGCTTCCCCTAGGAGTGGTCCTCCTCCAGCTGGACAGCGGGGGTGGGCGAGGGCTGGGGGGGGGGGTGGGTGCAGCTCATAGGCCTGTGGGAGAGTAAAGAGATGATTTACAAGTGTTATAATAAGAATGGGTGAAGTTACCATGATGCACATGATGAACATTCACTGGCTGACATCAGTCACCATATGAGTGACTGTTGTATGCCATGTGGCTGTCTGAGATGTAATTCTGTCACCAGGTAGCTGGGAGGTCCCCTCTCTCCGTCTCCCATCACCAGCAGCTTCAGGGCCCCCTCGTCTGCCTGTGTCAGTCGGGTGAATATTGGAAGGCCACCTCCGGTTCTCTGCCTCTGACATTGTTCTGGGCTCTCTGCTCCTGCAAGTGAGAGTGATGGAATGCGTCTCAAGAATGGATGGGCCGCATCTGTAGAAGGTGATTATGAGAGAGCGGTGTAGCATTGCCAAGTGGCCTCCTCCTGTGATGTTACTTGCTATGGTTGCATTAGGATGAGGTGCGTGTCAGTGGTTAGTCAGATGGAGATGTGAGTATATACATAGAGAGTGAGGGATGGACCTGGAAGACAGGTTGGTGTGAGGTATGATGTGCAGGCCTAGGCTTGGGGAGGCAGAGTGATGGGATTGGGGTAACAGGCACATCAGGATATAGCTGAGTGTGGCATTGCACTCACCTGTCCTGACGTCATCAGATCATTGAATCTTTTCCTGCACTGGATCCAGGTCCTTCTGACCACATCCTTGCTACTGACCTCCTCTGATATCTCCAGCCAGGCCCTTTTGGTGTCTTTGGGAGGTCTCTTGCGCCTATCTGCAGAGAACTGGACCTCGCTGCTTGCTCTCACTGCCTCCACCAGACCATGCAGCGATGCATCACTAAATCTGGGAGCAGCCTTTGAGTATCCATTATATAAAGTTTGGAACAACACAGAGTCCTCTCAATTCACCTTGCACCCTCCACGAGCAACCTTCAAATCAGTTGATGCAAGGCTGCTTTAAATATGGAAACGCATCATCGCTGACATCATCAGACCCGTTGTGCCACAAAGGGCAGTGGAAATCTGGAACTCTCTTCCCCCAAAAAGCTGTTGAGGCTGGGGGGCGGGGGGACATTTGAACATTTCAAAACTGAGATTTGATAGGTTTCTGTTAGGCAAGGGTGTTAGGGGTTACGGAGCTAAGATGGGTCGATGGAGTTAAGATATAGATCCGCCCACAGACCTTGGGGCCGTGCTCGATCTCCTCTTGCCCATCCGAGATGCTTTTACCGCCTTTGATAGCCGTAATTTCCAGTCCCCATTGTAAATCCAAGTACAAGCCAATACAGTGCATTACATTGATGGCGCGCTATAGGGTATCTGTACCTGATGTACTTCTGGAAGCCAAGCTCCTCGGGGACCGATAGGGGCAGGATGACCAGAAGGCAGATGGCAGACAGGCCCAGCCGATGGTCCGTGTACCAGGACCGTGCCGTTCCCACACCCTCCCACGTAGTTCCGTTGTTCGCCATCGAGTCACACACTGGAACAGAGCACAGAGTGTCAGTGGGGAGATCGTCCCTGACAGTCGCTACCACGCCACACGGTCTGTCCAGACCCCTCATCATGTTCAGCCCCTCCATCAAATCTCCTCTCAACCTTCTCTGCTCCAAGGAGAACAAAGGTTGATCCGATTGAGGTGCTTAAAATGTTTACAGGATTTAATAGAGTGGAGACAGCAATACAATTTTCTCTGGTGGGGGAATCTACAATAAGGGGCACAATCTTAGAGCCAGTCCATTCAGGAGGGGAATCAAGAGGCAGTTTCACACAGAGGGTGCTGGTAATCTGCAACTCGCTCCCAAAGGGCTGTGGACGTGAGACTATCGAACCTTTCAAGACTGCGATGGGTAAGTTTCTGTTGGGTGAGTGTTTTAAGGAATATGGAGCAAAGCTGGGAAAATGGCGTTGAGGTACAGATCAGCCATGATCTCATTAACTGGCGGAACAAGCTCGAGGGGCTGAATGACCTGCTCCTGGTCCTCTGCATGAAATGGACATTTTACAAAGTGCCGCCAGAAAGAGAAAGGCTGAGAGGCCAAACTATCGCATGCACGGCGGCTGCCGCTGAGGAATAAGTTGAGCAATTAGTTCGAGGTGATTAAATAATGGGAGCAATCGCAAACAAAGCCCGACTCACACCCACATTTGCTCAGCTGATCTTCCACAACAACGAGAAACGCGATCGAAATCATGAAGACGTTGAAGACAAAGCAGATTTCGCAGAGTCTCCCGACAGCTGGGCCACACAGCTCCTTCACCACCCCCTGGTAGGTAGACTGATTGCTGATTGAAGAACAGTAGCCCAGGACCACCAGCCCGCTGATGAGGAAGATGAGGGAAACCTGAAAGACACAAGCCTGCCATTGTTAGCCCAGGCCTCAGTATTATGAGGAGCTGCGAGGTTGCAGCCCCTCTTCCAATATTTGAAGGGGCTGCTCCTCAAATTCTGGTTGCACTTCAGTCTCGCACTCCTCTGCGGAGGGGAGCGGGCGGGTCGGAAGGCCTCCGCGTAGGACTGCTCCTGGGCATGGCCAAGGCGGCCATCAGCCGGTCCAGGCAGCGGGCGGTCATTCACCCCGACTGCCTGCCTCTCTTCCGCGGTTACATCCGAGCCAGGGTGTCCCAGGAGGTGGAGCACGGGGCCTTCCACGAGAGGTGGGCACCGGAGGGACTGGAGTGCATCATCCCCGGCAACCATGTTTTAATTTGATTTAAGGTTACCGTCAAAAGTTTAATTTGTCAGTTGTAGTGAGCCCCCTTTAATCAGGAGCACTTGATTTACAGGTTCAACTTAATATAGTTGTAGAGCTGTGTACGGTGGTTAATGCTGGGTAATAAAGCAATGCTGCTTCAGTTCCTGCTCAGGTACAGCACAGTAAAGGCAAAGCATCCTCCAGTGACCCAACCTCAGACCAGAGTTCCCTCTCTCATCACTCCATGTTTTCCCATTCCCAATAGGAACCATCCTTATCCTCTATGACTGAGGTTGCCAAATAGAGCCAAATTCAGAAAGAAACGAGATTTATTCAGCACTTTTCATGACCTCAGGATGCCCCAAGGCACATTGTAGCCAATGAAGTACTTATGAAGTGTAGTCACTGTTGTAATGTAGGAAACGTGTCAGGTGATTAGTGCACGGAAAGCTCCCACAAACCGCAATGAGATACATGACCAGATCATCTGTTTTAGATGTTAGTTGAGGGATAAATATTGGGAGAATTCCCCTGCTCTTTGAACAGTGCCCTGGGATCTTTTACATCCACCTGAGAGGGCAGACGGGGCCTCGGTATAGCATCTCATCTGAAAGACGGCACCTCCGACAGTGCAGCACTCCCTCAGCAAAGCACTGGAGTGTAGCCCAGATTATGTGTTCTAGTCCCTGGACTGGGACTTGAACCCACAACCTCCTGACCCAAATCTGAAGAATGTGACTGAGCCCCAGCTGGGAGCTATGACCTATGGGGCAGCTTGGGGCTGTGGTCCCAAGCCCATTGTGATTGGATTGGGACTGTCCAACCTCCATCCCTTGGCCCTCACCAGGGGCTCAGTGTGGTACGCCGGCAAAGGTCAAAAGATTAGGCATAAAGACAAGCTCACACCAAACTTTCAGTTCAAATCCTGTGGATTTTGGGAACAAGTGAAGGTGACGATTCTATAGTTCTGAAATCTTGGTAAAGTGTGTACCATCTACAAGATGCACTGCAGCAACTTGCCAAGGTTTCTTCGGCAGCATCTCCGAAACCCGCATCTCACACCAACCCGACTTGGAAATATATCGGCCGTTCTTTCATTGTCGCTGGGTCAAAATCCTGCAACTCACTCCCTAAAAACACTGTGGGAGCACCTTCACCACACGGACTGCAGCGGTTCAGGGAAAATCCCAGCATCACTTCTCAAGGACAATAAAGGATAGAAACATAGAAACATAGAAACATAGAAACATAGAAACATAGAAACATAGAAAAGAGGTGCAGGAGTAGGCCATTCGGCCCTTCGAGCCTGCACCACCATTCAATAAGATCATGGCTGATCATTCCCTTAGGACCCCTTTCCTGCTTTCTCTCCATACTCCTTGATCCCCTTAACCGTAAGGGCCATATCTAACTCCCTCTTGAATATATCGAATGAACTGGCATCAACAACCTAGTTCTGGACTTCCCCAACATTGGGAACATTCTTCCTGCATCTAACCTGTCCAATCTCGTCAGAATTTTATATGCTTCTATGAGATCCCCTCTCATTCGTCTAAATTCCAGTGAATATAGCCTAGTCGATCCAGTCTTTCTTCATATGTCAGTCCAGCCATCCCTGGAATCAGCCTGGTGAACCTTCGCTGCACTCCCTCAATAACAAGCACGTCCTTCCTCAGATTAGGAGACCAAAACGGAACACAATATTCCAGGTGAGGTCTCACCAAGGCCCTGTACAACTGCAGTAAGACCTCCCTGCTCCGATACTCAAATCTCCTAGCTATGAAGGCCAATATACCATTTGCCTTCTTCACCGCCTGCTGTACCTGCAGGTTAGATGATTACGTAAAAGAGAACACAAAAATCTTTTATAAACATATATGAAAAGTAAAAAAGATAGTTGAAGGAAGGGTGGGGCAGAGACAGAGGGCATAACCGTGATATTGAATGAGGACTTTATCTGTCTGCACAAAAGAACAGGATGAAGTTAATGGCTCAGAAATCCCTCTCGCGGACTTCCCACGGGCAAAGCACTGTAGAATAGAAATAAAATGCGCACTTACCTGAAGCTGCTGCGCCCGCTCGACATCCCGGTCCAGAGGCCTCTCGTGACTGTGTGTCGCAGCGCGTGCATGTCGGGACATCCGCAGGAGTCACGTGGTCCTGGACACCCAATCACAGATAAGTATTTTCTCATTCATAGTAATAGGAGTTTCGTAAGTTACGAATCTCCTATTACTATGAATGAGAAAAACCCCAAAACGCACAAACACTATATGAAACATTTCAAAAGCACCTCACATAATACACTAATAGAAATTAAAGTTAGAAATGTTTTTTAAAGAAAAAATAAAATTGCTGATTTTTAAAAAAGTTAGGGTTAAAAATAACATTACCTGAGTGGGCGGGGTTTTAACATAAATATGGTTTTTAAAATTTTAATTTAATCATGTTTTTGATATGTTTTAAAACACTAACGCCTGTAACAGTCGGCTATGCGCCTGCTTCTATCAGGCGCAAGAGTTTTGAAGACATTTGCCGGGCACGATAAGCATAAATCCCGCAAACTTGCCCGTGCAAATGTCCTCGCTCCTGAGATACGGAAGATCTGTTGAGCTCCAGCTTGACAGATCGGAAAAGCCGGTTTTCAGCGCCTGCCCATTGCGGGCTGAAAACCGGCTTTTCCATTGCATCCCTGGGTCCATAGAAACTTCGTACGGGCCAGGATGTCAGAATTCCACGTCTATGTTACAGTAGAGGGGGGAGTTGCTAAGTATGTTGGCATCACTGAAAGTCAACAAGTCACCAGTCCAGAAGGGGTGTATCCTGGGTTGTGGAGGGAAGCTAGGGTGGAGATAGCAGAGGCTCTGACCACTATCTTTCAATCCTCCTTGGATACGGGGGTGGTGGCAGAGGATTGGAGGATCGCAAATGTTACCCCCCTGTTCAAAAAGGGGGAGAGGGGTAATCCCAGCAACTACAGGTCTGTCAGTCTAATGTCCGTGGTGGGAAACTTTACGGACAAAATTAATTCTCACTTGGAGAAACATAGATTAATAAAGGACAGTAAGCAGGGATTTAAAGGCAAATCATGTCTGACTAACCTGATTGAATTCTTTGCTGGAGTAGCAGAGAGGGTTGATAAAGGCAGATGTTGCATATTTAGACTTTCAAAAGGCATTCGATAAAGTGTCTCACAACAGACTTATTCAGAAAATAGCACGTAGTATTAAAGGGATGGTGGTAACTTGTGTACAAAAGTGACTAAGTCATTGAGGAAAGCTGTGGCTCAGTGGGCAGCACTCTCGCCGCTGAGTCAGAAGGTTAGGGGTTCAAATCCACCCTAGGGACTGAAGCATAAAAATCTAGACTGCCACTTGAGTGCTGCACTGTCGGAGGTGCCGTCTTTTGGATAAGACGTTAAACAGAGGCCCTGTCTGCTCTCTCAGGTGGATGTAAAAGATCCCATGGCATTATGTTGAAGAAGAGCAGGGGAGTTATTTATCACTTCGTGTAATACCTATTATCTGGTCATTATCACATTGCTGTTTGTGGGAGCTTGCTGTGTGCAAATTGGCTGCCGCGATTCCCACATTACAACAGTGACTACACTCCAAAAGTACTTCATTGGCTGTAAAACGCTTTGGGACATCCTGAGCTCATGAAAGGCGCCATGACAATGCTAATGCAAATCTTTAAGGGATAAAAGACAGGGAGTAGTGGTGAACAGATGTTTTTCTGACGGGGAGAAGTCCACTGTGGGGCCCTTCAGGGATTGGTATTAGGACCATTGTTTTTCTTGTTATATGTAAATGAACTGGATCTCAGGAGAGGGAGTACAATTTTGAAGTTTGCAGATGATACCTCATCCATACCTTTCTTACCTCTAGACTTGACTACTCCAACGCACTCCTGGCCGGCCTCCCACATTCTACCCTACGTAAACATGAGGTGATCCAAAATTTGGTTGCCCCGTGTCCTAACTCACATCGTGTCCCACTCACCCTTCACCCCCTATGCTGCCCTGTGTCCTAACTCACACCGAGTCCCACTCACCCTTCACCCCCTGTGCTGCCCCGTGTCCTAACTCACACCAAGTCCCGCTCACCCACCAACCCCTGTGCTCGCTGACCTACATTGGCTTCCGGTTAAGCAACGCCTCAATTTCAAAATTCTCATCCTTGTTTTCAGATCCCTCCATGGCATCGCCCCTCACTATCTCTGTAATCTCCTCCAGCGCCGCAACCCCCCGAGATGTCTGCGCTCCTCTAATTCTGCCCTCCTGAGTATTCCTGATTATAATCGCTCAACCATTGGTGGCTGTGCCTTCTGTTGCCTGGGCCCCAAGCTCTGGAACTCCCTCCCTAAACCTTTCTTTTCCAAGGAGAACAGTCCTAACTTTTCCAAACGCTCCTCATAACTGAGGTACTGTTTCCTGCTCTCGCCCTGAACTGGAAAATGTCCTTCATTTGCTTCCACCCCTCCCTAACCTTCACATAGTCTAGCTCTGCCCTTCCCTTCCTCGACTTCTCCGTCTCCATCCCTGGGGATAGACTTTCGACCAGTATCCACTACAAGCCCACTGATTCCCACAGCTACCTGGACTACACTTCCTCCCACCCCACATCCTGTAAGGACTCCATTCCATTCTCCCAGTTTCTCCACCTCTGTTGCATCTGCTCTGACGACGTCACCTTTCACATTCGTACCTCTGACATGTCTTCCTTTTTCCTCAACCGAGGATTCCCCTCCGCCATGGTTAACATGGCCCTCAATCGTGTCTGTTCTACTTCCCGCACCTCTGCTCTCACCCCTTCCCCTACCTCTCAGAACCACAACAGGGTTCCCCTTGTCCTCACCTTTCACCCTACCAGCCTCCACATTCAACAGATCATCCTCCGCCATTTCCGACACCTCCAGCATGATCCCACCACCAATCACATCTTCCCCTCCCCTCTCAGCATTCCGAAGGGACTGCTCCCTCTGCGACACCCTGGTCCATTCCGCAGTCACCCCCAGTACCCTCTCCCCTTCCCACGGCACCTTCCCGTGCAAGTGCAGGAGATGCAACAACTCTGTCACAGAGCCAACACAGGCACAATGGGCCAAATGGCCTCCTTCTGTGCTGCACGTTATTATGATACTATTTTTCTATCAATAAAAAAACAAGGAGTCATGCTAAAGCTTTACAGAAGGCCTCAGCTGGAGACGGTGCACAATGGTGGGCACTGCACTTTAGGAAGGATGTCAGGTTCCTGGAGAGGGTGCACAGGAGGGTCACCACAGGAGGGTCACCACAGGAGGGTCACCACAGGGTCACCACAGAGTCATCACAGGAGGGTCACCACAGGGTCACCACAGGAGGGTCACCACAGGGTCACCACAGGGTCACCACAGGAGGGTCACCACAGCGTCATCACAGGAGGGTCACCACATGAGGGTCACCACAGGGTCACCACAGGAGGGTCACTACAGGGTCACCACAGGAGGGTCACCACAGGGTCACCACAGGAGGGTCACCACAGGGTCATCACAGGGTCACCACAGGAGGGTCACCACAGAGTCATCACAGGGTCACCACAGGGTTATCACAGGGTCACCACAGGGTCATCACAGGAGGGTCACCACAGGGACACCACAGGGGCACCACAAGGTCACCACAGGGTCACCACGATGATACCAGGGACGAGGGGGTGAATTTATGTGGAGAGGCTGGAGCAGCTGTGATTGCTCTCTGTAGATGACAGGTTAAGGGGAGCCCCAGTGGTGGACCTATGGGGAGTCTGATAGAATAAGTAGGGAGAAAATATTTGGACTGACAACTTGAGATCACAGACTACAAATGTACTGGATGGAAATGGGGAGAAATGTCTTCACACAGAGGGATGTTGGGATGTGAAACACACTGCCTGAGGGTGGGGGGAACATATCAATTGCATCTTTCAAAAGGCCACTAGACATGTTCCTGAAGGGGACCAATCTGCAGGTTATGGGTAAAATCTAAGGAGTGGGACTAATGGGATCATTCCTTTAAGGAGCCGACACAGGATCAACTGGCCAAACAGTCTCCTTCTGTGCTGGGAGTGTTTGTAGGGGAGTGAGGGCGTGAGGAGTGAGGGGTTGGGCGTGAGGGGTTGGGCAGTGAGGGATTGGGGAGTGAGGGGTTGGGGAGTGAGGGGTTGGGGAGTGAGGGATTGGGGAGTAAGGGATTGGGGAGTGAGGGATTGGGGAGTGAGGGATTGGGGAGTGAGGGATTGGGGAGTGAGGGGCTGGGGAGTGAGGGATTGGGCAGTGAGGGGTTGGGGAGTGAGGGATTGGGGGTGAGGGATTGGGCGTGAGGGGTTGGGGAGTGAGGGATTGGGAGGGAAGGGTTGAGGGGGAGCGGTTGGGGAGTGAGGGGTTGGGGGAGGGGTTGCGGTGGAAGAGTTGGGGGAGTGAGGGGTTGAGGGGAGCGGTTCGAGGTGAGGGTTTGGGGGGAGGGATTGGAGGTGAGTAGTTGGTGGGAAGGGTTGGGGATGAGGGGTTGAGGGTGAGGGGTTGGGGAGTGAGGAGGTGGTGAGTGAGGGGTTGGGGAGTGAGGAGTTGGTGGAATGAGGGGTTGGGGGTGAGGGGTTGGGGAATGAGGGGTTGGGAGTGATGGGTTGGGGTGAGTGGTTGGGGACGTGTTGGGGGTTGAGGGGTCGGGGGTGAGGAGTTGGGAGGAGGGGTCAAGGGGGATGAGTTGGGGGTGTTAGGGGAGGGGTCGGGGGTGAGGGGTTGGGGAGTGAGCGGTCGGGGGTGAGGGGTCGGGGGAGGGGGCGGTTGGGGGTGAGGGGTCGGGGGTGAGGGGTTGGGGAATGAGGGCTCGGGAGTGAGGGGTCGGGGGTGAGGGGTCGGGGGTGAGGGGTTGGGCAGTAACGGTGGGGACATTGTGTCCGTGTAAGGGGCACATCTCCGGGTATCATTCAACGATTGTGATGATGGCGGAGTGTTGCTGATGGCGGTGAATGTTGTGGTGTGAGCGAGGACCAATGGGAGGCTGTGTCCGGGCCGTGTTGGGCAGTAGGGGGCAGTGTTGGTCCAGGGCAGTGCCGCAGCCCATCAATGGGCCGAGTGTCTACGGCAACATTCGGCTTATCGCTGGAGCTCAGCAAATGTCAGTCACTGAAAGGGGACGGAACCGGGCCGTCGGCTCGATCTCCAACCCAGCTCCGCCACATGTCGGCCTTCACTTCCTGGAGCCTTCCTGTTTTGAAATTATTGCTGCAGTTGTCCCCATTCAACCCATACTCCCCCCCCCGCCCCCACAGACACACACACCCCACACACCCCCCCCCACACACACCCCACACACACACACCCCACACACACACACCCCACACACCCCTCACACACACACCCCACACACACGCACCCCACACACACGCACCCCACACACACGCACCCCACACACACGCACCCCACACACACGCACCCCACAAACACACACCCCACACACACGCACCCCGCAAACACACCCCACACACTCACAGCCCTCACACACATCCCACACACACTCCCACACACACACACACCCCAAACACACACACCCACACACACACCCGTACACACACACACCAACTCACACACTCCCACACACAAACCCACAAGCACCACAGACAAACGCTCAGACACATCCCCCACACACAACCACACACCCCCACAAATGCCCCCCCCACACACCCCACACACACACAACGCACACACACACACCCAACACACTCACCCCACACACACCCCACACTCACACCCCCCACACACATCACACACACACCCCACACACACACAACCCCACACACACCCCACACACACACCCCACGCACTGACACAGACCCCACACACCCCCCACACACACCCCACACACACACTCACACACACCCCACACACACACAAACCTCACACACCTTCACACACACCCCTAACACACCCCCCACCCACACCCCACACACACACACCCCACACACACACCCCCACTCACTCACCCCCACACACACACCCACACACACTCCCCATACACCCACACACACCCCACAAACACACCCCACACACTCCCCCCACTCATACCCCACACACACCACACCCACCCCACACACACCCCACACACATACACCCCACAGACACACACACTCCACACATACACCCCACACACACACACACCTCTCACACACACATCCCACACACACACCCCCACACACACCACACACACACCCCTCCCTCACACACACACCCACACACACCATGGACAAACACCCAGACACATCCCCCACACACACACACACACAAAAACACCCCACACACCCCGCCACACACAGCCAGACACTCCCCCACACACACCCCTTACACTCCCACACACACACACACCCACAAACACACCCCACACACATCACCCACACACACACCCTACACACACACCCCACACATACTCCCCCACACACACACACCTCACAACCACACACACACACACACACACCCCACACACACACACACCCCACACACGCCACAAACACACCCCACACACACACCCCACACACACACCCCACACACACACACCCACACACACACCAACTCACACACTCCCACACACAAACCCACAAGCACCACGGACAAAGGCCCAGACACATCCCTCACATACAACCACACACACCCCCACAAACCCCCCCCTCACACACACCCACACACACCCCACACACACAACGCACACACACACCCACACACTCATCCCACACACACACCCCACACACACACAAACCTCACACACAACCCCACACACAACCCACACACACCCCCACCCACTCACACACACCCCACACACACACACACACACCCCCACACACACAAACCTCACACACCCCACACACACAATGCACACACACACACCACAATTTAACATCCCACACACACACACCCACACACAGATCACATACACCCACACACACCCCATACTCACACCCCACGCACACACACCACACACACACACACCCCCCACTCACACCCCACACACCCCACACACACAAACCCTACACACACACACTCTACAGATACAACCCATACACACCCCCCACACACACACCTCCACACACACATACACACACACCCACCACACCCCCCACACACCCCCCCGCACACACACGCACCCACACACACATCCCACAGACAACCCCACACACACACACCCTTCACACACATCCCCCACTTACACACGCCAGACACACACACCCCACACACACACACCCACCACACACATCCCATACACACCCCCCCACACACACCCACACACCCCACACACACACCCACAGACACACACACCACACACACACATACACACACCCACGTACACACACACCCACACACACACACCACACACACACACACCCCACACCCACACACACCACACACCCACACACACCACACACCCACACACACCACACACACACACACACACACATGCACAAACATCATCAGCATCATCATCATCATAGGCGGTCCCTCGTATTGAGGATGACTTGCTTCCACGCCAGAAAGGGATGAGTTCACAGGTGTTTCAATGAAGGACCTAATATTCTGGATCCCGAACTACACCCTGAAGGGTGGAAGATGCCTGTGCGTGGATATTTTTAACGTGGGGTGACCGTTGCACACCAGCCGCCACACGGGCTTGACAGAGCTAGGTCTTGATCCAGTGGCAAGGATTAACCAGGACGACTGGAGACCAGCTCTGCTGCACGGACCGAGCGCGGACACATATCGCAGTGTAGGCTGGCCCGTGCTGCCCCTGGGCCCACACCTCCTCTTGGCCCCGATCTCGTCACTTCACGATCTCTCCCCACTCCTTCGCCCCGACCTCTCCGCTCCTGCTGTACCTGCCCGCACTGCAGTCAGCCATCGCCCTCCTGCAGCAGCACGCGCTGTCCCTCACCCACACCCACACCCCCACCCTGCCCTCCACACACACACACATACACACACACACATACCACAACCAAAGCACACACACCCCTACACACACACAGACGGACACACACACAGTCAGACATACGCACCTTCTTCTCTTCTGTTCTTCGGCAGTCCCTCGGAGTCGAGGATGACTTGCTCCCACACTAAATATGAGTTCTCAGGTGAATGGTGAGACCAATGCGGGACCTACAGTCCCTGTCACGGGTGGGGCAGATGGTGGTTGGGGGGACAGGTGAGTGGGGTGCCTGGGTTTCCGTGCGCTCCTTCCGCTGTTTGTACTTGGCTTCAGCTTGCTCCCGGCAAAGAGACTCGAGGTGTTCGGCACCTTCCCAGATGCTTCTCCTCCACTTTGAGCCTGCCTTGGGCCGGGGATTCCCAGGTGTCGGTGGGGATGTTGCATTTCTTTAAGGAGGCTCTGAGGGTGCCCGTGAAGATTTTCCTCTGCCCAGCTTGCAAGCGAGCCCCAGGTGCACAGAGGAAACGCTTCACAGGCACCTCAGAGCTTCCTTGAAGAAATGCAACTTCCGAGTCGAGCGCTTGCTTTGGGAGTCTTGTATCAGGCATGTCGACGATGTGGCCCGTCCAACGGAGCTGATCGAGTGTGGTCAGTGCTTCGTTGCTGGGGATGTTGGCCTGAGTAATTCAAAAAACAGAGGATGGGACGACCTTGGATCTGGACTGGACGCGACGGAGGTTGAATAATTTCCTGTTTGTTCTGTAGATTAGCTCCACTCCAGCGGGGAGCTTGTTGAGGATGAGATGGAGCATTGCAGCGAGGAAGATCGAGAAGAGCGTTGGTGTGATGACATAGCTCTGCTTGATCCTGGTCCGGATGTGTATTGGGTCTGTGGTGGATCCTTTGGTCAGAATCACGGCTTGCATGTCATCGTGGAGCAGGTGGAGGATGGTGACAAACTTTTGGGGGCAGCCGAATTTGAGGCGGACACTTCATAATCCCTCACAGTTGACAGAGTCGACTGCCTTTGTGAGGTCAAAGAAAGCCATGTACAGGGGCTGATGCTGCTCCCTAAATTTCTCTTCGATTCGCCGTGTGGTGAAGATCGGGCTCGACTTTCGTTGCCCATTTATCGGCCATTTATCGCCACATAAGGGCTGAGATTCAGGCTATCACCCAAATTTGGTGATAAATGGAAACTGGCGCCTGATTATCGCCCAGTTTATCGCCGAGCGCTACTTTCGGCATTTCGCCCATAATTTGCCCAAATGATCGCTGAAGCAAAGCTGCAATCACCTGACATTAACTGGGCATTATGGACACCATTCTGTAACTTGGAGGAACTTTAATAAAAGTCTACTTGAAGTGGATGGGAGGTGAAGTAATTTGTGAGTGACTTTAAGGGCATTTTTGACTCTTGAGACAGATTGGGGCATTTATATTGATTTATAGAGATGGGGCCGGTGGTGTTGGTCACTAATCAGATGCTGCAGACTAGAGATGGGAGACGGTTTATTGAAGAGCGTTATGTGCCTAATCAAAGAGGTGACAGACTGCTGTGGAGGAGATGTTACACCCAATGCATTTACAGGGATAAGCAATGTCCAATAACATGTGCGTTCGAAGGCTGTGATTCCGAAAGGAGGTCATATCACTGAGATATGCCAGCTAATTAGGGGAGATCTGCAGCCTACCAGCACCATCAGGTACTGCACTACCCGTTGAGGTTAAGGTAACCGCGGCACTTTCCTTCCATGCATCGGGCTCCTTTCAGGCCTCAGCTGGCGACATTTGCGGTATCACTCAGCACGCCACACATTGCTGCGTTCGACAAGTGACTGAAGCTCGCAGGATGGACTTTATAAGCTTCTCTATGACCAGGGAGGCACAGACCGGGAGGGCTTTGGGTTTCTCAAGAATAGCAAACTTCCCCAAGGTGCAGGGAGCAATAGACTGTACGCACATCGCCATGCGAGCACCTTTACAGGATGCGGAGCTGTTTCGGAACCGAAAGGGATTCCACTCCCTGAATGTGCAGCTCATTGTCGACCATAAGCAAATAATCATGGCAGTAAATACAAATTCTCCAGGCAGCATCCATCTTGCGTGAGAGCACTGTCCCTGACCTGTTTAAGAGTCAGCCACAAGGTCACGGTTGGATGCTGGGGGATAAAGGATATGGCCTTGCCAACTGGCTCATGACTCCCCCCCTGCGTAATCCCCAGACGGAAGCTGAGAAGCGTTACAATGAAAGCCATATAGCTACACGCAATATCGTCGAAAAGACAATTGGAGTGCTGAAGCAGCGCCGCAGATGCCTGGACCATTCAGGAGACAACCTACAATACCACCCTGAGCAGGTCGCTGAGTTTATTGTGGTGTGCGGCATGTTGCATCAGGAGAGGACAAGAATTGCCAGATGGAACGGCTGGTCCACCTCAGGAGAGAGGGGAGGCGGAAGAGCAGGGCGAGGAAGTCGGGGAGGACAATCAGCCGGGCGATGAAGCCACGCTCACACGCCCCTCACACCACTGGAAAAGCCCCGTGGGAGTTACGCAGCTGCAAAACTCTTGCATCAGCAGCTCCTAAATGAATGCTTTGCGTGAAGTTACATTGGTGACAGTTACAGTTCATCCTGGCCTGGCCTGGCCATGGTTTGCAACCCTTTATTGGATGTTTTATCGTACATTATTAGAAGACATTTCACAACAATTGTAAAGTTCAATAAAAAAATTTTAATAATTTAACAACTGATTTAAATATTTTTTTAACAAACTATAACACCCCAACCCCCAACAAAATATGTTCAACAACAATATAACGGGAGCATCCTCCCACCATCCCCAACAATCAACAATTCTTTTTTAAGTAATAATGTAACAATAATATGAGCGCCCCCCTCCCTACCTGCGGCCACGCTTCCCTCCTCTAACTTGACACCCCCCCCCCTCGTAACTCCCAGTTTCTCACATTATCCCTGAGTAATGGGACCAAGACGTCTTGCACCAGAGCACCTCGAGGGCTGCTGCTGCTGGTGGGGGTCGGGGAGGGGGGTGACGTTGGCTGAGTGACCGAGGAGAAGACGTTTATGAAGTCGGAAGGAAGTTCTCCCCCCTGTCTCGCACCTGTCGTGCTGGTTGCTGGTACGGCACCTTGGGGTGCAGTGCCCTCTCCCAAAACCATCGCCTGCCGCACAGAGTCGGTCGTTCCGCCCCCATCTGCTCCATGCCCGCCGATATTCTGGCAGACAGTGTGGCGATGTTACCCGTCAACCCACCAAGCGTCTGGAGAAGCTCTCGACCGATGTCAGCGAGCGCCTGCCCGTCGCAGCACGTGCCTACCTCGCCGACCCAACCTCCGCGGGGTCGGCGTGGTCACTGGACGACTCGGGGTGGCCTGCTGCAAGCCGCTTGGCCCCGCTGCTTCCTCCGTTGAGGATGAGGTGGCCGCAGATGTCCCTCCAGGCTCACCATCCTCCTGCTCCTCTTTTTCACCTTGTTCTTGTCCTTCCTCCGTGGCCAGCACGACCCGCAGCGAGTGGGCTGTTGTTCCAGGGGCCTCCTGTTGCTCCTGGGGAGCTGGAAAACATCACTGAGGTTGGCAGAAGAGAAGGGGAGACATGAGAATGCTTGCGCTGTGCAAGTATATGTACAATGAGCAACACTAGCGCAGTAAATGTGAACAAGAGACGTTACGTCTGATTAACCTGAGAGTACAGAAGCTGCATGCATAATATTACATCATTCATATATTATAATCAAATGGCATTAAATTACTTTAAATTACCACGGATTTACCACTGGTTGACAAATTACTCACGTGGCACAACAACGGGATCGGCACCACCACGCGTGGCAGAGCGATTACGGGTGCCCACTAAGGCTGCAGCTCGCTCCTACAGATCAGTGAGAGGGTGCAGCTCAACAGGCCCTCCTCTGGTCTGCCTCCGCTCCGTCTGATTCTTAGATATCTTCCTCTGCAAACGTGACAGGAGCATGACATAAGCTAATTGCCGAGGTACTATTACGGAAACACTACAGATATTATAATCCACAATTAGTCACCCTACATGCTATTCATCATTAACATTAACATTATATGCTAATGCGGTTTGTATCCAATGGATGCATGGTTATAATATCTACGTTCAGAGAAAATATTTAATAAGATCGTGTTTAGGAACTAATGCTTGACACCAAACATCTAGCATACAATCTCCAGGAAAGGCCCAATGCACAGGCCGTGCCATTCGGCACCTGAGGGGAGGTAGGCGGTTTATTTGAATCGATGTAGGTCCCCCAGGGGTGGGAGGGGGGGGGAATCAGGACCACTGATGAGCTCGGCAATGACAGGTCTGTAATAGGAGGTGGCACCGTGTCCATGGGCTGTGCTCGGAGACCTCCGTGTGGCCGGAGCTAATCTCCCAAAGTGTCCCAGGGCAGACAGTGAGCCAGGGCAGCTGTGTGAGTGACAGCAGCCGGAGAGTCTCACACAGTCTGGGTAAAGCTGAGCAGAGCCCTCGGCGCTCAGTCGTGCCCCCATCCACCAACGTAACCCAAAGGATACAGTGCCCAAGTTAAAGAGTTGCTCACAGCACACAAGCAGCGATATAATTTACTAATTCTCCTTCTAAACTAAAGTGGTAGAATTGCCGAATGTTTGCAGTCTGTCTGTTTCCAGTGATTCCTTTCACCCCAATTTTCAATCAAAGCCTTTAAATAATAATGAATACTGTCAATTAAGTTAAAGAGCACAGGTTCCGACCCCAGTCCAAATCTTAACTGGGAAGCTACCCAAGATTACCCAGCTTAATTATAATCCGGCACATTTACATTCTAATTAATGAGGCAGTGCATCATTACAATTATAAATTGAATAATTTAATACTTACTCTTGCCGATGAAACAAGACTGTTCCAGCGCTTGTGGCACTGGTCTGCCACACGTCTATCGTGGGCCACCGATGAGACAACAGCGGCGATATCCAGCCATATTCGCGAGTATATCCCGGGGGGAAGGTTTCCCACATCCACCTTAGGTTAATTGGACCCACCGAGTCTCCACCTCGTGGACTAAGGCCTCGTTCGCCTCGTCGGAGAAGGCTCCGCTCTCCTTCTCCCTGCACCCTCCCCCACACTCTCTCCCGACTCCTCGTGGTCCATCTCCATCTTATCTCATCATCAATTCCTTCAAAAAATGACTCCACACAAACCTCCCTTCTCTCTCTCCCTCCCTTTGCTTTCGAGCATACGCAAATGACCCCTGACCTCCTGAATCGAGGGGAAAGTTCTTTGCCTGAAAATAAATGCGCATACGCAGAACGGCCGTTGCTATGGACACCAGCCTTGCACGACTGAATACATCGCTAAGGCCCATTTCACATCGCTAAGGCTGTCGCCCAAATTAAAAAGGCAAAACTAGCATTTTTTAAAATGGGCGATATTCCAGCGATCCTGCAGCCGGAAATATCGCCCAAAAGTAATCATCGTGGAAAGTCTAGCCCCATGTCCTTTGTGCCCCTTAGTGGGCGGAATCCACATTGCGACTCTGGGAGGAGCTCTTTAGCCACTGGGAGAAGGCGATTGAGGAGGATTCTTGCGATGACTTTCCCTGTGGCAGGCAGCAGGGAGATTCTTCTGACATTAACGCAGTCGGACTTGTCGCCTTTCTTGAAGATGGTCACAATTACGGTATCTCTGAGATCCCCTGGCATGCTCTACTCCTTCCAGATAAGAGGAATGAGTTCATGGATTCACACCAATAGTGCTTCCCTGCCATGCTTTCGTGCTTCAGTGGGGATTCCATCTGCTCCTGAGGCCTTGTTGTTCTTCAGTTGTCAGATGGCCTTTGCAACCTCATGTCGGGCTGGGGTTGTGCTGAGGTGGTGGCGGGTAGCATGCTGTGGAATGGAGTCAAGGACACTCACATCAAACACAGAGTCACGGTTAAGGAGATCTTTGAAGTGCTCCTTCCAGCGGGCACTGACTGCCTTTCTGTCCTTGATGAGTCCTTTGTCCGTGCACACAGACACAGACACGAACACACATACAGACCCACAGAAACACACACACACACAGACACACACACACACACTTACAGTCACACACAGACGCACACATACACACAGACACACACACCACACACAGACACACACATATCCACACATATCCACACCCCACACAGAGACATACACAAACACACAGAGTTACACAGGCACACACACAGACAGATACATACCCGCTCACACACTTTCCAGTAGGGGCGTGGGTGTGGGTGAGGTGGATGGGGGGGGAGGTGGGTGAGGAGGGTGGTTGTTGGTGGGGAAGGTGGGGAGGTTGGGTGTGGGTGTGGAGCGTGGGTGTGGGGAGGGGTATGGGGGGAAAGTGCGGGGGATTATGGGTGTGGGTGTGGGGGGGGGATGGGTGTGGGGGGGATGTTTGGGGTGTGTTATGGGGGGTTGTTTGGGGGGGGTGTTATGGGGGGTGTTTGGGGGGGGTGTTATGGGCGGTGTTTGGGGGAGGTGTTATGGGGGGGTGTTTGGGGGGGGTGTTATGGGGGGGTGTTTGGGGGGGGTGTTATGGGTGTTGTTTGGGGAGGGTGTTGTGGGGGGGTGGTGATGGGGGTGGATGTTTGGGGGGTGGGTGTTGGGGTGTTGGGCGGTGTGTTCTGGAGGGGGGGTGTTGTTTGAGAGGGGGTGTTATGGAGGGGGGGTGTTTGGGGGGGGGTGTTTGGGCGTGGGTGTGTTATGGAGGGTGGTGATGGGGGGGTTGTTTGAGGGGGGTTGGGGACGTGTTATGGAGGGGGTTGATGGGGATGTGTGGTTGGAGGGGAGGTTGTTTGGGGGGGGGTGGGGGGGGGGTTTGGGGAGGTGTTTGGAGGAGGGTGTTGGGGGGATGTTTGGGGGGGTTGTGGCCGTGTGTTTGGAGGGGGGGGTTATTTGGGGAGGGTGGGTGGGGTTTGTTTGGGTGGGGGTTATGGAGGATTAGGGTTAGAGTTAGGGTTGTTTGGAGGGGTTGTTGTTTGGCACGGGTTGTTTGGGGGGGTGTTTGGTGTGCGTTTGGAGGGGGGGTGTTGGGGGGGTATATTTGGAGGGGGGGGTTGTTTGGGGGATGTGTTTGGAGGGGGGGTGTTGGGGGATGTTTGGGGGTGTGTGGTGGTGTGTGGTGGTGTGTGGTGGTGTGTGGTGGTGTGTGGTGGTGTGTGGTGGTGTGTGGTGGTGTGTGGTGGTGTGTTTGGGGGGGTGTTTGGGGGGTGTTTGGGGGGGTGTTTGGGGGGGTGTTTGGGGGGGTGTTTGGGGGGGTGTTTGGGGGGGTGTTTGGGGGGGTGTGGGGGGGTGTTTGAAGGGTGTGGTTATTTGGGGGGGTGATGGAGGGGGGCTGATGGGGTGGTGTGTTTACAGGGGGGTTATTGTGGGGGGCGTTATGGAGGGGGCTGATGGGCGGGTGTGTTTACGGGGGGTTTATTTGGGCGGGGTGATGGAGAGGGGGTGATGGTAAATTCAGGGACTGGGAGGAAAGCTGCCTGTGAGCTGCTCTCGCTGGGCCCTGTGGATAGACACAGGGTTTTGGTGCCTGCGTTTGGCCTTCCCGATCCCAATCCTTGCCAGGGTTGTGTTTGGGCCGCACGCCAGTCCCTGACACACTGACCATGTTCCATGTGTGAGTTGAATCAACACTTACCTTCAGGCCTTGGGTAGAGTTATGTTGCTGTGTGAATAACCCAGAGACCTTGAGCGCAAACCCCACGATGGCGGTACTAGAATATGGGCTGGATTTTTGGTTGTCGAATGCCTCAGTGAGCCAGAGGGGGTGTGAATGGGAGCGTAAGAGATTACCGATCGGGAGGTTCACCAGGTGTGCACATGGCTAGCGCCCGGCGGCTGACGATCGCTCCGGTCCTGACGGATTCCTGGTGAAACACCCATGCTTGCGCCCCGGGTCGGTAAATTCGGTGCGTTCGCCTCATTGAGCGCCGATCAACAACACCGTCTGGGACAACAGTGGGTCCAGGCTTGCAGAGTCAGTAACTGGGGGCTGCTTAAAGGGATAAGGAAGCGCTTCGATCGGGAGGTCACACTCAGTGCAAGGTTTACACACAGCACAGTGTGTGAGTCTCAGTCGGTGTCAGTGCAAGGTTTACACACAGCACGGTGCGTGAGTCTCAGTCACACTCAGTGCAAGGTTTACACACAGCACGGTGCGTGAGTCTCAGTCACACTCAGTACAAGGTTTACACACAGCACGGTGCGTGAGTTTCAGTCACAGTCAGTGCAAGGTTTACACACAGCACGGTGCGTGAGTCTCAGTCACAGTCAGTGCAAGGTTTACACACAGCACGGTGCGTGAGCCTCTGAGTGTGCAGCGGCAGACAGATATAACCGTGCAGGGGGAAACAAGTGAGTTTGAAAACTGCGATGGGCGCCTTTAAGACTCAGCTTTTCCCAGGATTTGACTCCGAGTTCCGCGCATGCGCAATCGATCCATCGAATGTACCGACCAAACTTCCGCTATCGCTCCCCCTCCCCTGCCGTCCCCAGCTCGTGTTAGCAATGGTTGATTGATCGCCCCTGTCAGCTCTTCTGCCCAATTTCTGGGTGGGAGGCTGCAACATTTTCAAGGAGCGAAGATTGCCGCTCCGCCCGGATTAACGCCGCAACACAGGCCCGAGCGAATTTACTCCCCTTTCAATTTAGTTTACAATTCAGTTGAAATAAAAAGTTGGTCTCAATAAAAGTGACCATGAAGCTGTCAGATTGCCATTAAAACCCATCTGGGTCACTGATGTCCCTGACAGACACAAAGCTGTCGTCCAAACTCGGTCTGGCCAGCAAGACACTCGGTCAGGCAACTCGGGATGGGACATAGATGCTGTGATGACCAGGTTTATAGACTGAATCCACAGGGCGGTTCAGTCAAGGAGTCTGTCACAGACGGGCCTGAACTAAAGCAAAATACCGTGAATGCTGGGAACCCTTGTTGGGCCAGGCGGCCTCAGCGGAGAGAGAAACAGAGGAGCCTGAGCCAGTCCTCACTCAATACCGGACCATTTCACAGCAAGAGTCACTGGGCTGGCATCAGCAGGGAGGGTCCTGGCTGATCGGCAAACACGCCGATCGCTGTCAAATCCCAGCCGGTCCACAAAAGTCTTTCCTCATCTTCACGCGATATAAATGCAAGAACGTTCTTGCTTTCGTCTGGGCGACGGATCACTCTTGTCCTACGCTCTGTGATTGACATTTGAGACGGGCTATAAATACAGTCCTGATGGTGTTGCCCATATACTGGCGAAGATGAGAAACTTTGCCCCTTGTGGGAGCTTTGCTGCACGACTGGACTTTGGGTGGGATCACTGTTGGTGCAGTGTGTGATTTTACCCAATCAGTCGGGATCTTACTTCTCTTTGACTGAGATAGAGTGGCAGAGCTCACGGTTCAGAATGGGCCTGGTGTTGGGAGCTTGCCACGGAAGTGATGTGGCCAGCTCAGAGGGTAAGTGGCCACGCATGGGGGCGGCGGGTGGGGTAACAATATTGGTAATTTAATGGCCCAGAAATTCCGTTTTCTCCTTCCCACGGGCGTTCGACTAGATGTTAGAGAAAAAATGCACACCTACCTGAAGCTGCTGTGCCCGCCCGATCCACAGGCCTCCTCTCCCGGCACATCGCAGCGCGTGCACGTCGGGATGTGCGCAGGCCTGGAGCTGGAGTCACATGGCTCTGGGTAGCCAATCGGGTAAAGTATATTCTCATTCATAGTAATAGGAGTTTAGTAAGTCGCAAACCCCGATTACTATGAATGAGAAACCCCCCCAAACACCCAAAACACTAATAAAAAATAGAAAATATACACTACATATTTAAGATTCATTTAAATTAAAGTTATTAATGTCTTATAAAAAAAAATGTTCCCGATTTTTAAAAAAGTTTTGTTAATTATGCTTTAAAATAAAGTTACCGTAGTGGGGAGGGTTTTTAACAATAAAATATGTTTTCATAACTTTATTGTGATATGTTTTTGTGTGTTTTAAAACACTTGCGCCTGTAAAAGTAGGTTGTGCCCCTGCTTTTTCTGGCGCAAGATTTTTGAGGACATTTGCTGGGCAAGATATGGGTAAATATCGCAATCTTGCCCAAGCAAATGTCCTCGCTCCCGACCTGGCTACGATCTGTCAAGCTCCAACTGGACACATCGGGAAAGCCGGTTTTCACCGCATGCGCATTGCGCGCTGAAAGCCGGCTTTTCCGATGCCTTCCCGGGTCCGTAGAAACTTCGTATGGGCCCGGTGATGTCGGAATTTCAGGCTCATTATAAAGGCTGTCTGTTACATTAAATGTATATTCCAGCCTCTGCCGAGGTTGTCTGGGTATAAAGCACTGCGGCAGGAAACGGAGCTGAGAATAAATACAGAAGGGGGAAAGGAAGTGGAGCCAGACTCCAACTCCTGTTTGGAAGCTGAAGTGTGGAGCTGGAGCAGACTGAGGTGGTGGTGAGGCCGATAGCATTGCTCCCCACTGGAGCATGTCCCCACTGGAGGGTGTCCTCTCCACTGGAGGGGGGCCCACTGGAGGGTGTCCTCCCCCACTGGATGGTGTCCCCACTGGAGGGTGTCCTCTCCCCACTGGAGGGTGTCCTCCCCCCACTGGAGGTTGTCCTCCCCCCACTGGAGGGGGGCCCACTGGAGGGTGTCCCCACTGGAGGGTGTCCTCTCCCCACTGGAGGTTGTCCCCACTGGAGGGTGTCCTCTCCCCACTGGAGGGTGTCCCCAGTAGGCATCTTTGCAGTGAGCCTGGATGGAGGTGGAGGGAGACTTGAGGGCACACATTGGCGGTTACCATCGCTGGCCATGCCAGTCCCATGCTGCCAGTGAGCTGCATCCCTCTAAAGGATGATTGGTAAATTTCAAGGGATGCACCAATTGCAGGTAAACGGGCGCATATGGGGATAAAACGTCGGCAGCCTTTACAAGGCTGTTCGGCCAACACTGGTGTCAGGCAAAGCCCGATGGCTCCCACACTGGGTGAGGAGTCAGGAAATCCAGTCTGTGGTCAAGGTGGAGCGGGGCAGCACTCCAACCCCGGGCTGGGGAAATGGAGGTGCTGCAGCATTGCTGGGTGGAGGCAGAGGAAGAAGACTTGAGGGCACAGCTGGCAGTGCCAGGCCCGCACTGCCTGTGAGCTGCACGTGTCCATGCAGCAGCTGGCACAGCTGCCCGCTGACCCTCTGCCCGCGTGACCAGCTTCACACATTGATGGCCAGGTAGGTGCCCCTCAGTCTGGGTACCCACTGCCAGGCACAGTCTGCCCTGCGCTGTCCCACAATACCCCTCGGTCTGGGTACCCACTGCCAGGCACAGTCTGCCCTGCATTGTCCCACAATGCCCCTCGGTCTGGGTACCCACTGCCAGGCACAGTCTGCCCTACGCTGTACCACAATGCCCCTCAGTCTCTGTGCCATCTAACCATTAGCAAAGTTGAATAAACACAGCAGGACTCACTGTGCCCCTGGAAACCTGGTGCAAACTGTGATTATACACAATTTATGTTTCATGCACAAGGACCCCCAGGTCTCTCTGTACTGCAGCACCTTGCCACTTTTCTCCACTTATTTTATAATTTGCTTTTCTATTATTTCTGCCAAAGTGCATGACCTCACATTTTCCCATATTGTACTCCATCTGCCAATTTTTTGCCCACTCACTTAGCCTGTCTATATCCTTTTGCAGATTTTGTGTGTCCTCCTCACAATTTGCTTTCCCACCCATCTTTGTATCATCAGCAAACTTGACTTTACTCTGTATCTAACCCGTGCTGTACCTGCCCTGGGAGTGTTTGATGTGACAGTGTAGAGGGAGCTTTACTCTGTATCTAACCCGTGTTGTACCTGCCCTGGGAGTGATTGATGTTAACGCTGGAGTGATTGCAATTGGAAGGGTTCCGTTCCCTAGCAACAACATCGCTCTGTCAATGTGCACCAGCAATTCATACAAATAGGGTCAGAAGAAGCAATCAGTTGAGACATTAATTGAAAAATGGCAGTAAATGGAGCTGGAACTTACCATTTCCACTGCGATGGCTGAGTGTATCCCTCCTGCTCTGTTGAAAGCCCAGGGAAAGTTGAGAAGGCCAGCACCAAGGGCTGATTTTAAGAGGATGAATACTGCTCCGGAGGAGGACAGACTGGACCTCCCTATGTCCAGGGAGTTTGGCTTCGCCAGGAGATTAATACTCTCTCGAGCAAGCTCCTCCATCGGCACAAGTCACCGCAATATTCTGCAGCTCCCTAACCTCCTCACATGAGGACACGTCCAGCCATCAATGGTCCCTCTTCCTGCTGCCCAATTCTTGCTGGGATCTGACCTGCCTCTTGTCTAATAGAAAGCTCTTCGGCTACGAATGCAGGGATTGTTGGGCCTCTAGCCCAACAGACGTTTTCTCTCACCAGCCAGCGCTTGTTGCGGAGGCTGCCATGGTCTTGTAGCTAACTGTGTCAAGTCTCACATCACCAGAGACCCAACTGAAGCAGGATCAAGATGGGAGCTGTCGTATTACCAGCCGGAATCGCCAAAGCACTGTGCATTTCCTTGAGAAAGTTACTCACTTCTTCAGCTTAAAATTGGCTGAAAACTTAATAGGATTTACATCACATCATTAGTTCGTATTACCGACACCCAATTCTGTCACTTTAAATTCACGTTTTGGGCCGTAGTTTTAAAGAATGAGAATGATTTCCAATCTCCTTCCTGAGGGGCTGGGCATCCAGTTAAGTCTGCGGCGAGACGTATCTGCGAGAAGCTGGTTTAGTGAATTGGGCAATGATCTGTGAAATTCCAGGGATTGAGAACCTGGGCTTTGATGGGATTTGATAGGTCCAGGAGCGAGCATCGGAATCTCACTCTTTCATCAGGACATCTCCGTGGGGCACTCTGGTATCTCAGCACTTTCCATGTCCAGTGCTCTCACAGCCTGTTGGCAAGCATTACTCAGCCATTGTTCCATCAGCGTTTGAGGGGACAGACAGGGGAATGAGGTTGGGCCGTGATAACCAAGAAATGAATGGAAATATCACAATCAATAAATCTCCAATTTTTGCTCAGTAGAATGTGTATTTGGTTCACTGGAAGTTTCAAACTGCGTTGAAATTAGTGTGTGATTATAATGGACCTTTATTGATTTAATCCCATCTGCATAACATCGCCCGTCTCCACCACTGCCTCAGCTCATCTGCTGCTGAAACCCCCATTGATGCCTTTGTGAGCTCTATACTCAATATTTCCAACGCTCTCCTGGCTGGTCTCCCATCTTCCACCCCATACAGACTTGAGTTCATCCAAAACTCTGTTGCATGTATCATATCTCTCTCCATGTCCCGCTCACCCCTCAGCTCGCTGACATACATTGGCTCCCGATCCAGCAACGCATTTATTTTAAGATTCTCATCGGGTTTTTCAAATACCTCCATGATGTCACTTGCCCTACACCCCTCCCTATCTCTGTATCTTCCTCCAGCCCTACACCCCTCCCTATCTCTGTATCTTCCTCCAGCCCCTACACCTCTCTCTATCTCTTTAACCTCCTCCAGCCCTACACCTCTCTCTATCTCTTTAACCTCCTCCAGCCCCTACACCTCTCCCTATCTCTGTAATCTCCTCCAGCCCTACACCTCTCCATATCTCTGTAATCTCCTCCAGCCCTACACCCCTCGCTATCTCTGTAACCTCCTCCAGACCTACAACCCTCTGAGAACTTTGCACTCCTCCAATTCTGCTCTCTTGTGCTCCCAGATTTGAATCTCTATCATTTGCGGCCGTGCCTTCAGCTGCTTGGACCCGAAGCTGACTAATTCCCTAAACCGCTCCGCTGATCCACCTCTCTCGTCATCTTTATGAAGCTCTTTAAAACCTGCCTCTTTGAGCTTGCTTTTAGCCAGCTGTCTTTAGGACCTCCTTATCTGGCCCGGTGTCAAAGTTTGCCTGATTACGCTCCTGTGAAGCAGCTTGGAATGTTTTACCATGTGAAAGGCACTATATAAATGCAAGCACTTGTTAATCTCCACAGTCAGCTTGTGGAGGAGTTCCGATGCTGCAATTGCCAGCCTTTGATTTGTTCAGCCATAGCAACCCTTTTGTTTAATTAGTTCTTGGGAGGTAAGTGCTGTTGCCAAGACCAGCATTTATTGCCCAGCATGAGTCCATCCATGAGGTGATGTTAGACCTTCTCCGGTTTGACACAATGAGTTTCTTGTACAACACTGAGAGCTGGAGATAGAGTTGGGTGGGTCTGATTCCCTGGGGATGATGTTGGGGTACAGGCTACCAGCGAGGACCCCTGGCCATTCTCAGGAAACCAGCACCAATTCTGTTTTAGTTGCTCTGGGCTTGGACTTTACCACTGTGGGGGCGGGGGTCACACCATTCTCGGGGTGTGGGTGTCACTTGCGAGTTCCAGAGAAGGCGATACATTTATTTTTAGCAGTTTGATACAAATGAGTGCCTTGCCAGACCACTCACAGAGCAGTTAATGTCAACCACGTTGACGTGGGACTGAAGACACATATAGGCCAGGTCGGGTAAGGACGGCAGGTTCTCTTCCATGAAGGACATCAGTGAAGCAGTCGGGTTTTTACAACTTCATGCTCACCTTTACTGAGGCCAGATTTTGATTTCCAGATTACTTTTTAAAACTGAATTGAAATTCTCAACGTGCCATGGCGAGATTTGAACGTGGGTTGTGTGGATTATTAATGCAGGACCCTGGTTTTCTAGCCCAGTAACCACGACAGTCCTGTACCCCAGCACCGTATCATCGCAGTCTGCCACGTTGTGAAGTGGAATTCAATAAATCTGTTCATTGATGGGCTGGCACCAGACAAAGTGATTGTGAAGTTATCAGATTGTCGTAAAAAAAACCAACTGGTTCCCTGATCTTCTCCAGGCAAGGAAACATAGAAACATAGAAAATAGGTGCAGGAGCAGGCCATTTGGCCCTTCGAGCCTGCACCACCATTCAATATGATCATGGCTGATCATTCAACCTCAGCACCCCTTTCCTGCTTTCTCTCCATATCCCTTAATCCCTTTAGCCGTAAGGGCCACATCTAACTCCCTTTTGTATATATCTAATGAACTGGCGTCAACAACCTTCTGTGGTAGAGAATTCCACAGGTTCACAATTCTCTGAGTGAAGAAGTTTCTCCTCATCGCAGTGCTAAATGGCTTACCCCTTAACCTGCCCTCCTTACCAGGTTTGAGCCCACGTGTTACTCCCGTCCCACATTACGTGTCTGACTCCATGCCCATAGGGCAACGAAGATGGGCACTAAATATTAAATTGAGGCCCCGTCTGCCCTCTCAGGTGGAAGTGAATGATCCAACGACACTATTGGAGGAAGAGCAGGGGAATTCACCCCGGTGTCCTGGCCAATATTTACCCGTCACCCAGCATGACCAACACAGATTATCTTGCTGCACGCAATGTGGCTGCTGTGTTTCCCAATCTTTCAGCAATGACTATACTTCAAAAATACTTCAGTGGTTATAAAGCGATTTGGGATGTCCTCAGATCGGGAAAGCCGCTCGATAAATGTAGCCTTCCTTTTCGTGTTGCCCACATCCCAAGAACAAATGAACAAAAGAAGAAATTGCAGTCCGATCGCTAAAGTAGGAACTTGCATTTCTATAATATGTTATCACATCCTGAACTGCTTTATAACCAAAGGATTGATTTCAAAGTACAGTCACTGTTGTAATGGCGGCAAACTTGGCAGCCAATTAGTGCACTGCAAGATCCCCCCAAAAAAGGAATTAGATTCGACAAGCAATGAATCTGGTGCTACTAGTTGAGGGATGAATATTGTCCAGGATACCAGAGAGAACTTATCTGCTCTTCTTTGAAAAGTGCTATGGGATCTTTTACGTCCGCCTGAGAGGGCAGATGGGGCCTGGGTTTAATGTCTGTAACGACGGTAACTGCAACATTGCATCGTTCGCTGAGAGTGCCGGGCTCGATTCTGTGCTCAAGGTCACAGTGAGTGTGGAACCCGTTATGCTCTATCACTGACTGGAGAGTGCTACCAACTGTGTCAAACTGACACAGAGTTTCCCGCCATCTTCATCCTCATGCCCCCCGTTATACCAAATTCCACAGCTCCGACGCTATAGGATTGGAACAGGGTCCTCCGATAGGCCAGGCTGGAGAGCTAATCAGCACCCAGGGTAGTGGGCTGTGCCAAGAGGGCGACACTGGCTCTTGCTGAAGTCCAGTTCCATGGGTACAGACAGCCTTCTTGCACCTTATCCAAGTGTAAGCCCAGTGAGACAGTCAGCAAGATATTCAACTGCAGAAGGCAGCACACCTTGGCCCCATGCTTTTCTGAACCAACAGCCATTCAGGCACAGTTTCCAGCACTGGATTGTGATCGGGGTCGTGGGTGGTTATTCCCTCTCTAGCCTCAGGGTACAGAGGTGAATTATCCTCCACCTGCTCTTCTGGCTCAGGTCAACTAACTCACCACAGAGTCGGGATCAACCCTCGGCACCTTTTACATTTTCCCCATCGGGAGGGGGGGCTTGTTTAATGCAATCATGTGTCGGTTTCTGAGTAACACTGAGGGAGTGTAGCACTGAGGGAGTGCAACACTGAGGAAGTGTACACTGAGGGAGTGTAGCACTGAGGGTGTGTACATTGAGGGAGTGTAACACTGAGGGAGTGTAGCACTAAGGGAGTGTAACACTGAGGGAGTATAATGAGGGAATGTAGCACTGAGGGAGTGTAACACTGAGGGAGTGTAATGAGGGAGTGTAGCACTGAGGGAGTGTAGCACTGAGGGAGTGCGCAATGAGGGAGTGTAACACTGATGGAGTGTAGCACTGAGGGAGTGGAGCATTGAGGGAGTGTCATGAGGGAATGTAGCATTGAAGCTGTGTGCACTGAGGGAGTATAACACCGAGGGAGTGTAAGGAGGGAGAGTAACACTGAGGGAGTGTAACACTGAGGAAGTGGAATGAGGGAGTGTGCACTGAGGGAGTGTAACACTGAGGGAGTGTAGCACTGAGGGAGTGTAACACTGAGGGAGTGTAACACTGAGGGAGTATAGTACTGAGGGGGTGTAGCACTGAGGGAGTGTAATGGGTAAGTGTAGCATTGAGGGAGTACAGCATTGTCACAAGTGCTGTCTTTCTAGGGAGATGTTTAGCAGAAGGAGTATGGATTCTGTAATATATACTGCCCCACCCAGAGGACTACTGTGGTAATGCAGCTATTGCTGTTTACAATAGTGAGGGAACAGGTCACCTGACGGGTTCCTGAAGTTATCAGCCATCTTAGAGCCTGTGTGTTTGTGAAGTCATACCGAATATATAACATTGGTGATGAAGGATCGGATTTCTGGATAACCTAGCTGAAATTTTTGTTGGTGGAGGATTCAGCCAACCGATAGCGAGACTTTGAGAGCTTCTTTGTTTTGATTAACAGCTAGCAATCCAAGGTAAATTACAAGTACACTTGTCTGAACTGCCAGAGTCCAGATAGCCGCACCAATGGGGGTAATAGGGCACTTGGGGGAGTTTCAACACGACCGAGAGACTTTCGGAGAGTATGTGGAGTGGTTAAAAATGTTGTTCACCGCAAATGATATCATTGAAGTCCCCGATGATGAAAATGTAACCAGGTGGTGTTAGAAAAACAACGGGCTATTTTCTTGACTGAAGCAGGGCCCGAGATGTGTGAAACCCTGAAAAATGTGCTTGTGCTTGTCAAGCCAAAGGACACATCACTTAGCAGATTCTAACTAAGTTAGAACAGCACTACAGTCCTGAGCCCCTGGAAATTGCTGAAAGTTATCGTTTCGGAATACGAGATCAAGTTATTGACGAAAATATAAAGCAATTTTGGAAACTTTCAGGACCAAGCATTGCATGTCCAGTTTGTTTGTGGGATGAAAAATGATGCGATCAGAAGAAAGTTATCGACAATTCCTAACGTGACTTTTAATTTAGCTTGTCAGACTGCTATGTCAATGGATATGGCCAACCAATACTCGCGCGAATGTCGTGCCATTTCCAGTCGTCAACCGACCGAGGTGAATTGCCTGCAGGTTAAAAGTAAAAGGCAGCTAGGCCCCAAGGTCTCAGCAACTGGCCAAGGTAACAGAGCATTGAAGTTGTGCTATTGGTGCCTGCTCAAAGCTGTCCATATTTGAAGGCAAAGTGTTTCTTCTGCAGGAAAACTGGGCATCTTGCGAAGGCATGCCTACTGAAGAGTAAACCAACTTTCAAGGCTATAAGTAGAAATTCCCAGAGATTACCTAACATGGAAGAAAAACAACAGGACGAGGAGGTTTTAGAGCTACACATCATCAGGAGCACGAGGGTATCTAACAGCGATTCGAAAAGTATCATCATCCATGTAGATGTTGCAGGAACCAAGATACCCATTGGGGAAATCCAAGATAGAGCTGCGAGGCTACTCAGGAGAGAACATTCCTGTGGTAGGTCATATCACCGTACCAGTGAAATGCAAGGATTAATTTCAGAGCTTGCCTCTATTAGTAGTGGCAGGAGACAAGCCTGCCTTCCTAGGAAGAAATTGGTTGGGATCACTGAAGCTGGATTGGAGTAAGATTTTTCGTGTTGAAACGAGTTTTGCATCAAAGGATGATGTCATCAAGAAGTATCCGAAGGTGTTCTGTGAAACAGGCAGTCCGATCCAAGGCTTCAAGGCGAGTGTCAGGGTACAGAAGGAGGCTAGGCCGGTTTACAGCAAGCCACGTTCCATACTATATGCACCCAAGGAGAAAGTTGAGGAAGAACTCAAACGAGAAATTGAGAACACGCTCTCTAAGATAGATTAATGTAATTGGAGGGCTACACCCATTGTTGTTGTACCTAAGTCCAATGGTAAGGTAAGATTGTGTGGTGATTATAAAGTAACTGTAAACTAGGTTCTAGAGAGTAATGTCCCCAATACATTGCCAAATATAGAAGATTTGTTCACAACACTGACAGGTGGTCAGATCTCAAAGTTGGAAGGATCTTACGAATGCCATCTTACAACTTGCACTAGATGAGGAGTTCAAGTTATGCTTGACTATAAATACATTTGGCAATGTATTGGAGAGATTATCCTCCAGGACCTGGTTTACGGTTACTTTATAATCATCACACAACCTTACCTCACCATCTGACTTAGGTACAACATCAATAGGTGTAGCCTAATTACATCGATCTATCTTAGAGAGAGTGTTCTCAATCTCTAATCTTTTGAGTTCTTGCTCAACTTTCTCCTTGAGGGCATATGGTACGGAACGTGGCTTGCAGTAAACTGGCCTAGCATCCTTCTGTACCCCGACACTTGCCTTGAAGCCTTGGATTGGACTGCCTGTTTCACAGAACACCTTCGGATTGAAGGGTAGTATGTTATTTCGATGACATACTAATTTCAGCACCAAACAGGCAAATCCATAATAACGTGTTGAATGAAGTCCTCAAACTGCTGGAGAAGCACAGAGTACGAGTGTCTGCTCGCAAGTGTGAGTTATTTCAAAACTGAGAGGAGTACATAGGGTGCAGAGTAGACAAAGATGGTTTACTGCCAACCAAGGGAAAGCTGGATGCAATCAGAAATGCACTCACTCCCAGTAATGTCACTGAACTTCATTCATTCTTGGGTCTTTTGAACTATTATGGGAAGTTCCTACCAAATTTGGCTACAGTATTACATCCACTGAATGAACTATTGAAAAAACAGGTTCAGTGGAAGTGGTCAAAAGAATGCGACGTAGCATTCAAGGAGTGTTAAAGCTAGTTGGTAGCGAGCACCATGTTAGTTCAGTATGACGTATCTAAGGAGATTAAGCTACCATGTGACACCTCTCCGTATGGAGTTGGGGCAGTGATCTCTCATGTATTACGTAATGGGGAGGAGAGACCAATTGCTTTTGCTTCATGCACTCTCAGTGTCAGTGAGCGTAATTATGCGCAAATCAAAAGGGAAGCTTTGGCATTAATTTTGGGGGCCAGGAAGTTTCACAAATACTTGTATGGTCGTAAGTTTACCATCGTTACAGACCATAAGCCCCTAACAGCAATCCTCCATCCAAAGTCCCCAGTTCCAACATTAGCTGCAGCCCGAATGCAGAGGTGCGCTTTGATTTTGTCAGCATATACATATGATATTGATTACAGATGATCAGCTGATCACAGTAATACTGATGCTATGTCTAGATTGACATCCCTATCACAAGTTACGCCCAATAGGGAAAAAGTGTTCTATTTTTCATACATTGATGAACTGCCAGTCACAGCTAAAGAGATTAGTAGAGCAATGAAACGTGACCCAGTTATGTCAAACGTGTATGATTATATTCCAAATGGCTGGCCAAACCAGATATCAGAGAAAGATATTCATCCATTCTTCATTCGTAGGAATGAATTATCAGTTGCTAAAGATTGTATCAAATGGGTTGCAAGAGTGATTATACCAAATAAATTCAGGTCCAAATTATTAGGAGATCTTCATGACCAGCACCTGGGAATGTGCTTGACCAAGAGTTTTGCATGCAGTTACTTATGGTGGCCAGGTCTAGATAAAGATATAGAGTACATCGTCAGTCAGTGTACAACATGTCAATTGGTGAGCAAGCAACCACCACCAGTACCATTACAGCCATGGAAATGGTCTCCCAGGGTGTGGCAAAGGCTACATATCGATTTTGCTGAGCTAGAAGGACAGCAATTGTTTATTGTGATTGACAGCCATTCGAAGTAGGTAGAAGTGTTTCCGATGCGGAAAATAACAAGAAGTAACACATTAGACATTTTCCGAAGATTATTTTCTTCAATTGGCCTCCCAGAAGAAATTCGGTTAGACTTTCCACTTTATTCGCTAGGGCCCAAAAAATGGGGGAAATTCCAGCCTTCGCGATGTTGCAGCCTTCCTGATCGTTGGAACATCGCCCATTTTTTGGATCACGATTTTCGGCTCGGCGATAGCCCAGTGATGGCGAAAGCAAAAGCTTCTCTAGCAACGGCCTTCTGCGCATATGCAATTATTTTGTTGATGGCTATGTTTTCCCGCATTTCAGGAGGTCAGGGGTCATCCACACATGCGCAGAAGGGGGAGAGAGATAGTGAGAAAGAGAGAGAGAGAGATAGAGAGAGAGGAGGAAGGCAGAGGCAGAGAGGTGAGAGAAAAAAAGACAGAGGAATTTGTCTGACAGCGATGAAAGTGGGAGAGATGTGAAGACAGGGAAGAAGAGAGCCAAACCCTTCTCCGAGGAGGCCAACGAGGTCCTCGTGGTGGAGGTGCACTTCCGCTGGGCCCAATTTACCGGGGCGAGGGGTGAGCGTGGTGGGAAACCAGCCCCATGGGCATACCGCAGGTTATACCCGGAGGTCTTCTCGTTTGCGTCGCACGAGACCAGGGGCTCCGACCAGTGCCGCAAATGCTGGAACAGCCTCGTTGCTTCAGCAAGAGTAAGTACGACTTTATATTTTAATGATGCATATTCTCCTGGTAATGGTAATTCTCCTGGATTGAATGTAACCTTGTTATTCTAACTTATATAACATATATCATCGCCTGGAACTGGACAGGCCATGAACCCGTGCCCGTTTTAAGTCTCTCTGGCTGCTGTCACTAACACAGGGACCCAGCATGGACTGGGGGAGAGCTGCCTTTACTCACTGTCTGGCCTGGGACACTTTTGGACATCAGCTACTGTCATTGAATTGTGGACACAACCCTTATTAGCATATAATGTTTGAAACTGTCGTGTATAAATGACATAACCTAGTCAACTAGCTTATGCCAGTCTCTATTCAGGTTCGCAGAGGAAGCTATAGAAACATAGAAACATAGAAACATAGAAAATAGGTGCAGGAGTAGGCCATTTGGCCCTTCGAACCTGCACCACCATTCAATAAGGTCATGGCTGATCATTCCTTCAGTACCCCTTTCCTGCTTTCTCTCCATACACCTTGATCCCTTTAGCCATCAGGGCCATACCTAACTCCTTCTTGAATATATCTAACGAACTGGCATCAACAACTTTCTGTGGTAGAAAATTCCAGAGGTTAACAACTCTCTGAGTGAAGACATTTTTCCTCATCTCAGTCCTAAATGGCCCACCCCTTATCCTTAGACCGTGACCCCTGGTTCTGGACTTCCCCAACATCGGGAACATTCTTCCTGCATCTTACCTGTCCAGTCCCGTCAGAATTTTATATGTTTCTATGAGATACCCTCTCATTCTTCTAAACTTAAGTGAATACAGACCCAGTCAATCCAGTCTCTCCTCATATGTCAGTCCCGCCATCCTGGGAATCAGTCTGGTGAACCTTTGCTGCACTCCCTCAATAGAAAGAACGTCCTTCCTCAGATTTGGAGACCAAAACTGAACACAATATTCGAGGTGTGGCCTCACCAAGGCCCTGTACAACTACAGTAAGACCTCCCTGCTCCTATACTGAAATCCCCTAGCTATGAAGGCCAACATGCCATTTACCTTCTTCACCGCCTGCTGTACCTGCTTGCCAACTTTCAATGACTGATGTACCATGACACCCAGGTCTCGTTGCATCTCCCCTTTTCCTAAGCCATTCAGATAATATTCTGCCTTCGTGTTTTTGCCCCCAAAGTGGATAACCTCACATTTATCCATATTATACTGCATCTGCCATGCATTTGCCCACTCACCTAACCTGTCCAAGTCACCCTGCAGCCTCTTAGCATCCTCCTCACAGCTCACATTGCCACCCTGCTTAGTGTCGTCTGCAAACTTGGAGATATTACACTCAATTCCTTCATCTAACTCATTGATGTATATTGTAAATAGATGGGGTCCCAGCACTAAGCCCTGCGTTACTCCACTAGTCACTGCCTGACATTCTGAGAAGGACCCGTTTATCCCTACTCTCTGCTTCCTGTCTGCCAACCAGTTCTCTATCCACGTGAATACATTACCCCCAATACCATGTGCTTTAATTTTGCACACCAATCTCTTGTGTGGGACTTTGTCAAAAGCCTTTTGAAAGTCCAATACACCACATCCACTGGTTCTCCCTTGTCCACTCTACTAGTTACATCCTCAAAAAATTCTAGAAGCTTTGTCAAGCATGATTTCCCTTTCATAAATCCATGCTGACTTGGACCGATCCTGTCACGGCTTTCCAAATGCACTGTTATTTCATCTTTAATAATTGATTCCAACATTTTCCCCACTACTGATGTCAGGCTAACTGGTCTATAATTCCCTGTTTTCTCTCTCCTGTCTTTTTAAAAATGTGGTGTTACATTAGCTACCTTGCAGTCCACAGGAACTGATCCAGAGTCGATAGACTGTTGAAAAATGATCACCAATGCATCCACTATTTCTTGGGCCACTTCCTTAAGTACTCTGGGATGCAGACTATCAGGTCCTGGGGATTTATCGGCCTTCAATCCCATCAATTTCCCTAACACAATTTCCTGACTAATAAGGATTTCCTTCAATTCCTCCTTCTCACTAGATCCTCGGTCCCCTAGCATTTCTGGAAGGTTATTTGTGTCTGCCATTTCATTGTTTCCCATTATAAATTCACCTGATTCTGACTGCAAGGGACCTACATTTGTCTTCACTAATCTTTTTCTCTTTACATATCTATAGAAGCTTTTGCAGTCAGTTTTTATGTTCCCAGCAAGCTTCCTCTCATACTCTATTTTCTCCCTCCTAATTAAACCCTTAGTCCTCCTCTGCTGAATTCTAAATTTCTCCCAGTCCTGAGGTTTGCTGCTTTCTCTGGCCAATTTATATGCCTCTTCCTTGGATTTAAAATTATCCCTAATTTCCCTTGTTAGCTACGGTTGAACTACCTTCCCCATTTTATTTTTACTCCAGACAGGGATGTACAATTGTTGAAGTTCAACCATGTGATCTTTAAATGTTTGCCATTGCCTATTCACCATCAACCCTTTAAGTATCATTTGCCAGTCTATTCTAGCCAATTCACGCCTCATACTGTCGAAGTTACCTTTCCTTAAGTTGAGGACCCTAGTCTCTGAATTAACTGTGTCACTGTCTATCTTAATAAAGAATTCTACCATATTATGGTCACTCTTCCCCAAAGGGCCTCACACAACAAGATTACTAATTAGTCATTTCTCATTACACATCACCCAGTCTAGGATGGCCAGCGCTCTAGTTGGTTCCTCGACATATTGGTCTAGAAAACCATCCCTAATACACTCCAGGAAATTCTCCTCCACGTATTGCTACCAGTTTGGTTAGCCCAATCTATATGTAGATTAAAGTCACCCATGATAACTGCTGTACCTTTATTGCATGCATCCCTAATTTCTTGTTTGATGCTGTCCCCAACCTCACTACTACTGTTTAGTGGTCTGTACACAACTCCCACTAACGTTTTCTGCCCTTTGGTATTCTGTAGCTCCACCCATACCGATTCCACCTCATCCAAGCTAATGTCCTTCCTTACTATTGCATTAATTTCCTCTTTAACCAGCAATGTCACCCCGCCTCCTTTTCCTTTCTGCCTATCCTTCCTGAATGCTGAATACTCCTGGATGTTGAGTTCCCAGCCTTGATCACCCTGGAGCCATGTCTCCGTAATCCCAATTATATCATATTCATTAATAGCTGCCTGCACAATTAATTCGTCCACTTTATTATGCACAGAGCCTTCAGGCTTGTCTTTTTAACACACTTTGTCCCTTTGGAATTTTGCTGTAATGTGGCCCTTTTTGATTTTTGCCTTGGGTTTCTCTGCCCTCCACTTTTACTTTCCTTCTTTCTATCTTTTGCTTTTGGCCCCATTTTACTTCCCTCTGTCTCCCTGCAGAGGTTCCCATCCCCCTGCCATATTAGTTTAACCTCTCCCCAACAGCACTAGCAAACATTTCCCCTCGGACATTGGTTCCGGTCCTGCCCAGGTGCAGACCGTCCGGTTTGTACTGGTCCCACCTCCTCCAGGACCGGTTCCAATGCTCCAGGAATTTGAATCCCTCCCTCCTGCACCATTCCTCAAGCCACGTAGTCATCTGAGCGATCCTGCCATTCCTACTCTGACTAGCACGTGGCACTGGTAGCAATTCTGAGATTACTACCTTTGAGGTTCTACTTTTTAATTTAGCTCCTAGCTCCCTAAACTCAGCTTGGAGGAGCTCATCCCATTTTTTACTTATATCGTTGGTACCTATATGTATGATGACAACTGGCTGTTCACCCTCTTCCCCCAGAATGCGCTGCAGCCGCTCCAAGACATCCTTGACCCTTGCACCAGGGAGGCAACATACCATCCTAGAGTCTCGGTTTGCGGCCGCAGAAACACCTATCTGTTCCCCTTACAATAGAATCCCCTATCACTATCGCTCTCCCACTCTTTTTCCTGCCCTCTTGTGCAGCAGAGCCACCCATGGTGCCATGGACTTGGCTGCTGCTGCCTTCCACTATTGAGTCACCTCCCCCATCTCATAATCTGGCTCAGCAGAGATGCACCGGGGGAGGCCCGGCTGTAATACAGACCCTCACCGACCTGGAGGAACGTGCAGCAGGACTAGTGGGGACCCACAGTCGTGCAGTCACCACCCGTGGTGTTGCCAGACCATCGCATGCGCCACGTTAGTAATGTGTCCAACACTGTAAGAGCTATGTGACATAATTTCATTCTCATATCATATCATAGACAAATGATGTCATGTTATACATGCAGCTTCTGTACGACTTTCTGCCATGCTCAGCTCGACAACATAAAACCAGTCCATCTGGCCACCTGTCCCCTTCTCTGTCCACACCCCATAAACCCTCACTCCTTTATCATTCGGTCTACCTGCGACTGATCCAGCCTCCACAGATCTCTGGCGCAGTGATTTCCACATCGATGTACTGCTATAGATAGCACCATATGATGCATTAATATGTAACGTTTCTCGGTCACATTTATGGGATTAGTGCTGTTCCTCCTACGTATGCTAGCGCGGCACAACAATGCTTTCTGCTCTAATAATAACATAAGAACAAAAGAAAC
This sequence comes from Pristiophorus japonicus, assembly GCF_044704955.1. Classification (NCBI taxonomy): domain Eukaryota; kingdom Metazoa; phylum Chordata; class Chondrichthyes; family Pristiophoridae; genus Pristiophorus; species Pristiophorus japonicus. Next base: position 86,430,334 of record NC_091989.1, on the reverse strand, counting down.
AGGAGCAGGAGAAGGCCACAAGGCCCCTCGAGCCTGCTCCGCCATTGACTAAGATCATGACTGATCTGATCATGGACTCAGCTCCACTTCCCCGCCCGCTCCCCATAACCCTTTATTCCCTTATCGTTTAAGAAACTGTCTATTTCTGTCTTAAATTTATTTAATGTCCCATCTTCCACAGCTCTCTGAGGCAGTGAATTCCACAGATTTACAACACTCTGAGAGAAGAAATTTCTCCTCATCTCTGTTTTAAATGGGTGGCTCCTTATTCTAAGATCATGCCCTCTAGTTCTAGTCTCCCCCATCCGTGGAAACACCTTGTCGAGGCCCCTCATCATCTTATACGTTTCGATAAGATCACCTCTCATTCTTCTGAATTCCAATGATTAGAGGTCCAACCTGCTCAACCTTTCCTCATAAGTCAACCCCCACATCCCCGGAATCAACCTGGTGAACCTTCTCTGAACTCAATTGTGTCTTGCAGCTTTACAAGCTCGAGAGACGCAACGTGAGGACAGATGCTCACATGGACCTGACCCACTGCATGTGTCATTCACCACGGGTGGTGAAGAGGAGGAGACCACTGAGCCCGAGAAGGAGGAGGAATACCTGGAGACAGAGGAGGATGCCCCTTGCGATGGGTGGGCAATCACCTCAGCGATCACCTCTGCGATGTGAGCCGAAAGTTACGCAGGGCGATGTGTTGGCGATAAGCTCGGCGATGTGTTCCACTTTCCATTTTTGGACAATATCAGCACTCTTTGGCTGATAAATGGGCACTAGCCCAGCGATGTGAAGTGAAAAGTCTTGCTCGTTGTTTCTGATAATGAGCCATAATTTTGTTCAGAAGAATTTGCACAGTTCACGAGCAAAGATGGTGTGAAACATACCAAGGTTCCACCGTACCACCCTGCTTCAAATGGTGCAGCAGAGCGCACTGTACAAATTGTAAAACGTACCCTCATCAAACAGATGTTGGATCCAAATCCAAAGAAACGACAATTGTCATTGGACCACAAATTGGCTAATTTTCTAATTATGTATCGTAATACTCCTCATATAATTACTGGTAGAATACCAGCAGAGTTGTTTCTCAAATGACAGCCACGAACCAGATTCTCTTTGTTAAAACCAAACTTGGCACAGTCCATAGAAGAGACACAATTGAGACAGAAAGAGAGTCATGATAGAGGTAGAGTAAACAAGAGAAGTGTGAAATTAAATCAGAAGATGAGAATGAAGAACCATCGCCATAAATGGTTAAAGTGGTTACCAGGAAGAGTGGTGAAGATATGTGGTCTTCCACATATTTGGTCAAGATGTTTGATCATGGACAGGTTCGGTTTGTTCACATTGATCATATTTTACCTGCAGATGTGGAAGGAGTTGAAAGTTGGAATGATTCGATTATTTCTGATGAGGCTGCGAGTCTTATTACAAGTAGAATACCAATAGCATATCCTACATCAAATGTACTAGAAACAAGTCCAAAAGAATTTAAGTCTGAGTCCGAGTCAGGCAGACAAACAGTCTGAAGTTGTAGAGAGTTCAAATGTAGATCAAGGGCATCCCTTGGAGGGAAACTCTCCTCAGGATCAGCCTAGAATGAGTCTAAATTTGGGAAGTTCTGTTCAAGAGTGAAGGTATCCTCTTCGAAACAGAAAACACATGGTTAAGCTTGATTTGTAAATAAGCCCATATCCTTTGTTATGTACAACCATGGAATTTATGTATGATGATTGTTTGTTATAATTACTTCTTCATTAAGGAGGGAGAAGTGTAATATATATAGCTCCACTCAATGGACTACTGTGGTAATGCAGCCATTGCTATTTACAACAATAGAGAACAGGTCACCTGACAGGTTTCTAAAGTTGTCAGCCATCTTAGAGCCTGTGTGTTTGTGAGGTCGTACCGAATATATAACAGATTCGAAGAAGGGCAAAGAATTCTCCTGAGGCCCTGGACGACATTGCTCCCTCACAGGCAAACAGATTGTCAGGTCATTCATTCCTTTCCTGTTTATGGGACCTTGCTGTGCGCAAATTGGCTGCTGTGTTTCTAGACATTACAATCTCTTCTCAAAGCAACTAGGTATGGGCAATCAATGCTGGCTTAGCCAACAATGCTCAGATCCTGAGAATGAACTTTAAAAACCTGAGACTTTATTTCATAAGTTCTTCATTGGCTGTGAAGCACTTTAGGACATCCTGAGGTCATGAAAGGCGTCAAATAAATAAACAAAATATAGTTTCACATCTGCTTTAAATTCTTAATTTAAAATTTCTATTTCCATATTAGCACAAACTTGGTTGAATTCTTCGGTGAAATAGCAGAGTTGATGTAAGCAGTGCGGCTGATACTGTGTCTATGGAATTTCAGAAGACGTTTGATAAAGGTTCCACATAATAAACATGTTGGCAAAGCCAGAGGGATTAAAGGGGCCGTGGCAGTGTGGGTACAGAATTGGCTGTGGCAGTGTGGGTACTGTTGTGTATCTGTAAAGCATACACTCCCATGTTCCGCCACCATGGGGCACATCCCCTGAAGTCCCAAGGGATCCCAGAATCCCTTGGGAGCACTGTATATAAGCCGGCCCCTAAAGCCTGTTCCTCACTCTGGAGTGTCTTAATAAAGACTGAGGTCACTGTTACTTTAAACTCCCTGTGTGCAGGCGCATCTGTGTTAGGAACACAATAGGTACAGAATTGGCTGAGAGACAGAAAGCAGAGAGTAGCGGTGAAAGTTTCGCAGGTCAGGCGCCATCTGTGGAGAGAGAAAGCGAGTTTCAGGTCATCGCAGCGGGAAGAGGTTTGAGATTTCACAGTTTAGGAAAGGCAGGGAAAGGGGGAGGAGGAAAGACCAAAGGGGAAGCTCTGTGCTAGGGTGGAGGGAAGGAGTGATTCAATGACTAAGGCGACCAGAGCCTTCTCCCATTACCACCCACTTTTGCCGTGCACCACTATCCCTTTGTATGAGGGGTTTTGATCGAGTAGAGGGGGAGAAACGGATTCCAGTGGCAGGAGGGTCAGTAACCAAAGGAAACAGATTCAAGATCATCGGCACTAAATGCCCGGGGAGATGAGGGGATTATTTTTATGCAGCGAGTTATTAATATCTGGAATACAGTGCCTCACAGGATGAGGGAAACGGATTCAATGGTAAAACTTTCAAAAGGGACGTGGATATATACTTAAAAATGAAACATTTGCGATGCTGTGGGGACAGAGCGGGGGAGTGAGACAACTGAATCGCTCTTTCACAGAGCCGGCACTGACATAGAAACATAGAAACATAGAAACATAGACATTTACAGAGCAGAAGGAGGCCATTTCGGCCCATTGTGTCCGCGCAGGCCGACAAAGAGCTGCACGGCCCTCGGTCAGCAGCCCTAAAGGTTACATATAAACTTATGAACAATGACGGAAAGGCAAAGAGCACCCAGCCCAACCAGTCCGCCTCACACAACTGCGACACCCCTTATACTGAAACATTCTACACTCCACCCCAACTGGAGCCATGTGATCTCCTGGGAGAGGCAAAAAAACAGATAATACCCAGGCCAATTTAGGAAGAAAAAATCTGGGAAAATTCCTCTCCGACCCATCCAGGCGATCGAAACTGGTCCAGGAGATCACCCTGGCCGTATTCTATTCCCTGCAGTACTTACCATTATATCTGCTCCGTCCAACAAAAGGTCATCCAGTCGAATCCCAATTACCAGGATAGCTTTCTTCTGTGTTATACAATTCTATTATTCTAAATTAATTTCCTACTGCCAATCATTCAATTCAACACAAGGTGCTTCCCCAATGGAACAAGTGGCTAGATACTCAGCCCGGTGTGGTGGTGAGCCCCACTGAGCAGGAAATGCCCAGGCTCAGTCCCTCAGTACCCGGCCTGTGCTGGGATACAGTGCCCCAGCCAGGGCAGGGGTTAGAGACAAAGCAGGGCTAGGCTTCCCCCAAGCAGGCGGTGCCTCAGTCAGGGGTAGGGGTTAGAGACAAAGCAGGGCCAGGCTTCCCACAAGCAGGCGGTGCCTCAGTCAGGAGCAGGGGTTAGAGACAAAGCAGGGCCAGGCTTCCCCCAAGCAGGCAGTGCCTCAGTCAGGGGCAGGGGTTAGAGACAAAGCAGGGCTAGGCTTCCCCCAAGCAGGCAGTGCCTGTGCTGGGATACAGTGCCCCAGCCATGGGCAGGGGTTAGAGACAAGGCAGGGCCAGCTTCCCCAAGCAGGCGGTGCCTCAGTCAGGGGTAGGGGTTAGAGACAAGGCAGGGCCAGGCTTCCCCCAAGCAGGCAGTGCCTGTGCTGGGATACAGTGCCCCAACCATGGGCAGGGGTTAGAGACAAGGCAGGGCCAGCTTCCCCCGGACAGGCGGTGCCTGTGAGGCTGGCAAGGATCAGGGAAGGCCGACGGCAGAGAGAAGTGGGTCACAGGCTCTTTAAATTCTTGGATTTGTGAATGGAATCGGCATTAATAATTATCGCTGCGCAGTAATCGTACAGCCATTCAAACCCTTCCCTTTCCATCAAAGTTACAATCATTTGCAGGCAGCCAGGGATCCCGATTCTCACGGGATTCACAGTCCAACAATTACATTTTAAATCACCTTATTTTTTGTCCCTCTCTCTCACAAGTTAATTCCTCCTTTTATAATGATCTAATTTGCAGAATCTGGATGGGTCAGAACCACTACTAATCCAATCAACGTCAATGAGGGAATGAAAGGGCTTGCAGGGCTGGGCTGCATTGTTTCCAGAATTGGGACCCTGCTAATCCGCTGCCTGGCCATTGACCCCTGTGAACATGCCCTCAGTCCCTGCTCACAGGTCACTGCAGCTCACTGTCAGTAAATCCAACTCCAATTAATTCCACCCCAGCGCCACTTGCCTTTTCTCGACTGCTTACTCGCTGCCCGCCCCCCACTGCATCATTCGGCCTTGTGTATTTCTGTGTCAGTACTTTCTGCCGTTGTCCAACCTTCTCTCAGATTCACAGAGAGCCCGAGTTCAGACTTGGTACCTGAGGGTATCTCGTGCTGTTGCTCACTGCCAGTGGGCCGCCGTGTTGGTTGTCACAACGGGAGCCTTGTGTCATGCGGGGAGAAGGCATGATTCTGCTGCAGGTGTGCAACTGTTTTTACACTAAAACCCCCCATTTCAGACAGAAACTCTGAGCCCTACAAGCACTTGTAGCTGAGGTCAACCAGAGTTCAATTGCTCTTCAGGGAGGGGCATATGTAGACTAAAGAGCTCAGATAAATTCCCTGTTCCAGGGCTATATGGGTCTGACTGAATCATGTCTCACTGTTCTATATGGGTCCGATTGTGAATTTTGTCTATCTGTTCTATATGGGTCTTGTTATGTCTCGAATAAAGCAATGTGACTGAGTACTGTAGACGTGAGTAAGTGTGACCTGAGTGTCTTTATTCTGATTCCAGAGTATTGGTACAGCATGGGAGGCCTGCTTAAATACAGTGCTACCAAGGGATGCTGGGATCCCTTGGAACTCCAAAAGATACGCCCTCTGGTGGCAATAGAATGCTGGTTACATAGTGTTGCATACATAACATCACTCCCACCCAAAGTCAATAGTACACTTATTTACAGGGTGAGACGATCTGGGGCATTCTGCTCCCTAGTCGATCGTCTTGGTACAAATGCAGCTGCAGGTGAGTTGGTTGGGCCTTCGCTCGGCTGCTGCGTGATGTCGGTTGCCACTTGTGTGTGTGTCGGAGGGTCGAATTTGGTGGTGTCCTCTTCGGGTTGCTCGTGGCTGTCTGTGAATCGCAGTTTGGTTTGGTCCAAATGCTTTCTGCAAGTTAGTCCATTTGCGAGTTTGACCTGAAACACTCTACTCCCTTCTTTGAGTATGACAGTGCCAGCAAGCCATTTGGGACCATGTCCATAGTTGAGTACAAATACAGGGTCATTGACTTCAATATTGCATGACAAGTTTGTGCGATTGTGGTACTTTGTTGATGCCGCCTGCCCTTGACATGATCCTGGAGATCAGGGTGGACTAGAGAGAGCCTTGTTTTGAGCGCCCTTTTCATGAGCAGTTCGGCTGGGGGAACCCCGGTGAGCGAGTGGGGTCTGGTGCGGTAGCTGAGCAGAACTCGGGACAGGTGGGTCTGCAGGGAGCCTTCCGACACGCGTTTCAAGCTTTGCTTGATGGTTTGGACTGCCCGTTCTGTTTGGCCGTTAGATGCGGGCTTGAACGGGGCAGATGTGACGTGCTTGATCCCATTGCAGGTCATGAATTCCTTGAATTCAGTGCTGGTGAAGCACGGCCCGTTGTCACTGACAAGGACATCAGGTAGGCCGTGCGTGGCAAACATCGCTCGTAGGTTTTCGATGGTGGCAGTGGACGTGCTTACAGACATTATTACACACTCAATCCAATTTGAATAAGCATCTACAACAACCAAGAACATTTTGCCCAGGAACGGGCCAGCGAAGTCAACGTGAATCCTAGACCACGGTTTGGATGGCCATGACCACAAACTTAGCGGTGCCTCCCTGGGTGCATTACTCAGTTGCGAGCAAGTGTTTCATTGGCGCACGCAAGACTCCAAATCTGAGTCGATACTGGGCCACCACACATGGGATCTGGCTATAGCTTTCATCATTACTATGCCTGGGTGGATGCTGTATAGGTTGCGTATGAATGTTTCACTGCCTTTCTTAGGCAAAACCACACGATTACCCCACAAAAGACAGTACACCTGTATGGACATTTCGTCTTTGCGCCGCTGGAATGGCTTGATTTCTTCATGCATCTCCTCTGGGACGTTGGACCAGCTCCCATGGAGGATGCAGGGACAGTAAAGGATCCTGGCTGGTCCAGGTCCTGATCTGGCGGGCCATAACGGGTGACTTTTCGCTTTCAAATGCATCCATCACTAAAGCAAGTCTGCAGGCTGTGCCATTTCCACCCCGGTGGTGGGCAATAGTAGCATCAGCACAGTTCTCTGTGCCTGGTCTGTGGCGGATAACATTGTTATATGTAGACAGCGTGAGCGCCCATCTTTGGATGCGAGCAGAGGCATTGGTATTGATTCGTTTGCTCTCTTGAGAATAGCGATATGAGCGGCTTGTGGTCAGTTTCTAACTCGAACTTAAGCCCAAGCAGATACTGATGCATTTTTTTTACCCTGTTAACGCATGCCAGAGCTTCTTTTTCAATCATGCTGCAGGCCCTTTCAGCCTTGGACAAGCTCCTAGATGCATAAGCGACTGGTTGCAATGTTCCCGATTCGTTTGCTTGTTGTAACACACACCCGACCCTGTACAAAGACGCATCGCAAGCTAGCACTAAATGTTTACAAGGATCATACTGGATAAGCAGTTTGTTGGAACATAACAGATTTCTGGCTTTCTCAAAAGCAGCCTCTTGTGATTTCCCCCATATCCAGTCATCCATCACCCTTGTGTAGCAACATGTGTAGAGGTTCTAGCAAGGTGCTTAACCCGGGTAGGAAATCATCAAATAATTGAGGATTCCCAGGAATGAATGCAGCTCTGTCATGTTCTGTGGTCTCGGCGCGTTCTTGATGGCCTCCGTCTAAGCGTCGGTGGGTCTGATGCCGTCTGCCGCGATTCTTCTCCCTAAGAACTCGACCTCTGGTGCCAGGAAAACACACTTTGAGTGTTTCAACCTGAGTCCCACGCGATCTAGCCAACTTAGAACCTCCTCCAGGTTCTTCAAGTGTTCGATGGTGTCCCGACCTGTGATCAATATGTCGTCCTGGAAAACCATGGTGCGCGGAACTGACTTTAACAGACTCTCCATGTTCCTTTGAAAAATCACTGTGGCCGATCGAATCCCAAACTGGCATCTTTGTGCGTGTTGATGCAGGTGAGGCCTTTCGAAGATTCCTACAGCTCATGTAGGTCGAGGTCAGGTCCAACTTGGTGAACGTCTTTCCTCCTGCCAGCGTCGCAAATAGGTCGTCTGCCTTGGGTAGCAGATGCTGGTCCTGCAACAAAAAATGGTTAATTGTTACTTTATAGTCCCCACAAATTCTGACCGTGCCGTCGCCCTTGAGAACCGGAACAATCGGACTGGCCCACTCGTTCAACTCAACCGGCGCGATGATGCCCTCTCGTTGCAGCCTGTCTAGCTCGATCTCCACTTTCTCTTGCATCATGTATGGCACCGCCCGTGCCTTGTGGTGGATGGGTCGTGTCCCGGGAACCAAATGGATCTACACCATTGCCCCCGAGAAGCTTCCGATGCCTGGCTCAAACAACGATGGAAACTTGCTCAAAACCTGGGCATATGAGGCATCGTCGACGGACGAAAGGGCTCGGATGTCGTCCCAGTTCCAGTGGATTTTTCCCAGCCAGCTTCTGTCGAACAGTGTGGGGCCATCTCCTGGTACAATCCATAGTGGTAGTTCATGCACTGATCCACCATAGGGACTTTTACTGCTGCACTGCCAATTACAAGGATCAGCTCTTTCGTGTAAGTTCTCAGCTTGGTATGAATAGGGCTCAGCTTGGGCCTGTGTGCCTTGTTGCACCACTGCCTGTCGAAGGCCTTTTCGCTCACGATAGACTGACTTGCACCCGTGTCCAGTTCCATGGATGACTTTTAACATGATCGGTGGACATTTCGTGGTGAATGTGTGTACCCTGTACACCTCTGCCTCCTTGGTTTGAGTCTTTCATTCAGTTTGATCCGCCATGGATCGGTCTTCCTCTGCAACGTGATGGTTTGCAGGACTTGCAGCTTGTCTGCACATTCACTGGAGGTGTCCCATTGTTCCGCAGACTTTGCACACATAGTGTTTGAAGCAGCATTGATGGACTTGATGATCACCTCCGCAGCGCCAACAAGGTGTTAACTGACTAGCACTCACGCTTGATGGCGGACTCTGGGTCATCTGAGGTCATGCAGCTGCAGGCGTATACGTTCTGCCATATACATTCCTGCCTGAAAACGACGTTACTTTGTGTACAGTACTTGCCGAAACATCTTTATGCTGCGAAATTTGTTTGGTGTTATCGCTGGGGGACATAAATGCCTGGGCTATCGTTATGGCTTTGCTCAGGTTTGGTGTTTAAATAGTCAATAGTTTGCGAAGGATAGCCTCATGGCCAATGCCAAGTACAAAAAAGTCTCAGCATTTGTTCCAGGAATCCATCGAATTCGCAATGTCCTGCAAAGCGCCTTAGTTCGGCGACGTAGCTCGCCACTTCCTGGCCTTCAGACCGTTGACATGTGTAAAATCGATACCTTGCCATCAGAGCGCTCTCCTTCAGATTGAGGTGCTCCCGGACCAGCGGACACTGTTCTTCATACAATTTGGTTGTTGGTTTCACCGGAGCAAGAAGATTCTTCATGAGGCCATAGATTGTTGCCCCACAGACGGTGAGGAGGATCGCCCTTCGTTTGGCAGTGTTCTCATTCCCTTCCAGCTCGTTGGCCACAAAGTCTTGGTCGATTCACTCCATGAAGGCCTCCCAATTGTCCCCTTCTGAGAATTTCTCCAAAATACCAACAGTTCTCTGCATTCTCTGCAAGTTTTGTTTTCTCATCGCCAGTTGTTATGTCTCGAATAAAGCAACGTGACTGAGAACTGTAGACGTGAGTAAGTGTGACCTTAGTCTCTTTATTCTGACTCCAGAGTGGTACAGCATGGGAGGTCCGCTTATATGCAGTGCTCCCAAGGGATGCTGGGATCCCTGAGGACTCCAACAGATACGCCCTCTGGTGGCGGTTGAAGGCTGGTTACATAGGGTTGCATACAAAACAGGTCTGACTGTGAATTATTCTATAGTGTCTTTGACAAGCTCAGAATGCTCTTAAGCTCTTTACAGCCAGTTATATATTTCTGAAGTGTAGTCACTGTTCTAGCACAGTAAACGTGGTATTTTCAAAGTGTTTGAAGGGGCAGTGTAGAGGAAGCTTTACTCTGTATCTAACCCGTGCTGTACCTGTCCTGGCAGTGTTTGATGAGACAGTGTAGAGGGAGCTTTACTCTGTATCTAACCCGTGCTGTACCTGTCCTGGGAGTGTTTGATGGGACAGTGTAGAGGGAGCTTTACTCTGTATCTAACCCCGTACTGAACCTGCCCTGGGAGTGTTTGATGGGACAGTGTAGAGTGAGCTTTACTCTGTATCTAACCCGTGCTGTACCTGCCCTGGGAGTGTTTGACGGGACAGTGTAAAGGGAGCTTTACTCTGTATCTAACCCGTGCTGTACCTGCCCTGGGAGTGTTTGATGGGACAGTGTAGAGGGAGCTTTACTCTGTATCTAATCCGTGCTGTACCTGCCCTGGGAGTGTTTGACGGGACAGTGTAGTGGGAGCTTTACTCTGTATCTAACCCGTGCTGTACCTGCCCTGGGAGTGTTTGACGGGACAGTGTAGAGGGAGCTTTACTCTGTATCTAACCCTGTGCTGAACCTGCCCTGGGAGTGTTTGACGGGACAGTGTAGTGGGAGCTTTACTCTGTATCTATCCCGTGCTGTATCTGCCCTGGGAGTGTTTGATGGGACAGTGTAGAGGGAGCTTTACTCTGTATCTAACCCGTGCTGTACCTGCCCTGGAAGTGTTTGATGGGATAGTATAGAGGGAGCTTTACTCTGTATCTAACTCTGTGCTGAACCTGCCCTGGGAGTGTTTGACGGGACAGTGTAGTGGGAACTTTACCCTGGCATTTGCTGCCAAGCTGGATCAGAGGTTTGCTCCGCCTATTCCATGGTCCAATGATTTTCTTTCCCCTGTGTAAAGGGGCTGACACTATAGGCCTCTGTGGCGCAGGTCCTGTTCCGGGGAACCCATGTGCCCCTCAGGATGTCAGTATGACTGACCTTACTGTGCGCTCTGTGCACCCAATGTAGACTGGGTCACTCTGCAGCTTAGGAAGTGGAAACTCCCAATGTAAGGAGTCCCTGTGTACGAAGATGTAGTGGTGCTCTTTAGTAATAACGCTATGCATCAAGGGTCAATATTAAACTCTCCTGGCATATCGAGCTTGACCTGTTCACAGTGCATATCCTGAAACCGTTTATCAAACCTTGGCAGTGCCCGAGCGCCAAATCTCAGTATGGGCTCCCAACTGGCACAGCTTCACCCCGGGAACACACACTCGATTACACATGACCCTTCACCCCAGGAACACACACTCGATCACATGAGACCCTTCACCCCAGGAACACACACTCGATCACATGAGACCCTTCACCCCAGGAACACACACTCGATCACACGAGGCCCTTCACCCCGGGAACACACACTCGATCACATGAGACCCTTCACCCCAGGAACACACACTCGATTATACATGACCCTTCACCCCGGGAACACACACTCGATTACACATGACCCTTCACCCCGGGAACACACACTCGATTACACATGACCCTTCACCCCAGGAACACACACTCGATCACATGAGACCCTTCACCCCGGGAACACACACTCGATCACATGAGACCCTTCACCCCAGGAACACACACTCGATTACAAATGACCCTTCACCCCGGGGACACACACTCGATTACACGTGACCCTTCACCCCAGGAACACATACTCGATTACACATGACCCTTCACGCTGGGATCGCACACTCGATTACACATGAACTTTACCCGGGAACACACACTCTACACGTGACCCTTCACCCCAGGAACACACACTCTACACGTGACCCTTCACCCCAGGAACACACTCGATTACACGTGACCCTTCACCCCGAGAACACACACTCTACACGTGACCCTTCACCCTGAGAACACACACTCTACACGTGACCCTTCATCCTGAGAACACACACTCTACACGTGACCCTACACCCCACACGTGACCCTACACCCCAGGAACACTCACTCGATTACACATGACCCTTTACCCCGGGAACACACACTCTACACGTGACCCTTCACCACGAGAACACACACTCGATTACACGTGAACATTCACCCCGGTCAGCCTTGACCAAGTGGTAGCTTTCTTGCCTCTGATCCAGAAGATCTTGGCTTCAAGTGCCACTTCAAGGATTTGCATAATCCAGGCTGACACTTCAGTGCACTACTGAGGGAACTCTGCACTGTCAGATGTGACGTTAAAATGGGGCCCCGTCTGTTCTCTCAGGTCAACATAAAAGTTTTAATAGTGTTAAAACTAAACTTACCTTCACAGATAGGGTTTTCGATATAAAAATAAGTAATAACATTTATTTTTTCTATCCATTAAAACTCTTACGCTGGTAAGAGTAGGCCTTGCTTCTGCTGTTACCGGGCGTAAGAGTTTGACGGACATTCGCTGGGCAGGAGTTGGGCAAATAGCCCAAATCTCCGCCCGCAAAGGCCCTTCTCCTGAGGATGTGTGCGATTTGTGAAATGGACAGATCGCAAATGCCTATTCTAGGTTCATGCGCATGGCGTGCCAAAAACGGCACTTCTGGGATCTCTACGGTGCATTGTGCGTACCTGGAGATGCTGCAATTTATGGCCCACTCTCTGCTCGTTAACTCATTGCTGGTTTTGGGAGCTTGCTGTGCGCAGATTGGCTGCCGCGTGTCCCACATTGCAACAGTAACCTCAGTTCAAAAAATACTTCATTGTAAAGCATTTTGGGATGTCCTGATGACGATAAAGGCGCTATATAAATGCAACTACTTGTTTTATCACCCAGCACAACAGTGGGATATGTGAGCTGGTCCCTTCGCTGCGAGCCGCTAGGATCGCCAGAGTGAATCGGGCGTGAGATTTTCCCCGGCACAGGGCGAGGGAGAAGGTTTTGTGTGTGAAGAAGACTGGAAATCTGTGCACTGACTCCGCACTGAGGGCTGAGGTGAGTGATGGAAAGTGACAGGGAGCCCTGGGACTTCAGCCCGTGGTGTTTGGGTGTCAGGAGTCAATTGCTCCAGCTTCTCAGCCTCCTGCCTGGATTGCAAAACCTAAATCCCTGGATTTAACATTAAGTCCCCGTTCCCACCTCAGGCATGTCAGATTTGGTATTTTCCCACAGCCTGGCGCTCAGCTCACACGTTAACTCCGAAGGTGCCAGATCCGAGAGGTGCCAACCGTACGGTTTGGGCCATGAGCTGGTTCACACTCCGCACCTCTTGTTAATTAGTGAATATTCACCCCCGGTCAGTGTGTGTAACTTTCATCGCCTGGCCCGTTCACACATGAGAGCACACTGCATGATCCAGTGGATATCAACTCCTCTTCACCAGCCTTGGCTTGCTCACTGAAGCACAAAGTGAGTCCCTGCCCATTCGTGATCTGGCCTTAACGTGCCCCGGGAGTCAGTCCCTGTGCTCTACCGATTTTTCTACTGCATGTCTCTGCTGACGTTTGACCCTCACTCACTGCACGGTCAGGATATTGACGCAAACACCTACCATCTTGTAACTTCAAATAGCCAGATGTCTATTGATTGCTGGGATTCTTGATCCAGTGAGCTCCTGGCAGTAGCACCAACCTAACACTGGCACTGACCCTGCACTGATATCGACCCTGCACTGGTACCGACCCTGTACTGGCACCGACCCTGCACTGGAACCGACCCTGCACTGGTACCGACCCTGCATTGGCACTGACCCTGCACTGGTATCGCCCCTGCCCTGGCACCGACCCTGCACTGGCACTGACCCTGCACTGCTGCCAACTCTGGCAGTGAGAGATCCGTGGAACTGAAAACGGGCCCATTACTATTATAGTCAACTAATCTGCCGTGCTAATTTGACGCGTGAGCAGTAAATTGAAACTCTAACCAGTAAAGTGTCTTATCACATCCGCAGGACACCCAGAGGAGAGAGCTCGGAACTGGAATCAATGTTGCTCTGCTGGCAATTTGCAGAAACCAACATCGCACCATCAGCAAGTGACCGAATAAATGACCAACGGCTCTGTCTCTGGCTGAGGGAGGAATTTTGGCCAGGAATCCAACAGAACTCTGCTGCTTGTCTTCAAAAAGTGTCAGGGGATATTTTCCATTCACATCTCCGGGTAATGGGCCCTCAGTTAATCGCCTCACATTCAGCAATGCAGCACGACACTGAGGTGACCTGGAAGTAGTTGTGCGATTGCAGCTGTAATTGGAACCAAGATGGCTGCCGCCCAGAACAGCGCAGGAGTTTACATAAGAACATAAGAAATAGGAGTAGGAGTAGACAACCTGGTCACTCGAGCCTGTTCCGCCATTCAATAAGATCATGGCTGATCTGATCATGGACTCAGCTCCACTTCCCTGCCCGCTCCACATTTTACTCCCTTATCGCTCAAAAATCTGTCTATTTCCACCTTAAATATATCCAATGACCCAACCTCCACAGCTTTCTGGGGCAGAGAATTCCACAGATTTACAAGCCTCTGAGAGAAGAAATTCCTCCTCATCTCAGTTTTAAATGGGAGGCCCCTTATTCTGAGACTATGTTCCCTAGTTTTAGTTTCCTCTATGAGTGGAAACATCCTCACTGCATCCACCTTGTCGAGCCCCCTCATTATCTTATATATTTCAATAAGATCACCTCTAATTCTTCTGAACTCCAATGAGTATAGGCCCATCCTACTCAACCTATCTTTATAAGTCAAACTCCTCATCTCCAGAATCAACCGAGTGAACCTTCTCTGAACAGCCTCCAATGCAAGTATATCCTTCCTTAAATACGGAGACCAATACTGTAAGCAGTACTCCAGGTGTGGCCTCACCAATACCCTGTACAGTTGTCGCAGGACTTCTCTGCTTTTATACTCTATTCCATTTGCTTTCCTGATTACTTGCGGTACCTGCATATTAACTTTCTGTGTTTCATGCACAAGGACCCCAGTTCTCTCTGTACTGTAGCACTTTGCAATTTTTCTCCATTTAAATTATAATTTGCTTTTCTATTATTTCTGCCAAAGTGGATAACCTCACATTTTCCCACATTATATTCCATCTGCCAAATTTTTGCCCACTCACTTAGCCTGTCTATATCCCTTTGCAGATTTTTTGATTCCTCACAATTTGCTTTCCTACCCATCTTTCCATCATCAGCAAACTTGGCAACACATAGATGACCTGGAAGAGGGGACAGAGTGTAGTGCAACAAAATTTGCAGATGACACAAAGATTAGTGGGAAAGCGGGTTGTGTAGAGGACACAGAGCGGCTGCAAATAAATTTAGATAGGTTAAGCGAATGGGCTAAGGTTTGGCAGATGGAATACAATGTTGGAAAATGTGAGGTCATCCACCTTGGAAAAAAAACAGTAAAAGAGAATATTATTTGAATGGGGAGAAATTACATCATGCTGCGGTGCAGAGGGACCTGGGGGTCCTTGTGCATGAATCCCAAAAAGTTAGTTTGCAGGTACACCAGGTAATCAGGAAGGCGAATGGAATGTTGGCCTTCATTGTGTGAGGGATGGAGTACAAAAGCAGGGAGGTCCTTCTGCAACTGTATAGGGTATTGGTGAGGCCGCACCTGGAGTACTGCGTGCAGTTTTGGTCACCTTTCTTAAGGAAGGATATACTAGCTTTGGAGGGGGTACAGAGACGATTCACTAGGCTGATTCCGGAGATGAGGGGGTTACCTTATGATGATAGATTGAGTAGACTGGGTCTTTACTCGTTGGAGTTCAGAAGGATGAGGGGTGATCTTATAGAAACATTTAAATTAATGAAAGGGATAGACAAGATAGAGGCAGAGAGGTTGTTTCCACTGGTCGGGGAGACTAGAACTAGGGGGCACAGCCTCAAAATACAGGGAAGCCAATTTAAAACCGAGTTGAGAAGGAATTTCATCTCCCAGAGTGTTGTGAATCTGTGGAATTCTCTGCCCAAGGAAGCAGTTGAGGCTAGCTCATTGAATGTATTCAAATCACAGATAGATAGATTTTTAACCAATAAGGGAATTAAGGGTTACGGGGAGCGGGCGGGTAAGTGGAGCTGAGTCCACGGCCAGATCAGCCATGATCATGTTGAATAGCGGAGCAGGCTTGAGGGGCTAGATGGCCTACTCCTGTTCATAATTCTTATGTTCTTATATTACACTCGGTCCCTTCATCCAAATCATTAATATAGATTGTAAAGTTGAGGACCCAGCACCGATCCTTGCAGCATCCCACTAGTTACTGTTTGCCAACCGGAAAATGTCCCATTTATCCCGACTCTCTGTTTTCTGTTAGTTAGCCAATCCTCTATCCATGCTAATATATTACCCCCAACCCCGTGAGCTTTCATCTTATGCAGTAACCTTTTATGTGGCACCTTATCGAATGCCTTCTGTAAATCCAAATACACCACATCCACTGGTTCCCCATTATCCACCCGACTGCCTGCCACTCTTCCGTGGTTACATCCGAGGCAGGGTATCCCTGGAGATGGAGCACGCGGTGTCCACCGGTACGCTCATGGCCTTCCGCGAGAGGTGGGTGCCGAAGGGACTGGAGTGCATCACCACCCCCGGCAACCAAATTTTAATTTAATTTGGTAAAGTTCCCAATGCTAATTTGGACATTTGTGGCTTCTAATGCCCTCTCAAAAGGAGGCACTTGATTTAAAGTTCTTACAAAAATAGTTGTAGAGCTGTTGAGTGGGAGTGGCTTAACCAGTTACGTGATGTCCACAAGACTCAATAAAACCCCAGCCAGTTGGGTTTGAGGGATCCACGATGGGGCAGGTGGTTGTGAGCCTGGTGGATGAACTGGTAATGTGTAGTGTGATTGTTAAATCTTTGCTAATAGTTCTGATAGTAATGTGTTGCTATGAATTCTTAAGCAAAGGACCCATGAAGCAAATACATTGGAGCACCCAGTAGCCATTGGGTGCCTGTGTCCCCGGGCCCTGAGTCTGGCGTGGAAGATGTTTGGGGGTCTGTGTGCAGTGTCCAACAGGCCTGTATGGCCAGGGTTGCTCCTGTTCCTTCAAAGGGGACCATGCTTGGGCGAGGCATCAGGCCGTGTGTGTTGACCCGGGGATTTGTTTTATGGCCTACCCTATTTCCCCCCGGAGCCCTGCTGCATTGGATGTGGATCTGGGCTGGGTGCGAGGGAGCAGAGCTGCTTGGGATGTACGCCAGCACATTCCCTTCATTCCTAAAATGGGCCCTGCCGTCTATGGGCGGGACTATGCAAATTTGATTTAAAGAAAGGGAAAAATGGCCTCCACTATATCTCACTGTTTATTTATTTATTCATTCTCAGGCTATGAGTGTCACTGGCAAGCCCAACACGTATTGGCCATCACAGGTAGCCCTGATGTCTCACGGCAGTGTGGTGTGAGATTGGAGTCACAGGTAGTCCAGACTGGGTAAGGACAATCCGTCTACCCAACAACCTTTCTTACGGGACATTAATGAACAAGTTAGCTCATCTTCCTCTACACAGGTACTGCCTGACCTGCTGAGATTTCCAACATTTTCTGTGTTTATATTAATGAACAAGTTGGGTTTTGGCGACAGCTTCAAGGGCACTTTTACTGAGGCCATTGTAAGGGAAGCTTGGGGTGTGGGTTCAAATCCACACTCCCCTGAGGTTCAGTATGTGCGATTTATGAGGATGGGTGAGTAATGAGGCACCAGACACAGTGGGTAAGAGTACAAAATGGCTAATGTTGTTTATTTAGAATAGTAAACACCAAGATAGAGGGCATAGGAAGCAGTCATAAATAGCAGCAATGGCACAATCTCACTCAACAACACGAAAAATCTTGCAACAGGGAGGGGAAAATAAGAGGTTAAAACATTCCACTCACACACAACCACACCTCCCACTTCCACCCTTCTTTCCGATTCCTATCCTAAATTGAGTCTGTGAGGGGGTTTGGGCTACACTCACAATCCTATCAACTCCGGGGTTCTGGGGGCAATTATTTCAGCTCGGGTCACTCTGCGGTGGGTTTTACGTTGTTGGTCGGTTTGGTTTTCCTCCTCGACGTTGTGTCGGTTTCTTCTATTTGCCTCTCGGTTGGCTCCTAAGCAAAAAGCTGCTGGAGTTAAGCACACCTTCCCCAGAGCGAGGGCCCTGTGAAGAGCTGACTCCAACCTCCAACCTCCAAAACCTCCAACCTCCTTGTGTGTTTTTGCAGCTTTTCTTATAGTCCGTTCATCTTCGCGCCAAAACTGCCTGCCATTGTCTTGGGTCTTCCTTGAATAAAATGGGGTGTGAATGGCAGTTCGATGTGTATCGATCTGTCTGGAATGCGAGATTAGCCACACCTCCTGTATCCTGTCGCTCGCTGATGGGGTGAATGAAGATGATTGTTCACTATCTCGACAGAGGTGCCACTCTGTCTGGGCTGGCCAAAATGATTGCATCAGACCTGCGGGCCTTTGTTTAATTATTCAAACTGATACCCTTTGTGTTGCCTTGTGTATTACTGGGGAGATTTTGCCTGGACATGTTGCCTCTTCTGTGAGGGTTTTACACGAAAAGCTGGAGAAATGTCCTTTTAAAATATAAAGTTGCCTTTTATCCATTTTCCTGCAAGAACCGAATGTACACTCTTCCCCCTTACGGTAGCTGGCTCATCCCCCGTCCGGTTCTGTGCCCCTGCAACACTGTCTGTTACTGTACAGGGTGGCCAGAGTCCCATCATCCTCTGCCGTTTACAGGCTGGTGGCTGCAGTTGGTCATTTTAAACATGGCATCTTCCCATTCTCCCTGCCACATGTCTCCGTGGTTGGTTTTGCAGAACTTTACACAACAGCCTTTATTATTTCCAGATTTTTAAACTGGATACAATTTCTCAAACTGCCAGGGCGGGGTTTGAACCCATATTCTCGGGATTATTAGTAACATAACCCGCGCACCAGTGAGCAGTGCTCGGAGTGGCCCAGGGAGCCTGGGCTGCAGCTCGGGCAGGCTAACCATGCCGAGACCACAGCATCAACACCACAACAGCATTAAACGGCAAAAACACTTGCTAGTTGCCTCTTCCTGTGATGTGGTAGGACCCCTTGCCCTCCCTCCAGGCTGTACCGCACAAAGCCTCTACCCCCACCCTGGCACACGCCCTGACAGAGGCGAAGTGACTGGAATTACTTGCTGTGTGTCATGGGACGTCTCCACAGCCCCCGCCCCTCCCCCCACCCCCTACACTGTGAAGCACCGGCCATGGTGACCTTGAGTTTCACACCACCTTAACCGTGCAGCCCCTCCACCCGGTGTGAGCCCAGGGAACTGGGACTGAGCTATGCATGTGTGGAGCCATTGGGCATCCCAGTGTCGCACCCTCGTCATCTGCTATTGGGGTTTCACCTGATGCACGGATAGGACGAGAGCACCTGCCTCATCAAGTGGCACAAGGCAAACCAGTGAGCTGCCATCTTATGTGTATCCATCAGATTGCAGCATGCGGGAACCATGGGACACGGCAGTAACACAGAGTGCCGTGCTAAACATGGGCATGGCTGTGTGTATGGACAGGAAGTGAACAGTTAACTCTTCATCATCTTGGACGTGTCGATCAGCTCACCATCTTACACTTTACTCTGTATCTAACCCGTGCTGTATCTGCCCTGGGAGTGTTTGAGGGAACAGTGTAGAAGGAGCATTACTCTGTATCTAACCCACTGTACCTGCCCTGGGAGTGTTTGATGGGACAGTGTAGAGGGAGCTTTACTCTGTATCTAACCCATGCTGTACCTGCCCTGGGAGTGTTTGATGGGACAGTGTAGAGGGAGCTTTACTCTGTATCTAACCCGTGCTGTACCTGCCCTGGGAGTGTTTGATGGGACTGTGTAGAAGGAGCTTTACTCTGTATCTAACCCAGTGCTGTACCTGCCCTGGGAGTGTTTGATGGGACAGTGTAGAAGGAGCTTCACTTAGAGCAGAGAAGCTTAGGAGGAGATTTGACAGATGTGAGGGGTCTGGACAGAGTAGATAGAGAGAAACTGTTCCCATTGGCGGAAGAGTCGAGAACCAGAGGACACAGATTTAAGGTGATTGGCAGAAGAACCAAAGGCGACATGAGGAAAACTTATTTACGCAGCGATCTGGATCTGGAATGCACGGCCTGAGAGGGTGGTGGAGGCAGACTCAATCGTGGCTGTTACAAGGGAGTTGGATAAGTACCTGAAGGAAAAATAAATTGCAGTGCTACGGGAAAAGGGTGGGGAGGGGGACTGGCTGGAGTGCACTTGTAGAGAGCTGACACGGGCTCGACGGGCCGAATGGCATCCTCTATGCTGTAACCATTCTGTGATTCTGTGATTGTATAACTAACCTGTGCTGTACCTGGAGAGCGTTCTGCTCCCCAGCGCTAACATACCTGCCTGATTAGTTTTGACATTAGACTATAGTATAAAATGTGTGATATAAGCTGTTAAACCCCTCTGCCATTTACTTCAGTGGAATCAAGAACCAGGGAGGTGTTTAATTCATGGCCAAGCCGATATTTCTCAGCCAATGTCTATATTACCCCCATGATCTTGGTGTACAGAAAAAACTCACCAGAAACTCTACCGTAATAACATTTCTTAGAAATCACAACAAACGTAAAGTGTGGCTTCATTGTAAAACATCACTTTATTACAATAGTTTTAGTCTTTAAAACCGTAGCTGTTATAAAAAAGAAACGATGTTCAATAAGTAAGAGCTTACATCACACACTCAGGGTGTGCGGCTGTATGAACTGAACCCTTACTATGTCAGAATCGAATCATCACCCAGCACCGTCTGTCGAGACGGACTGGCTAACTCTGGAGTGTCTGCTAGACCAGGAATCACGTCAGAGCTAAAGTGTCTGGTGCTGAACGGGGTGTAACAGTGTCAGTATTACACAGCCGGCCACAGCAGGGAAAACTCAAGTGTGCTCCTGGAGACCTCAGCCAATGTGTGTGGTTCTGGTTCCCAGTCTGTCCGTCTGGGGTTCCCAGTCTGCCTGTCTGGGGTTCCCAGTCCATCCGTCTGGGGCTCCCAGTCTGTCTGTCTGGGGTTCCCAGTGTGTCTGTCCATCACATCTGGGGTTCCCAGTCTGTCTGTCTGGGGTTCCAAGTCTGTCCGTCTGGGGCTCCCAGTCTGTCCGTCTGGGGCTCCCAGTCTGTCTGTCTGGGGTTCCCAGTGTGTCTGGGATTCCCAGTCCGTCGGTCTGGGGCTCCAAGTCTGTCTGTCTGGGGTTCCCAGTCTGTCCGTCTGTGGTTCCCAGTCTGCCCATCTGGGGCTCCCAGTCTCTGTCTGAGGTTCCCAGTCCGTCCGTCTGGGGCTCCCAGTCTGTCTGTCCGGGGTTCCTAGTCTGTCCGTTTGTGGTTCCCAGTCTGTCTGTCTGGGGTTCCCAGTCTGTCCGTCTGTGGTTCCCAGTCCATCCGTCTGGGGCTCCCAGTCTGTCTGTCCGGGGTTCCTAGTCTGTCCGTTTGTGGTTCCCAGTCTGTCTGTCTGGGGTTCCCAGTCTGTCCGTCTGTGGTTCCCAGTCCGTCCGTCTGGGGCTCCCAGTCTGTCTGTCTGGGGTTCCCAGTGTGTCTGGGATTCCCAGTCTGTCTGTCTGGAGTTCCCAGCCCGTCCATCTGGGGTTCCCAGCCCTTCCGTCTGGGGTTCCCAGTCTGTCTGTCTGGGGTTCCCAGCCCGTCCGTCTGGGGTTCCCAGTCTGTCCGTCTGGGGTTCCCAGTCCGTCCGTCTGGGGTTCCCAGTCCGTCCGTCTGGGGTTCCCAGTCTGTCTGTCTGGGGTTCCCAGTCTGTCTGTCTGGGGTTCCCAGCCCGTCCATCTGGGGTTCCCAGTCTGTCTGTCTGGGGTTCCCAGTCCGTCCGGCTGGGGTTCCAAGACAAGCAGAAAAGCGGCAGTGAGGTGCAGCTTTTTTTCTTCGCGGGATGCTATTGGTTGTGAAAGGGTTAATGATACCCTTAAGTAATGTTGAGTACTACGAGCTTTAGACCTGAATTGAATTGTGTACAACCAGTGATGGAGGCTGTGATGAACAGTGGCAGCTGGCCATTTCCTCCCACAGCACGGGTTGTGTCGATGACTTGTCCATCTCACCCCCGTCACTCTCAAAGCCGAGCAGAAGCCTGGAGTTGGGAAGAGGAGTGGCCTGACACCCATGGACTGGAAGGGAGTGTAAAGATGGGGGAAAATGAAGGAATGATTGGTCTACCTGATGGTGACCCTATGCTGCCCTGAACGACTTGCCCTCAAACTCCGCTTCAGAGTGGACACCACAATGTGACGGTCAGCTGACCGTAGGCTGGCTGTGGATTGGGCGTTGACCATGTCTGTCCTTGGTCAGAGCACTGGTGATAGCCAGAGCGCCCCCCTGCAGGAAGCGTACAAAGTTATCTCCCACCAGGGGCCCCAGAGCGTACAGCCCGCGCTCCTGGGCACACTCGTAGGTGCGACAGTCCACAACCACAGGGTTACGCTTGCTATTAACTGGGAGCTCTGTGTCAGCCGCCAGGGACCTTCCCTGATCAGGCAGGAATGTCAGATTAGGGTTGGAGCCGATCAGGATTAGGGCCATGGAGATGTTGAAGGCCCTTCTTTCTCCTGAGCCCATGTCTTGAAGGATGCACTTCCTGTCGGGAGTGAAGCTCACCACGCGGTGTTTGGGGAGACTGAGGTACCCCTGGTAGGGCCCTGTGGTGGTACAGGACTGCTGCGTCATCATCTGGTGAACCTTGTGATACTCAGGATACATCACCTTGGGGAGCTGGTTGAAGATCAGGCCTGGGTCGGTGACCCCTCTGCGGAAGACGTGGATGATGGGGGCGTTACTATGGTGAGCGGAGATGACAGCGTCCGCGGCAGTCAGCCCACCCCCCACAATCAGAATGGGGTCCAGGTTCACTCCCGTCTCCTGCTCCTTGAGGGTTTGCTCCAGTTCCGAAGTGGTGTGGTAAACAAATGGAAGGTCTTCCCCATTGACCTCAAGCCACGCAGGGCTGTCGTATGTCCCAGTCGCCAAGACAACGTTCTCCGCATAGATGCAGAAAGCTTTCTCTGACCCATCTTTTGCTTTGCTGTAACCGTTCACCTCAAACAGGTTTGTGCGGGTGAACTGGCGCGAGGCCTGGGCATCTGCCGCGTGGTCTGTGGCCTCCTCTCCCTCGCCGCAACTGGGACTGACCCTTCTCACCGAGGTCACCACGGTGCCACACACAAAGTTCTCCCGCAGACCCTTGGCTGTGGCGTAGTGCTGGTAATACTGGGCAATGTCTGCTGTTGTGGCCCGATCGTTCCGCAGGCATCTGCAAAACAATTCCAACCGCTGTCAGAGCCCGAGTGAGAGAGAGAGAAAATGCAAACCATCGAACACTCATTCAAGGAAGGCAAGCATCTGACTGAATCCCGTGATCTCAGTGTATGAGAACAGGGTCTAACAGCTCTGACCAGCTCAATGCTCCACACTCAACAGTCTCTCCCAGGTCTCACTCGACAATTTGTGTGTGAGTCAGTATTGGATAGAGCCTGTAACCCAATCCCAAGTGTTCGTTAATCATAATCTATACATAGACCATCTCAAGCCGTCAGTTAGATTGCTAGCTTGGAAACATTCCCACTGTCTGCTATGCCAATGTGTTATTCCTATTCATTTGGACCCTACACAATAACCGATTGCAATTCCTGATTTGCATTATTGACAGCTGACTTTATTGACTCCCCAGTGTCCATTTTGTGTGAACTGAACCTATTGAGCAGCCAGATTTACATGGTGGCCTCTCTAATTCCACGGGCTACTGCTTCGTAGGCAGGACTATGCAGCCTGCGCTGTTCCATTTCAACATTTCCAGGTTTGGAGACCAGAGCTTGGGCGTGAAGCGTTGGAATCGTTCCAAGGGGGTTTGTCACTTTGCAGCGAGGCTCTAGCTCACCGCTCGGTTACATACCCCCAGCCTCTCCTTGTTCTCTGCAACGTACACTGAATGTTGGCAGAGTTCCTGGGCATGAGGGCGTCGCTGGCAAGGCTGGCGTCGATTGACTTACCTTGAGAAGGTGGTGGGCAGCCTTTCTCTTGATACAACTGAGTGGCTCAGTCAGTCCGTCAGTTCAGAGAACAGTTACTGAGCCTAGCACGTTGTAGTGGGACTGGAGGCAAGCAGAAGGCCAGACCCCGCGGGAAAGGTATCACTGAACCAGTTGTGTTTTTACAGTAATCTGACAGTGTGATGGGCCCTATTACTCAGACCAGATTTTTAATTCCAGAATTCAAACTTTCAAACTGCCACGCTGGGGTTTGCCCTCCCGTTCTCTGGGTTATGATTCCCGTCATATAATCGCTACACTGTCGTTCCCCTCAGATTTCTGTGCGGGCGATGGAGGAAGTGGCCCCAGTGACCCCTGGATGCTTGATGTACCCAGTTCAGGATGTGCACAGAGTCTGTAACATTGGGGGGGAATGGTCGCTGCACTGCCGGGCTGTCAGCGGATTGGTTGCCCCTTTTACACCCGTGCCATTTTCCTTCCCTTCCCTATCCCCTCTCAGCACTCAAAGTCAAAAGCCATGCATCCATTTGATCTCCCACAGTGCTCAGCTGTGAAAGTCACTGACCCTGGTGCCAGGGTCACAGGGTGACAGGACCTGTGACCAGGCACCCCGGCCAAACATGTCGCCCCCGCCACAGGCAACGAGCTGTGGCCCAATGTCCCACCGCCCTCTCCCAGGATTCTGAACATTCTGAGGGGGCTGGACAGGGTGGATGCAGGGAGGATGTTTCCCCTCGTGGGGGAATCTCGAACTAGGGGTCATAGTTTCAGAATAAGGGGTCACCCATTTAAAACGGAAATGAGGAGGAATTTCTTCTCTCAGAGGGTCGTGAATCTGTGGAATTCTCTGCCCCAGAGAGCTGTGGAGGCGGGGTCAGTGAATATATTTAAGGCGGAGATAGACAGATTTTTGAACGATAAGGGAGTGAAGCGTTATGGGGAGCGGGCAGGGAAGTGGAGCTGAGTCCATGATCAGATCAGCCGTGATCTTATTGAATGGCGGAACAGGCTCGAGGGGCCAGGTGACCGACTCCTGCTCCTATTTCTTATGTTGATATGTTACACCCCGAGGAGCTCACCCCCCTAACTCACTGCAAGAAGGAGCGGGGACTCCCAGGGCCGGGGAGCAGCAGCCTGGCCTTTCCCGCTGGAGTGGGGCAGGGGAGTGAGAGGTGGCTGGTTGTGCGGGGGTGGGGAGAGGCTGTTCTTGATGCTCTAAGCCCTCAGTGTGGCACCGAGTGATGCACCAAGCAAGGGGTCCCAGCTTCGATCACTGGTGCCAGAAGAGGCCTGCCAATTAGCCAGGATTCCTACACCTCCACAAAGCTCTGTCCCGGCTCAATGGCCACTTTGGTGAAGTATTTACATACTGTTGACCACCCAGGAGTCAGCGCCTTCAGAAGAGGAGGGGCTAAAATCGTGCAAACATAGCGTGCATGTGCTGTCGGTTAAAACATCGAAAAGCCTCTACCTTCTCTTGACCCTCATCCAGTCCCTGAAGGGCAGGTCAGGAAGCTCCATCCAGTCCCCGAGACTGAGGGTAAACATGGAGCCCTCAATAGACTGTAATTGGAACAAGCACAAGGCAAGATTAGTCCTCAATACCATCCTAAATCAAAGTAAAGCCACTCCACTCACCCGGCCACGGAGTTACTGAACACATCGACACATGGATCAGTCACCTTCCCCAGTGACCAGGCTCTCTACAGGATGCTTGTAACCTGAGTCTGAGGGAGGCAAACAAAATCCATGGGCTCCAAGGGGTTGCACAGTGAATGAACGTGCGTAACCTCTCAGTGGGTGGGACTAAATAAGCTGGGTCCGCCCCCATCTGCTGACGGGTGCAGAGCTGGGAGTTAGCCAGTTGGCTCTTAAAAACCTTGTGATATTTATCACCTGCCCCCAAAAGGTCTTACATAGAAACATAGAAAATAGGTGCAGGAGTAGGCCATTCGGCCCTTCAAGCCTGCACCACCATTCAATAAGATCATGGCTGATCATTCCCTCAGTACCCATTTCCTGCTTTCTCTCCATACCCCTTGATCCATTTGGCTGTAAGGGCCATATCTAACTCCCTCTTGGATATATCTCCTGCCAACTGGACAAGGCACCCTGAACAAACTTCAACTTGGGATCATTTGTCCGGTAATTGTCCAAGTCGGGGCAGAACCCTCGCGCCCCCCCATTCACATTATGTACCACCCTGCCCGTACTCTGACAGTACACATGATGAAGTTTACCCACACTCCGCTGTCACCGGGTGTCATGTTCTGGGGGCGGTCTTTATAATGTCACCAGGAGGCATTGTACGATGTCACAGGCAAAGTTCCCTTTGTGTGTTTTGGGTGTGCGGCCCCTTTAAAGGCCGGACCGTTCAATACAATATAATGCACGTGTGCACCTTTTTCCATTTACAAACCGGTGAGCTGACTGCGTGGGATCGCCAGAGCGCTGTGCGGTCACATGTCACACAGCGCGCAGCTTAACATTGGTCACAGGGGGACATTTGATGATGTCACGGGGGAGGAGTCCTGTGCAAAATGGCAGTTACAGAACTTTAGAGATTACATACAATGACTACAACAATTTGCATGTATACCGAGCCATTTATGGAGTAAAACATCCCTAGGTGCTTCACAGCAGTGTTCTCAAACAAAACTGGACACCGAGCCACAGAAGGAGATATTGAGATCGGTGACCAAAAGCTTGGTGAAAGAGGTTGGTTTTAAGGAGTGTCTTAAAGGTGGTGAGGGGTAGAGAGGCGGAGAGGTTTAGGAATGGAGTTCCAGAGCTTGGGGTCCAGGCAGCTGAAGACACGGCCATCGATGCTGCAGTGATTCAAATTGGGGATGCACAAGAGGCCGGAAGTGGAGGAGCATAGAGATCTGAGAGGGTTGTAGGGCTGGAGGAGATTACCGAGATAGGGAGGGGCGAGGCCGTGAAGGGATTTGAAACCAAGGATGACAGCTTTAAAATTGAGGTGTTGCCAGACCGAGAGCCAGTGTAGGTCAGTGAGCACAGGGGTGATGGGTGAGCGGGACTTGGTGTGAGTTAGGACACGGGCAGACGAGTTTTGGATGAGTTCAAATTTATGTAGTGTGGGAGATGGGAGGCCGGGTGGAATAGTCAAGTCGAGAGGTAACAGAAGCATTGATGGGGGTTTCAGCAGCTGGAAAGTGAGTCTGGGGCTGACTCGAGCTATGTTACTGAGCTGGAAATACATGGTCTTGGCGATGCTGTGGATATGTGGTCGGAAGCTCATCACAGAGTGAAATATGACACCAAGGTTGCAAACAGTGTGGTTCAGCCTCCGACAGTTGCTAGGGAGAGAGCTGAAGTCGGTGGCTAGGGAACAGAGACTGAGGCAGGGACCAAAGACAATGGTTTCTGTCTCTCAATATTGACTTGGAGGAAATATCTGCTCATCCAGCACTGGATGTTAAACAATCGTGACCAATTAGAGGGGGCGAGAGAGGTGGTGGTGAGATAGAGCTGGGTATCATAAAACTGGCTTCAATTGGCAATAAATTGGCAATGTCACTCAGAAAGGACAGAGGACTGATGTGAGAAATGGGACTTCACTGAAACAGCACAGAGTGTGGTTCACAGGGAGCTGTACTCATTATCTAATCCATGCTGTTTGATGGGACAGTGTAGAGGGAGCTTTACTCTGTATCTAACCCCATGCTGTACCTGCCCTGGGATTGTTTGATGGGACAGTGTAGAGGGAGCTTTACCCTGTATTTAATCTGTGCTGTACCTGCCCTGGGAGTGTTTGATGGGACAGTGTAGAGGGAGCTTTACTGTGTATCTAACCCATTCTGTACCTGTCCTGGAAGTGTTTGATGGGACAGTGTAGAGGGAGCTTTACTCTGTATCTAACCCATTCTGTATCTGCCCTGGGAGTGTTTGATGGAACAGTGCAGAGGGAGCTTTACTCTGTATCTAACCCCATGCTGTACCTGCCCTGGGAGTGTTTGATGGGACAGTGTAGATGGTTCACTATCTATGATCAGCCTCCCTCTGTCCCACAGTCTCCCCTGACCTGCGGTATGAAGCCCCCCCATGATTTCTCTCTCTTCCCCCCGCCACCCCTACAAGGCCACTCCCTCCCCCCTGTCGGCTCCAGGCCACAGCTCTTCCCTGCCGACAGCCAGACAGCTGTGGCATTCACTTCGAGGGCTAGTGAATGAGGCAGAAAGTATGACCACACTCAAAATTTGCCTGGATAATTTGATGAAGGAAAAGAGGATAAAGGGATATGGGAAGAGGCTGGGTAAAATGTGATTGGGTCACAAGGCGAATGAGCCATTTCCGTGTTGTGACGTCTATATATTTGTGTAAAGGGTGAGATAATGTGCTATCTAAATACAACCCTATCCCACCAGTACAAACAAACACAGGTACATGGAGAAAGAGGAAGTGTAAGCAACATACTTGTGAATTATCGTCATCAATATTTTCATACTTACGTGCCAAGCCCCTCCCAGTGGCCCCTTGCCAAGGACCAGATGAGGAATGTAGTGCCCAGATTCCAGCTTCCAGCTTAGCATTGAATCCATGGATACGCCTAAATCAGCATCGGGGTGCAGGAGGGAATCAAAGAGAACGGCCATCGGATTGTGGGACCGTCCCTCCAGCCCCTCAGACAGGAACTCCAGATCCTAGGGTATACAGAGAAGGATGTGAGGAATATCCACCGACCAATGTGTAACGGCTCCTCCAACTCATAGCCTCTAACCTTTCCATCCCAACCTCTCTCGTCCCCTTCTTATCACCAGTGCAGTCAGTTTTCTCTGAGGTTTCACCCAAACGCACTCTGTGGTGTAATCAAGACACACTGCTCCACTCCAACTCATTCCTGACCAGGTCCCTCAAAACTCTGCACGCTCTTCATGTCTCTCAACCTTTCCCTCCTCTTACAGCTGACAGTTTTCCAAACCGAATACTGGCATCAATGAAGTGCTCCTTCTTGTAGTGCGTTTTCATCTCCCCCGTCTCGGCAATATCGGCTCAGCTGTGCACCATAATCCTGGTCCGACGTTCCTCAATGACTACCAATTCAACCCAACAGACAAGCAGTTCACAATCCTTGTACAGGTTAGTGACCGGCTCAGTGGGTGAATGCACTGGAAGCTGCCCACGTCCTCCTGTGTGATACTGCGGCATACAGACCCTCAACTCCCAGCTTTGATCCCTTGTGTCTGGTGAATGAGCTAACCTGAGCTGGTCAGGGTTCACAGTACCGCTCTGATTGACCTCAGTGTGGCCAGCCAGGACACCAGCTCAATGGCCCCTGTCCAACGTCCCCTGCTGGACAATGTGTGGACACTGGGTGACAACATGCTCAACTGTAGTGTCCCCCAGACTCAATACCCCGACTCACGCATGGCCAATGGCAATGGTCACTGGTCCTGTGGAAGTGTATCCATCGAGAGTCAATACTTTAAGGGGGGGGGGAGAGACTGGAGATAGAAAACCGTGACCCCCAACCCCTGTGACCCTCAACCCCCGTGCCCCCCCCACAACCCCCGCGCCCCTCACAGCTTTAGCTTCCAGGAGGCCAAGAGTGGGTCCAGGTGAATTGTCGAGATATTGGTACAGTGACAATGCTTAGTCTGAGGTACCTTCACGGCTGGGCAATAGGATTACACATGGGTGTGGGAGTGCCGTGTTTATGTGACTGGACTGGTAATCCAGAGAACGTGAGTTCAAATCTCACCATGGCACTTTGTGAACTTCAATTCAGTTTAAAGAGTCTGCAAATTAAAATCTGACCTCAGTAAAGGTGAGCATGAAGTTGTAAAAACCCAACTGCTTCACTGATGTCCTTCATGGAAGTGAAGCTGCTGTCCTTACCCGACCTGGCCTATATGTGTCTTCAGTCCCACGTCAACGTGGCTGACATTAACTGCTCTGTGAGTGGTCTGGCAAGGTACTCATTTGTATCAAACTGCTAAAAATAAATGTATCGCCTTCTCTGGAACTCGCAAGTGACACCCACACCCCGAGAATGGTGTGACCCCCGCCCACGCGGTGGTAAAGTCCAAGCCCAGGGCAACTAAAACAGAATTGGTGTTGGTTTCCTGAGAATGACCAGGGGTCCTCGCTGGTAACCTGGACCCCCAACATCATCCCCAGGGAATCAGACCCACCCAACTCTATCTCCAGCTCTCAGTGTTGTACAACTATCTCACTCAAGAAATGAACGGTGGTCTGGAGTCAGTGGATGAGAACAAAATGACTGTGCGTTGCCAGTCTGTTGGAGAAGGCAGTTCTTCTCAGGCGGGGTTTGAGGTACATTGGGGTGTTTATCTCTGTAATTACTGATTCACCAACCAAATGGGGCTCTTAAAAATCACACTCAGAGATCCTAGTTCCTGTGATTCCTTTAATGGGTCATTAAATGGGCAATGGGAGGCCTTGAAGGAAAACCTAGTTTGGGGACAGAGGAAACACATTGCCATGAAGGGAAAAGGAAGGTCATTGAAAGCTAGAGCTGGCTGGATTACTACCGAGATAGAGATTAACATGAAACAGAAAAAGGAAGTTTGTGTTAACACTCGACCTGTGAAGCTGGTGAAAGCTGGTTCCATCAGTAATGTAAAAGGCGCAGGAGGATCAGCAACTTACAGGGTTAGGGACAAACAGCGGGGATATGGGAGTGAGCACACTGCTCTGTCACAGAGCCGGCACAGATGGGCCGAATAGTCTCTTTCTGTGCTGTAACTTCTCTGATTCTATAAATGTCAGGTTCAGAATCCAGCGGAGAATGGAGCTGAGAGAGAGCGAGGGGCAGAGACTTGTGACATTTGCTCTCCACCTCAAACACTTCTGCTTATTGTTACCTGTTCTATGATGGAGATTCCTAGGTTCTCCTCCAATTTCCGTTGAAGAATGGGATTAGGATGGATTGAAGATTCCTTGAAGTAAGGCCTGTATCCAGACAGGAGATAGGATAGACAAATGGCCGAGGGTCCATTCCCTGTTTAAAACAACAAGTGTTGTAAATTCACTCTGCGCCCTTTAACCTCAGTGGTCATTGCACGTGGGTCAATCGATTGATCGAGGGGCCACTTGTTTATTCTGCTGGTTGAGGAGTGTGAAATTAATTCCACTTATTCCAGACCACAATTGCTCACCTACATAGTGACAACTGACAATGAGGGGTTAATGGCGGACTGGGTTTGTGAGGATTGACTCCATCTAAGACAAAGCAGCCCGCTTGATCAACACCCCATCCACCACCTTCAACATTCACTCCCTCCACCACCGGCGCACCGTGGCTGCAGTGTGTACCATCTACAAGATGCACTGCAGCAACTCGCCAAGGCTTCTTCAGCAGCACCTCCCAAACCCGCGACCTCTACCGCCTAGAAGGACAAGGGCAGCAGGCGCATGGGAACACCACCACCTCCACGTTCCCCTCCCAGTCACACTCCATCCTGACTTGCAAATATATCACCGTTCCTTCATCGTCGTTGGGTCACAATCCTGGAACTCCCTCCCTAACAGCACTGTGGGAGCACCTTCACCACACAGACTGCAGCGGTTCAAGAAGGCGGCTCACCACCACCTTCTCACGGGCAATTAGGGATGGGCAATAAATGTTGGGCCTTGCCAGCGATGCCCACATCCTGAAAATGAATTAAAATGAAAGGGTTTTCCGAATCCACAGCTCTCTTTAAAGGTGGGCCCTGGCCGTGAGGGAGGAGGGGAGGGAGGGGAAGTGAGGGAGGAGGAGAGGGGAGTGGAGGGTATAGGGGAGGGGAGGAGGAGGGGAGTGGGAGGGGAGGGGAGAGGAGGAGGAGGGCGAGGGGGAGTGGAGGGGACGGGAGGGGAGGGGGAGTGGAGGGGATGGGAGGGGGAGTGGAGGGGAGGGGAGGGGATGGGAGGGGGAAGGGAGAGGAGGGGGGAGGTGGAGGGGTTTGGAGAGGGATGGAAGGGGTGAGGGGAGGGTGGAGGGGAGCGGGAGGGGAGGGGAGGGGGAGTGGGAGTGGAAGGGACAGGAGGGGAGGGGAGGGGAGGGGAGTGGAGGGGAGCGGGAGGGGAGGGGGAGAGGAGGGGGGGGAGGGGGGGAGGGGGAGTGGAGGGGACAGGAGGGTAGTGAGGGAGGAGGGGAGGCGAGGGGAGGGGGAGTGGAGGGGCAGCCCGGGGCAGCAGTAGGCTACGCCTGCTCTCCTGACCCCATGATGAGATGTCTGCTTTGGGGCTTCCTCAGCTTCAGCGCCGGTGCTGAGCAGCGAGTGCTGGGTCAATGTCCCTGCTCGGGGATTGGAGCCCGACTCACCATCAATGAGTGGGGCTTGCCTTGAGTCAGTAGTGCCTCAGGCGCCCGATATAGCCGCGGAGAGGAACGACCCACGTGGCAGTAATCGAGTGGTGAGCGGCGGGAGTGAAAGGCCCAAGTGCAGCTTGGGAAAGGTTCCAATTTCACGGTCAGCTCGGCTGGCCATCATTCGTTATCATCCGTTGATCCGCAGGATGTGGGAGCCGCTGGCAAGGTGAGGCTTGTTGGCCATCCCGAGTCACCCGGACTGATCAGCTTGCTGCAGCATTAGAATCATACACCAACGACCAGAACTGAAGGCGAGCCGAGATCCCGGAATGTTGTAGGGCTGGGTAGGGTACAGAGAGAGACAGAGAGAGGGGAGGCCAGGGAGGGATTTCAACACGAAGATGTGAATTTTAAAGTTGAGGCGTTGCGGGTCCGGGAGACACTGTAGATCAGCGAGCACAGGGGTTAAAGGTGACCGGGACAGGGTGTGAGTTAGGACACAGGCTGGGCTCACACACGGGGTACCGCAAGGGGGGAGGGGGGAGAGGGGGTGAAAGTTGGGGGCGACCATCATCACCTCAGACAGTGCGGCTCAGCAGGATATGCATTAAATGGGCTTTCACTTCTGAGCCCTATCCTGTCCATAATATAATCACTTTCCAGCAAAGGTGGGGGCGGAGGCGGGGGGAGGGGGAGGCAGAGACACTGGATAGTCATCAGATTGCACACCCCTGCTAGATTTCCCAGCCCTGACCCCACTGCCCAGGGTCACCCACCCACTGCCCAGGGTCACCCACACTGCCCAGGGTCACCCACCCACTGCCCAGGGTTACCCACCCACTGCCCGGGGTCACCCACACTGCGCGGGGTCACCCACACTGCTCGGGGTCACCCACACTGCCCAGGGTCACCCACCCACTGCCCAGGGTCACCCACCCACTGCCCGGGGTCACCCACACTGCCCAGGGTCACCCACCCACTGCCCGGGGTCACCAACCACTGCCCGGGGTCACCAACCCTTCCAAGGCCCGGGGTCACCCACACTGCCTGGGGTCACCCACCCACTGCCCGGGGTCACCCACACTGCCCGGGGTCACCCACCCACTGCCTGGGGTCACCCACCCACTGCCCGGGGTCACCAACCACTGCCCGGGGTCACTGACCCCTCCGAGACCCGGGGTCACCCACACTGCCTGGGGTCACCCACCCACTGCCTGGGGTCACCCACACTGCCCGGGGTCACCCACACTGCCTGGGGTCACCGTCCCCTCTCAGGCCCGGGGTCACCCACACTGCCTGGGGTCACCGACCCCTCTCAGGCCCGGGGTCACCCACACTGTTTGGCCGTGTCCCGCTCACTGAGCACACCGTGGCTCACACCATTCACCAACAGCCAGCGGCCTTGCCTGAGCCGGTGAATTATGAATGTTATCAGACCAACTGAGGACGAGAGATAACATTTCCCAGGGCAAGTGGAGTTGCTAGGCAACAGCATAGCGAGTAGATTAAGGCTTTGTGAGTTTGAAAGGCTGGGCTGTGGAACAGGTTCGAGCAGGATAATGTTTAACATGTCAGCATTTGCAGGTTTGGTTTCCGCAAAGTCATTTATATTTAACCCTGAAGGAGCGGTTACGATTGCCGCTTGGCTGGTTTTCGAGTGCTTCTCTGGAAAGTTCTGGAAAGTCAAATCAAACTGCAAATGTTTACCTCTAATACAGAAAGAAAAAAGTTGTATTTCCATAGCCCCTTTCACAGCCTCAGGAAGTCAGCACATAACAGCCAACTCATAATTTGTGTAGTCCCTGTTTCAGTGCAGGAAACGCGGCAACTGGTTCGGACACAGCAAGATCCCACAGGCAGCAGTGTGATCACCAACAGATTTTAGGTGTCAGTTGAGGGATAAATATTGGCCAGGACACCGGGGATAACTCCTCTGCTCTTCTTCGAAATAGTGCCATGGGATCTTTTATGCCCACCTGAGAGAGCAAACGGGGCCTTGGTTTAACGTCTCCTCCGACAGTGCAGTGCTCCCTCAGTACTATCCCTCTGACTGTGCAGCACTCCCTCAGTACTGCCCCTCCGACAGTGCAGCGTTCCCTCAGTACTGTCCCTCCAACAGTGCAGCGCTCCCTCAGTACTGCCCCTCCGACAGTGCAGCGTTCCCTCAGTACTATCCCTCCGACAGTGCGGCAGTCCCTCAGTACTTTCCCTCCGACAGTGCGGCGCTCCCTCAGTACTGCCCCTCGACAGTGCGGCGCTCCCTCAGCACTGCCTCTCCGACAGTGCGGCTCTTCCTCAGTACTGCCCCTCCAACAGTACGGCGCTCCCTCAGTACTGCCCCTCCGACAGTGCGGCGCTCCCTCAGAACTGCCCCTCCGCCAGTGCGGCTCTCCCTCAGTACTGCCCCTCCGACAGTGTGGCTCTCCCTCAGTACTGCCCCTCCGACAATGCGGCTCTCCCTCAGTACTGCCCCTCCGACAGTGTGGCTCTCCCTCAGTACTACACTGGGAGTATCGGCATGTATTCTGTGCTCAGGTCCCTGGAGTGGGGCTGGAACCGACAACCTTTGACTTAAAGTCGCTCAGAAGCCTGTGGTTCGGTGCCTCGGGTATGCAGGTGCCAGTTATTGAGGGCGTTGGGGGTTTTGAATTTTCATCCGAGATCACAAGCCACATTCCTGCCCTCTCTCCCTGGGGGTAATTTTAGCTTTTGCCGAAATCCAATCAGATATTGCCAAAGCAGACCAACCGTGATCTTATTGAATGGCGGAGCAGGCTCGAGGGGCCGAATGGCCAACTTTTGCTCCAAATTCTTGTGTTATTATGTTCTTATATACGTGACTTGAATGTGAAGAACAAGGGACAGAGGTGTAACGGGCGAGCAGCCCGATCACCAACAGCTCTCCCTGCCCCTGTCGGGCGCTGTGCCCAGTACAGGTGCCAGGGCCAAGCGCGGGCACGTCCTACATCACAGGGGCTTTCTTTGCTGTCCCCTCCAATTCCCCACTGCCCCCCCACCCCATTCCCAATGGTCACGGGTTCTCCGCTGCCCAGTGAGGTGCCCAGCTAAGTGTGCTTGCAGGCTATTCTACCACCAAGGCCATCGCAATCTGAGGCCAATCTATCGTCGCCCCACATCTGATGGACGCTTCCAATTCTGGAGGGGCGGTGATGCAGCGCAGGGTCAGTGGGTAGCGGTTAGGAACGGGAACACGGACTGGTTTCCCCTCCATAGCTCAGGGGCGCCGCCCTCTGCCAGTATCTGCCGGCCCCGGCCTGTCTCTGCGGGTCTCTGGGTCTGTGTGGGTCTGTGTGTGTGTGTGGGTCTGTGTGTGTCTGTGTCTGTGTGTGTGTGGGTGTGTGGGTCTGTGTGGGTCTCTGTGGCTGTGTGTGCCTGTCTGTGTCTGTGCATGTCTGTGTGTGTCTTTGTGGGTCTGTGTGTGTCTTTGTGTCTGTGTGGGTCTGTGTGTGTCTGTGTGGGTCTCTGGGTCTGTGTGGGTCTGTGTGTGTCTGTGTTGGTCTCTGTCTGTCTGTCTGGGTCTCTGTGTCTGTGTGTGTCTGTGTGGGTCTGTGTGTCTCTGGATCTGTGTGGGTCTCTGTGTCTGTGTGGATCTGTGTGGGTCTCTGTCTGTGTGGGTCTCTGTGTCTGTGTGCTTCTGTGTGGGTCTGTGTGTCTCTGTGTCTGTGTGGTTCTCTGAGTCTGTGTGGGTCTGTGTGGGCCTGTGTGTCTGTGTGAGTCTGTGTGGGTCTCTGTGTCTGTGTGGCTCTCTCTGTCTCTGTGGGTCACTGTGTCTCTGTGGGTCTATGTGGGTCCCTGTGTCTGTGTGGGTCTCTGTGTCTGTGTGGGTCTCTCTGTCTCTGTGGGTCACTCTGTGTCTGTGGGTCTGTGTGGGTCTCTGTGTCTGTGTGTATCTGTGTGGGTCTGTGTGTGTCTCTGTGTCTGTGTGTGTCTGTGTCTCTGTGTGTCTGTGTGGGTCTCTTTGTCTATGTGGGTCTCTGTGGGTCTGTGTAGGTCTCTGTGTCTGTGGGTGTCTGTGTGGGTCTCTCTGTCTCTGTGGGTCACTCTGTCTCTGTGGGTCTGTGTGGGTCTCTGTGTCTGTGGGTGTCTGTGTGGGTCTCTCTGTCTCTGTGGGTCACTCTGTCTCTGTGGGTCTGTGTGGGTCTCTGTGTCTGTGTGGGTCTCTCTGTCTCTGTGGGTCACTCTGTCTCTGTGGGTCTGTGTGGGTCTCTGTGTCTGTGTGGGTCTCTGTGTCTGTGGGTGTTTGTGTGGGTCTCTCTGTCTCTGTGGGTCACTCTGTCTCTGTGGGTCTGTGTGGGTCTCTGTGTCTGTGTGGGTCTCTGTGTCTGTGGGTGTTTGTGTGGGTCTCTCTGTCTCTGTGGGTCACTCTGTCTCTGTGGGTCTGTGTGGGTCTCTGTGTCTGTGTGGGTCTCTCTGTCTCTGTGGGTCACTCTGTCTCTATGGGTCTGTGTGAGTCTCTGTGTCTCGGCCGCTGTCTTGCTGCTTGTCCCTCCTGCTATCGGCTGGAGTCGGCTAACAGCACAGACTGGGTATGAGGCTGGGACTGCTCCTCTGGGAACATCAGTGTGTGCTACATGATGCCCCACAGAGTTGAATAGCCTGACAACACTCACTATCCAAGCTAATTCTAAGACACCATGGACATAAAATCACGGGCATTACTTCCGGAAATCTCTAATGCATGCCCCCTGTATGAGAGCACCCCCACCCCACCCCGACAGAACAGTGTCTCACACCCACTGAGCGACTGGGTGAGGGAGTGTCGGTGGAAGGCTTGGCTCGAGCCTGCCTTGAGCCACTGGGCTCACCTGGAGTCACCGTGGGGTCACGCAGCCAGCCCTGGCAGGGGTCCTCCATTCTGAGGAAAGACCAGGGAGACTTGGGCTCTTCAACCCAGAGAGGCGGCGTCCAAGGGCTGATCTTGTAGCAGGAGGTAATATTGTTCACGGTGCAGGCAATATTAACCCGGAATATTACTGTAAACAAAACTGTACGAGCCCAACTCCGGCTGTAAACTAGTGAAGGGCATTTTTAAAATGACATCAGGAAATTCTTGTTGAGGAAGCTCGCAGATAGAGTACCCTGGAACGATTTAGGAGATGATTGGAGCCAATACATGGGTCTCCCTGGAAGGGGCAAATGTCCTTTCCTCATCTGTTGCTGACTTGTGATGTGGTCTCAGTGCCTTGCACTGCTCCAGGAGGAAATGGTCAGGAAGGGAAGTTTTAAACCAGACACTCCGCCTGACTGGGTGCATGATTGAAATAAACGCCCCCTCACTGTCCCGAGGGAGATATCGGGGGCAGCAACACAGGCAGCTGGCTACTGCATCTGTATTTGGAACGTGTCCCCTTGATATCATCTCCTGCTAGACCCGGGCCTTACCTCTTCCAGTCAACCATGCAAATAAATCCCAGCAAACATTCCTTACACTTCAACTGGCCATAATCGGGAAAATACACCCACCACAAATTCACAACAACAACTGGCCTTTATAAGCATCTTTACCGCAGTGAAACGTCCCGAGGCACTACTCAGGAGTATAAGAATTTGACACCGAACTGCATAAGTAGAAATTAGCGCAGGTGACCAAAAGCTTGGTCAAAGAGGTATGTTTTAAGGAGCATCTTGAAGGAGGAAAGAGAGGTAGAGAGGCGGAGAGGTTTAGGCAGGGAGTTCCAGAGCTTGGGGTCCAGGCAACAGAAGGCACGGCCACCGATGGTTGAGCGATTATAATCAGGGATGCTCAAGAGGGCAGAATTAGAGGAGCGCTGACATCTCGGGGAATTACAGAGATAGGGAGGGGAGAGGCCATGGAGAGATTTGAAGGATGCGAATGTTGAAATCGAGGCGTTGCTTGGCATGACAGACCCCAGGAAGGTTGCGAAGAGTCGGAGAGAAGGCAGGGTAGGTGAATACGCAATGCTCAAGGGCCGCCAACATTGGGCTTGAAAAGCTTCAAAGTTGTAAGAGGAAAGGGATGAACAAGGGAGACGAGGAGATGTGTGGTATTCAGCCCTGAGAGAGAATGGGTTTGAGTACAAAGTGTTGTGAGGAGTCCTGTCACCGACACAGTGAGCATACAGGGAGAAGGAGGGGTTCAGGAGAGTGGTTTGGGGAGAGAGCTTACCGATTACAATGACAGGGAAGGCAGTGAGTCCGTGCACCGAGGATGGCCCGCTGTCATTCATTGTCCTCACAAACACCAACAATCACTGGCAGTCACTCTCCTCTCCCAGTGATTCCTCGGCTCTGAATCTGCCGAAAAAGGAATAGTAAGGGTTAAACGGCAGCAGGATCATCGTCAGAAACAAGCCTGTCCGATTAACCCCTCACTGTATCCCGTGTGTGATTAACCCCTCGCTGTACCCCATGTATCCGATTAACCCCTCACTGTACCCCAGGTCCGATTAACCCCTCACTGTACCCAATGTGTGATTAACCCCTCGCTGTACCCCATGTATCCAATTAACCCCTCACTGCACCCCATGTCCGATTAACCCCTCACTGTACCCCGTGTCCGATTAACCCCTCACTGTACCTCATGTCCGAATAACCCCCTCACTGTACCACGTGTGTGATTAACCCTTCGCTGTAACCCGTGTGTGATAAACCCCTCACTGTACCCCATGTGTGATTAACCCATCGCTGTAACCCGTGTGTGATTAACCTCTCACTGTACCCCGTGTCTGATTAACCCCTCACTGTAACCCGTGTGTGATTAACCCCTCACTGTACCCCGTGTGTGATTAACCCCTCACTGTGCCCCATGTGTCCGATTAACTGCTCACTGTACCCCGTGTCCGATTAGCCACTCACTGTACCACGTGTGTGATTAACCCTTCGCTGTAACCCGTGTGTGATTAACCCCTCACTGTACCCCATGTGTGATTAACCCCTCGCTGTAACCCGTGTGTGATTAACCCCTCACTGTACCCAGTGTGTGATTAACCCCTCACTGTACCCCATGTCCGATTAACCCCTCACTGTACCCCATGTGTGATTAACCCCTCACTGTACCCTGTGTGTGATTAACCCTTCAGTGTACCCCGTGTCCGATTAACCCCTCACTGTACCCCGTGTCCGATTAACCCCTCACTGTACCCTGTGTGTGCTTAACACCTCAGTGTACCCTGTGTGTGAGTAATCGCTCCCTGTACCCCGTGTCTGATTAACCCCTCGCTGTACCCCGTGTGTGATTAACCCCTCACTGTATCCAGTGTGCGACTAAATCCCTCACTGTACCCCGTGTGTGATCAACCCCTCACTGTACCCCGTGTCCGATTAACCCCTCGCTGTACCCCGTTTGTGATTAACCCCTCACTGTACCCCGTGTGTGATTAACCCCTCACTGTACCCTGTTTGTGATTAACCCCTCACTGTACCCCGTGTGTGATTAACCCCTCACTGTACCCCGTGTGTGATTAATGCCTCACTGTACCCTGTGTGTGATTAACCCCTCACTCTACCCTGTGTGTGATTAACCCCTCACTGTACCCTGTGTGTGATTAACCCCTCACTGTATCCTGTGTGTGATTAACCCCTCACTGTACCCTGTGTGTGATTAACCACTCACTGTACCCCGTGTCCGATTAACC
Source organism: Pristiophorus japonicus (assembly GCF_044704955.1). Taxonomy (NCBI): domain Eukaryota; kingdom Metazoa; phylum Chordata; class Chondrichthyes; family Pristiophoridae; genus Pristiophorus; species Pristiophorus japonicus. Next base: position 86,390,584 of record NC_091989.1, on the reverse strand, counting down.
CCTCACTGTACCCCGTGTGTGATTAACTCCTCACTGTACCCCGTGTGTGATTAACCCCTCGCTGTACCCTGTGTGTGATTAACCCCTCACTGTACCCTGTGTGTGATTAACCCCTCACTGTACCCTGTGTGTGATTAACCCCTCACTCTACCTGTGTGTGATTAACCCCTCGCTGTACCCCGTGTGTGATTAACCCCTCACTATACCCTCTGTGTGATTAACCCTTCACTGTACCCTGTGTGTGATTAACCCCTCACTCTACCCTGTGTGTGATTAACCCCTCGCTGTACCCCGTGCGTGATTAACCCCTCACTCTACCCTGTGTGTGATTAACCCCTCGCTGTACCCCGTGTGTGATTAACCCCTCACTGTACCCCGTGTGTGATTAACCCCTCACTGTACCCCATGTGTGATTAACGCCTCACTGTACCCTGTGTGTGATTAACCACTCACTCTACCCTGTGTGTGATTAACCCCTCACTGTACCCCGTGTGTGATTAACGCCTCACTGTACCCCGTGTGTGATTAACCCCTCACTCTACCCCGTGTGTGATTAACCCCTCGCTGTACCCCGTTGTGATTAACCCCTCACTGTACCCTGTGTGTGATTAATCCCTCACTGTACCCCGTGTCCGATTAACCCCTCACTGTACCCCGTTTGTGATTAACCCCTCGCTGTACCCCATGTCCGATTAACCCGTCACTGTACCCCGTGTGTGATTAACCCCTCATTGTAACCCGTGTGTGATTAACCCCTCGCTGTATCCCGTGTGTGATTAACCCGTCACTGTACCCCATGTGTGATTAACCCCTCACTGTACCCCGTGTGTGATTAACCCCTCACTGTACCCTGTGTGTGATTAACCCCTCATTTTACCCTATGTTCGTTTAACCCGTCACTGTACCCCGTGTGTGATTAACCCCTCGCTGTACCCCGTGTGTGATTAACCCCTCACTATACCCCGTGTCTGATTAACTCTTCACAGAAGCCAGGGTCTACAGAATAAATAGCACAGTTGGATGAGCATAAATTGCAAATTTGAAGCACCCTGGTTTGATCCTGTGCTTTGAAAGTCTGTTCACTCCCAGTTTTATAACATCCTCAGAATAAAAGGCAACTGAGAATAAACTAGATCTGTAAGTGATGGGGACTGAGAGTAAATGGGGAGTGGGGTAAATGGGGACTGGGATAAGTGGGGAGTGGGGTAAATGGGGAGTGGGGTAAATGGGGAGTGGGATAAATGGGGACTGGGATAAGTGGGGAGTGGGGTAAGTGGGGAGTGGGGTAAGTGGGGACTGGGGTAAATGGGGTAAATGGGGAGTGGGGTAAGTGGGGAGTGGGGTAAGTGGGGAGTGGGGTAAGTGGGGACTGGGGTAAATGGGGTAAATGGGGAGTGGGGTAAGTGGGGAGTGGGGTAAATGGGGAGTGGGGTAAATGGAAGCCCAGCGATGAGCTGATGGGGCTCTCTGGTTTCCGTGACCGTGCACTTGCTGACAATGTCCGTGATACTCTTTGTAGGTGAGAGACATCAGTGTTGGGTGTGTAACTGTGGCCTGGCCTCTACAAGTACTGACTCTGCACAATCAGATCAGGAAACACGTGGGCACTGAGGTTACATCAACCGCGAGTGTACGCGAGCACCTCGCGATCATTGGGGGGGGGAGGGGGGATGGGGGTGGGGGGGGAGGGGGGGATGGGGGTGGGGGATGGGATGAGGTGGATTGGAGGTGAGGGGATTGGAGGAGGGTGGTGGTGGGGGGGTTGGGAGGGGGTGTGGGGGGAGGGACGGGGTGGGGGGCGAGGGGGAGATGGGGGTGGGGGGATGGGATGAGGTGGGTTGGAGGTGAGGGTAGTGGAGGAGGGTGGTGGTGGGGGGGGATGGGGTGAGGTGGGTTGGAGGTGAGGGGGGTAGAGGAGGGTGGTGGTGGGGGGGGTTGGGAGTGGGTGTGGGTGGATGGGGGGTGGAGTGGGGGGGGTTTGAGGTTGAAATAGTGGTCAATATTTTGCCCATTCTCCCCCCTCCCCGCACCCACCCGCGATAAGTTAAAATGCCCGCATTTCCAATGCTGCCCGCCATTGAGCGACTCTGCCCACCCTTGCCCCATCACCGGGTGGGCGAGAGATAAAATGGGCCTGTAAGACGTTTGAGTGGTGCCCCCGTTAAAAGGACCCCGACTGCAGTGTGTAACCGTGACTCCTGCTCCACAGTGGTACTGACCCACATGGCCCCATAGCTCCCACTTTGGACCCCCGCTGAGGGAAAATAGTTGGCCTCAGCATCAAAGAAAGAAAGACTTGCATTTATATAGCGCCTTTCACGACCACCGGACGCCCCAAAGCGCTTTCCAGCCAATGAAGTACTTTTGGAGTGTAGTCACTGTTGTAATGTGGGAAACGCGGCAGCCAACCTGCGCTCAGCAAGCTCCAACAAACAGCAGTGTGATAATGAACAGATAACCTGTTTTTGTTATGATCGAGGGATTGGGCAGGACACTGGGGAGAAGTCCCCTGCTCTTGTTCGAAAATAATGTCATGGGATCTTTTACGTCTACCTGAGCGGGCAGTTTAACATCTTATCTGAAAGATGGCACCTCCGACAGTGCAGCGCTCCCTCAATCTGGATTGAAATGCTCAAGTCCATGCTGGTAAAATGTGGGGGGGGGGGGAGGTGGGGAATGGGGGGAGAAATCTGCCAGTGTTGCCGCTTCTGATCGCCACCCAGTGACTCCAGCCAGGCAGCTTGATGTGAGAGTCTGCGCAGTTGAATAGCCAGCAGGCATTCACTATCCAGACGCTCACATGACAAGTGAGTGGTTGGGGCAGGGATTAGAGCCAAGCAACAGGCTTGTGCCTGCGGGAGAGGAGCAGAGAACGGGGCCAGTGACACCCAGGGTTATATAATCAGACGTCCAGCTTACCTGCTCGGGCCGGTCCACAGGGAAAGCAGTGCTGCACGTGGCTGTGCTCAGCGAGTAGCGGTACACCCAGCTCACTGATCATTCCTGGGAGTGCCTCCCGATTAAATGTCAGCAATAGAAGCCGGGGAGGAGTCTGAGTGGGAGGGTGGGCCTTGGAAAGATGCTGAGAGAGCGTGACTCAGCACAAACTAACAGGGAACACGCAGGGCTGGGGTGACTCGGCACATCCAGGCAGAGCAAGAGGAAAAATCACAGAGACGGACAAGGATTACACACAAGTTACACTCTGACCCTCGCACTCTGAACCCTCGCACTCTGAACCCTCGCATTCTGAACCCCCGAAGTCTGAACCCTCGCACTCTGAACCCTCGCATTCTGAACCCTCGCATTCTGAACCCTCGCACTCTGAACCCTCGCATTCTGAACCCCCGAAGTCTGAACCCTCGCACTCTGAACCCTCGCATTCTGAACCCTCGCACTCTGAACCCTCGCATTCTGAACCCTCGCACTCTGAACTCTCGCATTCTGAACCCTCGCACTCTGAACCCTCGCACTCTGAACCCTCGCATTCTGAACCCCCGAAGTCTGAACCCTCGCACTCTGAACCCTCGCATTCTGAACCCTCGCACTCTGAACCCTCGCATTCTGAACCCTCGCACTCTGAACCCTTGCACTCTGAACCCTCGCATTCTGAACCCCCGAAGTCTGAACCCTCGCACTCTGAACCCTCGCATTCTGAACCCTCGCATTCTGAACCCTCGCACTCTGAACCCTCGCATTCTGACCCTCACACTCTGACCTTCGCAATCTGAACCCTCACACTCTGAACCCTCACACTCACACTCTGACCCTCACACTCTGACCCTAGCACTCTGAACCCTCGCACTCTGAACCCTCGCATTCTGAACCCTCGCACTCTGAACCCTCACACTCAACACTCTGACCCTCACACTCTGACCCTCGCAATCTGAACCCTCACACTCTGAACCCTCACACTCACACTCTGACCCTCGTACTCTGACCGTCGCACTCTGAACCCTCACAATCTGAACCCTCGTATTCTGAACCCTCGCACTCTGACCCTCGCACTCTGAACCCACACACTCTGAACCCTCACACTGACCCTCACACTCTGAACCCTCACACTCAGACCCTCGCACTCTGACCCTCACACTCTGACCCTTACATTCTGACCCTCACACTCTGACCCTCACACTCTGACCTCTTGCTCTGTTTCTGTGTCACTGTCTGACTTGTTTGTGGTTTGGGAGAAAGTCTCATGTGCCCTATTGTCTCTCGCTGAGCGGCTGGGCCTATTTGACCGGTTTCGCCTCTTTCCTCTGTGACTGTAGACTGGTACTCCACCTGCTTTCAGTGAGCTTCACTTTGTATTCATGCTCTGGGTCAATCCAATTGCAGTTTAAGGTTATTCATTAAATTATTCCAACAGCAGCCGCCATGGGCTAAAGGTAGCGAGGCAGCCAGAGCTAAAGACCCAGGTTAGATCCCGGGTACCAGGTCCCCCCTGCCCTGGGGCCGACAGGGAAACACTACCCCTGGAATCCTGCTCCTGAACGGTGTCCTGTGAAGCCTTCCAGAAAGTCTAAGGGCGGGATCTGACTGGCTTGTGCTGGCCTCTGATGCCGAATAGCTGACCCAAAGGCAGCATCTGTGCTCGCCCGCGAGGGCAGGTTTTCGGAGGCCTTGTGGGGGGAGGTCCCCTGCACTGCGTCAACGGACATGGTGAAACCGCGGGGCGGTGATTGCCCGACACGGGGCCTCACCACGGCCGATGGCTCGGGAAAGCTGGCCTGCCAAGGACATGCCGTTTGGTGCAGTTAGGGGTGGGGGGAGGGGCAACTGATGTAGCCATTTCACAGGAGGATGGGGGGGCGGCGAATGTACCCCTTTAGGAGAGGATGGTGGGGAGGGGTCAGCAAATGTATCCCTTCGCGGGGAGGATGGGGGCCAGCGAATGTACCCCTTCACGAGGAGGATGGGGGGGGTCAGCGAATGTACCCCTTCGTGGGGAGGATGGGGGTAGATGATGTACCCCTTCGCGGGGAGGATGGGAGGGGTCAGCGAATGTACCCCTTCGCGGGGAGGATGGGGGGGGTCAGCGAATGTACCCCTTCGCGGGGAGGATGGGGAGGGGTCAGCGAATGTACACCTTCGCGGGGAGGATGGGGGTAGATGATGTACCCCTTCGCGGGGAGGATGGGGGTAGATGATGTACCCCTTCGCGGGGAGGATAGGGAGCGGGTGGAGAACTTGCCCCACGTTCTATTGCTGCTGTGGCAGTGCCGTTCCTGTGGCTCAGTGATCGTGTTTGCTGCCTTTTGAGTGAGGAGAGGCAGGGTTGAGACTGCCTGTATACACAGTCCTGGCGCTGGTAGCCTGGAGCACTGGGCTCAGCAAGCTGGATCCTCGTGTACGGTGGGGACGGGCCCTGGGCCCCCTCAGACGGGTAGTGGGGGACGCGAAAACCCCGCCGTGCTGTCGGACTCGGGGCGTCACCCCCGGGGAGGTCTGTCGGACTGCTGTTTGCCCAGCGAATCCTCGCAGTGCCTCACAGTCAGCAAAGAGTGAAGGCAGGCCCGCGTCACGCACACGCCACACGCCTGGCCTCGAGCTTTGTTTACACAGGTCAGCTTAGCTACAGGAAGTACCGGCTTCCTGTCTCTGAGAGAACGCAGGGCTCTTCAACTTGTGTTAGATGGCGGCTCGACCTTTGAACTGTGGGCCCTTGCCAGTACTTTTCCGCACAGACTGTGCCGACGGCTGTGGGTGTTGAGCAAGGGCGAAGTCCCCTCACACCCCCCTCCAATCATTCCTGGGCCACATGTTGAGCTGTGACCCATCACACGCCGCATACGCTTCTGACAGAAACTGGAAGATTAAAAAATGACGGGCTCGAAGATTGTGCTTACTTTTCAAAAGCAGCTGCATCCACCCTGCCCGCTGGGTAAAGGCAGTGTGAGAGTGCTAGTGGGAGGGGTCTGTAACTTAGGGCTCGGGGCCAAGAATCCAGAGAATGCAACTTCACACCCCACCCGGCAGTTTGAGAACTTCAATACAGTTTGAAAAATTGGGAAATAAAAGTCTGGGATCAGTGAAAGTGAGCATGGAGCTTTCAGATAGTCGGAGAGACCCAACTGGTTGACTCCCGTCCGTTCGGCAAGGTAACCTGCCGTCCTTACCCGGTGTGGCCTACATGTGACTCCAGACCCAGACCAACACTCAAAGGCTACATTTAACTGCCCTCTGGTGACCTTAAGGGCGGGCAATAAATGCCAGCCACGCCAGCGAGCCCTAGATCTGGAGAATGAAACAACAGATTGAGATACATACTTGGATCGAGGGGTTGGCTCCCACAGGAACGATTAATTCACAGAGTGTAACAGGGCGGGGCAAGGTTTCAGGGGGATTGAAATGTGGCTAAACCACACAGAGCAGCCAACTAACTAACTAAACTTCCTTCATTCCTGCATTCCTTCCTTCTTTCCTTCTTTCTCTCTTTCTCTCCCTCTCTCTCTTTCTCTCCCTCTCTCTCTTTCTCTTTCTCTCCCTCTCTCTCATTCTCTCCCTCTCTCTCTCTTTCTCTTCCTCTCTCTCTCTCTCTTTCTCTCCCTCTCTCTCTTTCTTTCCCTCTCTCTCTCTTTCTCTTCCTCTCTCTCTCTCTCTCTTTCTCTCCCTCTCTCTCTTTCTCTCCCTCTCTCTCTCTTTCTCTTCCTCTCTCTCTTTCTCTCCCTCTCTCTCTTTCTCCCTTCCTTCCTAAAATTTTCCAGGGTACATGAAACAACACATAGAAAGAAAGATTTCAGTGGCTGAAATTGTCCTCGGACCAAAAGGGTGCGCAGTCCCCGACCTTAACGATTTTTCTCCTCCCTAATCCACGGGGCGGAGAGTAGAGCGAAATTCAGCTCTTTGGTTTGTTTTACCGGTCGGGGTGGTGTTTGGGTCAGCTGTGGGGCAGAAGTGTGTGTGGAAAGGGTTGTCGGTCGCTCGGAGACATCAGCGCCGTGATGACATGTCACAACATCCCTCACCTTCAGTTAAAGGGGAGGGCGCTGCGAGCTCTGCAGATAGTTTAGTTAGGTCCACTGGGCCCCCAGGGAGGGTTTTGGCTGGGCCAGCAGCTCGGTACCCATGAGGGGGTGTGGGGCGGCCTGTTGGCGGCCCGGCTGAACACAGGGGCACAATAGTTAAACAATTAAAATAAAATGGTGGCGCAGCAGAGCGCCCACCGCTTTACCGGCGGAGGTGCGTCCAGCCACGCAGCTTCCCACCGGGGAAAGGTGTCGGGGGGAGGGTGGGAGGGATCGGTGCGTGCCCGACTGGGCGGGGACACGGGGGGCGGGGACAAGGGGACACGGAGCGGGGACACGGGAGACGAGCATCGCTGGGAAACAAATGTCGGTGCCTCCGCACCGACCGAGCGGCGAGTCCGTACTATCCCGTGGCGACCTCTTTGAGGTGGTCATGGCTCTTAAAGGAAGGGCAAATTTTGGCCCCTCAGAATCATAGAACCATAGAACGGTTACAGCCATTCGGCCCGTCGAGCCCGTGCCGGCTCTCTGCAAGAGCACTTCAGCCAGTCCCACTCCCCCGCCCTTTCCCCCTATCCCTGAAAATCTCTCTCCTTCAGGTACTTATCCAACTCTCTTTTGAAAGCAGTGATTGAGTCTGCCTCCACCTTCAAGCAGCGAAGGGGTGATGGAGACTAGATCCAACCCACTTGCTGCCAACCCAACTTAGTTATAACCTTCCCGACAGCACTAGCAAACCTCCCCATCGAGGACATTGGTCCCAGCTCTGTTGGGGTGCAACCCGTCCGGCTTGTACAGGTCTCGCCTCCCCCAGAAGCGGCCCCAATGCCTCAGGAAACTAAAGCCCTCCCGCCTGCACCATCTCTCCAGCCATGTATTCATCTACTCTATCCTCCTGTTTCTGTACTCACTAGATCGTGGCACTGGGAGTAATCTGGAGATTACTACCTTTGAGGTCCTGCTTTTTAATCTCATTCCTTGCTCCCTAAACTCTGCCAACAGGACCGCTGCCCTCTCTCTACCGATGTCATTGGTTCCGATGTGGACCATGACCTCTGACTATTGCTCTCCCACTCTCGTTCCTCCCCCCCGCCGCCCTGTACAGCTGAGCCACCCGTGGTGCCATGGACTTGGCTCTGGCTGCACTCCCCAGAGGCACCATCGCCCCCACCGGTACTCAAAACAGAATACTGGATGGATAGCGACATGCACGCAGGGCTCTTGCATTCATATAGCACCTTTCACAACCACTGGACATCCCAAAGCACTTTGCAGCCAATGAGGTACTTTTTGAAGTGCAATCACTGTTGCAATGTAGGAGGGATTACAGTATTGAATTATCAACAGTAGCAGGGAAAAGTCACTGGATGTTAGCATGTTGGCCAACAGATCCCAGGAGGGAATAATGGCCTGGAAATCCCGGCCTCCACAGGTCCGTATGGAGTGTGTACGGGGTGTGTACGAAGTGTATACAGGGTGTGTATGGGGTGTGTGTACCGGGTGTGTACTGAGTGTGTAGGGGGTGCGTACGGGGTGTGTACTGAGTGTGTAGGGGGTGCATACGGGGTGTGTACTGAGTGTGTCGGGGGTGCATACGGGGTGTGTACTGAGTGTGTAGGGGGTGCATACGGGGTGCATACTGGGTGCGTACGGGGTGCGTACTGAGTGAGTAAGGGGTGCGTACGGGGGGCGTACAGGATGTGTGCAGGGTGCGTACGGGGTGCGTACTGAGTGTGTAGGGGGTGCTTACGGGGTGTGTATGGGGTGTGTATTGTGGGTGTGTACCGGGTGTGTACAGAATGTGTACGGGGTGTGTACGGGGTATGTACGGACTGTGTGTGGGGTGTGTATGGGGTGTGTACTGAGTGTGTAGGGGGTGCATACGGAGTGCGGACGGGGTGCGTACAGGATGTGTACGGTGGGTGTGTACGGACTATGTACGGGGTGTGTACGGTGGGTGTGTACCGGGTGTGTACGGAGTGTGTACGGGGTGTGTACGGGGTGTGTACTGAGTGTGTCGGGGGTGCGTATGGGTGCATACGGGGTGTGTACGGACTGTGTACGGGGTGTGTACTGAGTGTGTAGGGGGTGCGTATGGGTGCGTACGGGGTGCGTACGGAGTGCGTACGGGGTGCGTACAGGGTGCGTACGGGGTGTGTACGGTGGGTGTGTACCGGGTGTGTACGGACTATGTACGGGGTGTGTACGGACTGTGTACTGGGTGTATACGGAGTGTGTACGGAGTGTGCACAATGCGCATGCGCTGAAAATCGGCTTTTCCAATCTGTCGAGCTGGAGCTCGACAGACCCTCGGTATCTTGGCAGCGAGGACATCTGCACGGGCAAGATTACGGGATTTACCCATATCCTGCGCAGCAAATGTCCTCAAAACTCTTGCGCCTGATAACTCAAAATGTAATTAAATTAAATTAAAAAAACACATTTTATTTTTAAAAACCCTGTCCACGACATTACATTTATTTTTAACCATAATTTTAAAAAGTTTTAAAAAACTCGTAAGAAAATGTTTTCTCTCAGATATTTATTAACTTTAATTTCAATTAATTTTAATGATGTGAGGTGTGTTTTTTATTTTTTATTATATGTGTTTCGTGTGTTTGTTCTTTCTCTCATTAATAGCAATGAGAACTGGTAGATACGGAGTTCCCATTGCTATTAATGGGAAAGCTGTTGAACACTGTACCTGATTGGTTGAGCACTCACACATGACTGCACCGTCTCCGTGGGAACCTGGAGGACGGGAGTGCGCTCCACAGCGCGGGAAGAGAAGGCCTCCCCACCGGAATTCCACGCACCTCCCGGACCACCAGTTAAATTCGTAGAAATGTTTCAGGTCGGAGGCAATTGCCCGCAGGAAGCCTCCGACCAAATTTCAGGTCAATGATTCAATATGAAGGCTGATACATTCATACCTGGAGCACTGGCTATCAGAGGCTGAACTCCAAACCATCGTCAACCACTTCACCGAGGCGTATGAAAGCATGAACCTTACACTAAACATCCATAAGACAAAGATCCTCCACCAACCTGACCCCGCCACACACAGCACTGCCCACCGGTCATCAAAATCCACGACGAGGCCTTGGGCAACGTGGACCATTTTCCATATCTTGGGAGCCTACTATCAGCAAGGGCAGACATTGATGACGAGGTCCAACACTGCCTCCAGTGTGTCGGTGCAGCCTTCGGTTGCCTGAGGAAGAGAATGTTTGAAGACCAGGACCTCAAATCTGGCACCAAGCTTATGGTCTACAGGGCTGTAGTGATACCCTCCCTTCTGTATGGCTCAGAGACATGGACCATATACAGCAGACACCTCAAATTGCTGGAGAAGTACCACCAACGCTGCCTCCACAACATCCTGCAAATCCTCTGGGAGGCCAGACGCATCAACGTCAGTGTTCTCGACCAGGCCAACATCCCCAGCACCGAAGCACTGACCACACTCGATCAGCTCCGCTGGGTGGGCCACATTGTTCGCATGCCCGATACTAGACTCCCAAAGCAAGCGCTCTACTCGGAGCTCCGACACAGCAAGCGAGCCCCAGGTAGGCAGAGGAAATGCTTCAAGAACACCCTCAAAGCCTCCCTGATAAAGTGCAACATCCCCACCGACACCTGGGAATCCCTGGCCCAAGACCACTCAAAGTGGAGGAAGAGCATCCAGGAGGGTGCTGAGCACCTCGAGCCTCATTGCCGAGAGCATACAGAAACCAAACGCAGGCAGCGGAAGGAGCGTGCGGCAAACCAGACTCCCCACCCACCCTTTCCTTCAACCACTGTCTGTCCCACCTGTGACAGAGACTGTAATTCCCGTATTGGGCTGTTCAGTCACCTGAGAACTCACTTTTAGAGTGGAAGCAAGTCTTCCTCGATTCCGAGGGGCTGCCTATGATGATGACTGGCTACAATTCTGGTCTCTGTATAGCAAGGAGATCAGGATATTCAGGCAATGTGGGAAAAGACAAGCTGGTACTGTGCTTAGTGTATCTGAGCTGTGGGGAGAGTGTGAAGTAAGAGCCAGGGTTGGTTACTATGGAGAAGAGACTCAGGGGAGCTCCTTGCGGGAACAGATAATCTGAATCCTGATAATATGTTCGAGACTACCGCAAACTCTAGAACCTGCCTCAGGGATTGAAGCACAGAACAGGGAAGGTTCACACCAAGTTCAGTAACTACCCTGCATTTTCTTCATCATTTTGGTTTAAAAGCCTCGCATTCGGGGTGAACAGAAGGTGGTTGTGATGGGAGGGGGAGGTGGGGGGGTTGTGGAACGGAATTCGGGCAGGGTCTAATCATGTCCGTGGCGTCTTGTGGCTGCACTTCAGTCCATGCTCCTGGTATTTGGCCGGCCGATGCCGAGGGCAATGGGAGAAGTGGAGCACCTCCTCGTGGGTCTGCTCCGGGGCCCAGCCAATGAGGCTCTCCGCAGGTGTGGGTTCGATGCTGCTGGTGGGGGTGGGCACTCGGGCGGCGTGCCTGCATTCCGCGATGCTACCTGTGCCTGGTGGAGGAACACGCGGTGTCCGCCTGTGCACTTGAGGCCTTCTGCCTGGACACCAGAGGGACTGCAGTGTGTAGTAGACACGGGTGGCAATATTATCGTTTACTTCGCTAAGTTTGCTTCACTCGGTAATTTGTGTGTTTACTGTTTGTGCCAGTTTAAAAAGGGGACATTTTTGTTTGATTAGTCAATCATAGGCAGTTCCTTGGAATCGAGGAAGACTTGCTTCCACTCATAGAATGAGTCCTTAGGTGGCTGAACAGTTCAATATGAGAGCCACACGGGCTGTTCCCAGGGACACACACTGAGACAGACATCACCTGCTGCTGGAGGGCCATCAACTCGGTCAAAGACGCTCTTTGGTCTTGCCGAAACTTGCTGGTTCTCCAGAGCAAGGAGATGTCCACGTCTGCGTGTTGCAGACTGGCGCAATCCAAGATCCAGGATTATGTGCTGAGGGACGCACTTAAAATAGGTGCAGCCGCCGCAAAGGCACGGTGGGGAAGGGCCACAGTTTAAAGCCCTTCTGCCACGGTAAACCCAGGGGCAGGAATCAGTACAAAATTCCCCTCGGGCCGTACTTGTAACTTCCTTTTTGTGTACATGGAGCACCATGATCTGTAAACAGCTATGTAGTGCCATGTACAATGCAAGGTCTGTTTCGTAATGCACGTTGAAAAGAAAAAAATGTAAATGTACCGTCACCCATTCCATGTACTGTATAGTGACACACGTAATGTAATTTGTCGAATGTACAACGTATCCCGTATTGTACCGAATTGTACTTGAAATGAAAAGCAAGGAAATGTATCGAACGGAACTGCCGTCAGCACCCAAATGTAGTGTATGGGATTGCTAACCGCAGCTAAATGTACTGAACTGCTTTTGAATGTACTGTACAAATTTTTATATGAATAAAGCATATTTTGAAATTTAAAAAAGCACGGACTGCAGCGGTTCAAGAAGGCGGCTCACCACCATGTTCTCAAGGGCAATAAGGGATGGGCAATAAATACTGGCCTTGCCAGCGACACCCACATCCCAGAACGAATAAAATGAAAGCCTTTTTTCCCCATCTCCATTTCATAGCTAATAAACTACAATGTTTAAACTAAATTTTAAAAGGCACAATATTTTTTAGTTGCTCTGATAATTTTTCTCCTGCCTTGTTTGCAGCAGTGTCCTGGAGATGAATCTTTAATTCCTGGAGACTCTGGGACAATCCCTGGAGGATTGGCACTTGACACTCTGTCCCAACACTCTGTCATTTCATCTTAAATCTATCTCTACCTGTTCTCGACCTCTCAACGCTGGAAACAGTCCATCCCTTTTGACTCTGTCTCAGCCTTTTCTAATTTTAAGTAGCTCTATCAAATGTCCCCGTAATCTCCTCTGTCCCAATGAAAACAGCCCCCACAATGGTGTTGCCTGCAGATATTCAGTGTCAGGTTTACACTTGAAACATCCGCTCAGTTTTTTTCACTAATTGTTGAATGATTTCCCCCGCTCGAGTGTTTGTCAGTGCCTGCTATTTTCTCAATGCAGTCAGTTGATTTTTGTTGCATTAATTGGTGACAGCTTTGTGCTCACAAGCTCTGAATATATGGCGAGGGCTGACTCCCGCAATCCTGTGCCGTTGCCTGGCAGCTGTAGCTCTGCCAGAATGGCTGCGGGGTCCTAGTGCCCCAAGAGTTACTCTCTTGTTCAAAAAAGAGTGCAAGGATAAAGCCAGCAACTACAGGCCGGTCAGTTTAACCTCGGTGGTGGGGAATCTTTTAGAAACGATAATCCGGGAAAAAATTAACAGTCACTTAGACAAATGTGGATTAATTAAGGAAAGCCAGCACAGATTTGTTAAAGGCAAATCGTGTTTAACTAACTTGATTGAGTTTTTTGATGAGGTAACATAGAAACATAAAAAATAGGTGCAGGATTAGGCCATTCGGCCCTTCAAGCCCGCACCACCATTCAATAAGATCATGGCTGATCATTCACCTCAGTACCCCTTTCCTGCTTTCTCTCCATATCCCTTGATCCCTTTAGCCGTAAGGGCCATATCTAACTCCCTCTTGAATATATCCAATGAACTGGCATCAACAACTCTCTGCGGCAGGGAATTCCACAGGTTTACAACTTTCTGAGTGAAGAAGTTTCTCCTCATCTCAGTCCTAAATGGCCTACCCCTTATCCGAAGACTATGTCCCCTGGTTCTGGACTTCCCCAACATTGGGAACATTCTTCCTGCATCTAACCTGTCCAGTCCCCTAACAGAATTTTATATGTTTCTATGAGATCCCCTCTCATCCTTCGAAACTCCAGTGAATACAGGCCCAGTCGATCCAGTCTCTCCTCATATGTCAATCCTGCCATCCCGGGATTCAATCTGGTGAACCTTCGCTGCACTCCCTCAATAGAAAGAACGTCCTTCCTCAGATTAGGAGACCAAAACTGAACACAATATTCCAGGTGAGGCCTCACTAAGGCCCTGTACAACTGCAGTAAGACCTCCCTGCTCCTATACTCAAATCCCCTAGCTATGAAGGCAAACATACCATTTGCCTTCTTCACCGCCTGCTGTACCTACAGGCCAACTTTCAATGACTGATGTACCATAACACCCAGGTCTCGTTGCACCTCCCCTTTTCCTAATCTGCCGCCATTCAGATAATATTCTGCCTGCATGTTTTTGCCACCTAAGTGGATAACCTCACATTTATCCACATTATACTGCATCTGCCACGCGTTTGCCCACTCACCTAACCTGTCTAAGTCACCCTGCAGCCTTTTAGCGTCCCCCTCACAGCTCACACCGCCACCCAGCTGAGTGTCATCTGCAAACTTGGAGATATTACACTCAATTCCTTCATCTAAATCATTAATGTATATTGTAAATAGCTGAGGTGTGTCGAGCAGTCCAATGGGAGCTTTGGAGGAACACAAGGTTTATTAGCTGAGGCACAGAATACAAGAGCAGGGAGGTTATGCTTGAACTGTACCGAACACTAGTTAGCCACAGCTGGAGTATTGCGTGCTGTTCTGGTCACTGCATTACAGGAAGGATGTGATTGCACTGGAGAGGTTACAGAGGAGATTTACGATGATGCTGCTAGGATTGGAGAATTTTAGCGATGAAGAAAGATTGGATAGGCTGTCTTTGTTTTGTTTGGAACAGAGGATGCTGAGGGGAGACCGTATTGAGGTATATAAAATTATGAGGGGCTTAGATAGAGTGGATAGGAAGGCCATATTTCCCTTAGTAGATGGGTCAACAATGAGGGGGCGTAGATTTAAAGTAATTTGGGAAGGTTTAGAGGGAATTTGAGGGGAAGTGTCTTCATGCAGAAGGTGGTGGGGGTCTGGAACTCACTGCCTGAAAGGGTGGTAGAGGCAGAAACCCTCACCACATTTAAAAAGTACTTGGATGCGCACTTAAAGTGCCGTAACCTGTAGGGTTATGGACCTAGAGCTCGAGAGTGGGATTAGGCTGGGTAGCTCTTGGTCGGCTGGCACGGACATGATGGGCCGAATGGCCTCCTTCCGTGCCATAGATGTCTGTGATTCTGTGATTGTAAGAAGATGGCGGAAGAGGGAGAGGTGTCAGAGGTTGAAATGTCGGATGCAACGGGCAGCAGGGAGGGATGGGCCGATAGAAATGGACCCAAGGTTGGGATAGGGATAGCTTTTCCAAATTGATGGAAATCTTTGCAGAAAGTGAAAGACGGGGAGAGGGGAAGAGGGAGAGAGTGAACCAGGGTTCTTAAAAGAGAGGGACAAGCATGTGAGAGGCAGAGTGAGAGAGAAGAAGTGAGAGCGAGATGGAGAAGGTTATCCAGTCTGCGGTTGATGCTTATTTCCGAGCACTCTGTGACGATGAACCCTTTCTCCCCGGGTATGCTGCCAGAGCCACTGTCTCTGGGACTGGGCTGCAGTGTAACTGTGACACAGACTGAAACTACACCAGATAGGAATATATTTCCTCATCACAATCAGCAACATTGCAAAGCGCTCTCACACTCACATTCTGACTAAACTCGGGCTGTCACACCACACTCGACAGTCTCAGTTTTGCTCACAGTGTGAAAGCTGTGGGTGTGAGTCGCATTAACTCTTCCAGCGGGTTCAGTGAAGCTGCTTGTTCAAGGTCTGTCATTGATAAACCTGCCGTTTAACACAGAGGGAACTCAGACACAAAGTGCATCCACAGACCCCAGTCACAGACAGAGGCAACAACACACACAGGAGTTACTGGTAACATATAATGGTGACAGGACCCCACTCTCAGTGTTAGCCCCCTCACCCCCTCACCCTCACCCTCTTCATCGACCCCCCTCACCCCCTCCTCCCCATCTCATCCCCTCACCCCCTCACCCTTCTTATCAACTCCTCTCATCCCCTCACCCCCTCAGCCTCCTCACCCCTTCACCCTCCTCATCGACTCCCCTCACCCCCTCCTCACTTCCCTCACCCCCTCCTCCCCATCTCATCCACTCACCCCTCACCCTCCTCATCGACTCCCCTCACCCTCCTCATCGACTCCCCTCACCCCTTCCTCACCCCCTCACCACTCCTCCCCATCTCATCCCCTCAGCCTCCTCATCGACTCCTCTCACCTCTTACCACCTCACCCTCACTCTCCTCATCGACCCCCCTCACCCCCTCCTCCCCATCTCATCCCCTCACCCCTTCACCCTCCTCACCCCCTCACCCCCTAATCCCCATCAGCCCTCATCCCCTCCCACCATCACCCCCTTACCCTCATCATCGACTCCTCTCACCCTCCCTCACCTCCTCACCCTCCTCAACCCCCTACCACCCTCCCCCTCGTTCCCCCCCCTCACCCCCTCACCCTCCTCATCGACTCCCCTCACCCCCTCAACCCCATTACCCCTCACTCCCTCACCCCTCCTCACCCCCCTCACGCATGGCACGATTTGAAGAAAAATAGGGGAATTATAACTAGAAATAGATTAACTGGTTATTAATCAAATTGCTGTTTTTACAACATTACATCTGTGACTACACTTCAAACGTACTTCGTTGCCTGTGAAGCACTTTGGTAGACCCTGAGGCTGTGAGAGACACAATATAAATGGGAGACATTCGTTACTCACTGCTCCGTCACACACACAGAATCGGAGGGGTTTGCAAGAGCTGGAGCCTTGAGGGATTAGAGAAAAAATAAAGAGTTAGGAAAGACTTTGCTGAAAATGGAGTGTTTGTGTTCCTTTATAAACATGGATTGTTACACACGCTCCCACAATCTCACCTCACCGATTTATTGCTCCTTGATCTTTCTGGACAAGGCCCAGTTTGTAACCCTCTCGCCCTCTGACCCAGAAGGTTGTGGGTTCCATCCCACTCCAGTGACTGGAGCACAAAACCCAGGCTGATACAGCAGTGCAATACTGAGGGAGTGCTGCGCTGTCAGAGGTGCCGTCTTTCGGGTGAGACGTTAAACTCTGGTTCCATCTGCTGTCTCAGGCAGAGGTTTAAGGTTCTAGGTCACTGGTTTAAAGGAGCGCCGGGGTCTCCTGGCCAATATTTATCCCTCAATCAACATCACCAAAACAGATTATCTGGTCACCATTACATTGCTGTGTGTGGGAGCTTGCTGTGCGTTTCCCACATTACAACAGTGACTACACTTCAAAAGTACTTCATTGGCTGTAAAGTGCTTTGGGACATCCTGAAGACATGAGAAACTTAATACAAACATCAAACTGTGACTCTCAATTTTTCATCTTAATTCAGTCACAGTTGAGGCGATAGGTCACAGGTCACAGTGCAAGGCAGCACTCAGAGAGAATCGGGTAGGGGAGATGATAGGTCACAAGTCACAGTGCAAGGCAGCACTCGGAGAGAATCGGGTAGGGGAGGCGATAGGTCACAGGTCACAGTGCAAGGCAGCACTTGGAGAGAATCGGGTAAGGGAGGCGATAGGTCACAGGTCACAGTGCAAGGCAGCACTTGGAGAGAATCGGGTAGCGGAGGCGATAGGTCACAGGTCACAGTGCAAGGCAGTACTCAGAGAGAATCGGGTAGGGGAGACAAGTAACAGCTCGGAGACATGGAGCTTGAGTTTTATCAGTGGGTTGTTAGAGGAAGCGAAGATGGGGCAGTGTGGAGTGACCATGGTGTGGAAGGCGTGGGGAAAGTGGGATGGATATGGAAGATGGTGCAATGATCTTTAACGTGAATGGTGAAGAAGCAGGGAGGGTGAGTAGGAAGGGTGTGTCTAGCAGTCCAATGGGAGCTTTGGAGGAACACAAGGTTTACTGACAGGAACTGCGATCAATGTGGCATTGATCAAATGGAGAGCAGAATGATGAATCGGAGAGAGGTTGGAAGGTTGAAGAGACATGAACTCATGAAATGACACAGATTTTCTAGGCTAGAAACAGGCTATTCAGCCCAACAGATCTGTGCTGGTGTTAGGTTTCACACGAGCCTGCTCCGACCCAACTTTATCTCAGCTCATCAGCATACCTTTCAATTCTCCTTTCCCTTATTTACCTGTTTAGCTTCCCCTTAAAGGCATCTGTGCTATTTGCCTTCAGGATTGGAATATTGCGCTGGGATAGTGTTTGCCGCTGCCGGAAGTCAGTAAGTGCAGGGTGCAGGGTGCAAGTTGGTGGTTACTGCTGCAGCACATTGTCGCTCACTGAGCTCAGGCACTGGAAACTTTCCTTCATTAGAAATAACAGCCTTTATCACCGAAACTGATCGAAACTGCAACTAGTCGGCCCATTAATAAGACGGTGTTTGTACTGAAGCCACAAGGCTGTGGTTGCGCTGCACGTTGGGCCAGAGCTGGGGGCTGGTGTGTTGCAATTGCTTTGAGCACGATGTGTGCAGATAGTAGGGTTCACGGTCGCGATGACAGGGCGTCGCTAGCCCCAGGTCAGACTCGACGGCAACAAGTCTCCGGCCCCGTGGAAACAGTTGCGGTTTGAAAGGCAGATTGACATCGATTGACCTTCCTTTTCCGTGACTCAAGCGACAACACGCGAGCGTGTGGTTTGGCACTTCGGCAGTGCTGTGCTGTGCGGCTATCTGACTTGACAGCACCTTCCAACACAACAGCAAATTTGCTGCCAAGTGGCGCACAGCGACATTTCTCAATCATTCTCTTTCATCAAAAGGTGATCAGAGACAGTTAGTGCAAGAAAAGTATTCCAGTAAAACCGAGCGATGTAAAGTAGGAAGGACTGAGGTCCAATCCCTTGTCAGTGCCGAGTTAGTCAACTCGGTTTGTATATATCCCGGATACCCGGGAGTGTTACAGGTTGGGATCTGATCACAGGGTCTGAGAGGTTTACATATAAAATAATGGATACCTGGGATTGAGTTACAGGCTGCAATCTGATCGAGGGTTTGGGGGGGGGTTTATACATAGAATAACGGATACCCGGGAGTGTTACAGGCTGGAATCTAATTGAGGGGTTCGGGGGGAGGTGGGGGTTATATATATAGAATAACTGATACCCGGGAGTGTTACAGGCTGGGATCTGATCACAGGGTCTGAGAGGTTTATATATAGAATAATGGATACCTGGGATTGAGTTACAGGCTGGAATCTGATCGAGGGTTTGGGGGGGTTATATATAAAATAATGGATACCTTGGAGTGTTACAGGCTGGGATCTGATCACAGGGTCTGAGAGGTTTATATATAGAATAATGGATACCTGGGATTGAGTTACAGGCTGGAATCTGATCGAGGGTTTGGGGGGGTTTATATATAGAATAACGGATACCCGGGAGTGTTACAGGCTGGAATCTAATTGAGGGGGTGGGGGGGGGGGGGGGAGGTGGGGGTTATATATAGAATAACTGATACCCGGGAATGTTACAGGCTGAGATCTGATCACAGGGTCTGATAGGTTTATCTTTAGAATAATGGATACCTGGGATTGAGTTACAGGCTGGAATCTGATCGAGGGTTTGCGGGGGTCATATATAGAATAATGGATACCCGGGAGTGTTACAGGCCGGGATCTGATCACAGGGTCTGAGAGGTTTATATATAGAATAATGGATACCTGGGATTGAGTTACAGGCTGGAATCAGATCGAGGGTTTGAGGGAGCGCTGCACTGTCTGAGGGGCAGTACTGATGGAGGGGCAGTATTGAGGGAGTGCTGCACTGTCGGAGGGGCAGTACTGAGGGAGTGTCGCACTGTCAAAGAGGGGCAGTACTGAGGGAGTGCTGCACTTTCAGAGGGGCAGTACTGAGGGAGTGCTGCACTTTCGGAGGGGCAGTACTGAGGGAGTGTCGCACTGTCAGAGAGGCGGTACTGAGGGAACGCTGCACTTTCAGAGGGGCAGTACTGAGGGAGAGCTTCACTGTTAGAGGGGCAGTACTGAGGGAGCATCGCACTGTCGGAGGGGCAGTACTGAGGGAGAGCTGCACTGTCAGAGGGGCAGTACTAAGGGAACATCGCACTGTCGGAGGGGCAGTACTGAGGGAGAGCTGCACTGTTAGAGGGGCAGTACTGAGGGAGTATCGCATTGTCGGAGGGGCAGTACTGAGGGAGCGCTGCACTGTCGGAGGGGCAGTACTGAGGGAGAGCTGCACTGTCAGAGGGGCAGTACTGAGGGAAAGCTGCATTGTCAGAGGTGCTGTCTTTTGGATGAGACACGAAACCGAGGCCCCATCTGCTATCTCAGGTGGACTTAAAGATCCCATGGCACTATTTCAAGGACGAGCAGGGCAGTTATCCCGGTGTCGTGACCAAAGTTTATCACCAACACAGATTACCTGCTCATTTATCCATTGCTGTTTCTGGGAGCTTGTTGTGCGTGAGTTGGCTATTGCGTTTCCTACATTACAACTGTGACTACACCTCAACAAGTACGGCATTGGCTGTGAGGAGCCATGGGATGTCCTGAGGACATGAAAGGTGCTATATAAATGCAAGTTCTTTCTTGTTAGAACTGAAGGGGGCAGGGTGGGGTGCAGTACAACGTTAGGGTGTGGGGTGCAGAGTAAGACTGCAATGAGGGAGTGTTGAGAGATCGGTCAGTAGTGGAGGGAGTCGGTGATCGGCAGGGGTTGGGGTGACAGAATCTTGGAAGGCTCGAGGGGGGGATTCATGGACTCTCGATACTCCGTCAGTCGTGCAGAGGGTGACAGGGTGCAGCAGCACCTTTGGGTGGATGACACATGGGTGGGTCTGACTGCCTTGGAGCACAGGGTCCTGGTCCTGTTTTGTAAGGGGATTGGGGGCGGGGAGGAAATGATGGGATTGAGAGAGCTTCCAGAATCTGGGAGTGTGGTACAGAGGGCTGTAAATCTGTGGAATTCTCTGCCCCACAGAGCTGTGGAGGCTGGGTCATTGAATATATTTAAGGCGGAGATAGACAGATTTTTGAGCGATAAGGGAGTGAAGGGTTATGGCGAACGGGCAGGAAAGTGGAGCTGAGTCAATGGTCAGAGCAGCCATGATCTTATTGAATGGCGGAGCAGGCTCGAGGGGCCGTATGGTCTACGCCTGCTCCTATTTCTTATGTTCTTGTGTAGGAGGCAATGGGATCCAGGGGCACTCCACACACACTCATAGACGCATACATGTACACCCACACAGACAGACACATACTGACACACCACACAAACCACACAAACAACCCACACACACACCCCTCACAGACACCCCACACACACCCCACACACCACCCCCCCCACACACACACACCCACCCCACACACACACACCCCCCACACACACACCCCTCACACACACACCCCACAGGGGTAGTATTGAGGGAGTGCCGCACTGTCGGAGGGGCAGTACTGAGGGAGAGCTGCACTGTTAGAGGGGCAGTACTGAGGGAGCATCGCACTGTCGGAAACCGACGCAACATCGAGGAGGAAAACCGAACCGACCAACAACGTAAAACCCACCCCAGAGGGACCCGAGCTGAAATAATTGCCCCCAGAACCCCGGAGTTGATAGGATTGTGAGTGGAGCCCAAACCCCCTCACAGACTCAATTTAGGATAGGGATTGGTAAGAAGGGTGGAAGTGGGAGGTGTGGTTGTGTGTGAGTGGGATGTTGTAACCTCTTATTTTCCCCTTCCCTGTTGCGAGAATTTTTCGTGTTGTTGAGTGAGACTGTGCCATTACTGCTACTTATGCCCTGTTCCTATGTCCTCTATCTACTATTCTAAATAAACAACATTAGCCATTTTGCACTTTTACCCACTGTGTCTGGTGCTTCGTTACTCACCCATCCTCATAAATCGCACATACTGAACCCCAGGGGAGTGTGGATTCAAACCCAAGCTCCCATTACACTGTGATAGTTATGATTTCAGACCAATGTTGGTAAATGTTTTTTTTATTGAACATAACCTTGTTGCGCATTGTCGCAGATAGCTGGATTGTTACACACTTGTGATTCCTTACCGTGAATGGGTTAAGTAAAACTTAACTTCAATCAACATAAACTTTAACTGGCACCAAGGTGATGGGCACCATTGATGCCTGAGCTGCACAACACACAGCAGTGTGTCAGCGTTATCACTCACAGCAACGTTCTTTCAGGCAAATCGTTCAGATATCAGCTCCTCACGCAAGAATCTTGCAGCTATGTAGACACCACAGGCCCTTTCCTGTGGTCTGAAGGGGGGCGTGGGCATGCTTGCATAGCCAGCCTAATTGTCTGGCCCAAGGTCAGCGTCCAGCCCCTCTTCATCCTCTTCCTCTCTCTCCTGAGGTGGAGCATCAGTCCCTTCTGGCAATTCTTGCCCTTCTGATCGTCAGGTTGTGCAGCATGGAGCACATGATCACGAATTTACATACATGCTCAGGGTTGTATTGTAGCTCCCCTCCTGAGTGGTCCAGACATCTGAAGCACTGCTTAAGCACAGTTATTGTTTTCTGGACCATATTGCATGTGTCTCTGTGGCTCTGGTTGTATCACTTCTCGGCCTCGGTGTGGGTGTCATGCAGGGGATCATCAGCCAGGTGGCTCGGCCATATCGGTTATCACCAAGCATCCAGCATTGTCCTCGTGGCTGACTCTTAAACATTTCAGAGACAGCGCTCTCACGCAGGATGTGAGCCTCATCGAAGCTGCCTGGATATTCGGCGTTCACTGCCAGTATGATCGGGTTGTGGTCGACAACTAGTTGGACTTTCAGGGAGTGAAATCCTTTTTGTGTTCCGAAATCGCTCCGGGTTCTGAGTGGATGGCCACATGGCGATGTGAGTGCACTATATAGCTCCGTGCATCCTGGGGAACTTAACAATGCGCTACAATGCTCCAGCCCTGTCAGTCTGAGCCTCCGTGGTCTTGGGGAAGCTGGTAACATCCATTCTTCACACATACAGGGCCTCTGTGACCTGTCTAATACAGCGATGGGTGACATGCTGAGACAGAGGGGAAATATCAACTGTGGAGGACCGAAAGGAACTGGATGCATAGAAAGACAGTGCTGCGGTGACCTTGACCTCGACTGACACTGATGTCTTGATGGCAGGCTGCACATGTAGCCTGAGGAGCTCACATATTTCACTGATCACTACCTTGTGGAAGCGCAGTCTCCGAAGGCAGGTGTGGTTGGACACGTCGAGGTAAGGCCTCTTTTCCCTGTATGTGAAGGGTGTGTATGGTCTGGACCTCCCCCTCATTCTTGCACTTCTTAAATTGGCCACATAATGATGCGGATCACACATTGAGCCATCTGCACTCTGCAGCATCTGCGTATTAATCGATGCAGGCTGAGAAATGGCTGGCCCCATTGCAATGAAAGTATAATAGCGATTGATCAGAAGCAATAATTTCCTCACTAAAATACACCTAGAGTAAACCCCCAATAGTCCAGAGTCTGAAGATACATCTGTTGAGTGGTCACTTCACCTGAGAAGAACTCCAGAGTCAATCCAAACTTCCCCAAAGTTGAAGCAGCCTTTTGAATGAAGCGACCTGCGATTTTAAAAATGACCACACCATTGGTTTTATTTCAGAACAGTTCCACTTTTTCCAGGCGGTGTTTTGGGCGAGTGATATTGTGGGCGAGATGTGTGCGAGGTGGTGAAAGTGATGCCGGGCAATCTCCTGGGCGTTAGTTTCGACAAATGTGCTCTTTACGGCAAAAATAAATGGGCAGGTGGTATTATTAAATCTCGGCGTTAATTCCGTGAGGAAAGTAACGCTGGGCAATATTATGGCCGTTTATTTCGCCTATTCTGATGATTCCGCCCAAAAAAAGAGGGGGATGCGATATTATTTTTTCCCAGCGTTACTCACATGCGGAAAGTAACGCTCGGCTATAAGTTTCCGAAAAATGCCCGTCACTTTCCATTTTGTGGCTAAATGGGTGACATATGGGTGTTATACATCATTTCAGCGGTAAAATGGATGTTAAGCGGGTGTTAAGCATGCTAAAAACCGTGGGGCAAGATTTTCCATTATTGTTGTATGCATGCCGCCCACTGAACGTCCATTTTAATGCTGAAATGAGGTGTATTGCCCATAGGCACAAAATGGAAACTGACGCCCATTTCTCGGTCACTTATCACCAAGCATTACTGTCCCCATGTGCACAACTCCGAGAAAAAATAATACCGCCCGCCCACTTTTTTGGCCGGAATCATCAGAATGGGCGATCCCAACGCCCATAATATCGCCAGCGTTACTTTCAGCACGTAATTAACAGCGAGATTTAATAATACCACCTGGCCACTGTTTTTTGTCGTAAAGATCATATTTGCCGAAACTAACGGCCAGTATACCGCCCATCCTTACTTTCACCATCTCGCACACATTTCGCCCACAATATCGCTCGCCGAAAAAAATGCCGGGAAAAAGTGGAACTAACCAGAACTACTCACAGCGGTATGGACACCATGTTCTAAATTGCAGGTCACATCATTTAAAAGGCTGCTCTGCTTCAACCTCGGGGGAGTTCAGATGTACTCTGGAGGTGTTTGGAGGTGAGGTGAATATCGAACAAACATCTTTTCATACTGTGGATGATTAGAATTTACTTGGTGTCTTAGTAGGGACATTCATTCTTTGTGAAAAATCGTTGGAAAACAGATAGCTGTTGGAATGGGGCCTGTCATTTCTCACCCTCTCTTGATGACCACTTACATGCTGCAGACTCGAGATGGCAGAAGGTACACTCAACAGCATCATGTGCCCAATGTAAGACATGACAGACTGATGAGGAGGACCAGACGTTACACCCCCCGGCAAGTACAGCGAGAAGCAGTTTTACCACGACATGCCGGACACCACCTGTCTTCACAGACTGCACTTCCACAAAGGGGTTATCAGTGAGATATGCCAGCTCATCTGGCTGGGAAATCTGCAGCCTGCCAGCACCATCAGTACTGCACTGTCCGTCGAGGTCCAGGTCACCGTGGCGCTGTCATTCTTCGTGTTGGGCTCCTTTCAGGCCTCAGCTTGCGACATTTGTGCTATATCTCAGCGTGACACACATTGCTGCATTAGACAGGTCACTGAAGCCCTGATACAGAATTCAAGCTCTGCAGCCTGGCTGCAGTTTTGTGAAAATTCACAGACCCCAAGTCAAAGCTGCTACGTGCAACTCAGCATGTTGCATTAAGTCGTCAATCAATTTGACATTTTAGGACCTTTGGTAGCGAGCCAATTAAAAGGTTAACAGACTATCAATTGAGCCAATAAGGTCAAAGAAGGCGAGTTCTTTTCTGTAAATTGAACCAGGTATAAGTACAGCCATTTTGGTCATGTGGTCTCAGAAGGACAAAGACCTGGCTTAAAGCCAGAAGCTTGTTGCTACTGCCAGAATAAAATTACATTAAAACTACAATCGGAGTTCGTATTTCATTGAAAATTAAGAGATCTAACAATTTTGGCGTCACAAACACGATCGCTGAGGGAAGAAACTGAATTTTGGACCTACATACTTAGGTAAGGACTCCTCTTTATAAAAGTCCTCGGTCAAAAGTTTAAATTCGCCTCTCCTTCTACGTGATTCCGAAAGCCTCCGGTTTGCGAACCCTCCGGTTGGTAGTCGGCTCAAGGTCCCATAGACGTCTAACTTCGGCGGTGTGTTAGTTAATTAATTACCGACCTACTGATCGGCTGGAAGCCTACGACTCGAGACCCCAGAAAAGAAATCAGTATTATGGCAGCAGGAGATAAGAGCAAAGAATTGCCTACAACTGTTAAAGGCAGGCGGGCACCACCTGAGGTTTCAATCAATGAAATCCTCCAACAGTTGAAAGAATACATCGAGCAACAATTCAACTTATCTAAAACCTGTATTAAGATCGAGCAAAAATACGGAACCTCCAAAGGACAATGGTCCTTGGACGAGATTAAAAGGGTCTGGGGAAAAATTACCCGTATGAAAAAAAAAGAGCGAAGTAGATGGTCCCTAGCCGTTATGGGACAGATCCGAAAGCAGAATGAAATTATAATGCGTTCCCAACATGATTGAGAACTGACCAGTACAAAGGACCAATTTCAAGCTGTTTGTGCACAGCTGCGACAGACAAGACTTGAAATTAAAAATTCACAAGCGGAAGTTAAAGATCTTAAAGGTGAAATTAAAGAATGGAAAAAATCATTAGGTCAAGAGACAGTAATAGGAAAAGGAAAATGTATCGGTCAATTCCCAGGGTACCCATGTTTGGATAAATTAAAAGCGCAAACCCGAAGACACGACTGAGGAATAGATACGGATTCTGAATCCTCTGACGATACAGGGTCGGAGGATGAAGAATTAGGGGTGCGCTTTGCCCCGTTTAAAAAGACGAGTTGTAGTCAAATCAGAAGAGACTGCGGATGAGGGCGGAACCAAAAAAACTAGGAAAAGGGTGTATGCAGAATACTTATTTCATGATCCGGCAGACCCAGAGAAAATTGATAAATGACCCAAGGAATTGCCCAATCCAAAGAAAAGGAGAGTAAAAACGTGGGACCAATTGGACCGCTTTAGAAACATATATCAACTTCATCCCTGGGACGGAGTGCAAATTTTGACCATAATGGTGCCAAAAACACAAGGAAGAAAATTGCATGCCAAGTTAGAAGAAGCTTTGGGGCAGGATGAGCAAGAATTAAACGCTGGATGGGAGGCGATTAAACACTGGCTGCAAGCCTTCAGTCCAGCTAAGACAGACTGGGGAAAAATTGCAGCCTGCCAACAGAAAGGAACAGAGGAGGTCCTGGAGTATGATGAACGGTTTAGATGCACGTGGCTAGAACATTAGGGTATGAATAATATGGATGAGGAAATGGATGAACAAGTGTTAGGACCCCTGAAAGCAGCTTTCGTGGCAGGTCTAAAGCCAGAACTGTCCAAAATGCTTAAGGTAGTGTTACCGGACTGGGAAGGTAGAGGAACTACCTTTGCAGCATTGGTGGATCGATGTAACCAATTAGACAGGGATATGGGAGCTAAAGTCCGAGCTGTACAGGCTGTGGGATGGAAATCCCAGGATTCTGATAAACAGTTATTGGGAAAATTACCTGGAAAATATCATTATTGTGGGAAAGAAGGTCATTGGGCCAAGACGTGCAGGGCAAAACAGCAAGGTCATGGCCGGGGAAGAGGACGCAGCCAGGGATACAATTCAGCCAACAAACCAGGCTTGTCACAAGATACCGACCTCATAGAAGCATTTACGCGACTGACAATACAACAACAGAAGGAGTTACTTGGGATAGCAAAAAACGATTAGAGCCCATCCTGGCCCCCCTCCTTGCACTAATACAACAAAGGGGAGATGGGCTATATATAACTGTGAGGGTGGGCGATAAGAATGTGGACTGTCTTTTAGACACAGGGGCGGAATTAACATGCTTACTCCTATGGAGACTTTTTACCGTTGGATGGTAGGGCACATACAGCCTATGGAGTTGGGGGCCATAAAATAGAAATTAAAAGGACAACACCGGTACTTATAGGGCTGGGTCCACATGAACTAACCACGCCGGTCTGGATAGGCCCACTAGATCAACCCCTTTTGGGAACGGACGTTCTAATCCAAGTAGATTCATCGCTGCATTTCGAGGATCGTCGGGTGACATGGTCAATTAGAACTTTGAAGAAAGAAGAATTGAAGGAACACCCGATATGGGCTAAAGATAAGAATGATTGTGGCCTACTCCAGATGGAGTCTGCGTCATTTACCGGGACCAAGCCTCCATGCACTAAACAGTATCCCATCAGTCCAACTGCCATCGCGGGAATCTTACCGGTTATTCAGCAATTGGAGAAACAAGGGGTGCATATTAAAACACATAGCTCCTCCAATAGCCCCGTGTGGCCGGTACAGAAATCTAATAAGACTTGGCATTTGACTGTCGATTATAGGAAAGCTAACCAGTATATTGATCAAAAAGCTCCTTTGGTCGCAGATCCCTCCACCATTTTTAATGCCCTCAAACCGGAACATAAATATTTCTCGGTTATAGATATGGCCAACGGATTTTTTCGGTGCCTCTGGCACCGGAGGTTCGACAGTGGTTTGCTTTCATGGTCCGAGGACAACAGTATACTTGGACCCGGTTACCGCAGGGTTTCCACAACAGCCCTACGGTATTCCACATGGCTTTACAAAGCCATTTGCGAGAATTACCTCCCCTGTCATCCACAGTCATCCAATATGTAGACGATATCCTGCTAGCTTCAAACACGGAAGAACAGCATGAACAAGATTTACGAGCTTTGCTGGACCACCTTTGGCTGAAAGGACATAAAGCCAGCATCGACAAAGCACAAATATCCCAAGAAGCAGTTGTATACCTGCGACAAAAGATTTCACAAGAAAAGAGAGAACTTACCCAGGATAGAACTGCAGCCATTCGGGCTGCTAAAAAAAACCACCACTATTCAGGAACTTAGGTCTTTTTTGGGATTGTGTAATTTTAACAGAAATTGGATTGACTCCTTCACACAGCTTGCTCAACCATTGAATGATATTTTAAAGGGGAAACGTGCCTCTAAAGAAGCCATCACCCTCACTAAGGAACAGCAAAGGGCCATCCTGAGTTTGAAAAAGGCTTTGTGTTCGGCACCGGCTCTGGGAATCCCCGATAGTGGTAAGCCATTTACCTGTTTGTCCATGAGAAAGAAGGATATATGACAGCTATACTGACACAAGAACATGGGGATCGGCAAAGACCTATTAGCTATTATTCGGCAAAACTGGATGCGGTAGCCCTCAGATGGGGAAGTTGCCTAAGGGCCATGGAAGCTACATATCGAGCGGTAATGATCACTGGCGGGTCTAGTCCTCGACCAAAAGCTGATTGTCAAGTGTCCCCACACCGTACATGCTTTGCTGTCTATGAATAGAATGTCTCAGGTGACGGCAGCTAGATGGACCCGCTGGACAGCAGTTTTGGAAGCTCCTAATCTCCATATCGTCCGGGCCAGCCCGGTTAATCCCGCAACTATGCTCCCGATGTCAGAATCGAGGGAGCAAGAGGGGGGAGAATGTGAAGAGCATGACTGCATGGAGATTTTAAAAGAAACAGAAGATGCAGTCTTAGCAGCAGAGGAGCCTCTGCACAACCCAGGCCTCATCCTGTTTACAGATGGTTCCTCCTTTGTTGACAATGGTACCAGAAAAGCAGGATGGGCAGTTACAATCTTATATGAGGTAGTGGCAAAAGGATGTTTACCCTCAGGAACATCAGCACAACAGGCCAAGTTACGGGCCCTGTCAGAAGCATGTCGAATAGCAGAAGGACAGACAGCTAATGTCTACACAGACTCGCGTTATGCTTTTGGAGTTGTTCACGACTTTGGTCTATTATGGCGGAAAAGAGGATTCCTCACTGTTGCTGGTACACCTATCCGAAATGGAAAAGAAGTCCGAGACTTACTAGAGGCCATACAATTACCTCAGAAAGTGCCCATCCTGAAGTGTAAGGCCCATACCAAGGAAAATACCACAGAAGCACAGGGAAATGCCCTAGCCGACCAGGCAGCTAAAGATGCCGCCTCACAGGGCGTTCCCCCAGAAGAACCAACACAGATGTGCAGATTGAAAGCACTCAGGAATCTGACACGAGACCTTCAAACAATGCAAGGCGAGTGCTCCCGAGAGGAAAAATGGACATGGATTGAGGCAGGAATTAAGCTATGTGAAGATGGTGTCTGGAGACAAAGAGTTACCGACAAGCCAGTCGTGCCACAAGCGCTTATGCCTTTTTTAGCCCAACAGATCCACTCGTGGGGACACTTGGCCTCACAACAGATGACGGCACGGTTCCAGAAAAGCTGGTGGGGTCAGGGATTTAAAAAACATGCCCAGCTAGTAGCAGACCGCTGTGTGGTCTGCCAGAAAAATAATTCTGGACCCATCACGGTAATGCCCCAACTGAGGCCCCCTGCCCCTGTCGGACCATTCCAGCATCTGCAGGTTGATTATATATCTCTTCCTTCATGCCAAGGATACACTAACATTCTTGTCATGGTCGACAGATTCTCTAGATGGGTAGAAGCTGTCCCAACTAAAAGAGCCACAGCCAATCACACTGCAAAGGTCTTGTGTAAGGATTACATTCCCTGATGGGGAGTCCCGAGTAGCATTAACTCAGATCAGGGAACACACTTCACAGGTGCTGTCTGCCAAGAAGTCTGTAGGTTACTGAACATTACGTGGGATTTACACTGTCCTTATCATCCACAAGCATCAGGACAAGTAGAGCGAATGAATCGAACTCTGAAACAACAGCTTGCCAAATATCACCAAGAAGGAACACCATGGCCCCAGGAACTACCAATAGTGAGTGCTATGTAGCATTAGGGCAACCCCGAACAGAACTACAGGTCTAAGCCCATTTGAAATTATAACAGGAAGACCCATGTCGCTGCCAGGAACTATTGATTTACGGAAAGCTGATGTTCACTTAATGAGTGACACTTTGTTATCATACTGTCAGAACCTAACCAATGCTATTAGTTCTGTTTCCCGACAGGTATTGGCAGCTTGGGATAATCCACCCGAAGGAGAACACGACATCATCCCGGGAGTCTGGGTGTATGTGAAAAAGTTGCATAAAGAACCTTTGGGTGCCAAGTGGGAGGGACCTTATCAAGTGTTATTGACCACCCAGGCAGCTGTTAAAGTCCAAGGAAAGAAAGCCTGGATCCACGCTTCACACGTTAAACGAGCACCCATAACTGAAGCTGACATCTAATAAGGACAATTACTTTTTGCCAAAATGTATAAATTTACTGTATTACTGATTGTAGTTATTCTAGGCATTTGCCTACTTCTTTCTAGCCGACCCTCTGCACCAAAGGGGAATAGTAGGGTAGCAAGGGAATTATAGTAACTGCTCCCGGAATTCTGAAAAGGGAGGTACTTGCGCCCTACTTGGAACTGAGTGTTGCACATATATCCCAGATAGCTCCGAAGAAATTACCCACTTAGCGGAGCATATCCAAAAGGAGGTAGAAAAACTTAAGCAATCCCCATCATTCACTTTGTGGAGTGGAGCCACTGAATGGCTAGGTTCAATAGGAACTTCATTGGTGGAAGGTTTAATTCTATTCATTGTAATTGTTTTACTTTTATATTGTTTGTTTATGTTGATTAAATGTTGTTGCAACCAGGCGGCTGTAGCTGCTGTCCCGCATGTGAGACACCTTGCAAGTCCCAGCAGACCGTCTGTATGTGGCACAGGGGTATGTTATGCTTCAGGGAAGGTTGTTTACTGGTTGAATTAAGATATTGATTTGGATTAAATTGGAATAAGGTTAATTAACCTACTAAAACCAGACTTCCATTGTGGCCACGATGGAACTCGGGTTGGTGTAAATTTGTGTGGAAGCTACTAGTCCGGACATGTGGCGAAACACATCAACAAATTTTGGAAGGAAACTCTATTAACATGGATGAAATTATTTTGTAGAATGTTTAACCAGTGATCGCTGATGTTTAATGATTCAGTTTGTGAAAGAATCAAAGGGGGATTGATAAAGAATTCAAGCTCTGCAGCCTGGCTGCAGTTTTGTGAAAATTCACAGACCCCAAGTCAAAGCTGCTACGTGCAACTCAGCATGTTGCATTAAGTCATCAATCAATTTGACATTTTAGGACCTTGGGTAGCGAGCCAATTAAAAGGTTAACAGACAATCAATTGAGCCAATAAGGTCAAAGGAGGCGAGTTCTTTTCTGTAAATTGAACCAGGTATAAATACAGCCATTTTGGCCATGTGGTCTCAGAAGGACAAAGGCCAGAAGACAAGGTTTAAAGCCAGAAGCTTGTTGCTGCTGCCAGAATAAAATTACATTAAAACTACAATCGGAGTTCGTATTTCATTGGAAATTAAGAGATCTAACAAGCCCTATACGTATGCAGGAGGGACTTTATCAGTTTCCCTATGACCAGGGAGGTTCAGACTAAGAGGACTCTAAGATTTTACTGAATTGCAAACTTCCCCAAGGTGCAGGGAGCAATAGATTGTACGCACATCGCGATGCGGGCACCTTTTCAGGATGCAGAGGTTTTCAGGAACTGCAAGGGATTCCACTTCCTGAATGTCCAGCTGGTTGTCGACCACCAGCAAATTATTATGGCAATGAATGCTCAATTTCCGGGCAGCATCCATGATGCTCACATCCTGCCAGAGAGTACTGTATCTGACTTGTTTAACAATCAGCCACAAGGTCAATGCTGGATGCTTGCTGACAAAGGATTTGGCCTTGCCAGCTGGCTGATGACCCCTCTGCATGACTGAAGCCGAGAAGCGAGTGGTATAACAGAGCCACTCGCAATATCGTCGAGAAAAGCATTGGCGTGCTGAAACCCGTGCTTTAGATGCCTGGACCACTCAGGAGGAGAGCACCAATACCACCCTGAGCAGGTAGCTCAATTCGTGGTGGTGAGCTCCATATTGCATAACTTGGCTATCAGGAGGGGACAAGAATTGCCTGAAGAGTCTGACAGTCCACCTCACCAGAGAGAGGAAGAGGAGGTGGACGTGGACAATCGGCCCAGACAACCAGGCTGACGCTGAAACCATGCCCCTTCGATATCGCAGGAAAAGGCCCGTGGTGGCATGATAGCTGCAAGACTCTTACGTCAGTAGCTCATAAATGAGTGCTTTGCCTGAAAGACCGTTGGCGTTATTTACAAAGCTTGGTGACAGTTAAAGTCTAAGTTGATTCAAGTTAAGTGTAATTATACCCTTTCATGTTAAGGAATCACCAGTGTGTAACGGTGCAGCTCTCTGAGACAATGCGCATCAAGATTATGTTAAATAAAACACATTTAACCTGACCATTTGTCTGCAACCAGAAGTATATCTGCAAAAAAACACCCTATCAACTTGCACTGGTTGATGTGGAACCACTTAGTACGGCGGGGCAGCTTTATGGCATAGACCATCGGGCTTGCCTTGTCCACAATGCTGTATGGCCCCATATATAATGCTTCAAAAACCCCGACCCGAGCATAGTTCCTCACCATGACCTGGTCCCCTATCTCCCATTCGTGGTGTTTGCTGTGTTCTAGCAGCAATCGGTTCCCCTGATGCTGTCTGCCCATGTTACTAGCAGCCGGCCAGTGAATCTGTTTGAGGTGTTCAAACAGGTTCCTGACAAACCTATCCCGGTTCACCTCTCTGAGCTGACCTTCTGTGAGCACCGGGGCTAGGACATGGGTGGGGGTCCGCATGATCCGGCCAGTCATGAGCTCATATGGGGAATACCCGGTGCTCTTTGACTGGCTAGCTCGGATCCCCATTAGGACCAATGGTAAGACTTCCACCCACTTTTGGGGTGAGTCTCCCATTTCCTTCCGCAGCCTTTCTTTAATGGTGCGGTTTAAACGCTCCACAATACCCGAGACTGTGATTGTGGGCAACGTGCCATTTCCCCTCAATGCCGAGCACCTTAAGGGTTGCCTGCATTACCTGCCCGGTGAAATGGCTCCCCTGGTCCGACTCCACATACTGTGGGAGTCCCCACCCGGGAGAACACTTCCCTCACTAGAATCTTAGCTGTCCCTAGTGCGGTGGCTGTTCGGCAGGGGAAGGCTTCAACCCATTTTGAGAACACGTCCACCAGGACTAGGCAGTATTTGTAGCCTCCCTGGGCGGTGGGTAGGGGCCCGATGTAGTCAATTTGGATTGACTGCCATGGTCCCTCTACCCTCCTGACGTGTCCGAGGGACACCTTCCTTTTCTGGGGGTCAGGGTTGTTCGCAGCACACACCAGGCAGTTCGCACAGAACTCGCGGACGTCCTCCCTGAGTCCCGGCCACCATCCTGCCTGTTCCACCCGTTGCCAGGTGGTCTCAGGCCCGGGGTGTCCCGCTCCTGGACCCTCATGGGCCAGTTTTAGGAATTCCCTCTGGTGCTGCTGTGGCACGACCCATTGTCCCTCTTTAAACAGCATGCCTTCCTTAACGGTAATGGCTGCTGTGCTGTACGGACCTTCTACTCTCTCTCCTCCAGCTCGCGCGTTCAGGACAGCTTTCAGGACTGGGTCCTGTGCCTGAACTGTTTTTAAGTCCGGGGCCAAAGCTATCCCTGTACTCTCTGCTGCCCTGTTCTTATTCTTGACCGCTGCTATGCGGCCGGTGTCATAGGGGTCCCAGAACTTTCCTGTGCGGGCACCTTCTTTGGCCAGTTTGTCAGCCTGTTGGTTTCCCTCTGCACGGGGTTCGGTTTCTGAATGGGCCTTCACCTTATGTATGTAGACTTTTCCTTCTTCCCCCACCGCTGTCATGATTTTCTCCAGCAGGGGCTTGATTGCCAGGGATCTCCCGTCAGCGGACGTGTATCCGCGACGGGACCATATAGCCAGGTACTCCGTACATGAATTGCAGGTGAACATACTGTCCGAGCAAATCGTATACGGGGTAGGGAATTCCTCAGGGTGGGTCACCACGTACATTACGGCGGACAGTTCAGCATGCTGGGCGCTCATGGTGCTGGGGAGCTTCACTGCCAGGGCAATACCTGCCCTTGGGTCATAGACTCCGCACCCAGTGAGTCGTTCGCCAGCAGATACCGTGCTGGACTCGTCCACGTAGATGTCCCGGCCTGTTGGGTGTAACCCAGCCCGAAGGCCAATGTTCACCTCCCATACCCCTTCTATGGAGCACCTGTGGGCTTTCCCTGGATAGATTAGGTTGGCTGCGAGCCTTGGCTCGCGGGGGCCTTCTACTCTGAGGTCCATCTGGGAGAGGAGCAGGGTCCAGCGAGCAATGCGGGCACTGCTCACCATCCCGTCCTTAATCCTCCCATCTAGGAGCATCTGAGTAGGTGTGTGGTGGGTTAGGAGTGTTAGAGGAGACCCTCCCGTGAAGATCAAGGATCTTTTCACTGCCCAATGTGTGACTAGGAGGTGTCTCTCACAGTTGGAGTACCCCTTCTCCACATCTGTGAGGATCCTGGAGGAGTAAACCACCAGTCTCAGCTGGCCGTGCGCTCTTGAAGCAGCACTGAGCTCAAACTGTCCCCGCTGGCTGCCACCTCCAGGAAAAACTCCTTTCCTACATCTATCGCTCCCAAGGCTGGCGCGGTCTGCAAGTCCTTCTTGAGCTGATTAAATGCTGCCTCTCAACCCTCATCCCAGTCCCACTCTACACCCTTGTGTAGGAGCCTGAGCAGAGGGGCTGCGGTGGCTGCATAATCCTCAATAAAATCTCTGCAGTACCCGGTGAGTCCTAGAAAGGATCTTACCCCTGTCACTGTGTTGGGGGCTGGTAACTCCTGTACTGCCTCTCTTCTAGCCTTGTCTATGGCCCTTTCCCCAGCGCACACAGTCAGCCCCAGGAATTTGACTTCCTTCTGGCCGATCTGTGCCTTCTTGGGGTTTACTTTAAACCCTTCTTCTTTTAGCAGCTCCAGCAGCTCAGCCAGCAGTGGGCCATGCTCCTCCCCCTGATCGGTGAACAGAAGCTGGTCATCCACATACTGCACCAACTGTTGAGGTCTGCTAAAGCCCTTTAAACAGTTCGCCATGCATTGGTGAAAAATGCTGGGACTATTGTGGAAGCCTTGGGGAAGACAGTCCCACGTGTATTGTTGGCCCTTAAAAGTAAAGGCGAACTTGTACTGGTCCTCCCGTTTTAAAGGAATGGACCAGAACCCATTTGAAATATCCAGCACCGTGAAAGTGGTCGCAGATGCTGGAATACTCCCTATGAGATCCGCTACGGCTGCTACAGTGGGTGCACAGGCAGGGATATTCTGATTTAGTACTCGATAGTCCACGGTGGCCCTCCATGAGTTGTCCGATTTCTTAACCGGCCACAGTGGAGAGTTCACATGGGTTGCTATCGGTCTTAACACCCCTTGCTCTACCAGTGATCCCAGAGCCGTTGTCAGGCCTGCCTCTGCCTCCCTGGGGAAGTTATATTGCTTTTGTGGTCAGGTCATGGGGTCCCCTACTATACTAACTTCCACCCCCGTTACCCTACCACAGTCCTGTTTGTGGGTGGCAAATGCTGCAAGATGTGCCCGTACATATGCCTGGTACTCCACTGGGGTGTTACTGACCAGTAATTCCAAGTCATAACCCTCCTTTGGCTTTGCGGTACACAATGTTCCCTTGGCCCCTTTTTCTGGGATCACCGCCACCTCACCTTCCCTGTCAGTCACTATGGCTCCCCATAGACAGTGGTTCCTGAGATCCACTAGGATCTGGTGGCCAATGATAAAATCAGCTCCCAGGATCCCTTTTCCCTTCTGCTCCCATTTCATCAGGACACACTTCCATTTGGTTTTGAGTGTCCCTAACTGAATGGTGAGCGGGATGGAAAATTAACCAGTTTGCTCATTGCCTGTCAACCCCACTAGACTGTACGGGACCCCGTTCGATAGAGGTGATGTAGCTGGGTTATCTGCATATACAAAGGTGCTGGAAGCACCGGTATCTAGCAGGTAGGTCCCTTTCACTTTCTCCACCTCTATTGTAACGCACGGTCTCTTCCAGGCATCGTACTCTAGGGAACACAGGTACACAGGCTGCACTGGCCTTAGTCATGCATCTGGGTGGGTTGGAGCAGAGGGTTTTACCATACCGGCTACTGGACCGGTTGCGATAGCTACTGCTCCCTGTCCGTTTATGAGTGTCTGTCGGGCGGCTACGAGTGTCTCATATGTGTCGGGTGTTCCTGCCCCGGCCTTACGGGCTGGGGCTGGAGTGGCCTTTCCCTTAGTCTCTTTCCGGGGTTCCTACAATCCTTCCTCCAGTGCCCACTTTTCCCACACCCAAAACACTCGCCCCCTTTGTGGGGAGGGTTCCCAACTTCCTGATGCCACTCTCTCTTGCCTTGGCTGGGTTTAAACTCATGGACCCTCCCTTTAGAGGAGGGCTCCTCTGTCCCTCTACTGTTCCGGTAAGCCAGGGTCAACTGTCTGACCACTGTCTCCTCGGTGGTTCTGGGATTTCTTGGATCGAACCAGATCTCGGCTTTTGCCTTTACTCCAGGCAAGCTGTTTGCCACCAGGCTGCGGAGCCAGTGAGCCAGCTCGTTAGGGTTCAGGTGGGCCCGGTCAAGAACCCCACTACAGGCGTTTCGTAGACCGGCCACAACCTGTCGGCGAAAGCCTGTGAAGTCTTCCCATCGAGCTGCACTGTCTTCTCCACTCGGGAGAAAGGACTCCCGTCGTTCATACCCATGGCCTCTAGAACCTCCTCCTTAACTGTAGCGTACGTGTTTCGCCCCTTTCTGCTGTCTGCAGAGAGGGAATGGCACAGCTTGGTGTCTAGCGAGAAGAGCAACAGCTTAGCCTGCTCTGAATCATCGCACCCGTTAATATCCCCTGTGTGTTCCACTGTTGGGTGAGCTTACTTAGGTGGCCTATCATAGCCCTCAGTTTTTGGGTGTTGTGGGGGACTATGAAGTTGCTTTCTAGGGGTCCTGCTGCCCCATTGGCATCAGGCGGGCCAAACTTCTGCTGCCGGACCGGGTGCATTGGCCCTGGTTCCGGCCCTTCTTGTATTGGCTCGCCCTCCTCCCCCTGCTGCCAAGCCGAGTTAAAACTCGGGGCTGCCGGTGTTGGTAGTTCGCAATCCTTGCCTGCCCCGCACTCTGGCTGACACCCCTGCTGCCCTGGGCCATTCCTGGGAGCTGCAGGCGGTGACTGAGGGGTTTCTCCTTGCCCAACCAGGTGTTCCTGGGCTAAACCCGGGTTTATCAGGCACACCATGCCTTTAGCCCGGGATAGAGCAAGGTTCAAGCTTTGGATCTGCTGCTGGCAGGGGCCGTGGTCTCCTGCCTCAAATTCCGTGGCACTGGCTACCTTATAGGCTACCTGAATGTCTCTCACCCTCTCCCTGTACTCTTTAACTTGCTTGGCGAGGCAGGAATTCTCTTCCCACACCCTTGGTTCTCGACACTGGAATTATGAAGGGACTGTGACAGACTTGGACAGACAATCGGTTTCAAGGTAGGAAGCAGGTATGGCTTTATTGTGTTTAAAAAAAGAAGTAAAAGGCATACCTTTAATAACACACACAGACCAATACACACTGAGAGGTACAACACATTGAATAAATTGTCCAATTACAGTCTGTGGGGAAAAGAATACAGCTTAAACTCTAAATGGGGTAAAGAGGAGAATGCAGATACATTTACACAAGTTATCCCAGCCTCTCTCCCCTAATTCCCCTAACTAACTAAGTTATAGCTCTGTGGGTTCAGGGGCCATGCTCACCAATCCCCTTTTTGACAGTTGCCAGTGAATCGCGGTTTTGGGATTCGCTGCACTTGGCCTTCTAGGCGAGCCGTACCCCGGACAGAGGAGAGGACTTCGGACTGCGTAGTCTTCGGTTGGGGTGCATCCGTTGATGCAGTAAGTTGCGTTTTGGATGTATGGGGCAAGTACCCACTTTCTTTGGTTAGGAATAGTTTAGTTAGTCCCTTTTGGTAATTTCTCACCCGTTGGTCATTCCGAAGTAGATTGTAGAGTGGAAATAAATGTCGATTCTTCGGTTTTTGCTGAGTTGGATTTGGTTGGTCGTTTCGCTGGTTGTGGTGGCCCGGGTTGTCAATTTGGTTGCTGACAACCTTCCATTTCGTGGGCCTTGTGCTCGGTCGGTCCTTGATGATTTCTTGTAGTTTCCTTCACTACTCCATTTCTTCACTCCCCACCTCCGGCTGCTTGTGTCTGTCTGTGTTTGAGTCTGTGTTCTGCTGTTCGAGTCTGTGTCCTGCTTTCTGTGTTCTGCTAGCTTTTAGTTCTGCTAGTTTTGAGATCTGCTAGTTTTCCTGTGTTCTGCTAGCTTTTAGTTCTGCTCCTCTCCTTGTAAAAACTGGGGGATAGATATATCCCAAAAAAAGGCTCCGTTATCTCACATCAAATCTAGCTCAGTTCTTTGTTTCGATTTTCCAGCCAGCTAACTGAAACTTGATTAAGTGGTTTTAATCTGTCGTTAATAGGCTTTTTGAAGTTGGTGAGCTCTCCATTGTGCTAGTCTGGCCTGAGCCAGATATTTCTATGCCTGTTGAAAAGGTGTTGGAATATGTATGTGACATTTGGGTCCACCGGGTGCGGTGATAAATGTTTCTTCCATCGTTGATTGTTCAAATGCTAATGTTTTCAAGGGGCAAGTTTCGAGGGTATACAGTTCCCAGACAATTTGATTAGTTCCAATGTCCAAACTGGCCCTTTAGATATTGACCCCACCCCTTTTCTTGCAGACCCAACATACACCTTTTAAAAATCCCAAATTCGATCAAAGTTCGTAGTTTCTTACCATGTGCACTTTAGGATTTCAGACTTTCTGGAAGATAGTTCAAAATTAAATTCCTATGAATCCAAACACTGGGGGGGGGGGGCTCTCCATGAATGCACCCCCTTTTATCCCCTGCAGTCCTCGTCTGCCCCTTTAAAGTTCATTTGTGTCCGAACGTTTTCCTTCCATTTTAAAAGTTCAGAAAGGGATTCTTCTCCTCTGC
Source organism: Pristiophorus japonicus (assembly GCF_044704955.1). Lineage (NCBI taxonomy): Eukaryota > Metazoa > Chordata > Chondrichthyes > Pristiophoridae > Pristiophorus > Pristiophorus japonicus. The sequence goes on along the minus strand of NC_091989.1, from coordinate 86,351,216 downwards.
AGGGGAAAGGTACCTGGAATCGTTGCGAGATATTGGTAAATTCTACAGATGGTCAGGGAGCAGGGACACTGTGCAATGGTCAGAGTGCAGGGACACTGTGCGATGGTCAGGGAGCAGGGACACTGTGTGATGGTCAGAGAGCATGGACACTGTGCGATGGTCAGGGAGCAGGGACACTGTGTGTTGGTCAGGGAGCAGGGAAACTGTGCGATGGTCAGGGAGCAGGGACACTGTGCGATGGTCAGAGAGCAGGGACACTGTGCGATGGTCAGAGAGCAGCGACACTGTGCGATGGTCAGCGAGCGGGGACAATGTGCGATGGTGAGGGAGCAGGGACACTGTGCGATGGTCAGAGAGCAGGGACACTGTGCGATGGTCAGGGAGCAGCGACACTGTGCGATGGTCAGGGAGCAGGGACATGTGCGATGGTCAGAGAGCAGCGACACTGTGCGATGGTCAGAGAGCAGGGACACTGTGCGATGGTCAGAGAGCAGGGACACTGTGCGATGGTCAGGGAGCAGGGACACTGCGATGGTCAGAGAGCAGCGACACTGTGCGATGGTCAGGGAGCAGGGACACTGTGCGATGGTCAGAGAGCAGGGATACTGTGCGATGTTCAGAGAGCAGCGACACTGTGCGATGGTCAGAGAGCAGGGACAGTGTGCAATGGTCAGGGAGCAGGGACACTGTGCGATGCTCAGGGAGCAGAGACACTGTGCGATGGTCAGGGAGCAGGGAAACTGTGCGATGGTCAGAGAGCAGAGTCACTGTGCGATGGTCAGGGAGCAGGGACACTGTGCCATGGTCAGAGAGCAGGGAAACTGTGCGATGGTCAGAGAGCAGAGATACTGTGAGATGGTCAGGGAGCAGGGACAGTGTGCGATGGTCAGAGAGCAGGGAAACTGTGCGATGGTCAGGGAGAAGCGACACTGTTCGATGGTCAGAGAGCAAGGATACTGTGCGATGTTCAGAGAGCAGCGACACTGTGCAATGGTCAAAGAGCAGGGACACTGTGCGATGGTCAGAGAGCAGGGACACTGTGCGATGGTCAGGGAGCAGGGACACTGCGATGGTCAGAGAGCAGCGACACTGTGCGATGGTCAGGGAGCAGGGACACTGTGCGATGGTCAGAGAGCAGGGATACTGTGCGATGTTCAGAGAGCAGCGACACTGTGCGATGGTCAGAGAGCAGGGACAGTGTGCAATGGTCAGGGAGCAGGGACACTGTGTGATGCTCAGGGAGCAGAGACACTGTGCGATGGTCAGGGAGCAGGGAAACTGTGCGATGGTCAGAGAGCAGAGTCACTGTGCGATGGTCAGGGAGCAGGGACATGTGCGATGGTCAGAGAGCAGGGACACTGTGCGATGGTCAGAGAGCAGGGACACTGTGCGATGGTCAGGGAGCAGCGACACTGTGCGATGGTCAGGGAGCAGGGACATGTGCGATGGTCAGAGAGCAGCGACACTGTGCGATGGTCAGAGAGCAGGGACACTGTGCGATGGTCAGAGAGCAGGGACACTGTGCGATGGTCAGGGAGCAGGGACACTGCGATGGTCAGAGAGCAGCGACACTGTGCGATGGTCAGGGAGCAGGGACACTGTGCGATGGTCAGAGAGCAGGGATACTGTGCGATGTTCAGAGAGCAGCGACACTGTGCGATGGTCAGAGAGCAGGGACAGTGTGCAATGGTCAGGGAGCAGGGACACTGTGCGATGCTCAGGGAGCAGAGACACTGTGCGATGGTCAGGGAGCAGGGAAACTGTGCGATGGTCAGAGAGCAGAGTCACTGTGCGATGGTCAGGGAGCAGGGACACTGTGCCATGGTCAGAGAGCAGGGAAACTGTGCGATGGTCAGGGAGCAGAGATACTGTGAGATGGTCAGGGAGCAGGGACAGTGTGCGATGGTCAGAGAGCAGGGAAACTGTGCGATGGTCAGGGAGAAGCGACACTGTTCGATGGTCAGAGAGCAAGGATACTGTGCGATGTTCAGAGAGCAGCGACACTGTGCAATGGTCAAAGAGCAGGGACACTGTGCGATGGTCAGAGAGCAGGGACACTGTGCGATGGTCAGAGAGAAGCGACACTGTGCGATGGTCAGGGAGCAGGGACACTGTGCGATAGCGAGGGAGCAGGGACATTGTGCGGTGGTCAGAGAGCAGGGACACTGTGCAACGGTCAGAGAGCAGGGACAGTGTGCGATGGTCAGGGAGCAGGGACACTTTGCGATGCTCAGGGAGCAGGGACACTGTGCGATGGTCAGAGAGCAGGGACACTGTGCGATGGTCTGGGAGCAGGAATAATGTGCGATGGTCAGGGAGCAGGGACACTGTGCGATGGCCAGTGAGCAGCGACACTGTGCGATGGTCAGGGAGCAGGGACACTGTGCGATGGTCAGTGAGCAGCGACACTGTGTGATGGTCAGGGAGCAGGGACATGTGCGATGGTCAGAGAGCAGCGACACTGTGCGATGGTCAGAGAGCAGGGACACTGTGCGATGGTCAGAGAGCAGGGACACTGTGCGATGGTCAGGGAGCAGGGACACTGCGATGGTCAGAGAGCAGCGACACTGTGCGATGGTCAGGGAGCAGGGACACTGTGCGATGGTCAGAGAGCAGGGATACTGTGCGATGTTCAGAGAGCAGCGACACTGTGCGATGGTCAGGGAGCAGGGAAACTGTGTGATGGTCAGGGAGAAGCGACACTGTTCGATGGTCAGAGAGCAAGGATACTGTGCGATGTTCAGAGAGCAGCGACACTGTGCGATGGTCAGAGAGCAGCGACACTGTGCGATGGTCAGAGAGCAGCGACACTGTGCGATGGTCAGGGAGCAGGGACACTGTGCGATAGTTAGGGAGCAGGGACATTGTGTGGTGGTCAGAGAGCAGCGACACTGTGCGATGGTCAGGGAGCAGGGACACTGTGCGATAGTTAGGGAGCAGGGACATTGTGTGATGGTCAGGGTGCAGGGACACTGTGCGATGGTGAGGGAGCAGGGACATTGTGCGATGGTCAGGGAGCAGGGACAGTGTGCGATGGTCAGGGAGCAGGGACACTGTGCGATGGTCAGGGAGCAGGGATACTGTGCTGTGGTCAGAGAGCAGGGACACTGTGCGATAGTCAGGGAGCAGGGATACTGTGCGCTGGTCAGAAAGCAGGGACACTGTGCAATGGTCAGAGAGCAGGGACACTGTGCGATGGTCTGGGAGCAGGAATAATGTGCGATGGTCAGGGTGCAGGGACACTGTGCGATGGTCAGGGAGCAGGGATACTGTGCTCTGGTCAGAGAGCAGGGACACTGTGCGATGGTCAGGGAGCAGGGGTACTGTGCGCTGGTCAGAGAGCAGGGACACAGTGCAATGGTCAGAGAGCAGGGAGAGTGTGCGATGTTCAGGGAGCAGGGAAACTGTGCAATGGTCAGCGAGCAGCAACACTGTGTGATGGTCAGGGAGCAGGAACACTTTGCGATGGTCCGAGAGCAGGGACTCTTTGCGATTCTCAGAGAGCAGGGACACTGTGCGATGGTCAGAGAGCAGGGACACTGTGCGATGGTCAGGGAGCAGGGACACTGTGCGATGATCAGGGAGCAGGAACACTGTGCGATGGTCAGAGAGCAGGAACACTGTGTGATGGTCAGGTTGCAGGGACACTTCGATGGTCAGAGAGCAGGGACATGTGCGATGGTCAGAGAGCAGGGATACTGTGCGATGGTCAGAGAGCAGGACACTGTGCGATGGTCAGGGAGCAGGGATACTGTTAGCTGGTCAGAGAGCAGGGACACTGTGCAATGGTCAGAGAGCAGGGACAGTGTGCGATGGTCAGGGAGCAGGGACACTGTGCGATGGTCAGCGAGCAGGGACAGTGTGCGATGATCAGGGAGCAGGGACACTGTGCGATGGTCAGCGAGCAGCGACACTGTGTGATGGTCAGGGAGCAGGGACACTGTGCGATGGTCAGAGAGCAGGGACACTTTGCGATGCTCAGGGAGCAGGGACACTGTGCGATGGTCAGAGTGCAGGGGCACTGTGTGATGGTCAGGGTGCAGGGACACTGTGCGATGGTCAGAGAGCAGGGACACTGTGCGATGGTCAGGGTGCAGAGATACTGTGATGGTCAGGGAGCAGGGACACTTAGATGGTCAGAGAGCAGGGACACTGTGCGATGGTCAGAGAGAAGCGACACTGTGCGATGGTCAGGGAGCAGGGACACTGTGCGATAGCGAGGGAGCAGGGACATTGTGCGGTGGTCAGAGAGCAGGGACACTGTGCAACGGTCAGAGAGCAGGGACACTGTGCGATGGTCAGAGAGCAGGGACACTGTGCGATGGTCTGGGAGCAGGAATAATGTGCGATGGTCAGGGAGCAGGGACACTGTGCGATGGCCAGTGAGCAGCGACACTGTGCGATGGTCAGGGAGCAGGGACACTGTGCGATGGTCAGTGAGCAGCGACACTGTGTGATGGTCAGGGAGCAGGGACATGTGCGATGGTCAGAGAGCAGCGACACTGTGCGATGGTCAGAGAGCAGGGACACTGTGCGATGGTCAGAGAGCAGGGACACTGTGCGATGGTCAGGGAGCAGGGACACTGCGATGGTCAGAGAGCAGCGACACTGTGCGATGGTCAGGGAGCAGGGACACTGTGCGATGGTCAGAGAGCAGGGATACTGTGCGATGTTCAGAGAGCAGCGACACTGTGCGATGGTCAGGGAGCAGGGAAACTGTGTGATGGTCAGGGAGAAGCGACACTGTTCGATGGTCAGAGAGCAAGGATACTGTGCGATGTTCAGAGAGCAGCGACACTGTGCGATGGTCAGAGAGCAGCGACACTGTGCGATGGTCAGAGAGCAGCGACACTGTGCGATGGTCAGGGAGCAGGGACACTGTGCGATAGTTAGGGAGCAGGGACATTGTGTGGTGGTCAGAGAGCAGCGACACTGTGCGATGGTCAGGGAGCAGGGACACTGTGCGATAGTTAGGGAGCAGGGACATTGTGTGATGGTCAGGGTGCAGGGACACTGTGCGATGGTGAGGGAGCAGGGACATTGTGCGATGGTCAGGGAGCAGGGACAGTGTGCGATGGTCAGGGAGCAGGGACACTGTGCGATGGTCAGGGAGCAGGGATACTGTGCTGTGGTCAGAGAGCAGGGACACTGTGCGATAGTCAGGGAGCAGGGATACTGTGCGCTGGTCAGAGAGCAGGGACACAGTGCAATGGTTAGAGAGCAGGGAGAGTGTGCGATGTTCAGGGAGCAGGGAAACTGTGCAATGGTCAGCGAGCAGCAACACTGTGTGATGGTCAGGGAGCAGGAACACTTTGCGATGGTCCGAGAGCAGGGACTCTTTGCGATTCTCAGAGAGCAGGGACACTGTGCGATGGTCAGAGAGCAGGGACACTGTGCGATGGTCAGGGAGCAGGGACACTGTGCGATGATCAGGGAGCAGGAACACTGTGCGATGGTCAGAGAGCAGGAACACTGTGTGATGGTCAGGTTGCAGGGACACTTCGATGGTCAGAGAGCAGGGACATGTGCGATGGTCAGAGAGCAGGGATACTGTGCGATGGTCAGAGAGCAGGACACTGTGCGATGGTCAGGGAGCAGGGATACTGTTAGCTGGTCAGAGAGCAGGGACACTGTGCAATGGTCAGAGAGCAGGGACAGTGTGCGATGGTCAGGGAGCAGGGACACTGTGCGATGGTCAGCGAGCAGGGACAGTGTGCGATGATCAGGGAGCAGGGACACTGTGCGATGGTCAGCGAGCAGCGACACTGTGTGATGGTCAGGGAGCAGGGACACTGTGCGATGGTCAGAGAGCAGGGACACTTTGCGATGCTCAGGGAGCAGGGACACTGTGCGATGGTCAGAGTGCAGGGGCACTGTGTGATGGTCAGGGTGCAGGGACACTGTGCGATGGTCAGAGAGCAGGGACACTGTGCGATGGTCAGGGTGCAGAGATACTGTGATGGTCAGGGAGCAGGGACACTTAGATGGTCAGAGTGCAGGGACACTGTGCGATGGTCAGGGGGCAGGGACACTTAGATGGTCAGAGAGCAGGGACACTGCATGGTCAGAGAGCAGGGGCACTGTGCAATGGTCAGAGAGCAGGGACACTGTGCGATGGTCAGGGAGCAGGAATAGTGTGCGATGGTCAGAGAGCAGGGTCACTGTGCGATGGTCAGGGAGCAGAGACAGTGTGCGATGGTCAGGGAGCAGGGACACTGTGATTGTCAGCGAGCAGCGACATTGTCTGATGGTCAGGGAGCAGGGACACTTTGCGATCATCAGAGAGCAGGGACACTTTGCGATGCTCAGGGAGCAGGGACACTGTTCGATGGTCAGTGAGCAGGGACTCTGTGCGATGGTCAGCAAGCAGGGACACTGTTCGATGATCAGTGAGCAGGGACACTGTGTGATGATCAGTGAGCAGGGACACTGTGTGATGGTCAGAGAGCAGGGACACTGTGCGATGTTCAGAGAGCAGGGACACTGTGCGATGGTCAGAGAACAGGGACACTGTGCGATGGTCAGTTAGCAGGGAGACTGTGCGATGGTCAGAGAACAGGGACACTGTGCGATGGTCAGAGTGCAGGGGCACTGTGTGATGGTCAGGGTGCAGGGACACTATGCGATGGTCAGGGAGCAGGGACACAGTGCGATGGGCAGAGAACAGGGACACTGTTCGATGGTCAGTGAGCAGGGACACTGTGCGATGTTCAGAGAGCAGGGACACTGCGATGGTCAGAGAACAGGGACCCTGTGCGATGGTCAGTTAGCAGGGAGACTGTGCGATGTTCAGAGAACAGGGACACTGTGCGATGGTCAGAGTGCAGGGGCACTGTGTGATGGTCAGGGTGCAGGGACACTGTGCGATGGTCAGGGAGCAGGGACATTGTGCGATGGTCAGGGAGCAGGGACAGTGTGCGATGGTCAGGGAGCAGGGACACTGTGCGATGGTCAGGGAGCAGGGATACGGTGCTATGGTCAGAGAGCAGGGACACTGTGCGATAGTCAGGGAGCAGGGATACTGTGCGCTGGTCAGAGAGCAGGGACACTGTGCAATGGTCAGAGAGCAGGGACAGTGTGCGATGGTCAGGGAGCAGGGACACTGTGCGATGGTCAGCGAGCAACGACACTGTGTGATAGTCAGGGAGCAGGTACACTTTGCGATGGTCAGAGAGCAGGGACACTGTGCGATGGTCAGAGAGCAGGACACTGGGCAATGGTCAGGGAGCAGGGACACTGTGCATGGTCAGAGAGCAGGGACACTGTGCGATGGTCAGAGAGCAGGAACAGTGTGTGATTGTCAGAGAGCAGGGACACTGTGCGATGGTCAGGGAGCAGGGATACTGTGCTCTGGTCAGAGAGCAGGGACACTGTGCAATAGTTAGGGAGCAGGGACACTGTGCGGTGGTCAGGGAGCAGTGACACTATGCGATGGTCAGGGTGCAGAGATACTGTGCGATGTTCAGGGAGCAGGGACACTTAGATGGTCAGAGTGCAGGGACACTGTGCGATGGTCAGCGGGCAGGGACGCTTAGATGGTCAGAGAGCAGGGACACTGCATGGTCAGAGAGCAGGGGCACTGTGCAATGGTCAGAGAGCAGGGACACTGTGCGATGGTCAGGGAGCAGGGACATTGTGCGATGGTCAGGGAGCAGGGACAGTGTGCGATGGTCAGGGAGCAGGGATACTGTGCTATGGTCAGAGAGCAGGGACACTGTGCGATAGTCAAGGAGCAGGGATATTGTGCGCTGGTCAGAGAGCAGGGACACTGTGCGATGGTCTGGGAGCAGGAATAATGTGCGATGGTCAGGGAGCAGGGACACTGTGCGATGGTCAGGGAGCAGGGATACTGTGCTATGGTCAGAGAGCAGGGACACTGTGCGATAGTCAGGGAGCAGGGATACTGTGCGCTGGTCAGAGAGCAGGGACACTGTGCAATGGTCAGAGAGCAGGGACAGTGTGCGATGGTCAGGGAGCAGGGACACTGTGCGATGGTCAGCGAGCAGGGACAGTGTGCGATGATCAGGGAGCAGGGACACTGTGCGATGGTCAGCGAGCAGCGACACTGTGTGATGGTCAGGGAGCAGGGACACTGTGCGATGGTCAGAGAGCAGGGACACTGTGCGATGGTCAGAGAACAGGGACACTGTGCGATGGTCAGTTAGCAGGGAGACTGTGCGATGGTCGGAGAACAGGGACACTGTGCGATGGTCAGAGTGCAGGGGCACTGTGTGATGGTCAGGGTGCAGGGACACTGTGCGATGGTCAGGGAGCAGGGACATTGTGCGATGGTCAGGGAGCAGGGACAGTGTGCGATGGTCAGGGAGCAGGGACACTGTGCGATGGTCAGGGAGCAGGGATACGGTGCTATGGTCAGAGAGCAGGGACACTGTGCGATAGTCAGGGAGCAGGGATACTGTGCGCTGGTCAGAGAGCAGGGACACTGTGCAATGGTCAGAGAGCAGGGACAGTGTGCGATGGTCAGGGAGCAGGGACACTGTGCGATGGTCAGCGAGCAACGACACTGTGTGATAGTCAGGGAGCAGGTACACTTTGCGATGGTCAGAGAGCAGGGACACTGTGCGATGGTCAGAGAGCAGGACACTGGGCAATGGTCAGGGAGCAGGGACACTGTGCATGGTCAGAGAGCAGGGACACTGTGCGATGGTCAGAGAGCAGGAACAGTGTGTGATTGTCAGAGAGCAGGGACACTGTGCGATGGTCAGGCAGCAGGGATACTGTGCTCTGGTCAGAGAGCAGGGACACTGTGCAATAGTTAGGGAGCAGGGACACTGTGCGGTGGTCAGGGAGCAGTGACACTATGCGATGGTCAGGGTGCAGAGATACTGTGCGATGTTCAGGGAGCAGGGACACTTAGATGGTCAGAGTGCAGGGACACTGTGCGATGGTCAGCGGGCAGGGACACTTAGATGGTCAGAGAGCAGGGACACTGCATGGTCAGAGAGCAGGGGCACTGTGCAATGGTCAGAGAGCAGGGACACTGTGTGATGGTCAGGGAGCAGGGACATTGTGCGATGGTCAGGGAGCAGGGACAGTGTGCGATGGTCAGGGAGCAGGGATACTGTGCTATGGTCAGAGAGCAGGGACACTGTGCGATAGTCAAGGAGCAGGGATATTGTGCGCTGGTCAGAGAGCAGGGACACTGTGCGATGGTCTGGGAGCAGGAATAATGTGCGATGGTCAGGGAGCAGGGACACTGTGCGATGGTCAGGGAGCAGGGATACTGTGCTATGGTCAGAGAGCAGGGACACTGTGCGATAGTCAGGGAGCAGGGACACTGTGATTGTCAGCGAGCAGCGACATTGTCTGATGGTCAGGGAGCAGGGACACTTTGCGATCATCAGAGAGCAGGGACACTTTGCGATGCTCAGGGAGCAGGGACACTGTTCGATGGTCAGTGAGCAGGGACTCTGTGCGATGGTCAGCAAGCAGGGACACTGTGCGATGATCAGTGAGCAGGGACACTGTGTGATGATCAGGGAGCAGGGACACTGTGCGATGGTCAGAGAACAGGGACACTGCGATGGTCAGTTAGCAGGGAGACTGTGCGATGGTCAGAGAACAGGGACACTGTGCGATGGTCAGAGTGCAGGGGCACTGTGTGATGGTCAGGGTGCAGGGACACTGTGCGATGGTCAGGGAGCAGGGACACAGTGCGATGGTCAGAGAACAGGGACACTGTTCGATGGTCAGTGAGCAGGGACACTGTGCGATGTTCAGGGAGCAGGGACACTGCGATGGTCAGAGAACAGGGACCCTGTGCGATGGTCAGTTAGCAGGGAGACTGTGCGATGTTCAGAGAACAGGGACACTGTGCGATGGTCAGAGTGCAGGGGCACTGTGTGATGGTCAGGGTGCAGGGACACTGTGCGATGGTCAGGGAGCAGGGACATTGTGCGATGGTCAGGGAGCAGGGACAGTGTGCGATGGTCAGGGAGCAGGGACACTGTACGATGGTCAGGGAGCAGGGATACTGTGCTATGGTCAGAGAGCAGGGACACTGTGCGATAGTCAGGGAGCAGGGATACTGTGCGCTGGTCAGAGAGCAGGGACACTGTGCAATGGTCAGAGAGCAGGGACAGTGTGCGATGGTCAGGGAGCAGGGACACTGTGCGAATGTCAGCGAGCAACGACACTGTGTGATAGTCAGGGAGCAGGGACACTTTGCGATGGTCAGAGAGCAGGGACACTCTGCGATGCTCAGGGAGCAGGGACACTGTGCAATGGTCAGAGAGCAGGGACACTGTGCGATGGTCAGAGAGCAGGACACTGGGCAATGGTCAGGGAGCAGGGACACTGTGCATGGTCAGAGAGCAGGGACACTGTGCGATGGTCAGAGAGCAGGAACAGTGTGCGATGGTCAGAGAGCAGGGACACTCTGCGATGGTCAGGGAGCAGGGATACTGTGCTCTGGTCAGAGAGCAGGGACACTGTGCGATAGTTAGGGAGCAGGGACACTGTGCGGTGGTCAGGGAGCAGTGACACTATGCGATGGTCAGGGTGCAGAGATACTGTGCGATGTTCAGGGAGCAGGGACACTGTGCGATAGTTAGGGAATAGGGACACTGTGCGGTGGTCAGGGAGCAATGACACTATGCGATGGTCACAGAGCAGGGACACTGTGATGTTCAGGGAGCAGGGACACTTAGATGGTCAGAGTGCAGGGACACTGTGCGATGGTCAGCGGGCAGGGACACTTAGATGGTCAGAGAGCAGGGACACTGCATGGTCAGAGAGCAGGGGCACTGTGCAATGGTCAGAGAGCAGGGACACTGTGCGATGGTCAGGGAGCAGGAATAGTGTGTGATGGTCAGAGAGCAGGGACACTGTGCGATGGTCAGGGAGCAGAGATACTGTGCTCTGGTCAGAGAGCAGGGACACTGTGCGATGGTCAGGGAGCAGGGACACAGTGCGATGGTCAGAGATCAGGGATACTGTTCGATGGTCAGTGAGCAGGGACACTGTGCGATGTTCAGAGAGCAGGGACACTGCGATGGTCAGAGAACAGGGACCCTGTGCGATGGTCAGTTAGCAGGGAGACTGTGCGATGTTCAGAGAACAGGGACACTGTGCGATGGTCAGAGTGCAGGGGCACTGTGTGATGGTCAGGGTGCAGGGACACTGTGCGATGGTCAGGGAGCAGGGACATTGTGCGATGGTCAGGGAGCAGGGACAGTGTGCGATGGTCAGGGAGCAGGGACACTGTGCGATGGTCAGGGTGCAGGGATACTGTGCTATGGTCAGAGAGCAGGGACACTGTGCGATAGTCAGGGAGCAGGGATACTGTGCGCTGGTCAGAGAGCAGGGACACTGTGCAATGGTCAGAGAGCAGGGACACTGTGCGATGGTCAGAGTGCAGGGGCACTGTGTGATGGTCAGGGTGCAGGGACACTATGCGATGGTCAGGGAGCAGGGACACAGTGCGATGGGCAGAGAACAGGGACACTGTTCGATGGTCAGTGAGCAGGGACACTGTGCGATGTTCAGAGAGCAGGGACACTGCGATGGTCAGAGAACAGGGACCCTGTGCGATGGTCAGTTAGCAGGGAGACTGTGCGATGTTCAGAGAACAGGGACACTGTGCGATGGTCAGAGTGCAGGGGCACTGTGTGATGGTCAGGGTGCAGGGACAGTGTGCGATGGTCAGGGAGCAGGGACATTGTGCGATGGTCAGGGAGCAGGGACAGTGTGCGATGGTCAGGGAGCAGGGACACTGTGCGATGGTCAGGGAGCAGGGATACGGTGCTATGGTCAGAGAGCAGGGACACTGTGCGATAGTCAGGGAGCAGGGATACTGTGCGCTGGTCAGAGAGCAGGGACACTGTGCAATGGTCAGAGAGCACGGACAGTGTGCGATGGTCAGGGAGCAGGGACACTGTGCGATGGTCAGCGAGCAACGACACTGTGTGATAGTCAGGGAGCAGGTACACTTTGCGATGGTCAGAGAGCAGGGACACTGTGCGATGGTCAGAGAGCAGGACACTGGGCAATGGTCAGGGAGCAGGGACACTGTGCATGGTCAGAGAGCAGGGACACTGTGCGATGGTCAGAGAGCAGGAACAGTGTGTGATTGTCAGAGAGCAGGGACACTGTGCGATGGTCAGGGAGCAGGGATACTGTGCTCTGGTCAGAGAGCAGGGACACTGTGCAATAGTTAGGGAGCAGGGACACTGTGCGGTGGTCAGGGAGCAGTGACACTATGCGATGGTCAGGGTGCAGAGATACTGTGCGATGTTCAGGGAGCAGGGACACTTAGATGGTCAGAGTGCAGGGACACTGTGCGATGGTCAGCGGGCAGGGACACTTAGATGGTCAGAGAGCAGGGACACTGCATGGTCAGAGAGCAGGGGCACTGTGCAATGGTCAGAGAGCAGGGACACTGTGCGATGGTCAGGGAGCAGGGACATTGTGCGATGGTCAGGGAGCAGGGACAGTGTGCGATGGTCAGGGAGCAGGGATACTGTGCTATGGTCAGAGAGCAGGGACACTGTGCGATAGTCAAGGAGCAGGGATATTGTGCGCTGGTCAGAGAGCAGGGACACTGTGCGATGGTCTGGGAGCAGGAATAATGTGCGATGGTCAGGGAGCAGGGACACTGTGCGATGGTCAGGGAGCAGGGATACTGTGCTATGGTCAGAGAGCAGGGACACTGTGCGATAGTCAGGGAGCAGGGACACTGTGATTGTCAGCGAGCAGCGACATTGTCTGATGGTCAGGGAGCAGGGACACTTTGCGATCATCAGAGAGCAGGGACACTTTGCGATGCTCAGGGAGCAGGGACACTGTTCGATGGTCAGTGAGCAGGGACTCTGTGCGATGGTCAGCAAGCAGGGACACTGTGCGATGATCAGTGAGCAGGGACACTGTGTGATGATCAGGGAGCAGGGACACTGCGATGGTCAGAGAACAGGGACACTGTGCGATGGTCAGTTAGCAGGGACACTGTGCGATGGTCAGAGAACAGGGACACTGTGCGATGGTCAGAGTGCAGGGGCACTGTGTGATGGTCAGGGTGCAGGGACACTGTGCGATGGTCAGGGAGCAGGGACACAGTGCGATGGTCAGAGAACAGGGACACTGTTCGATGGTCAGTGAGCAGGGACACTGTGCGATGTTCAGGGAGCAGGGACACTGCGATGGTCAGAGAACAGGGACCCTGTGCGATGGTCAGTTAGCAGGGAGACTGTGCGATGTTCAGAGAACAGGGACACTGTGCGATGGTCAGAGTGCAGGGGCACTGTGTGATGGTCAGGGTGCAGGGACACTGTGCGATGGTCAGGGAGCAGGGACATTGTGCGATGGTCAGGGAGCAGGGACAGTGTGCGATGGTCAGGGAGCAGGGACACTGTACGATGGTCAGGGAGCAGGGATACTGTGCTATGGTCAGAGAGCAGGGACACTGTGCGATAGTCAGGGAGCAGGGATACTGTGCGCTGGTCAGAGAGCAGGGACACTGTGCAATGGTCAGAGAGCAGGGACAGTGTGCGATGGTCAGGGAGCAGGGACACTGTGCGAATGTCAGCGAGCAACGACACTGTGTGATAGTCAGGGAGCAGGGACACTTTGCGATGGTCAGAGAGCAGGGACACTCTGCGATGCTCAGGGAGCAGGGACACTGTGCAATGGTCAGGGAGCAGGGACACTGTGCGATGGTCAGAGAGCAGGACACTGGGCAATGGTCAGGGAGCAGGGACACTGTGCATGGTCAGAGAGCAGGGACACTGTGCGATGGTCAGAGAGCAGGAACAGTGTGCGATGGTCAGAGAGCAGGGACACTGTGCGATGGTCAGGGAGCAGGGATACTGTGCTCTGGTCAGAGAGCAGGGACACTGTGCGATAGTTAGGGAGCAGGGACACTGTGCGGTGGTCAGGGAGCAGTGACACTATGCGATGGTCAGGGTGCAGAGATACTGTGCGATGTTCAGGGAGCAGGGACACTGTGCGATAGTTAGGGAATAGGGACACTGTGCGGTGGTCAGGGAGCAATGACACTATGCGATGGTCAGAGAGCAGGAACACTGTGATGGTCAGGGAGCAGGGACACTTAGATGGTCAGAGTGCAGGGACACTGTGCGATGGTCGGCGGGCAGGGACACTTAGATGGTCAGAGAGCAGGGACACTGCATGGTCAGAGAGCAGGGGCACTGTGCAATGGTCAGAGAGCAGGGACACTGTGCGATGGTCAGGGAGCAGGAATAGTGTGCGATGGTCAGAGAGCAGGGACACTGTGCGATCGTCAGGGAGCAGAGATACTGTGCTCTGGTCAGAGAGCAGGGACACTGTGCGATGGTCAGGGAGCAGGGACACAGTGCGATGGTCAGAGATCAGGGATACTGTTCGATGGTCAGTGAGCAGGGACACTGTGCAATGTTCAGAGAGCAGGGACACTGCGATGGTCAGAGAACAGGGACCCTGTGCGATGGTCAGTTAGCAGGGAGACTGTGCGATGTTCAGAGAACAGGGACACTGTGCGATGGTCAGAGTGCAGGGGCACTGTGTGATGGTCAGGGTGCAGGGACACTGTGCGATGGTCAGGGAGCAGGGACATTGTGCGATGGTCAGGGAGCAGGGACAGTGTGCGATGGTCAGGGAGCAGGGACACTGTGCGATGGTCAGGGTGCAGGGATACTGTGCTATGGTCAGAGAGCAGGGACACTGTGCGATAGTCAGGGAGCAGGGATACTGTGCGCTGGTCAGAGAGCAGGGACACTGTGCAATGGTCAGAGAGCAGGGACACTGTGCGATGGTCAGAGTGCAGGGGCACTGTGTGATGGTCAGGGTGCAGGGACACTATGCGATGGTCAGGGAGCAGGGACACAGTGCGATGGGCAGAGAACAGGGACACTGTTCGATGGTCAGTGAGCAGGGACACTGTGCGATGTTCAGAGAGCAGGGACACTGCGATGGTCAGAGAACAGGGACCCTGTGCGATGGTCAGTTAGCAGGGAGACTGTGCGATGTTCAGAGAACAGGGACACTGTGCGATGGTCAGAGTGCAGGGGCACTGTGTGATGGTCAGGGTGCAGGGACAGTGTGCGATGGTCAGGGAGCAGGGACATTGTGCGATGGTCAGGGAGCAGGGACAGTGTGCGATGGTCAGGGAGCAGGGACACTGTGCGATGGTCAGGGAGCAGGGATACGGTGCTATGGTCAGAGAGCAGGGACACTGTGCGATAGTCAGGGAGCAGGGATACTGTGCGCTGGTCAGAGAGCAGGGACACTGTGCAATGGTCAGAGAGCAGGGACAGTGTGCGATGGTCAGGGAGCAGGGACACTGTGCGATGGTCAGCGAGCAACGACACTGTGTGATAGTCAGGGATCAGGTACACTTTGCGATGGTCAGAGAGCAGGGACACTGTGCGATGGTCAGAGAGCAGGACACTGGGCAATGGTCAGGGAGCAGGGACACTGTGCATGGTCAGAGAGCAGGGACACTGTGCGATGGTCAGAGAGCAGGAACAGTGTGTGATTGTCAGAGAGCAGGGACACTGTGCGATGGTCAGGGAGCAGGGATACTGTGCTCTGGTCAGAGAGCAGGGACACTGTGCAATAGTTAGGGAGCAGGGACACTGTGCGGTGGTCAGGGAGCAGTGACACTATGCGATGGTCAGGGTGCAGAGATACTGTGCGATGTTCAGGGAGCAGGGACACTTAGATGGTCAGAGTGCAGGGACACTGTGCGATGGTCAGCGGGCAGGGACACTTAGATGGTCAGAGAGCAGGGACACTGCATGGTCAGAGAGCAGGGGCACTGTGCAATGGTCAGAGAGCAGGGACACTGTGCGATGGTCAGGGAGCAGGGACATTGTGCGATGGTCAGGGAGCAGGGACAGTGTGCGATGGTCAGGGAGCAGGGATACTGTGCTATGGTCAGAGAGCAGGGACACTGTGCGATAGTCAAGGAGCAGGGATATTGTGCGCTGGTCAGAGAGCAGGGACACTGTGCGATGGTCTGGGAGCAGGAATAATGTGCGATGGTCAGGGAGCAGGGACACTGTGCGATGGTCAGGGAGCAGGGATACTGTGCTATGGTCAGAGAGCAGGGACACTGTGCGATAGTCAGGGAGCAGGGATACTGTGCGCTGGTCAGAGAGCAGGGACACTGTGCGATGGTCTGGGAGCAGGAATAATGTGCGATGGTCAGGGAGCAGGGACACTGTGCGATGGTCAGGGGGCAGGGATACTGTGCTCTGGTCAGAGAGCAGGGACACTGTGCGATGGTCAGGGAGCAGGGGTACTGTGCGCTGGTCAGAGAGCAGGGACACAGTGCAATGGTCAGAGAGCAGGGACAGTGTGCGATGTTCAGGGAGCAGGGAAACTGTGCGATGGTCAGCGAGCAGCAACACTGTGTGATGGTCAGGGAGCAGGAACACTTTGCGATGGTCAGAGAGCAGGGACACTTTGCGATTCTCAGGGAGCAGGGACACTGTGCGATGGTCAGAGAGCAGGGACACTGTGCGATGGTCAGGGAGCAGGGACACTGTGCGATGATCAGGGAGCAGGGACACTGTGCGATGGTCAGAGAGCAGGAACACTGTGTGATGGTCAGGTTGCAGGGACACTTCGATGGTCAGAGAGCAGGGACATGTGCGATGGTCAGAGAGCGGGGATACTGTGCGATGGTTAGAGAGCAGGACACTGTGCGATGGTCAGGGAGCAGGGATACTGTGCGCTGGTCAGAGAGCAGGGACACTGTGCAATGGTCAGAGAGCAGGGACAGTGTGCGATGATCAGGGAGCAGGGACACTGTGCGATGGTCAGCGAGCAGGGACACTTTGCGATGCTCAGGGAGCAGGGACACTGTGCGATGGTCAGAGTGCAGGGGCACTGTGTGATGGTCAGGGTGCAGGGACACTGTGCGATGGTCAGAGAGCAGGGACAGTGTGCGATGGTCAGCGAGCAGGGACACTGTGCGATGGTCAGCGAGCAGGGACACTTTGCGATGCTCAGGGAGCAGGGACACTGTGCGATGGTCAGAGTGCAGGGGCACTGTGTGATGGTCAGGGTGCAGGGACACTGTGCGATGGTCAGAGAGCAGGGACACTGTGCGATAGTTAGGGAGCAGGGACACTGTGCGGTGGTCAGGGAGCAGTGACACTATGCGATGGTCAGGGTGCAGAGATACTGTGCGATGTTCAGGGAGCAGGGACGCTGTGCGATAGTTAGGGAGCAGGGACACTGTGTGGTGGTCAGGGAGCAATGACACTGTGCGATGGTCAGAGAGCAGGGACACTGTGATGGTCAGGGAGCAGGGACACTTAGATGGTCAGAGTGCAGGGACACTGTGCGATGGTCAGGGGGCAGGGACACTTAGATGGTCAGAGAGCAGGGACACTGCATGGTCAGAGAGCAGGGGCACTGTGCGATAGTTAGGGAGCAGGGACACTGTGCGGTGGTCAGGGAGCAGTGACACTATGCGATGGTCAGGGTGCAGAGATACTGTGCGATGTTCGGGGAGCAGGGACACTGTGCGATAGTTAGGGAGCAGGGACACTGTGCGGTGGTCAGGGAGCAGTGACACTATGCGATGGTCAGGGTGCAGAGATACTGTGCGATGTTCGGGGAGCAGGGACACTGTGCGATGGTCAGGGAGCAGGAATAGTGTGCGATGGTCAGGGAGCAGAGATACTGTGCTCTGGTCAGAGAGCAGGGACAATGTGCGATGGTTAGGGAGCAGGGATACTGTGCGCTGGTCAGAGAGCAGGGAAACTGTGCAATGGTCAGAGAGCAGGGACAGTGTGCGATGGTCCGGGAGCAGGGACACTGTGATTGTCAGCGAGCAGCGACATTGTCTGATGGTCAGGGAGCAGGGACACTTTGCGATCATCAGAGAGCAGGGACACTTTGCGATGCTCAGGGAGCAGGGACACTGTTCGATGGTCAGTGAGCAGGGACTCTGTGCGATGGTCAGCAAGCAGGGACACTGTGCGATGATCAGTGAGCAGGGACACTGTGTGATGATCAGGGAGCAGGGACACTGTGCGATGGTCAGAGAACAGGGACACTGTGCGATGGTCAGTTAGCAGGGAGACTGTGCGATGGTCAGAGAACAGGGACACTGTGCGATGGTCAGAGTGCAGGGGCACTGTGTGATGGTCAGGGTGCAGGGACACTGTGCGATGGTCAGGGAGCAGGGACACAGTGCGATGGTCAGAGAACAGGGACACTGTTCGATGGTCAGTGAGCAGGGACACTGCGATGTTCAGGGAGCAGGGACACTGCGATGGTCAGAGAACAGGGACCCTGTGCGATGGTCAGTTAGCAGGGAGACTGTGCGATGTTCAGAGAACAGGGACACTGTGCGATGGTCAGAGTGCAGGGGCACTGTGTGATGGTCAGGGTGCAGGGACACTGTGCGATGGTCAGGGAGCAGGGACATTGTGCGATCGTCAGGGAGCAGGGACAGTGTGCGATGGTCAGGGAGCAGGGACACTGTACGATGGTCAGGGAGCAGGGATACTGTGCTATGGTCAGAGAGCAGGGACACTGTGCGATAGTCAGGGAGCAGGGATACTGTGCGCTGGTCAGAGAGCAGGGACACTGTGCAATGGTCAGAGAGCAGGGACAGTGTGCGATGGTCAGGGAGCAGGGACACTGTGCGATGGTCAGCGAGCAACGACACTGTGTGATAGTCAGGGAGCAGGGACACTTTGCGATGGTCAGAGAGCAGGGACACTCTGCGATGCTCAGGGAGCAGGGACACTGTGCAATGGTCAGAGAGCAGGGACACTGTGCGATGGTCAGAGAGCAGGACACTGGGCAATGGTCAGGGAGCAGGGACACTGTGCATGGTCAGAGAGCAGGGACACTGTGCGATGGTCAGAGAGCAGGAACAGTGTGCGATGGTCAGAGAGCAGGGACACTGTGCGATGGTCAGGGAGCAGGGTTACTGTGCTCTGGTCAGAGAGCAGGGACACTGTGCGATAGTTAGGGAGCAGGGACACTGTGCGGTGGTCAGGGAGCAGTGACACTATGCGATGGTCAGGGTGCAGAGATACTGTGCGATGTTCAGGGAGCAGGGACACTGTGCGATAGTTAGTGAATAGGGACACTGTGCGGTGGTCAGGGAGCAATGACACTATGCGATGGTCAGAGAGCAGGGACACTGTGATGGTCAGGGAGCAGGGACACTTAGATGGTCAGAGTGCAGGGACACTGTGCGATGGTCAGCGGGCAGGGACACTTAGATGGTCAGAGAGCAGGGACACTGCATGGTCAGAGAGCAGGGGCACTGTGCAATGGTCAGAGAGCAGGGACACTGTGCGATGGTCAGGGAGCAGGAATAGTGTGCGATGGTCAGAGAGCAGGGACACTGTGCGATGGTCAGGGAGCAGAGATACTGTGCTCTGGTCAGAGAGCAGGGACACTGTGCGATGGTCAGGGAGCAGGGACACAGTGCGATGGTCAGAGATCAGGGATACTGTTCGATGGTCAGTGAGCAGGGACACTGTGCGATGTTCAGAGAGCAGGGACACTGCGATGGTCAGAGAACAGGGACCCTGTGCGATGGTCAGTTAGCAGGGAGACTGTGCGATGTTCAGAGAACAGGGACACTGTGCGATGGTCAGAGTGCAGGGGCACTGTGTGATGGTCAGGGTGCAGGGACACTGTGCGATGGTCGGGGAGCAGGGACATTGTGCGATGGTCAGGGAGCAGGGACAGTGTGCGATGGTCAGGGAGCAGGGACACTGTGCGATGGTCAGGGTGCAGGGATACTGTGCTATGGTCAGAGAGCAGGGACACTGTGCGATAGTCAGGGAGCAGGGATACTGTGCGCTGGTCAGAGAGCAGGGACACTGTGCAATGGTCAGAGAGCAGGGACAGTGTGCGATGGTCAGGGAGCAGGGACATTGTGCGATGGTCAGGGAGCAGGGACAGTGTGCGATGGTCAGGGAGCAGGGACACTGTGCGATGGTCAGGGAGCAGGGATACTGTGCTCTGGTCAGAGAGCAGGGACACTGTGCAATAGTCATGGAGCAGGGATACTGTGCGCTGGTCAGAGAGCAGGGACACTGTGCAATGGTCAGAGAGCAGGGACAGTGTGCGCTGGTCAGAGAGCAGGGACACTGTGCGATGGTCAGAGAGCAGGGACACTGTGCGATGGTCAGAGAGCAGGGACACTGTGTGATAGTCAGCGAGCAGGGACACTTTGCGATGGTCAGAGAGCAGGGACACTCTGCGATGCTCAGGGAGCAGGGACACTGTGCGATGGTCAGAGAGCAGGGACACTGTGCGATGGTCAGAGAGCAGGGACACTGGGCAATGGTCAGGGAGCAGGGACACTGTGCTTGGTCAGAGAGCAGGGACACTGTGCGATGGTCAGAGAGCAGGAACAGTGTGTGATTGTCAGAGAGCAGGGACACTGTGCGATGGTCAGGGAGCAGGGATACTGTGCTCTGGTCAGAGAGCAGGGACACTGTGCGATAGTTAGGGAGCAGGGACACTGTGCGGTGGTCAGGGAGCAGTGACACTATGCGATGGTCAGGGTGCAGAGATACTGTGCGATGTTCGGGGAGCAGGGACACTGTGCGATAGTTAGGGAGCAGGGACACTGTGCGGTGGTCAGGGAGCAGTGACACTATGCGATGGTCAGGGTGCAGAGATACTGTGCGATGTTCGGGGAGCAGGGACACTGTGCGATGGTCAGGGAGCAGGAATAGTGTGCGATGGTCAGAGAGCAGGGACACTGTGCGATGGCCAGGGAACAGAGATACTGTGCTCTGGTCAGAGAGCAGGGACACTGTGCGATGGTCAGGGAGCAGGGATACTGTGCGTTGGTCAGAGAGCAGGGACACTGTGCAATGGTCAGAGAGCAGGGACAGTGTGCGATGGTCAGGGAGCAGGGACACTGTGATTGTCAGCGAGCAGCGACATTGTCTGATGGACAGGGAGCAGGGACACTTTGCGATCATCAGAGAGCAGGGACACTTTGCGATGCTCAGGGAGCAGGGACACTGTTCGATTGTCAGTGAGCAGGGACTCTGTGCGATGGTCAGCAAGCAGGGACACTGTGCGATGATCAGTGAGCAGGGACACTGTGTATGATGATCAGGGAGCAGGGACACTGTGTGATGGTCAGAGAGCAGGGACACTGTGCGATGTTCAGAGAGCAGGGACACTGTGCGATGGTCAGAGAACAGGGACACTGTGCGATGGTCAGTTAGCAGGGAGACTGTGCGATGGTCAGAGAACAGGGACACTGTGCGATGGTCAGAGTGCAGGGGCACTGTGTGATGGTCAGGGTGCAGGGACACTGTGCGATGGTCAGGGAGCAGGGACACAGTGCGATGGTCAGAGAACAGGGACACTGTTCGATGGTCAGTGAGCAGGGACACTGTGCGATGTTCAGAGAGCAGCGACACTGCGATGGTCAGAGAACAGGGACCCTGTGCGATGGTCAGTTAGCAGGGAGACTGTGCGATGTTCAAAGAACAGGGACACTGTGCGATGGTCAGAGTGCAGGGGCACTGTGTGTTGGTCAGGGAGTAGGGACATTGTGCGATGGTCAGGGAGCAGGGACAGTGTGCGATGGTCATGGAGCAGGAACACTGTGTGATGGTCAGGGAGCAGGGATACTGTGCGCTGGCCAGAGAGCAGGGACACTGTGCAATGGTCAGAGAGCAGGGACAGTGTGCGATGGTCAGGGAGCAGGGACACTTTGCGATGGTCAGAGAGCAGGGACACTCTGCGATGCTTAGGGAGCAGGGACACTGTACGATGGTCAGAGAGCAGGGACACTGTGCGATGGTCAGAGAGCAGGACACTGGGCAATGGTCAGGGAGCAGGGACACTGTGCATGGTCAGAGAGCAGGGACACTGTGCATGGTAAGAGAGCAGGGACACTGTGCGATGGTCAGAGAGCAGGAACAGTGTGCGATTGTCAGAGAGCAGGGACACTGTGCGATGGTCATGGAGCAGGGATACTGTGCTCTGGTCAGAGAGCAGGGACACTGTGCGATGGTCAGGGAGCAGGGACACAGTGCGATGGTCAGTGAGCAGCGACACTGTGTGATGGTCAGGGAGCAGGGACACTGTGCGATGGTCAGAGAGCAGGGACACTGTGCGATGCTCAGGGAGCAGGGACACTGTGCGATGGTCAGCATGCAGGGGCACTGTGTGATGCTCAGGGTGCAGGGACACTGTGCGATGGTCAGAGAGCAGGGACACTGTGCGATAGTTAGGGAGCAGGGACACTGTGCGGTGGTCAGGGAGCAGTGACACTATGCGATGGTCAGGGTGCAGAGATACTGTGTGATGTTCAGGGAGCAGGGACACTGTGCGATGGTCAGAGAGCAGGGACACTGTGCGATGGTCAGGAAGCAGGAATAGTGTGCGATGGTCAGAGAGCAGGGACACTGTGCGATGGTCAGGGAGCAGGGATTCTGTGCTCTGGTCAGAGAGCAGGGACAGTGTGCGATGGTCAGGGAGCAGGGACACTGTGTGATGGTCAGCGATCAGCGACACTGTGTGATGGTCAGGGAGCACGGACACTTTGCGATCGTCAGAGAGCAGGGACACTTTGCGATGCTCAGGGAGCAGGGATACTGTGTGATGGTCAGAGAGCAGGGACACTGTGCGATGTTCAGAGAGCAGGGACACTGTGCGATGATCAGTGAGCAGGGACACTGTGTGATGATCAGGGAGCAGGGACACTGTGTGATGGTCGGAGAGCAGGGACACTGTGCGATGTTCAGAGAGCAGGGACACTGTGCAATAGTCATGGAGCAGGGATACTGTGCGCTGGTCAGAGAGCAGGGACACTGTGCAATGGTCAGAGAGCAGGGACAGTGTGCGCTGGTCAGAGAGCAGGGACACTGTGCGATGGTCAGAGAGCAGGGACACTGTGCGATGGTCAGAGAGCAGGGACACTGTGTGATAGTCAGCGAGCAGGGACACTTTGCGATGGTCAGAGAGCAGGGACACTCTGCGATGCTCAGGGAGCAGGGACACTGTGCGATGGTCAGAGAGCAGGGACACTGTGCGATGGTCAGAGAGCAGGGACACTGGGCAATGGTCAGGGAGCAGGGACACTGTGCTTGGTCAGAGAGCAGGGACACTGTGCGATGGTCAGAGAGCAGGAACAGTGTGTGATTGTCAGAGAGCAGGGACACTGTGCGATGGTCAGGGAGCAGGGATACTGTGCTCTGGTCAGAGAGCAGGGACACTGTGCGATAGTTAGGGAGCAGGGACACTGTGCGGTGGTCAGGGAGCAGTGACACTATGCGATGGTCAGGGTGCAGAGATACTGTGCGATGTTCGGGGAGCAGGGACACTGTGCGATAGTTAGGGAGCAGGGACACTGTGCGGTGGTCAGGGAGCAGTGACACTATGCGATGGTCAGGGTGCAGAGATACTGTGCGATGTTCGGGGAGCAGGGACACTGTGCGATGGTCAGGGAGCAGGAATAGTGTGCGATGGTCAGAGAGCAGGGACACTGTGCGATGGCCAGGGAACAGAGATACTGTGCTCTGGTCAGAGAGCAGGGACACTGTGCGATGGTCAGGGAGCAGGGATACTGTGCGTTGGTCAGAGAGCAGGGACACTGTGCAATGGTCAGAGAGCAGGGACAGTGTGCGATGGTCAGGGAGCAGGGACACTGTGATTGTCAGCGAGCAGCGACATTGTCTGATGGACAGGGAGCAGGGACACTTTGCGATCATCAGAGAGCAGGGACACTTTGCGATGCTCAGGGAGCAGGGACACTGTTCGATTGTCAGTGAGCAGGGACTCTGTGCGATGGTCAGCAAGCAGGGACACTGTGCGATGATCAGTGAGCAGGGACACTGTGTATGATGATCAGGGAGCAGGGACACTGTGTGATGGTCAGAGAGCAGGGACACTGTGCGATGTTCAGAGAGCAGGGACACTGTGCGATGGTCAGAGAACAGGGACACTGTGCGATGGTCAGTTAGCAGGGAGACTGTGCGATGGTCAGAGAACAGGGACACTGTGCGATGGTCAGAGTGCAGGGGCACTGTGTGATGGTCAGGGTGCAGGGACACTGTGCGATGGTCAGGGAGCAGGGACACAGTGCGATGGTCAGAGAACAGGGACACTGTTCGATGGTCAGTGAGCAGGGACACTGTGCGATGTTCAGAGAGCAGCGACACTGCGATGGTCAGAGAACAGGGACCCTGTGCGATGGTCAGTTAGCAGGGAGACTGTGCGATGTTCAAAGAACAGGGACACTGTGCGATGGTCAGAGTGCAGGGGCACTGTGTGTTGGTCAGGGAGTAGGGACATTGTGCGATGGTCAGGGAGCAGGGACAGTGTGCGATGGTCATGGAGCAGGAACACTGTGTGATGGTCAGGGAGCAGGGATACTGTGCGCTGGCCAGAGAGCAGGGACACTGTGCAATGGTCAGAGAGCAGGGACAGTGTGCGATGGTCAGGGAGCAGGGACACTTTGCGATGGTCAGAGAGCAGGGACACTCTGCGATGCTTAGGGAGCAGGGACACTGTACGATGGTCAGAGAGCAGGGACACTGTGCGATGGTCAGAGAGCAGGACACTGGGCAATGGTCAGGGAGCAGGGACACTGTGCATGGTCAGAGAGCAGGGACACTGTGCATGGTAAGAGAGCAGGGACACTGTGCGATGGTCAGAGAGCAGGAACAGTGTGCGATTGTCAGAGAGCAGGGACACTGTGCGATGGTCATGGAGCAGGGATACTGTGCTCTGGTCAGAGAGCAGGGACACTGTGCGATGGTCAGGGAGCAGGGACACAGTGCGATGGTCAGTGAGCAGCGACACTGTGTGATGGTCAGGGAGCAGGGACACTGTGCGATGGTCAGAGAGCAGGGACACTGTGCGATGCTCAGGGAGCAGGGACACTGTGCGATGGTCAGCATGCAGGGGCACTGTGTGATGCTCAGGGTGCAGGGACACTGTGCGATGGTCAGAGAGCAGGGACACTGTGCGATAGTTAGGGAGCAGGGACACTGTGCGGTGGTCAGGGAGCAGTGACACTATGCGATGGTCAGGGTGCAGAGATACTGTGTGATGTTCAGGGAGCAGGGACACTGTGCGATGGTCAGAGAGCAGGGACACTGTGCGATGGTCAGGAAGCAGGAATAGTGTGCGATGGTCAGAGAGCAGGGACACTGTGCGATGGTCAGGGAGCAGGGATTCTGTGCTCTGGTCAGAGAGCAGGGACAGTGTGCGATGGTCAGGGAGCAGGGACACTGTGTGATGGTCAGCGATCAGCGACACTGTGTGATGGTCAGGGAGCACGGACACTTTGCGATCGTCAGAGAGCAGGGACACTTTGCGATGCTCAGGGAGCAGGGATACTGTGTGATGGTCAGAGAGCAGGGACACTGTGCGATGTTCAGAGAGCAGGGACACTGTGCGATGATCAGTGAGCAGGGACACTGTGTGATGATCAGGGAGCAGGGACACTGTGTGATGGTCGGAGAGCAGGGACACTGTGCGATGTTCAGAGAGCAGGGACACTGTGCGATGGTCAGTGAGCAGGGACACTGTGTGATGATCAGGGAGCAGGGACACTGTGTGATGGTCAGAGAGCAGGGACACTGTGCGATGGTCAGTTAGCAGGGAGACTGCGATGGTCAGGGAGCAGGGACAGTGTGCGATGGTAAGAGAGCAGGGACACTGTGCGATGGTCAGGGAGCAGGGACACTGTGCGATGGTCAGGGAGCAGGGACACAGTGCGATGGTCAGAGAACAGGGACACTGTTCGATGGTCAGTGAGCAGGGACACTGTGTGATGGTCAGCAAGCAGGGACACTGTGCGATGATCAGTGAGCAGGGACACTGTGTGATGATCAGGGAGCAGGGACACTGTGTGATGGTCAGAGAGCAGAGACACTGTGCAATGGTCAGAGAGCAGGGACAGTGTGCGATGATCAGGGAGCAGGGACACTGTGCGATGGTCAGCGAGCAGCGACACTGTGTGATGGTCAGGGAGCAGGGACACTGTGCGATGGTCAGAGAGCAGGGACACTTTGCGATGCTCAGGGAGCAGGGACACTGTGCGATGGTCAGAGTGCAGGGGCACTGTGTGATGGTCAGGGTGCAGGGACACTGTGCGATGGTCAGAGAGCAGGGACACTGTGCGATAGTTAGGGAGCAGGGACACTGTGCGGTGGTCAGGGAGCAGTGACACTATGCGATGGTCAGGGTGCAGAGATACTGTGCGATGTTCAGGGAGCAGAGACGCTGTGCGATAGTTAGGGAGCAGGGACACTGTGCGGTGGTCAGGGAGTAATGACACTGTGCGATGGTCAGAGAACAGGGACACTGTGATGGTCAGGGAGCAGGGACACTTAGATGGTCAGAGTGCAGGGACACTGTGCGATGGTCAGGGGGCAGGGACACTTAGATGGTCAGAGAGCAGGGACACTGCATGGTCAGAGAGCAGGGGCACTGTGCAATGGTCAGAGAGCAGGGACACTGTGCGATGGTCAGGGAGCAGTAATAGTGTGCGATGGTCAGGGAGCAGAGATACTGTGCTCTGGTCAGAGAGCAGGGACAATGTGCGATGGTCAGGGAGCAGGGATACTGTGCGCTGGTCAGAGAGCAGGGACACTGTGCAATGGTCAGAGAGCAGGGACAGTGTGCGATGGTCAGGGAGCAGGGACACTGTGATTGTCAGCGAGCAGCGACATTGTCTGATGGTCAGGGAGCAGGGACACTTTGCGATCATCATAGAGCAGGGACACTTTGCGATGCTCAGGGAGCAGGGACACTGTTCGATGGTCAGTGAGCAGGGACTCTGTGCGATGGTCAGCAAGCAGCGACACTGTGCGATGATCAGTGAGCAGGGACACTGTGTGATGATCAGGGAGCAGGGACACTGTGTGATGGTCAGAGAGCAGGGACACTGTGCGATGTTCAGAGAGCAGGGACACTGTGCGATGGTCAGAGAACAGGGACACTGTGCGATGGTCAGTTAGCAGGGAGACTGTGCGATGGTCAGAGAACAGGGACACAGTTCGATGGTCAGAGTGCAGGGGCACTGTGTGATGGTCAGGGTGCAGGGACACTGTGCGATGGTCAGGGAGCAGGGACACAGTGCGATGGTCAGAGAACAGGGACACTGTGCGATGGTCAGTGAGCAGGGACACTGTGCGATGTTCAGAGAGCAGGGACACTGCGATGGTCAGAGAACAGGGACCCTGTGCGATGGTCAGTTAGCAGGGAGACTGTGCGATGTTCAGAGAACAGGGACACCGTGCGATGTTCAGAGTGCAGGGGCACTGTGTGATGGTCAGGGTGCAGGGACACTGTGCGATGGTCAGGGAGCAGGGACATTGTGCGATGGTCAGGGAGCAGGGACAGTGTGCGATGGTCAGGGAGCAGGGACACTGTGCGATGGTCAGGGAGCAGGGATACTGTGCTATGGTCAGAGAGCAGGGACACTGTGCGATAGTCAGGGAGCAGGGATACTGTGCGCTGGTCAGAGAGCAGGGACACTGTGCAATGGTCAGAGAGCAGGGACAGTGTGCGATGGTCAGGGAGCAGGGATACTGTGCTATGGTCAGAGAGCAGGGACACTGTGCGATAGTCAGGGAGCAGGGATACTGTGCGCTGGTCAGAGAGCAGGGACACTGTGCAATGGTCAGAGAGCAGGGACAGTGTGCGATGGTCAGGGAGCAGGGACACTGTGCGATGGTCAGCGAGCAACGACACTGTGTGATAGTCAGGGAGCAGGGACACTTTGCGATGGTCAGAGAGCAGGGACACTCTGCGATGCTCAGGGAGCAGGGACACTGTGCGATGGTCAGAGAGCAGGGACACTGTGCGATGGTCAGAGAGCAGGACACTGGGCAATGGTCAGGGAGCAGGGACACTGTGCATGGTCAGCGAGCAGGGACACTGTGCGATGGTCAGAGAGCAGGAACAGTGTGTGATTGTCAGAGAGCAGGGACACTGTGCGATGGTCAGGGAGCAGGGATACTGTGCTCTGGTCAGAGAGCAGGGACACTGTGCGATAGTTAGGGAGCAGGGA
The DNA here is from genome assembly GCF_044704955.1 of Pristiophorus japonicus. Lineage (NCBI taxonomy): Eukaryota > Metazoa > Chordata > Chondrichthyes > Pristiophoridae > Pristiophorus > Pristiophorus japonicus. The sequence goes on along the minus strand of NC_091989.1, from coordinate 86,323,222 downwards.
CACTGTGCGGTGGTCAGGGAGCAGTGACACTATGCGATGGTCAGGGTGCAGAGATACTGTGCGATGTTCAGGGAGCAGGGACACTGTGCGATAGTTAGGGAATAGGGACACTGTGCGGTGGTCAGGGAGCAATGACACTGTGCGATGGTCAGAGAGCAGGGACACTGTGATGGTCAGGGAGCAGGGACACTTAGATGGTCAGAGTGCAGGGACACTGTGCGATGGTCAGCGGGCAGGGACACTTAGATGGTCAGAGAGCAGGGACACTGCATGGTCAGAGAGCAGGGACACTGTGCGGTGGTCAGGGAGCAGTGACACTATGCGATGGTCAGGGTGCAGAGATACTGTGCGATGTTCGGGGAGCAGGGACACTGTGCGATGGTCAGGGAGCAGGAATAGTGTGCGATGGTCAGAGAGCAGGGACACTGTGCGATGGTCAGGGAGCAGAGATACTGTGCTCTGGTCAGAGAGCAGGGACACTGTGCGATGGTCAGGGAGCAGGGATACTGTGCGCTGGTCAGAGAGCAGGGACACTGTGCAATGGTCAGAGAGCAGGGACAGTGTGCGATGGTCAGGGAGCAGGGACACTGTGATTGTCAGCGAGCAGCGACATTGTCTGATGGACAGGGAGCAGGGACACTTTGCGATCATCAGAGAGCAGGGACACTTTGCGATGCTCAGGGAGCAGGGACACTGTTCGATGGTCAGTGAGCAGGGACTCTGTGCGATGGTCAGCAAGCAGGGACACTGTGCGATGATCAGTGAGCAGGGACACTGTGTGATGATCAGGGAGCAGGGACACTGTGTGATGGTCAGAGAGCAGGGACACTGTGCGATGTTCAGAGAGCAGGGACACTGTGCGATGGTCAGAGAACAGGGACACTGTGCGATGGTCAGTTAGCAGGGAGACTGTGCGATGGTCAGAGAACAGGGACACTGTGCGATGGTCAGAGTGCAGGGGCACTGTGTGATGGTCAGGGTGCAGGGACACTGTGCGATGGTCAGGGAGCAGGGACACAGTGCGATGGTCAGAGAACAGGGACACTGTTCGATGGTCAGTGAGCAGGGACACTGTGCGATGTTCAGAGAGCAGCGACACTGCGATGGTCAGAGAACAGGGACCCTGTGCGATGGTCAGTTAGCAGGGAGACTGTGCGATGTTCAGAGAACAGGGACACTGTGCGATGGTCAGAGTGCAGGGGCACTGTGTGTTGGTCAGGGAGTAGGGACATTGTGCGATGGTCAGGGAGCAGGGACAGTGTGCGATGGTCAGGGAGCAGGGACACTGTGTGATGGTCAGGGAGCAGGGATACTGTGCGCTGGCCAGAGAGCAGGGACACTGTGCAATGGTCAGAGAGCAGGGACAGTGTGCGATGGTCAGGGAGCAGGGACACTGTGCGATGGTCAGCGAGCAACGACACTGTGTGATAGTCAGGGAGCAGGGACACTTTGCGATGGTCAGAGAGCAGGGACACTCTGCGATGCTTAGGGAGCAGGGACACTGTACGATGGTCAGAGAGCAGGGACACTGTGCGATGGTCAGAGAGCAGGACACTGGGCAATGGTCAGGGAGCAGGGACACTGTGCATGGTCAGAGAGCAGGGACACTGTGCATGGTAAGAGAGCAGGGACACTGTGCGATGGTCAGAGAGCAGGAACAGTGTGCGATTGTCAGAGAGCAGGGACACTGTGCGATGGTCATGGAGCAGGGATACTGTGCTCTGGTCAGAGAGCAGGGACACTGTGCGATGGTCAGGGAGCAGGGACACAGTGCGATGGTCAGCGAGCAGCGACACTGTGTGATGGTCAGGGAGCAGGGACACTGTGCGATGGTCAGAGAGCAGGGACACTTTGCGATGCTCAGGGAGCAGGGACACTGTGCGATGGTCAGCGTGCAGGGGCACTGTGTGATGCTCAGGGTGCAGGGACACTGTGCGATGGTCAGAGAGCAGGGACACTGTGCGATAGTTAGGGAGCAGGGACACTGTGCGGTGGTCAGGGAGCAGTGACACTATGCGATGGTCAGGGTGCAGAGATACTGTGTGATGTTCAGGGAGCAGGGACACTGTGCGATGGTCAGAGAGCAGGGACACTGTGCGATGGTCAGGGAGCAGGAATAGTGTGCGATGGTCAGAGAGCAGGGACACTGTGCGATGGTCAGGGAGCAGGGATTCTGTGCTCTGGTCAGAGAGCAGGGACAGTGTGCGATGGTCAGGGAGCAGGGACACTGTGTGATGGTCAGCGATCAGCGACACTGTGTGATGGTCAGGGAGCACGGACACTTTGCGATCGTCAGAGAGCAGGGACACTTTGCGATGCTCAGGGAGCAGGGATACTGTGTGATGGTCAGAGAGCAGGGACACTGTGCGATGTTCAGAGAGCAGGGACACTGTGCGATGATCAGTGAGCAGGGACACTGTGTGATGATCAGGGAGCAGGGACACTGTGTGATGGTCGGAGAGCAGGGACACTGTGCGATGTTCAGAGAGCAGGGACACTGTGCGATGGTCAGTGAGCAGGGACACTGTGTGATGATCAGGGAGCAGGGACACTGTGTGATGGTCAGAGAGCAGGGAAACTGTGCGATGGTCAGTTAGCAGGGAGACTGCGATGGTCAGGGAGCAGGGACACTGTGCGATGGTAAGAGAGCAGGGACACTGTGCGATGGTCAGGGAGCAGGGACACTGTGCGATGGTAAGAGAGCAGGGACACTGTGCGATGGTCAGGGAGCAGGGACACTGTGCGATGGTCAGGGAGCAGGGACACAGTGCGATGGTCAGAGAACAGGGACACTGTTCGATGGTCAGTGAGCAGGGACACTGTGCGATGGTCAGCAAGCAGGGACACTGTGCGATGATCAGTGAGCAGGGACACTGTGTGATGATCAGGGAGCAGGGACACTGTGTGATGGTCAGAGAGCAGAGACACTGTGCAATGGTCAGAGAGCAGGGACAGTGTGCGATGATCAGGGAGCAGGGACACTGTGCGATGGTCAGTGAACAGCGACACTGTGTGATGGTCAGGGAGCAGGGACACTGTGCGATGGTCAGAGAGCAGGGACACTTTGCGATGCTCAGGGAGCAGGGACACTGTGCGATGGTCAGAGTGCAGGGGCACTGTGTGATGGTCAGGGTGCAGGGACACTGTGCGATGGTCAGAGAGCAGGGACACTGTGCGATAGTTAGGGAGCAGGGACACTGTGCGGTGGTCAGGGAGCAGTGACACTATGCGATGGTCAGGGTGCAGAGATACTGTGCGATGTTCAGGGAGCAGGGACGCTGTGCGATAGTTCGGGAGCAGGGACACTGTGCGGTGGTCAGGGAACAATGACACTGTGCGATGGTCAGAGAGCAGGGACACTGTGATGGTCAGGGAGCAGGGACACTTAGATGGTCAGAGTGCAGGGACACTGTGCGATGGTCAGGGGGCAGGGACACTTAGATGGTCAGAGAGCAGGGACACTGCATGGTCAGAGAGCAGGGGCACTGTGCAATGGTCAGAGAGCAGGGACACTGTGCGATGGTCAGGGAGCAGTAATAGTGTGCGATGGTCAGGGAGCAGAGATACTGTGCTCTGGTCAGAGAGCAGGGACAATGTGCGATGGTCAGGGAGCAGGGATACTGTGCGCTGGTCAGAGAGCAGGGACACTGTGCAATGGTCAGAGAGCAGGGACAGTGTGCGATGGTCAGGGAGCAGGGACACTGTGATTGTCAGCGAGCAGCGACATTGTCTGATGGTCAGGGAGCAGGGACACTTTGCGATCATCAGAGAGCAGGGACACTTTGCGATGCTCAGGGAGCAGGGACACTGTTCGATGGTCAGTGAGCAGGGACTCTGTGCGATGGTCAGCAAGCAGGGACACTGTGCGATGATCAGTGGGCAGGGACACTGTGTGATGATCAGGGAGCAGGGACACTGTGTGATGGTCAGGGAGCAGGGATACTGTGCTCTGGTCAGAGAGCAGGGACACTGTGCGATAGTTAGGGAGCAGGGACACTGTGCGGTGGTCAGGGAGCAGTGACACTCTGCGATGGTCAGGGTGCAGAGATACTGTGCGATGTTCGGGGAGCAGGGACACTGTGCGATAGTTAGGGAGCAGGGACACTGTGCGGTGGTCAGGGAGCAATGACACTCTGCGATGGTCAGAGAGCAGGGACACTGTGATGGTCAGGGAGCAGGGACACTTAGATGGTCAGAGTGCAGCGACACTGTGCGATGGTCAGCGGGCAGGGACACTGTGCGATGATCAGTGAGCAGGGACACTGTGTGATGATCAGGGAGCAGGGACACTGTGTGATGATCAGAGAGCAGGGACACTGTGCGATGTTCAGAGAGCAGGGACACTGTGCGATGGTCAGAGAACAGGGACACTGTGCGATGGTCAGTTAGCAGGGAGACTGTGCGATGGTCAGAGAACAGGGACACAGTGCGATGGTCAGAGTGCAGGGGCACTGTGTGATGGTCAGGGTGCAGGGACACTGTGCGATGGTCAGGGAGCAGGGACACAGTGCGATGGTCAGAGAACAGGGACACTGTTCGATGTTCAGTGAGCAGGGACACTGTGCGATGTTCAGAGAGCAGGGACACTGTGCAATGGTCAGAGAGCAGGGACAGTGTGCGATGGTCAGGGAGCAGGGATACTGTGCTATGGTCAGAGAGCAGGGACACTGTGCGATAGTCAGGGAGCAGGGATACTGTGCGCTGGTCAGAGAGCAGGGACACTGTGCAATGGTCAGAGAGCAGGGACAGTGTGCGATGGTCAGGGAGCAGGGACACTGTGCGATGGTCAGCGAGCAACGACACTGTGTGATAGTCAGGGAGCAGGGACACTTTGCGATGGTCAGAGAGCAGGGACACTCTGCGATGCTCAGGGAGCAGGGACACTGTGCGATGGTCAGAGAGCAGGGACACTGTGCGATGGTCAGAGAGCAGGACACTGGGCAATGGTCAGTGAGCAGGGACACTGTGCATGGTCAGCGAGCAGGGACACTGTGCGATGGTCAGAGAGCAGGAACAGTGTGTGATTGTCAGAGAGCAGGGACACTGTGCGATGGTCAGGCAGCAGGGATACTGTGCTCTGGTCAGAGAGCAGGGACACTGTGCGATAGTTAGGGAGCAGGGACACTGTGCGGTGGTCAGGGAGCAGTGACACTATGCGATGGTCAGGGTGCAGAGATACTGTGCGATGTTCAGGGAGCAGGGACACTGTGCGATAGTTAGGGAATAGGGACACTGTGCGGTGGTCAGGGAGCAATGACACTGTGCGATGGTCAGAGAGCAGGGACACTGTGATGGTCAGGGAGCAGGGACACTTAGATGGTCAGAGTGCAGGGACACTGTGCGATGGTCAGCGGGCAGGGACACTTAGATGGTCAGAGAGCAGGGACACTGCATGGTCAGAGAGCAGGGACACTGTGCGGTGGTCAGGGAGCAGTGACACTATGCGATGGTCAGGGTGCAGAGATACTGTGCGATGTTCGGGGAGCAGGGACACTGTGCGATAGTTAGGGAGCAGGGACACTGTGCGGTGGTCAGGGAGCAGTGACACTATGCGATGGTCAGGGTGCAGAGATACTGTGCGATGTTCGGGGAGCAGGGACACTGTGCGATGGTCAGGGAGCAGGAATAGTGTGCGATGGTCAGGGAGCAGGGACACTGTGCGATGGTCAGGGAGCAGAGATACTGTGCTCTGGTCAGAGAGCAGGGACACTGTGCGATGGTCAGGGAGCAGGGATACTGTGCGCTGGTCAGAGAGCAGGGACACTGTGCAATGGTCAGAGAGCAGGGACAGTGTGCGATGGTCAGGGAGCAGGGACACTGTGATTGTCAGCGAGCAGCGACATTGTCTGATGGACAGGGAGCAGGGACACTTTGCGATCATCAGAGAGCAGGGACACTTTGCGATGCTCAGGGAGCAGGGACACTGTTCGATGGTCAGTGAGCAGGGACTCTGTGCGATGGTCAGCAAGCAGGGACACTGTGCGATGATCAGTGAGCAGGGACACTGTGTGATGATCAGGGAGCAGGGACACTGTGTGATGGTCAGAGAGCAGGGACACTGTGCGATGTTCAGAGAGCAGGGACACTGTGCGATGGTCAGAGAACAGGGACACTGTGCGATGGTCAGTTAGCAGGGAGACTGTGCGATAGTCAGAGAACAGGGACACTGTGCGATGGTCAGAGTGCAGGGGCACTGTGTGATGGTCAGGGTGCAGGGACACTGTGCGATGGTCAGGGAGCAGGGACACAGTGCGATGGTCAGAGAACAGGGACACTGTTCGATGGTCAGTGAGCAGGGACACTGTGCGATGTTCAGAGAGCAGCGACACTGCGATGGTCAGAGAACAGGGACCCTGTGCGATGGTCAGTTAGCAGGGAGACTGTGCGATGTTCAGAGAACAGGGACACTGTGCGATGGTCAGAGTGCAGGGGCACTGTGTGTTGGTCAGGGAGTAGGGACATTGTGCGATGGTCAGGGAGCAGGGACAGTGTGCGATGGTCAGGGAGCAGGGACACTGTGTGATGGTCAGGGAGCAGGGATACTGTGCGCTGGCCAGAGAGCAGGGACACTGTGCAATGGTCAGAGAGCAGGGACAGTGTGCGATGGTCAGGGAGCAGGGACACTGTGCGATGGTCAGCGAGCAACGACACTGTGTGATAGTCAGGGAGCAGGGACACTTTGCGATGGTCAAAGAGCAGGGACACTCTGCGATGCTTAGGGAGCAGGGACACTGTACGATGGTCAGAGAGCAGGGACACTGTGCGATGGTCAGAGAGCAGGACACTGGGCAATGGTCAGGGAGCAGGGACACTGTGCATGGTCAGAGAGCAGGGACACTGTGCATGGTAAGAGAGCAGGGACACTGTGCGATGGTCAGAGAGCAGGAACAGTGTGCGATTGTCAGAGAGCAGGGACACTGTGCGATGGTCATGGAGCAGGGATACTGTGCTCTGGTCAGAGAGCAGGGACACTGTGCGATGGTCAGGGAGCAGGGACACAGTGCGATGGTCAGCGAGCAGCGACACTGTGTGATGGTCTGGGAGCAGGGACACTGTGCGATGGTCAGAGAGCAGGGACACTTTGCGATGCTCAGGGAGCAGGGACACTGTGCGATGGTCAGCGTGCAGGGGCACTGTGTGATGCTCAGGGTGCAGGGACACTGTGCGATGGTCAGAGAGCAGGGACACTGTGCGATAGTTAGGGAGCAGGGACACTGTGCGGTGGTCAGGGAGCAGTGACACTATGTGATGGTCAGGGTGCAGAGATACTGTGTGATGTTCAGGGAGCAGGGACACTGTGCGATGGTCAGAGAGCAGGGACACTGTGCGATGGTCAGGGAGCAGGAATAGTGTGCGATGGTCAGAGAGCAGGGACACTGTGCGATGGTCAGGGAGCAGGGATTCTGTGCTCTGGTCAGAGAGCAGGGACAGTGTGCGATGGTCAGGGAGCAGGGACACTGTGTGATGGTCAGCGATCAGCGACACTGTGTGATGGTCAGGGAGCACGGACACTTTGCGATCGTCAGAGAGCAGGGACACTTTGCGATGCTCAGGGAGCAGGGATACTGTGTGATGGTCAGAGAGCAGGGACACTGTGCGATGTTCAGAGAGCAGGGACACTGTGCGATGATCAGTGAGCAGGGACACTGTGTGATGATCAGGGAGCAGGGACACTGTGTGATGGTCGGAGAGCAGGGACACTGTGCGATGTTCAGAGAGCAGGGACACTGTGCGATGGTCAGTGAGCAGGGACACTGTGTGATGATCAGGGAGCAGGGACACTGTGTGATGGTCAGAGAGCAGGGAAACTGTGCGATGGTCAGTTAGCAGGGAGACTGCGATGGTCAGGGAGCAGGGACACTGTGCGATGGTAAGAGAGCAGGGACACTGTGCGATGGTCAGGGAGCAGGGACACTGTGCGATGGTAAGAGAGCAGGGACACTGTGCGATGGTCAGGGAGCAGGGACACTGTGCGATGGTCAGGGAGCAGGGACACAGTGCGATGGTCAGAGAACAGGGACACTGTTCGATGGTCAGTGAGCAGGGACACTGTGCGATGGTCAGCAAGCAGGGACACTGTGCGATGATCAGTGAGCAGGGACACTGTGTGATGATCAGGGAGCAGGGACACTGTGTGATGGTCAGAGAGCAGAGACACTGTGCAATGGTCAGAGAGCAGGGACAGTGTGCGATGATCAGGGAGCAGGGACACTGTGCGATGGTCAGTGAACAGCGACACTGTGTGATGGTCAGGGAGCAGGGACACTGTGCGATGGTCAGAGAGCAGGGACACTTTGCGATGCTCAGGGAGCAGGGACACTGTGCGATGGTCAGAGTGCAGGGGCACTGTGTGATGGTCAGGGTGCAGGGACACTGTGCGATGGTCAGAGAGCAGGGACACTGTGCGATAGTTAGGGAGCAGGGACACTGTGCGGTGGTCAGGGAGCAGTGACACTATGCGATGGTCAGGGTGCAGAGATACTGTGCGATGTTCAGGGAGCAGGGACGCTGTGCGATAGTTCGGGAGCAGGGACACTGTGCGGTGGTCAGGGAACAATGACACTGTGCGATGGTCAGAGAGCAGGGACACTGTGATGGTCAGGGAGCAGGGACACTTAGATGGTCAGAGTGCAGGGACACTGTGCGATGGTCAGGGGGCAGGGACACTTAGATGGTCAGAGAGCAGGGACACTGCATGGTCAGAGAGCAGGGGCACTGTGCAATGGTCAGAGAGCAGGGACACTGTGCGATGGTCAGGGAGCAGTAATAGTGTGCGATGGTCAGGGAGCAGAGATACTGTGCTCTGGTCAGAGAGCAGGGACAATGTGCGATGGTCAGGGAGCAGGGATACTGTGCGCTGGTCAGAGAGCAGGGACACTGTGCAATGGTCAGAGAGCAGGGACAGTGTGCGATGGTCAGGGAGCAGGGACACTGTGATTGTCAGCGAGCAGCGACATTGTCTGATGGTCAGGGAGCAGGGACACTTTGCGATCATCAGAGAGCAGGGACACTTTGCGATGCTCAGGGAGCAGGGACACTGTTCGATGGTCAGTGAGCAGGGACTCTGTGCGATGGTCAGCAAGCAGGGACACTGTGCGATGATCAGTGGGCAGGGACACTGTGTGATGATCAGGGAGCAGGGACACTGTGTGATGGTCAGGGAGCAGGGATACTGTGCTCTGGTCAGAGAGCAGGGACACTGTGCGATAGTTAGGGAGCAGGGACACTGTGCGGTGGTCAGGGAGCAGTGACACTCTGCGATGGTCAGGGTGCAGAGATACTGTGCGATGTTCGGGGAGCAGGGACACTGTGCGATAGTTAGGGAGCAGGGACACTGTGCGGTGGTCAGGGAGCAATGACACTCTGCGATGGTCAGAGAGCAGGGACACTGTGATGGTCAGGGAGCAGGGACACTTAGATGGTCAGAGTGCAGCGACACTGTGCGATGGTCAGCGGGCAGGGACACTGTGCGATGATCAGTGAGCAGGGACACTGTGTGATGATCAGGGAGCAGGGACACTGTGTGATGATCAGAGAGCAGGGACACTGTGCGATGTTCAGAGAGCAGGGACACTGTGCGATGGTCAGAGAACAGGGACACTGTGCGATGGTCAGTTAGCAGGGAGACTGTGCGATGGTCAGAGAACAGGGACACAGTGCGATGGTCAGAGTGCAGGGGCACTGTGTGATGGTCAGGGTGCAGGGACACTGTGCGATGGTCAGGGAGCAGGGACACAGTGCGATGGTCAGAGAACAGGGACACTGTGCGATGGTCAGCGAGCAACGACACTGTTTGATAGTCAGGGAGCAGGGACACTTTGCGATGGTCAGAGAGCAGGGACACTCTGCGATGCTCAGGGAGCAGGGACACTGTGCGATGGTCAGAGAGCAGGGACACTGTGCGATAGTTAGGGAATAGGGACACTGTGCGGTGGTCAGGGAGCAATGACACTGTGCGATGGTCAGAGAGCAGGGACACTGTGCGATGGTCAGAGAGCAGGAACAGTGTGCGATGGTCAGGGAGGAGGGACACTGTGCGATGGTCAGCGAGCAACGACACTGTTTGATAGTCAGGGAGCAGGGACACTTTGCGATGGTCAGAGAGCAGGGACACTCTGCGATGCTCAGGGAGCAGGGACACTGTGCGATGGTCAGAGAGCAGGGACACTGTGCGATGGTCAGAGAGCAGGACACTGGGCAATGGTCAGGGAGCAGGGACACTGTGCATGGTCAGCGAGCAGGGACACTGTGCGATGGTCAGAGAGCAGGAACAGTGTGTGATTGTCAGAGAGCAGGGACACTGTGCGATGGTCAGGGAGCAGGGATACTGTGCTCTGGTCAGAGAGCAGGGACACTGTGCGATAGTTAGGGAGCAGGGACACTGTGCGGTGGTCAGGGAGCAGTGACACTATGCGATGGTCAGGGTGCAGAGATACTGTGCGATGTTCAGGGAGCAGGGACACTGTGCGATAGTTAGGGAATAGGGACACTGTGCGGTGGTCAGGGAGCAATGACACTCTGCGATGGTCAGAGAGCAGGGACACTGTGATGGTCAGGGAGCAGGGACACTTAGATGGTCAGAGTGCAGGGACACTGTGCGATGGTCACCGGGCAGGGACACTTAGATGGTCAGAGAGCAGGGACACTGCATGGTCAGAGAGCAGGGGCACTGTGCAATGGTCAGAGAGCAGGGACACTGTGCGATGGTCAGGGAGCAGGAATAGTGTGCGATGGTCAGAGAGCAGGGACACTGTGCGATGGTCAGGGAGCAGAGATACTGTGCTCTGGTCAGAGAGCAGGGACACTGTGCGATGGTCAGGGAGCAGGGACACAGTGCGATGGTCAGAGATCAGGGACACTGTTCGATGGTCAGTGAGCAGGGACACTGTGCGATGTTTAGAGAGCAGGGACACTGCGATGGTCAGAGAACAGGGACCCTGTGCGATGGTCAGTTAGCAGGGAGACTGTGCGATGTTCAGAGAACAGGGACACTTTGCGATGGTCAGAGTGCAGGGACACTCTGCGATGCTCAGGGAGCAGGGACACTGTGCGATGGTCAGAGAGCAGGGACACTGTGCAATGGTCAGAGAGCAGGGACACTGTGCGTTGGTCAGAGAGCAGGAACAGTGTGTGATTGTCAGAGAGCAGGGAAACTGTGCGATGGTCAGGGAGCAGGGACACTATGCGATGGTCAGCGAGCAACGACACTGTGTGATAGTCAGGGAGCAGATACACTTTGCGATGGTCAGAGAGCAGGGACACTCTGCGATGCTCAGGGAGCAGGGACACTGTGCGATGGTCAGAGAGCAGGGACACTGTGCGATGGTCAGAGAGCAGGAACAGTGTGTGATTGTCAGAAAGCAGGGACACTGTGCGATGGTCAGGGAGCAGGGATACTGTGCTCTGGTCAGAGAGCAGGGACACTATGCGATGGTCAGGGTGCAGAGATACTGTGCGATGTTCAGGGAGCAGGGACGCTGTGCGATAGTTCGGGAGCAGGGACACTGTGCGGTGGTCAGGGAGCAATGACACTGTGCGATGGTCAGAGAGTAGGGACACTGTGATGGTCAGGGAGCAGGGACACTTAGATGGTCAGAGTGCAGGGACACTGTGCGATGGTCAGGGGGCAGGGACACTTCGATGGTCAGAGAGCAGGGACACTGCATGGTCAGAGAGCAGGGGCACTGTGCAATGGTCAGAGAGCAGGGACACTGTGCGATGGTCAGGGAGCAGTAATAGTGTGCGATGGTCAGGGAGCAGAGATACTGTGCTCTGGTCAGAGAGCAGGGACAATGTGCGATGGTCAGGGAGCAGGGATACTGTGCGCTGGTCAGAGAGCAGGGACACTGTGCAATGGTCAGAGAGCAGGGACAGTGTGCGATGGTCAGGGAGCAGGGACACTGTGATTGTCAGCGAGCAGCGACATTGTCTGATGGTCAGGGAGCAGGGACACTTTGCGATCATCAGAGAGCAGGGACACTTTGCGATGCTCAGGGAGCAGGGACACTGTTCGATGGTCAGTGAGCAGGGACTCTGTGCGATGGTCAGCAAGCAGGGACACTGTGCGATGATCAGTGAGCAGGGACACTGTGTGATGATCAGGGAGCAGGGACACTGTGTGATGGTCAGAGAGCAGGGACACTGTGCGATGTTCAGAGAGCAGGGACACTGTGCGATGGTCAGAGAACAGGGACACTGTGTGATGGTCAGTTAGCAGGGAGACTGTGCGATGGTCAGAGAACAGGGACACAGTGCGATGGTCAGAGTGCAGGGGCACTGTGTGATGGTCAGTGTGCAGGGACACTGTGCGATGGTCAGGGAGCAGGGACACAGTGCGATGGTCAGAGAACAGGGACACTGTTCGATGTTCAGTGAGCAGGGACACTGTGCGATGTTCAGAGAGCAGGGACACTGCGATGGTCAGAGAACAGGGACCCTGTGCGATGGTCAGTTAGCAGGGAGACTGTGCGATGTTCAGAGAACAGGGACACTGTGCGATGGTCAGAGTGCAGGGGCACTGTGTGATGGTCAGGGTGCAGGGACACTGTGCGATGGTCAGGGAGCAGGGACATTGTGCGATGGTCAGGGAGCAGGGACAGTGTGCGATGGTCAGGGAGCAGGGACACTGTGCGATGGTCAGGGAGCAGGGATACTGTGCTATGGTCAGAGAGCAGGGACACTATGCGATAGTCAGGGAGCAGGGATACTGTGCGCTGGTCAGAGAGCAGGGACACTGTGCAATGGTCAGAGAGCAGGGACAGTGTGCGATGGTCAGGGAGCAGGGACACTGTGCGATGGTCAGCGAGCAGGGACACTGTGCGATGGTCAGAGAGCAGGAACAGTGTGTGATTGTCAGAAAGCAGGGACACTGTGCGATGGTCAGGGAGCAGGGATACTGTGCTCTGGTCAGAGAGCAGGGACACTATGCGATGGTCAGGGTGCAGAGATACTGTGCGATGTTCAGGGAGCAGGGACGCTGTGCGATAGTTCGGGAGCAGGGACACTGTGCGGTGGTCAGGGAGCAATGACACTGTGCGATGGTCAGAGAGTAGGGACACTGTGATGGTCAGGGAGCAGGGACACTTAGATGGTCAGAGTGCAGGGACACTGTGCGATGGTCAGGGGGCAGGGACACTTCGATGGTCAGAGAGCAGGGACACTGCATGGTCAGAGAGCAGGGGCACTGTGCAATGGTCAGAGAGCAGGGACACTGTGCGATGGTCAGGGAGCAGTAATAGTGTGCGATGGTCAGGGAGCAGAGATACTGTGCTCTGGTCAGAGAGCAGGGACAATGTGCGATGGTCAGGGAGCAGGGATACTGTGCGCTGGTCAGAGAGCAGGGACACTGTGCAATGGTCAGAGAGCAGGGACAGTGTGCGATGGTCAGGGAGCAGGGACACTGTGATTGTCAGCGAGCAGCGACATTGTCTGATGGTCAGGGAGCAGGGACACTTTGCGATCATCAGAGAGCAGGGACACTTTGCGATGCTCAGGGAGCAGGGACACTGTTCGATGGTCAGTGAGCAGGGACTCTGTGCGATGGTCAGCAAGCAGGGACACTGTGCGATGATCAGTGAGCAGGGACACTGTGTGATGATCAGGGAGCAGGGACACTGTGTGATGGTCAGAGAGCAGGGACACTGTGCGATGTTCAGAGAGCAGGGACACTGTGCGATGGTCAGAGAACAGGGACACTGTGTGATGGTCAGTTAGCAGGGAGACTGTGCGATGGTCAGAGAACAGGGACACAGTGCGATGGTCAGAGTGCAGGGGCACTGTGTGATGGTCAGGGTGCAGGGACACTGTGCGATGGTCAGGGAGCAGGGACACAGTGCGATGGTCAGAGAACAGGGACACTGTTCGATGTTCAGTGAGCAGGGACACTGTGCGATGTTCAGAGAGCAGGGACACTGCGATGGTCAGAGAACAGGGACCCTGTGCGATGGTCAGTTAGCAGGGAGACTGTGCGATGTTCAGAGAACAGGGACACTGTGCGATGGTCAGAGTGCAGGGGCACTGTGTGATGGTCAGGGTGCAGGGACACTGTGCGATGGTCAGGGAGCAGGGACATTGTGCGATGGTCAGGGAGCAGGGACAGTGTGCGATGGTCAGGGAGCAGGGACACTGTGCGATGGTCAGGGAGCAGGGATACTGTGCTATGGTCAGAGAGCAGGGACACTATGCGATAGTCAGGGAGCAGGGATACTGTGCGCTGGTCAGAGAGCAGGGACACTGTGCAATGGTCAGAGAGCAGGGACAGTGTGCGATGGTCAGGGAGCAGGGACACTGTGCGATGGTCAGCGAGCAACGACACTGTGTGATAGTCAGGGAGCAGGGACACTTTGCGATGGTCAGAGAGCAGGGACACTCTGCGATGCTCAGGGAGCAGGGACACTGTGCGATGGTCAGAGAGCAGGGACACTGTGCGATGTTCAGAGAGCAGGGACACTGCGATGGTCAGAGAACAGGGATACTGTGCTCTGGTCAGAGAGCAGGGACACTGTGCGATGGTCAGGGAGCAGGGATACTGTGCTCTGGTCAGAGAGCAGGGACACTGTGCGATAGTTAGGGAGCAGGGACACTGTGCGGTGGTCAGGGAGCAGTGACACTATGCGATGGTCAGGGTGCAGAGATACTGTGCGATGTTCAGGGAGCAGGGACACTGTGCGATAGTTAGGGAATAGGGACACTGTGCGGTGGTCAGGGAGCAATGACACTGTGCGATGGTCAGAGAGCAGGGACACTGTGATGGTCAGGGAGCAGGGACACTTAGATGGTCAGAGTGCAGGGACACTGTGCGATGGTCAGCGGGCAGGGACACTTAGATGGTCAGAGAGCAGGGACACTGCATGGTCAGAGAGCAGGGGCACTGTGCAATGGTCAGAGAGCAGGGACACTGTGCGATGGTCAGGGAGCAGGAATAGTGTGCGATGGTCAGAGAGCAGGGACACTGTGCGATGGTCAGGGAGCAGAGATACTGTGCTCTGGTCAGAGAGCAGGGACACTGTGCGATGGTCAGGGAGCAGGGAAACAGTGCGATGGTCAGAGATCAGGGACACTGTTCGATGGTCAGTGAGCAGGGACACTGTGCGATGTTCAGAGAGCAGGGACACTGCGATGGTCAGAGAACAGGGACCCTGTGCGATGGTCAGTTAGCAGGGACACTGTGCGATGGTCAGAGTGCAGGGACACTCTGCGATGCTCAGGGAGCAGGGACACTGTGCGATGGTCAGAGAGCAGGGACACTGTGCAATGGTCAGAGAGCAGGGACACTGTGCGTTGGTCAGAGAGCAGGAACAGTGTGTGATTGTCAGAGAGCAGGGAAACTGTGCGATGGTCAGAGATCAGGGACACTGTGCGATGGTCAGCGAGCAACGACACTGTGTGATAGTCAGGGAGCAGATACACTTTGCGATGGTCAGAGAGCAGGGACACTCTGTGATGCTCAGGGAGCAGGGACACTGTGCGATGGTCAGAGAGCAGGGACACTGTGCGATGGTCAGAGAGCAGGAACAGTGTGTGATTGTCAGAGAGCAGGGACACTGTGCGATGGTCAGGGAGCAGGGATACTGTGCTCTGGTCAGAGAGCAGGGACACTGTGCGATAGTTAGGGAGCAGGGACACTGTGCGGTGGTCAGGGAGCAGTGACACTCTGCGATGGTCAGGGTGCAGAGATACTGTGCGATGTTCGGGGAGCAGGGACACTGTGCGATAGTTAGGGAGCAGGGACACTGTGCGGTGGTCAGGGAGCAATGACACTCTGCGATGGTCAGAGAGCAGGGACACTGTGATGGTCAGGGAGCAGGGACACTTAGATGGTCAGAGTGCAGCGACACTGTGCGATGGTCAGCGGGCAGGGACACTTAGATGGTCAGAGAGCAGGGACACTGCATGGTCAGAGAGCAGGGGCACTGTGCAATGGTCAGAGAGCAGGGACACTGTGCGATGGTCAGGGAGCAGGAATAGTGTGCGATGGTCAGAGAGCAGGGACACTGTGCTCTGGTCAGGGAGCAGAGATACTGTGCTCTGGTCAGAGAGCAGGGACACTGTGCGATGGTCAGGGAGCAGGGACACAGTGCGATGGTCAGAGATCAGGGACACTGTTCGATGGTCAGTGAGCAGGGACACTGTGCGATGTTCAGAGAGCAGGGACACTGCGATGGTCAGAGAACAGGGACCCTGTGCGATGGTCAGTTAGCAGGGAGACTGTGCGATGTTCAGAGAACAGGGACACTGTGCGATGGTCAGAGTGCAGGGACACTCTGCGATGCTCAGGGAGCAGGGACACTGTGCGATGGTCAGAGAGCAGGGACACTGTGCAATGGTCAGAGAGCAGGGACACTGTGCGTTGGTCAGAGAGCAGGAACAGTGTGTGATTGTCAGAGAGCAGGGAAACTGTGCGATGGTCAGGGAGCAGGGACACTGTGCGATGGTCAGCGAGCAACGACACTGTGTGATAGTCAGGGAGCAGATACACTTTGCGATGGTCAGAGAGCAGGGACACTCTGCGATGCTCAGGGAGCAGGGACACTGTGCGATGGTCAGAGAGCAGGGACACTGTGCGATGGTCAGAGAGCAGGAACAGTGTGTGATTGTCAGAGAGCAGGGACACTGTGCGATGGTCAGGGAGCAGGGATACTGTGCTCTGGTCAGAGAGCAGGGACACTGTGCGATAGTTAGGGAGCAGGGACACTGTGCGGTGGTCAGGGAGCAGTGACACTCTGCGATGGTCAGGGTGCAGAGATACTGTGCGATGTTCGGGGAGCAGGGACACTGTGCGATAGTTCGGGAGCAGGGACACTGTGCGGTGGTTAGGGAGTAATGACACTCTGCGATGGTCAGAGAGCAGGGACACTGTGATGGTCAGGGAGCAGGGACACTTAGATGGTCAGAGTGCAGCGACACTGTGCGATGGTCAGCGGGCAGGGACACTTAGATGGTCAGAGAGCAGGGACACTGCATGGTCAGAGAGCAGGGGCACTGTGCAATGGTCAGAGAGCAGGGACACTGTGCGATGGTCAGGGAGCAGGAATAGTGTGCGATGGTCAGAGAGCAGGGACACTGTGCTCTGGTCAGGGAGCAGAGATACTGTGCTCTGGTCAGAGAGCAGGGAGACTGTGCGATGTTCAGAGAACAGGGACACTGTGCGATGGTCAGAGTGCAGGGACACTCTGCGATGCTCAGGGAGCAGGGACACTGTGCGATGGTCAGAGAGCAGGGACACTGTGCAATGGTCAGAGAGCAGGGACACTGTGCGTTGGTCAGAGAGCAGGAACAGTGTGTGATTGTCAGAGAGCAGGGAAACTGTGCGATGGTCAGGGAGCAGGGACACTGTGCGATGGTCAGCGAGCAACGACACTGTGTGATAGTCAGGGAGCAGATACACTTTGCGATGGTCAGAGAGCAGGGACACTCTGCGATGCTCAGGGAGCAGGGACACTGTGCGATGGTCAGAGAGCAGGGACACTGTGCGATGGTCAGAGAGCAGGAACAGTGTGTGATTGTCAGAGAGCAGGGACACTGTGCGATGGTCAGGGAGCAGGGATACTGTGCTCTGGTCAGAGAGCAGGGACACTGTGCGATAGTTAGGGAGCAGGGACACTGTGCGGTGGTCAGGGAGCAGTGACACTCTGCGATGGTCAGGGTGCAGAGATACTGTGCGATGTTCGGGGAGCAGGGACACTGTGCGATAGTTAGGGAGCAGGGACACTGTGCGGTGGTCAGGGAGCAATGACACTGTGCGATGGTCAGAGAGCAGGGACACTGTGATGGTCAGGGAGCAGGGACACTTAGATGGTCAGAGTGCAGCGACACTGTGCGATGGTCAGCGGGCAGGGACACTTAGATGGTCAGAGAGCAGGGACACTGCATGGTCAGAGAGCAGGGGCACTGTGCAATGGTCAGAGAGCAGGGACACTGTGCGATGGTCAGGGAGCAGGAATAGTGTGCGATGGTCAGAGAGCAGGGACACTGTGCTCTGGTCAGGGAGCAGAGATACTGTGCTCTGGTCAGAGAGCAGGGACACTATGCGATGGTCAGGGAGCAGGGATACTGTGCGCTGGTCAGAGAGCAGGGACACTGTGCAATGGTCAGAGAGCAGGGACAGTGTGCGATGGTCAGGGAGCAGGGACACTGTGATTGTCAGCGAGCAGCGACATTGTCTGATGGTCAGGGAGCAGGGACACTTTGCGATCATCAGAGAGCAGGGACACTTTGCGATGCTCAGGGAGCAGGGACACTGTTCGATGGTCAGTGAGCAGGGACTTTGTGCGATGGTCAGCAAGCAGGGACACTGTGCGATGATCAGTGAGCAGGGACACTGTGTGATGATCAGGGAGCAGGGACACTGTGTGATGGTCAGAGAGCAGGGACACTGCGATGTTCAGAGAGCAGGGACACTGTGCGATGGTCAGAGAACAGGGACACTGTGCGATGGTCAGTTAGCAGGGAGACTGTGCGATGGTCAGAGAACAGGGACACTGTGCGATGGTCAGTTAGCAGGGAGACTGTGCGATGGTCAGAGAACAGGGACACTGTGCGATGGTCAGAGTGCAGGGGCACTGTGTGATGGTCAGGGTGCAGGGACACTGTGCGATGGTCAGGGAGCAGGGACACTGTGCATGGTCAGCGAGCAGGGACACTGTGCGATGGTCAGAGAGCAGGAACAGTGTGTGATTGTCAGAGAGCAGGGACACTGTGCGATGGTCAGGGAGCAGGGATACTGTGCTCTGGTCAGAGAGCAGGGACACTGTGCGATAGTTAGGGAGCAGGGACACTGTGCGGTGGTCAGGGAGCAGTGACACTATGCGATGGTCAGGGTGCAGAGATACTGTGCGATGTTCAGGGAGCAGGGACACTGTGCGATTGTTAGGGAATTGGGACACTGTGCGGTGGTCAGGGAGCAATGACACTGTGCGATGGTCAGAGAGCAGGGACACTGTGATGGTCAGGGAGCAGGGACACTTAGATGGTCAGAGTGCAGGGACACTGTGCGATGGTCAGCGGGCAGGGACACTTAGATGGTCAGAGAGCAGGGACACTGCATGGTCAGAGAGCAGGGGCACTGTGCAATGGTCAGAGAGCAGGGACAGTGTGCGATGGTCAGGGAGCAGGAATAGTGTGCGATGGTCAGAGAGCAGGGACACTGTGCGATGGTCAGGGAGCAGAGATACTGTGCTCTGGTCAGAGAGCAGGGACACTGTGCGATGGTCAGGGAGCAGGGACACAGTGCGATGGTCAGAGATCAGGGACACTGTTCGATGGTCAGTGAGCAGGGACACTGTGCGATGTTTAGAGAGCAGGGACACTGCGATGGTCAGAGAACAGGGACCCTGTGCGATGGTCAGTTAGCAGGGAGACTGTGCGATGTTCAGAGAACAGGGACACTTTGCGATGGTCAGAGTGCAGGGACACTCTGCGATGCTCAGGGAGCAGGGACACTGTGCGATGGTCAGAGAGCAAGGACACTGTGCAATGGTCAGAGAGCAGGGACACTGTGCGTTGGTCAGAGAGCAGGAACAGTGTGTGATTGTCAGAGAGCAGGGAAACTGTGCGATGGTCAGGGAGCAGGGACACTGTGCGATGGTCAGCGAGCAACGACACTGTGTGATAGTCAGGGAGCAGATACACTTTGCGATGGTCAGAGAGCAGGGACACTCTGCGATGCTCAGGGAGCAGGGACACTGTGCGATGGTCAGAGAGCAGGGACACTGTGCGATGGTCAGAGAGCAGGAACAGTGTGTGATTGTCAGAGAGCAGGGACACTGTGCGATGGTCAGGGAGCAGGGATACTGTGCTCTGGTCAGAGAGCAGGGACACTATGCGATGGTCAGGGTGCAGAGATACTGTGCGATGTTCAGGGAGCAGGGACGCTGTGCGATAGTTCGGGAGCAGGGACACTGTGCGGTGGTCAGGGAGCAATGACACTGTGCGATGGTCAGAGAGTAGGGACACTGTGATGGTCAGGGAGCAGGGACACTTAGATGGTCAGAGTGCAGGGACACTGTGCGATGGTCAGGGGGCAGGGACACTTAGATGGTCAGAGAGCAGGGACACTGCATGGTCAGAGAGCAGGGGCACTGTGCAATGGTCAGAGAGCAGGGACACTGTGCGATGGTCAGGGAGCAGTAATAGTGTGCGATGGTCAGGGAGCAGAGATACTGTGCTCTGGTCAGAGAGCAGGGACAATGTGCGATGGTCAGGGAGCAGGGATACTGTGCGCTGGTCAGAGAGAAGGGACACTGTGCAATGGTCAGAGAGCAGGGACAGTGTGCGATGGTCAGGGAGCAGGGACACTGTGATTGTCAGCGAGCAGCGACATTGTCTGATGGTCAGGGAGCAGGGACACTTTGCGATCATCAGAGAGCAGGGACACTTTGCGATGCTCAGGGAGCAGGGACACTGTTCGATGGTCAGTGAGCAGGGACTCTGTGCGATGGTCAGCAAGCAGGGACACTGTGCGATGATCAGTGGGCAGGGACACTGTGTGATGATCAGGGAGCAGGGACACTGTGTGATGGTCAGGGAGCAGGGATACTGTGCTCTGGTCAGAGAGCAGGGACACTGTGCGATAGTTAGGGAGCAGGGACACTGTGCGGTGGTCAGGGAGCAGTGACACTCTGCGATGGTCAGGGTGCAGAGATACTGTGCGATGTTCGGGGAGCAGGGACACTGTGCGATAGTTAGGGAGCAGGGACACTGTGCGGTGGTCAGGGAGCAATGACACTGTGCGATGGTCAGAGAGCAGGGACACTGTGATGGTCAGGGAGCAGGGACACTTAGATGGTCAGAGTGCAGCGACACTGTGCGATGGTCAGCGGGCAGGGACACTTAGATGGTCAGAGAGCAGGGACACTGCATGGTCAGAGAGCAGGGGCACTGTGCAATGGTCAGAGAGCAGGGACACTGTGCGATGGTCAGGGAGCAGGAATAGTGTGCGATGGTCAGAGAGCAGGGACACTGTGCTCTGGTCAGGGAGCAGAGATACTGTGCTCTGGTCAGAGAGCAGGGACACTGTGCGATGGTCAGGGAGCAGGGACACAGTGCGATGGTCAGAGATCAGGGACACTGTTCGATGGTCAGTGAGCAGGGACACTGTGCGATGTTCAGAGAGCAGGGACACTGCGATGGTCAGAGAACAGGGACCCTGTGCGATGGTCAGTTAGCAGGGAGACTGTGCGATGTTCAGAGAACAGGGACACTGTGCGATGGTCAGAGTGCAGGGACACTCTGCGATGCTCAGGGAGCAGGGACACTGTGCGATGGTCAGAGAGCAGGGACACTGTGCAATGGTCAGAGAGCAGGGACACTGTGCGTTGGTCAGAGAGCAGGAACAGTGTGTGATTGTCAGAGAGCAGGGAAACTGTGCGATGGTCAGGGAGCAGGGACACTGTGCGATGGTCAGCGAGCAACGACACTGTGTGATAGTCAGGGAGCAGATACACTTTGCGATGGTCAGAGAGCAGGGACACTCTGCGATGCTCAGGGAGCAGGGACACTGTGCGATGGTCAGAGAGCAGGGACACTGTGCGATGGTCAGAGAGCAGGAACAGTGTGTGATTGTCAGAGAGCAGGGACACTGTGCGATGGTCAGGGAGCAGGGATACTGTGCTCTGGTCAGAGAGCAGGGACACTGTGCGATAGTTAGGGAGCAGGGACACTGTGCGGTGGTCAGGGAGCAGTGACACTCTGCGATGGTCAGGGTGCAGAGATACTGTGCGATGTTCGGGGAGCAGGGACACTGTGCGATAGTTAGGGAGCAGGGACACTGTGCGGTGGTCAGGGAGCAATGACACTGTGCGATGGTCAGAGAGCAGGGACACTGTGATGGTCAGGGAGCAGGGACACTTAGATGGTCAGAGTGCAGCGACACTGTGCGATGGTCAGCGGGCAGGGACACTTAGATGGTCAGAGAGCAGGGACACTGCATGGTCAGAGAGCAGGGGCACTGTGCAATGGTCAGAGAGCTGGGACACTGTGCGATGGTCAGGGAGCAGGAATAGTGTGCGATGGTCAGAGAGCAGGGACACTGTGCTCTGGTCAGGGAGCAGAGATACTGTGCTCTGGTCAGAGAGCAGGGACACTGTGCGATGGTCAGGGAGCAGGGATACTGTGCGCTGGTCAGAGAGCAGGGACACTGTGCAATGGTCAGAGAGCAGGGACAGTGTGCGATGGTCAGGGAGCAGGGACACTGTGATTGTCAGCGAGCAGCGACATTGTCTGATGGTCAGGGAGCAGGGACACTTTGCGATCATCAGAGAGCAGGGACACTTTGCGATGCTCAGGGAGCAGGGACACTGTTCGATGGTCAGTGAGCAGGGACTTTGTGCGATGGTCAGCAAGCAGGGACACTGTGCGATGATCAGTGAGCAGGGACACTGTGTGATGATCAGGGAGCAGGGACACTGTGTGATGGTCAGAGAGCAGGGACACTGCGATGTTCAGAGAGCAGGGACACTGTGCGATGGTCAGAGAACAGGGACACTGTGCGATGGTCAGTTAGCAGGGAGACTGTGCGATGGTCAGAGAACAGGGACACTGTGCGATGGTCAGTTAGCAGGGAGACTGTGCGATGGTCAGAGAACAGGGACACTGTGCGATGGTCAGAGTGCAGGGGCACTGTGTGATGGTCAGGGTGCAGGGACACTGTGCGATGGTCAGGGAGCAGGGACACTGTGCATGGTCAGCGAGCAGGGACACTGTGCGATGGTCAGAGAGCAGGAACAGTGTGTGATTGTCAGAGAGCAGGGACACTGTGCGATGGTCAGGGAGCAGGGATACTGTGCTCTGGTCAGAGAGCAGGGACACTGTGCGATAGTTAGGGAGCAGGGACACTGTGCGGTGGTCAGGGAGCAGTGACACTATGCGATGGTCAGGGTGCAGAGATACTGTGCGATGTTCAGGGAGCAGGGACACTGTGCGATAGTTAGGGAATAGGGACACTGTGCGGTGGTCAGGGAGCAATGACACTGTGCGATGGTCAGAGAGCAGGGACACTGTGATGGTCAGGGAGCAGGGACACTTAGATGGTCAGAGTGCAGGGACACTGTGCGATGGTCAGCGGGCAGGGACATTTAGATGGTCAGAGAGCAGGGACACTGCATGGTCAGAGAGCAGGGGCACTGTGCAATGGTCAGAGAGCAGGGACACTGTGCGATGGTCAGGGAGCAGGAATAGTGTGCGATGGTCAGAGAGCAGGGACACTGTGCTCTGGTCAGGGAGCAGAGATACTGTGCTCTGGTCAGAGAGCAGGGACACTGTGCGATGGTCAGGGAGCAGGGACACAGTGCGATGGTCAGAGATCAGGGACACTGTTCGATGGTCAGTGAGCAGGGACACTGTGCGATGTTCAGAGAGCAGGGACACTGCGATGGTCAGAGAACAGGGACCCTGTGCGATGGTCAGTTAGCAGGGAGACTGTGCGATGTTCAGAGAACAGGGACACTGTGCGATGGTCAGAGTGCAGGGACACTCTGCGATGCTCAGGGAGCAGGGACACTGTGCGATGGTCAGAGAGCAGGAACAGTGTGTGATTGTCAGAGAGCAGGGAAACTGTGCGATGGTCAGGGAGCAGGGACACTGTGCGATGGTCAGCGAGCAACGACACTGTGTGTTAGTCAGGGAGCAGATACACTTTGCGATGGTCAGAGAGCAGGGACACTCTGCGATGCTCAGGGAGCAGGGACACTGTGCGATGGTCAGAGAGCAGGGACACTGTGCGTTGGTCAGAGAGCAGGAACAGTGTGTGATTGTCAGAGAGCAGGGAAACTGTGCGATGGTCAGGGAGCAGGGACACTGTGCGATGGTCAGCGAGCAACGACACTGTGTGATAGTCAGGGAGCAGATACACTTTGCGATGGTCAGAGAGCAGGGACACTCTGCGATGCTCAGGGAGCAGGGACACTGTGCGATGGTCAGAGAGCAGGGACACTGTGCGATGGTCAGAGAGCAGGAACAGTGTGTGATTGTCAGAGAGCAGGGACACTGTGCGATGGTCAGGGAGCAGGGATACTGTGCTCTGGTCAGAGAGCAGGGACACTGTGCGATAGTTAGGGAGCAGGGACACTGTGCGGTGGTCAGGGAGCAGTGACACTCTGCGATGGTCAGGGTGCAGAGATACTGTGCGATGTTCGGGGAGCAGGGACACTGTGCGATAGTTAGGGAGCAGGGACACTGTGCGGTGGTCAGGGAGCAATGACACTGTGCGATGGTCAGAGAGCAGGGACACTGTGATGGTCAGGGAGCAGGGACACTTAGATGGTCAGAGTGCAGCGACACTGTGCGATGGTCAGCGGGCAGGGACACTTAGATGGTCAGAGAGCAGGGACACTGCATGGTCAGAGAGCAGGGGCACTGTGCAATGGTCAGAGAGCAGGGACACTGTGCGATGGTCAGGGAGCAGGAATAGTGTGCGATGGTCAGAGAGCAGGGACACTGTGCTCTGGTCAGGGAGCAGAGATACTGTGCTCTGGTCAGAGAGCAGGGACACTGTGCGATGGTCAGGGAGCAGGGATACTGTGCGCTGGTCAGAGAGCAGGGACACTGTGCAATGGTCAGAGAGCAGGGACAGTGTGCGATGGTCAGGGAGCAGGGACACTGTGATTGTCAGCGAGCAGCGACATTGTCTGATGGTCAGGGAGCAGGGACACTTTGCGATCATCAGAGAGCAGGGACACTTTGCGATGCTCAGGGAGCAGGGACACTGTTCGATGGTCAGTGAGCAGGGACTTTGTGCGATGGTCAGCAAGCAGGGACACTGTGCGATGATCAGTGAGCAGGGACACTGTGTGATGATCAGGGAGCAGGGATACTGTGCTCTGGTCAGAGAGCAGGGACACTGTGCGATAGTTAGGGAGCAGGGACACTGTGCGGTGGTCAGGGAGCAGTGACACTCTGCGATGGTCAGGGTGCAGAGATACTGTGCGATGTTCGGGGAGCAGGGACACTGTGCGATAGTTAGGGAGCAGGGACACTGTGCGGTGGTCAGGGAGCAATGACACTCTGCGATGGTCAGAGAGCAGGGACACTGTGATGGTCAGGGAGCAGGGACACTTAGATGGTCAGAGTGCAGCGACACTGTGCGATGGTCAGCGGGCAGGGACACTTAGATGGTCAGAGAGCAGGGACACTGCATGGTCAGAGAGCAGGGGCACTGTGCAATGGTCAGAGAGCAGGGACACTGTGCGATGGTCAGGGAGCAGGAATAGTGTGCGATGGTCAGAGAGCAGGGACACTGTGCTCTGGTCAGGGAGCAGAGATACTGTGCTCTGGTCAGAGCGCAGGGACACTGTGCGATGGTCAGGGAGCAGGGACACAGTGCGATGGTCAGAGATCAGGGACACTGTTCGATGGTCAGTGAGCAGGGACACTGTGCGATGTTCAGAGAGCAGGGACACTGCGATGGTCAGAGAACAGGGACCCTGTGCGATGGTCAGTTAGCAGGGAGACTGTGCGATGTTCAGAGAACAGGGACACTGTGCGATGGTCAGAGTGCAGGGACACTCTGCGATGCTCAGGGAGCAGGGACACTGTGCGATGGTCAGAGAGCAGGGACACTGTGCAATGGTCAGAGAGCAGGGACACTGTGCGTTGGTCAGAGAGCAGGAACAGTGTGTGATTGTCAGAGAGCAGGGAAACTGTGCGATGGTCAGGGAGCAGGGACACTGTGCGATGGTCAGCGAGCAACGACACTGTGTGATAGTCAGGGAGCAGATACACTTTGCGATGGTCAGAGAGCAGGGACACTCTGCGATGCTCAGGGAGCAGGGACACTGTGCGATGGTCAGAGAGCAGGGACACTGTGCGATGGTCAGAGAGCAGGAACAGTGTGTGATTGTCAGAGAGCAGGGACACTGTGCGATGGTCAGGGAGCAGGGATACTGTGCTCTGGTCAGAGAGCAGGGACACTGTGCGATAGTTAGGGAGCAGGGACACTGTGCGGTGGTCAGGGAGCAGTGACACTCTGCGATGGTCAGGGTGCAGAGATACTGTGCGATGTTCGGGGAGCAGGGACACTGTGCGATAGTTAGGGAGCAGGGACACTGTGCGGTGGTCAGGGAGCAATGACACTGTGCGATGGTCAGAGAGCAGGGACACTGTGATGGTCAGGGAGCAGGGACACTTAGATGGTCAGAGTGCAGCGACACTGTGCGATGGTCAGCGGGCAGGGACACTTAGATGGTCAGAGAGCAGGGACACTGCATGGTCAGAGAGCAGGGGCACTGTGCAATGGTCAGAGAGCAGGGACACTGTGCGATGGTCAGGGAGCAGGAATAGTGTGCGATGGTCAGAGAGCAGGGACACTGTGCTCTGGTCAGGGAGCAGAGATACTGTGCTCTGGTCAGAGAGCAGGGACACTGTGCGATGGTCAGGGAGCAGGGATACTGTGCGCTGGTCAGAGAGCAGGGACACTGTGCAATGGTCAGAGAGCAGGGACAGTGTGCGATGGTCAGGGAGCAGGGACACTGTGATTGTCAGCGAGCAGCGACATTGTCTGATGGTCAGGGAGCAGGGATACTGTGCTCTGGTCAGAGAGCAGGGACACTGTGCGATGGTCAGGGAGCAGGGACACAGTGCGATGGTCAGCGAGCAGCGACACTGTGTGATGGTCAGGGAGCAGGGACACAGTGCGATGGTCAGAGAGCAGGGACACTTTTCGATGCTCAGGGAGCAGGGACACTGTGCGATGGTCAGCGTGCAGGGGCACTGTGTGATGCTCAGGGTGCAGGGACACTGTGCGATGGTCAGAGAGCAGGGACACTGTGCGATGGTCAGGGAGCAGGGATACTGTGCGCTGGTCAGAGTGCAGGGACACTGTGCAATGGTCAGAGAGCAGGGACAGTGTGCGATGGTCAGGGAGCAGGGACACTGTGATTGTCAGCGAGCAGCGACATTGTCTGATGGTCAGGGAGCAGGGACACTTTGCGATCATCAGAGAGCAGGGACACTTTGCGATGCTCAGGGAGCAGGGACACTGTTCGATGGTCAGTGAGCAGGGACTTTGTGCGATGGTCAGCAAGCAGGGACACTGTGCGATGATCAGTGAGCAGGGACACTGTGTGATGATCAGGGAGCAGGGACACTGTGTGATGGTCAGAGAGCAGGGACACTGCGATGTTCAGAGAGCAGGGACACTGTGCGATGGTCAGAGAACAGGGACACTGTGCGATGGTCAGTTAGCAGGGAGACTGTGCGATGGTCAGAGAACAGGGACACTGTGCGATGGTCAGTTAGCAGGGAGACTGTGCGATGGTCAGAGAACAGGGACACTGTGCGATGGTCAGAGTGCAGGGGCACTGTGTGATGGTCAGGGTGCAGGGACACTGTGCGATGGTCAGGGAGCAGGGACACAGTGCGATGGTCAGAGTGCAGGGGCACTGTGTGATGGTCAGGGAGCAGGGACATTGTGCGATGGTCAGGGAGCAGGGACAGTGTGCGATGGTCAGGGAGCAGGGACAGTGTGTGATGGTCAGGGAGCAGGGATACTGTGCGCTGGCCAGAGAGCAGGGACACTGTGTAATGGTCAGAGAGCAGGGACAGTGTGCGATGGTCAGGGAGCAGGGACACTGTGCGATGATCAGCGAGCAACGACACTGTGTGATAGTCAGGGAGCAGGGACACTTTGCGATGGTCAGAGAGCAGGGACACTGTGCGATGCTCAGAGAGCAGGACACTGGGCAATGGTCAGGGAGCAGGGACACTGTGCATGGTCAGAGAGCAGGGACACTGTGCGATGGTCAGAGAGCAGGAAGAGTGTGCGATTGTCAGAGAGCAGGGACACTGTGCGATGGTCAGGGAGCAGGGATACTGTGCTCTGGTCAGAGAGCAGGGACACTGTGCGATGGTCAGGGAGCAGGGACACAGTGCGATGGTCAGCGAGCAGCGACACTGTGTGATGGTCAGGGAGCAGGGACACAGTGCGATGGTCAGAGAGCAGGGACACTTTTCGATGCTCAGGGAGCAGGGACACTGTGCGATGGTCAGCGTGCAGGGGCACTGTGTGATGCTCAGGGTGCAGGGACACTGTGCGATGGTCAGAGAGCAGGGACACTGTGCGATGGTCAGGGAGCAGGGATACTGTGCGCTGGTCAGAGTGCAGGGACACTGTGCAATGGTCAGAGAGCAGGGACAGTGTGTGATGGTCAGGGAGCAGGGACACTGTGATTGTCAGCGAGCAGCGACATTGTCTGATGGTCAGGGAGCAGGGACACTTTGCGATCATCAGAGAGCAGGGACACTTTGCGATGCTCAGGGAGCAGGGACACTGTTCGATGGTCAGTGAGCAGGGACTCTGTGCGATAGTCAGCAAGCAGGGACACTGTGCGATGATCAGTGAGCAGGGACACTGTGTGATGATCAGGGAGCAGGGACACTGTGTGATGGTCAGAGAGCAGGGACACTGTGCGATGTTCAGAGAGCAGGGACACTGTGCGATGGTCAGAGAACAGGGACACTGTGCGATGGTCAGTTAGCAGGGAGACTGTGCGATGGTCAGAGAACAGGGACACTGTGCGATGGTCAGAGTGCAGGGGCACTGTGTGATGGTCAGGGTACAGGGACACTGTGCGATGGTCAGGGAGCAGGGACACTGTGCATGGTCAGAGAGCAGGGACACTGTGCGTTGGTCAGAGAGCAGGAACAGTGTGTGATTGTCAGAGAGCAGGGACACTGTGCGATGCTCAGGGAGCAGGGACACTGTGCGATGGTCAGAGAGCAGGGACACTGTGCGTTGGTCAGAGAGCAGGAACAGTGTGTGATTGTCAGAGAGCAGGGAAACTGTGCGATGGTCAGGGAGCAGGGACACTGTGCGATGGTCAGCGAGCAACGACACTGTGTGATAGTCAGGGAGCAGATACACTTTGCGATGGTCAGAGAGCAGGGACACTCTGCGATGCTCAGGGAGCAGGGACACTGTGCGATGGTCAGAGAGCAGGGACACTGTGCGATGGTCAGAGAGCAGGAACAGTGTGTGATTGTCAGAGAGCAGGGACACTGTGCGATGGTCAGGGAGCAGGGATACTGTGCTCTGGTCAGAGAGCAGGGACACTGTGCGATAGTTAGGGAGCAGGGACACTGTGCGGTGGTCAGGGAGCAGTGACACTCTGCGATGGTCAGGGTGCAGAGATACTGTGCGATGTTCGGGGAGCAGGGACACTGTGCGATAGTTAGGGAGCAGGGACACTGTGCGGTGGTCAGGGAGCAATGACACTGTGCGATGGTCAGAGAGCAGGGACACTGTGATGGTCAGGGAGCAGGGACACTTAGATGGTCAGAGTGCAGCGACACTGTGCGATGGTCAGCGGGCAGGGACACTTAGATGGTCAGAGAGCAGGGACACTGCATGGTCAGAGAGCAGGGGCACTGTGCAATGGTCAGAGAGCAGGGACACTGTGCGATGGTCAGGGAGCAGGAATAGTGTGCGATGGTCAGAGAGCAGGGACACTGTGCTCTGGTCAGGGAGCAGAGATACTGTGCTCTGGTCAGAGAGCAGGGACACTGTGCGATGGTCAGGGAGCAGGGATACTGTGCGCTGGTCAGAGAGCAGGGACACTGTGCAATGGTCAGAGAGCAGGGACAGTGTGCGATGGTCAGGGAGCAGGGACACTGTGATTGTCAGCGAGCAGCGACATTGTCTGATGGTCAGGGAGCAGGGACACTTTGCGATCATCAGAGAGCAGGGACACTTTGCGATGCTCAGGGAGCAGGGACACTGTTCGATGGTCAGTGAGCAGGGACTTTGTGCGATGGTCAGCAAGCAGGGACACTGTGCGATGATCAGTGAGCAGGGACACTGTGTGATGATCAGGGAGCAGGGATACTGTGCTCTGGTCAGAGAGCAGGGACACTGTGCGATAGTTAGGGAGCAGGGACACTGTGCGGTGGTCAGGGAGCAGTGACACTCTGCGATGGTCAGGGTGCAGAGATACTGTGCGATGTTCGGGGAGCAGGGACACTGTGCGATAGTTAGGGAGCAGGGACACTGTGCGGTGGTCAGGGAGCAATGACACTCTGCGATGGTCAGAGAGCAGGGACACTGTGATGGTCAGGGAGCAGGGACACTTAGATGGTCAGAGTGCAGCGACACTGTGCGATGGTCAGCGGGCAGGGACACTTAGATGGTCAGAGAGCAGGGACACTGCATGGTCAGAGAGCAGGGGCACTGTGCAATGGTCAGAGAGCAGGGACACTGTGCGATGGTCAGGGAGCAGGAATAGTGTGCGATGGTCAGAGAGCAGGGACACTGTGCTCTGGTCAGGGAGCAGAGATACTGTGCTCTGGTCAGAGCGCAGGGACACTGTGCGATGGTCAGGGAGCAGGGACACAGTGCGATGGTCAGAGATCAGGGACACTGTTCGATGGTCAGTGAGCAGGGACACTGTGCGATGTTCAGAGAGCAGGGACACTGCGATGGTCAGAGAACAGGGACCCTGTGCGATGGTCAGTTAGCAGGGAGACTGTGCGATGTTCAGAGAACAGGGACACTGTGCGATGGTCAGAGTGCAGGGACACTCTGCGATGCTCAGGGAGCAGGGACACTGTGCGATGGTCAGAGAGCAGGGACACTGTGCAATGGTCAGAGAGCAGGGACACTGTGCGTTGGTCAGAGAGCAGGAACAGTGTGTGATTGTCAGAGAGCAGGGAAACTGTGCGATGGTCAGGGAGCAGGGACACTGTGCGATGGTCAGCGAGCAACGACACTGTGTGATAGTCAGGGAGCAGATACACTTTGCGATGGTCAGAGAGCAGGGACACTCTGCGATGCTCAGGGAGCAGGGACACTGTGCGATGGTCAGAGAGCAGGGACACTGTGCGATGGTCAGAGAGCAGGAACAGTGTGTGATTGTCAGAGAGCAGGGACACTGTGCGATGGTCAGGGAGCAGGGATACTGTGCTCTGGTCAGAGAGCAGGGACACTGTGCGATAGTTAGGGAGCAGGGACACTGTGCGGTGGTCAGGGAGCAGTGACACTCTGCGATGGTCAGGGTGCAGAGATACTGTGCGATGTTCGGGGAGCAGGGACACTGTGCGATAGTTAGGGAGCAGGGACACTGTGCGGTGGTCAGGGAGCAATGACACTGTGCGATGGTCAGAGAGCAGGGACACTGTGATGGTCAGGGAGCAGGGACACTTAGATGGTCAGAGTGCAGCGACACTGTGCGATGGTCAGCGGGCAGGGACACTTAGATGGTCAGAGAGCAGGGACACTGCATGGTCAGAGAGCAGGGGCACTGTGCAATGGTCAGAGAGCAGGGACACTGTGCGATGGTCAGGGAGCAGGAATAGTGTGCGATGGTCAGAGAGCAGGGACACTGTGCTCTGGTCAGGGAGCAGAGATACTGTGCTCTGGTCAGAGAGCAGGGACACTGTGCGATGGTCAGGGAGCAGGGATACTGTGCGCTGGTCAGAGAGCAGGGACACTGTGCAATGGTCAGAGAGCAGGGACAGTGTGCGATGGTCAGGGAGCAGGGACACTGTGATTGTCAGCGAGCAGCGACATTGTCTGATGGTCAGGGAGCAGGGATACTGTGCTCTGGTCAGAGAGCAGGGACACTGTGCGATGGTCAGGGAGCAGGGACACAGTGCGATGGTCAGCGAGCAGCGACACTGTGTGATGGTCAGGGAGCAGGGACACAGTGCGATGGTCAGAGAGCAGGGACACTTTTCGATGCTCAGGGAGCAGGGACACTGTGCGATGGTCAGCGTGCAGGGGCACTGTGTGATGCTCAGGGTGCAGGGACACTGTGCGATGGTCAGAGAGCAGGGACACTGTGCGATGGTCAGGGAGCAGGGATACTGTGCGCTGGTCAGAGTGCAGGGACACTGTGCAATGGTCAGAGAGCAGGGACAGTGTGCGATGGTCAGGGAGCAGGGACACTGTGATTGTCAGCGAGCAGCGACATTGTCTGATGGTCAGGGAGCAGGGACACTTTGCGATCATCAGAGAGCAGGGACACTTTGCGATGCTCAGGGAGCAGGGACACTGTTCGATGGTCAGTGAGCAGGGACTTTGTGCGATGGTCAGCAAGCAGGGACACTGTGCGATGATCAGTGAGCAGGGACACTGTGTGATGATCAGGGAGCAGGGACACTGTGTGATGGTCAGAGAGCAGGGACACTGCGATGTTCAGAGAGCAGGGACACTGTGCGATGGTCAGAGAACAGGGACACTGTGCGATGGTCAGTTAGCAGGGAGACTGTGCGATGGTCAGAGAACAGGGACACTGTGCGATGGTCAGTTAGCAGGGAGACTGTGCGATGGTCAGAGAACAGGGACACTGTGCGATGGTCAGAGTGCAGGGGCACTGTGTGATGGTCAGGGTGCAGGGACACTGTGCGATGGTCAGGGAGCAGGGACACAGTGCGATGGTCAGAGTGCAGGGGCACTGTGTGATGGTCAGGGAGCAGGGACATTGTGCGATGGTCAGGGAGCAGGGACAGTGTGCGATGGTCAGGGAGCAGGGACAGTGTGTGATGGTCAGGGAGCAGGGATACTGTGCGCTGGCCAGAGAGCAGGGACACTGTGTAATGGTCAGAGAGCAGGGACAGTGTGCGATGGTCAGGGAGCAGGGACACTGTGCGATGATCAGCGAGCAACGACACTGTGTGATAGTCAGGGAGCAGGGACACTTTGCGATGGTCAGAGAGCAGGGACACTGTGCGATGCTCAGAGAGCAGGACACTGGGCAATGGTCAGGGAGCAGGGACACTGTGCATGGTCAGAGAGCAGGGACACTGTGCGATGGTCAGAGAGCAGGAAGAGTGTGCGATTGTCAGAGAGCAGGGACACTGTGCGATGGTCAGGGAGCAGGGATACTGTGCTCTGGTCAGAGAGCAGGGACACTGTGCGATGGTCAGGGAGCAGGGACACAGTGCGATGGTCAGCGAGCAGCGACACTGTGTGATGGTCAGGGAGCAGGGACACAGTGCGATGGTCAGAGAGCAGGGACACTTTTCGATGCTCAGGGAGCAGGGACACTGTGCGATGGTCAGCGTGCAGGGGCACTGTGTGATGCTCAGGGTGCAGGGACACTGTGCGATGGTCAGAGAGCAGGGACACTGTGCGATGGTCAGGGAGCAGGGATACTGTGCGCTGGTCAGAGTGCAGGGACACTGTGCAATGGTCAGAGAGCAGGGACAGTGTGTGATGGTCAGGGAGCAGGGACACTGTGATTGTCAGCGAGCAGCGACATTGTCTGATGGTCAGGGAGCAGGGACACTTTGCGATCATCAGAGAGCAGGGACACTTTGCGATGCTCAGGGAGCAGGGACACTGTTCGATGGTCAGTGAGCAGGGACTCTGTGCGATAGTCAGCAAGCAGGGACACTGTGCGATGATCAGTGAGCAGGGACACTGTGTGATGATCAGGGAGCAGGGACACTGTGTGATGGTCAGAGAGCAGGGACACTGTGCGATGTTCAGAGAGCAGGGACACTGTGCGATGGTCAGAGAACAGGGACACTGTGCGATGGTCAGTTAGCAGGGAGACTGTGCGATGGTCAGAGAACAGGGACACTGTGCGATGGTCAGAGTGCAGGGGCACTGTGTGATGGTCAGGGTACAGGGACACTGTGCGATGGTCAGGGAGCAGGGACACAGTGCGATGATCAGAGAACAGGGACACTGTTCGATGGTCAGTGAGCAGGGACACTGTGCGATGTTCAGAGAGCAGGGACACTGCGATGGTCAGAGAACAGGGACCCTGTGCGATGGTCAGTTAGCAGGGAGACTGTGCGATGTTCAGAGAACAGGGACACTGTGCGATGGTCAGAGTGCAGGGGCACTGTGTGATGGTCAGGGAGCAGGGACACTGCATGGTCAGAGAGCAGGGGCACTGTGCAATGGTCAGAGAGCAGGGACACTGTGCGATGGTCAGGGAGCAGGGACACTGTGCGATGATCAGTGAGCAGGGACACTGTGTGATGATCAGGGAGCAGGGATACTGTGCTCTGGTCAGAGAGCAGGGACACTGTGCGATAGTTAGGGAGCAGGGACACTGTGCGGTGGTCACGGAGCAGTGACACTCTGCGATGGTCAGGGTGCAGAGATACTGTGCGATGTTCGGGGAGCAGGGACACTGTGCGATAGTTAGGGAGCAGGGACACTGTGCGGTGGTCAGGGAGCAATGACACTCTGCGATGGTCAGAGAGCAGGGACACTGTGATGGTCAGGGAGCAGGGACACTTAGATGGTCAGAGTGCAGCGACACTGTGCGATGGTCAGCGGGCAGGGACACTTAGATGGTCAGAGAGCAGGGACACTGCATGGTCAGAGAGCAGGGGCACTGTGCAATGGTCAGAGAGCAGGGACACTGTGCGATGGTCAGGGAGCAGGAATAGTGTGCGATGGTCAGAGAGCAGGGACACTGTGCTCTGGTCAGGGAGCAGAGATACTGTGCTCTGGTCAGAGAGCAGGGACACTGTGCGATGGTCAGGGAGCAGGGACACAGTGCGATGGTCAGAGATCAGGGACACTGTTCGATGGTCAGTGAGCAGGGACACTGTGCGATGTTCAGAGAGCAGGGACACTGCGATGGTCAGAGAACAGGGACCCTGTGCGATGGTCAGTTAGCAGGGAGACTGTGCGATGTTCAGAGAACAGGGACACTGTGCGATGGTCAGAGTGCAGGGACACTCTGCGATGCTCAGGGAGCAGGGACACTGTGCGATGGTCAGAGAGCAGGGACACTGTGCAATGGTCAGAGAGCAGGGACACTGTGCGTTGGTCAGAGAGCAGGAACAGTGTGTGATTGTCAGAGAGCAGGGAAACTGTGCGATGGTCAGGGAGCAGGGACACTGTGCGATGGTCAGCGAGCAACGACACTGTGTGATAGTCAGGGAGCAGATACACTTTGCGATGGTCAGAGAGCAGGGACACTCTGCGATGCTCAGGGAGCAGGGACACTGTGCGATTTTCAGAGAGCAGGGACACTGTGCGATGGTCAGAGAGCAGGAACAGTGTGTGATTGTCAGAGAGCAGGGACACTGTGCGATGGTCAGGGAGCAGGGATACTGTGCTCTGGTCAGAGAGCAGGGACACTGTGCGATAGTTAGGGAGCAGGGACACTGTGCGGTGGTCAGGGAGCAGTGACACTCTGCGATGGTCAGGGTGCAGAGATACTGTGCGATGTTCGGGGAGCAGGGACACTGTGCGATAGTTAGGGAGCAGGGACACTGTGCGGTGGTCAGGGAGCAATGACACTGTGCGATGGTCAGAGAGCAGGGACACTGTGATGGTCAGGGAGCAGGGACACTTAGATGGTCAGAGTGCAGCGACACTGTGCGATGGTCAGCGGGCAGGGACACTTAGATGGTCAGAGAGCAGGGACACTGCATGGTCAGAGAGCAGGGGCACTGTGCAATGGTCAGAGAGCAGGGACACTGTGCGATGGTCAGGGAGCAGGAATAGTGTGCGATGGTCAGAGAGCAGGGACACTGTGCTCTGGTCAGGGAGCAGAGATACTGTGCTCTGGTCAGAGAGCAGGGACACTGTGCGATGGTCAGGGAGCAGGGATACTGTGCGCTGGTCAGAGAGCAGGGACACTGTGCAATGGTCAGAGAGCAGGGACAGTGTGCGATGGTCAGGGAGCAGGGACACTGTGATTGTCAGCGAGCAGCGACATTGTCTGATGGTCAGGGAGCAGGGATACTGTGCTCTGGTCAGAGAGCAGGGACACTGTGCGATGGTCAGGGAGCAGGGACACAGTGCGATGGTCAGCGAGCAGCGACACTGTGTGATGGTCAGGGAGCAGGGACACAGTGCGATGGTCAGAGAGCAGGGACACTTTTCGATGCTCAGGGAGCAGGGACACTGTGCGATGGTCAGCGTGCAGGGGCACTGTGTGATGCTCAGGGTGCAGGGACACTGTGCGATGGTCAGAGAGCAGGGACACTGTGCGATGGTCAGGGAGCAGGGATACTGTGCGCTGGTCAGAGTGCAGGGACACTGTGCAATGGTCAGAGAGCAGGGACAGTGTGCGATGGTCAGGGAGCAGGGACACTGTGATTGTCAGCGAGCAGCGACATTGTCTGATGGTCAGGGAGCAGGGACACTTTGCGATCATCAGAGAGCAGGGACACTTTGCGATGCTCAGGGAGCAGGGACACTGTTCGATGGTCAGTGAGCAGGGACTTTGTGCGATGGTCAGCAAGCAGGGACACTGTGCGATGATCAGTGAGCAGGGACACTGTGTGATGATCAGGGAGCAGGGACACTGTGTGATGGTCAGAGAGCAGGGACACTGCGATGTTCAGAGAGCAGGGACACTGTGCGATGGTCAGAGAACAGGGACACTGTGCGATGGTCAGTTAGCAGGGAGACTGTGCGATGGTCAGAGAACAGGGACACTGTGCGATGGTCAGTTAGCAGGGAGACTGTGCGATGGTCAGAGAACAGGGACACTGTGCGATGGTCAGAGTGCAGGGGCACTGTGTGATGGTCAGGGTGCAGGGACACTGTGCGATGGTCAGGGAGCAGGGACACAGTGCGATGGTCAGAGAACAGGGACACTGTTCGATGGTCAGTGAGCAGGGACACTGTGCGATGTTCAGAGAGCAACGACACTGCGATGGTCAGAGAACAGGGACCCTGTGCGATGGTCAGTTAGCAGGGAGACTGTGCGATGTTCAGAGAACAGGGACACTGTGCGATGGTCAGAGTGCAGGGGCACTGTGTGATGGTCAGGGAGCAGGGACATTGTGCGATGGTCAGGGAGCAGGGACAGTGTGCGATGGTCAGGGAGCAGGGACAGTGTGTGATGGTCAGGGAGCAGGGATACTGTGCGCTGGCCAGAGAGCAGGGACACTGTGTAATGGTCAGAGAGCAGGGACAGTGTGCGATGGTCAGGGAGCAGGGACACTGTGCGATGATCAGCGAGCAACGACACTGTGTGATAGTCAGGGAGCAGGGACACTTTGCGATGGTCAGAGAGCAGGGACACTGTGCGATGCTCAGAGAGCAGGACACTGGGCAATGGTCAGGGAGCAGGGACACTGTGCATGGTCAGAGAGCAGGGACACTGTGCGATGGTCAGAGAGCAGGAAGAGTGTGCGATTGTCAGAGAGCAGGGACACTGTGCGATGGTCAGGGAGCAGGGATACTGTGCTCTGGTCAGAGAGCAGGGACACTGTGCGATGGTCAGGGAGCAGGGACACAGTGCGATGGTCAGCGAGCAGCGACACTGTGTGATGGTCAGGGAGCAGGGACACAGTGCGATGGTCAGAGAGCAGGAACACTTTTCGATGCTCAGGGAGCAGGGACACTGTGCGATGGTCAGCGTGCAGGGGCACTGTGTGATGCTCAGGGTGCAGGGACACTGTGCGATGGTCAGAGAGCAGGGACACTGTGCGATGGTCAGGGAGCAGGGATACTGTGCGCTGGTCAGAGTGCAGGGACACTGTGCAATGGTCAGAGAGCAGGGACAGTGTGTGATGGTCAGGGAGCAGGGACACTGTGATTGTCAGCGAGCAGCGACATTGTCTGATGGTCAGGGAGCAGGGACACTTTGCGATCATCAGAGAGCAGGGACACTTTGCGATGCTCAGGGAGCAGGGACACTGTTCGATGGTCAGTGAGCAGGGACTCTGTGCGATAGTCAGCAAGCAGGGACACGGTGCGATGATCAGTGAGCAGGGACACTGTGTGATGATCAGGGAGCAGGGACACTGTGTGATGGTCAGAGAGCAGGGACACTGTGCGATGTTCAGAGAGCAGGGACACTGTGCGATGGTCAGAGAACAGGGACACTGTGCGATGGTCAGTTAGCAGGGAGACTGTGCGATGGTCAGAGAACAGGGACACTGTGCGATGGTCAGAGTGCAGGGGCACTGTGTGATGGTCAGGGTACAGGGACACTGTGCGATGGTCAGGGAGCAGGGACACAGTGCGATGATCAGAGAACAGGGACACTGTTCGATGGTCAGTGAGCAGGGACACTGTGCGATGTTCAGAGAGCAGGGACACTGCGATGGTCAGAGAACAGGGACCCTGTGCGATGGTCAGTTAGCAGGGAGACTGTGCGATGTTCAGAGAACAGGGACACTGTGCGATGGTCAGAGTGCAGGGGCACTGTGTGATGGTCAGGGAGCAGGGACACTGCATGGTCAGAGAGCAGGGGCACTGTGCAATGGTCAGAGAGCAGGGACACTGTGCGATGGTCAGGGAGCAGGGACACTGTGCGATGATCAGTGAGCAGGGACACTGTGTGATGATCAGGGAGCAGGGATACTGTGCTCTGGTCAGAGAGCAGGGACACTGTGCGATAGTTAGGGAGCAGGGACACTGTGCGGTGGTCAGGGAGCAGTGACACTCTGCGATGGTCAGGGTGCAGAGATACTGTGCGATGTTCGGGGAGCAGGGACACTGTGCGATAGTTAGGGAGCAGGGACACTGTGCGGTGGTCAGGGAGCAATGACACTCTGCGATGGTCAGAGAGCAGGGACACTGTGATGGTCAGGGAGCAGGGACACTTAGATGGTCAGAGTGCAGCGACACTGTGCGATGGTCAGCGGGCAGGGACACTTAGATGGTCAGAGAGCAGGGACACTGCATGGTCAGAGAGCAGGGGCACTGTGCAATGGTCAGAGAGCAGGGACACTGTGCGATGGTCAGGGAGCAGGAATAGTGTGCGATGGTCAGAGAGCAGGGACACTGTGCTCTGGTCAGGGAGCAGAGATACTGTGCTCTGGTCAGAGAGCAGGGACACTGTGCGATGGTCAGGGAGCAGGGACACAGTGCGATGGTCAGAGATCAGGGACACTGTTCGATGGTCAGTGAGCAGGGACACTGTGCGATGTTCAGAGAGCAGGGACACTGCGATGGTCAGAGAACAGGGACCCTGTGCGATGGTCAGTTAGCAGGGAGACTGTGCGATGTTCAGAGAACAGGGACACTGTGCGATGGTCAGAGTGCAGGGACACTCTGCGATGCTCAGGGAGCAGGGACACTGTGCGATGGTCAGAGAGCAGGGACACTGTGCAATGGTCAGAGAGCAGGGACACTGTGCGTTGGTCAGAGAGCAGGAACAGTGTGTGATTGTCAGAGAGCAGGGAAACTGTGCGATGGTCAGGGAGCAGGGACACTGTGCGATGGTCAGCGAGCAACGACACTGTGTGATAGTCAGGGAGCAGATACACTTTGCGATGGTCAGAGAGCAGGGACACTCTGCGATGCTCAGGGAGCAGGGACACTGTGCGATGGTCAGAGAGCAGGGACACTGTGCGATGGTCAGAGAGCAGGAACAGTGTGTGATTGTCAGAGAGCAGGGACACTGTGCGATGGTCAGGGAGCAGGGATACTGTGCTCTGGTCAGAGAGCAGGGACACTGTGCGATAGTTAGGGAGCAGGGACACTGTGCGGTGGTCAGGGAGCAGTGACACTCTGCGATGGTCAGGGTGCAGAGATACTGTGCGATGTTCGGGGAGCAGGGACACTGTGCGATAGTTAGGGAGCAGGGACACTGTGCGGTGGTCAGGGAGCAATGACACTGTGCGATGGTCAGAGAGCAGGGACACTGTGATGGTCAGGGAGCAGGGACACTTAGATGGTCAGAGTGCAGCGACACTGTGCGATGGTCAGCGGGCAGGGACACTTAGATGGTCAGAGAGCAGGGACACTGCATGGTCAGAGAGCAGGGGCACTGTGCAATGGTCAGAGAGCAGGGACACTGTGCGATGGTCAGGGAGCAGGAATAGTGTGCGATGGTCAGAGAGCAGGGACACTGTGCTCTGGTCAGGGAGCAGAGATACTGTGCTCTGGTCAGAGAGCAGGGACACTGTGCGATGGTCAGGGAGCAGGGATACTGTGCGCTGGTCAGAGAGCAGGGACACTGTGCAATGGTCAGAGAGCAGGGACAGTGTGCGATGGTCAGGGAGCAGGGACACTGTGATTGTCAGCGAGCAGCGACATTGTCTGATGGTCA
The DNA here is from genome assembly GCF_044704955.1 of Pristiophorus japonicus. NCBI lineage: Eukaryota > Metazoa > Chordata > Chondrichthyes > Pristiophoridae > Pristiophorus > Pristiophorus japonicus. Next base: position 86,283,308 of record NC_091989.1, on the reverse strand, counting down.
GGGAGCAGGGATACTGTGCTCTGGTCAGAGAGCAGGGACACTGTGCGATGGTCAGGGAGCAGGGACACAGTGCGATGGTCAGCGAGCAGCGACACTGTGTGATGGTCAGGGAGCAGGGACACAGTGCGATGGTCAGAGAGCAGGGACACTTTTCGATGCTCAGGGAGCAGGGACACTGTGCGATGGTCAGCGTGCAGGGGCACTGTGTGATGCTCAGGGTGCAGGGACACTGTGCGATGGTCAGAGAGCAGGGACACTGTGCGATGGTCAGGGAGCAGGGATACTGTGCGCTGGTCAGAGTGCAGGGACACTGTGCAATGGTCAGAGAGCAGGGACAGTGTGCGATGGTCAGGGAGCAGGGACACTGTGATTGTCAGCGAGCAGCGACATTGTCTGATGGTCAGGGAGCAGGGACACTTTGCGATCATCAGAGAGCAGGGACACTTTGCGATGCTCAGGGAGCAGGGACACTGTTCGATGGTCAGTGAGCAGGGACTTTGTGCGATGGTCAGCAAGCAGGGACACTGTGCGATGATCAGTGAGCAGGGACACTGTGTGATGATCAGGGAGCAGGGACACTGTGTGATGGTCAGAGAGCAGGGACACTGCGATGTTCAGAGAGCAGGGACACTGTGCGATGGTCAGAGAACAGGGACACTGTGCGATGGTCAGTTAGCAGGGAGACTGTGCGATGGTCAGAGAACAGGGACACTGTGCGATGGTCAGTTAGCAGGGAGACTGTGCGATGGTCAGAGAACAGGGACACTGTGCGATGGTCAGAGTGCAGGGGCACTGTGTGATGGTCAGGGTGCAGGGACACTGTGCGATGGTCAGGGAGCAGGGACACAGTGCGATGGTCAGAGAACAGGGACACTGTTCGATGGTCAGTGAGCAGGGACACTGTGCGATGTTCAGAGAGCAACGACACTGCGATGGTCAGAGAACAGGGACCCTGTGCGATGGTCAGTTAGCAGGGAGACTGTGCGATGTTCAGAGAACAGGGACACTGTGCGATGGTCAGAGTGCAGGGGCACTGTGTGATGGTCAGGGAGCAGGGACATTGTGCGATGGTCAGGGAGCAGGGACAGTGTGCGATGGTCAGGGAGCAGGGACAGTGTGTGATGGTCAGGGAGCAGGGATACTGTGCGCTGGCCAGAGAGCAGGGACACTGTGTAATGGTCAGAGAGCAGGGACAGTGTGCGATGGTCAGGGAGCAGGGACACTGTGCGATGATCAGCGAGCAACGACACTGTGTGATAGTCAGGGAGCAGGGACACTTTGCGATGGTCAGAGAGCAGGGACACTGTGCGATGCTCAGAGAGCAGGACACTGGGCAATGGTCAGGGAGCAGGGACACTGTGCATGGTCAGAGAGCAGGGACACTGTGCGATGGTCAGAGAGCAGGAAGAGTGTGCGATTGTCAGAGAGCAGGGACACTGTGCGATGGTCAGGGAGCAGGGATACTGTGCTCTGGTCAGAGAGCAGGGACACTGTGCGATGGTCAGGGAGCAGGGACACAGTGCGATGGTCAGCGAGCAGCGACACTGTGTGATGGTCAGGGAGCAGGGACACAGTGCGATGGTCAGAGAGCAGGGACACTTTTCGATGCTCAGGGAGCAGGGACACTGTGCGATGGTCAGCGTGCAGGGGCACTGTGTGATGCTCAGGGTGCAGGGACACTGTGCGATGGTCAGAGAGCAGGGACACTGTGCGATGGTCAGGGAGCAGGGATACTGTGCGCTGGTCAGAGTGCAGGGACACTGTGCAATGGTCAGAGAGCAGGGACAGTGTGTGATGGTCAGGGAGCAGGGACACTGTGATTGTCAGCGAGCAGCGACATTGTCTGATGGTCAGGGAGCAGGGACACTTTGCGATCATCAGAGAGCAGGGACACTTTGCGATGCTCAGGGAGCAGGGACACTGTTCGATGGTCAGTGAGCAGGGACTCTGTGCGATAGTCAGCAAGCAGGGACACTGTGCGATGATCAGTGAGCAGGGACACTGTGTGATGATCAGGGAGCAGGGACACTGTGTGATGGTCAGAGAGCAGGGACACTGTGCGATGTTCAGAGAGCAGGGACACTGTGCGATGGTCAGAGAACAGGGACACTGTGCGATGGTCAGTTAGCAGGGAGACTGTGCGATGGTCAGAGAACAGGGACACTGTGCGATGGTCAGAGTGCAGGGGCACTGTGTGATGGTCAGGGTACAGGGACACTGTGCGATGGTCAGGGAGCAGGGACACAGTGCGATGATCAGAGAACAGGGACACTGTTCGATGGTCAGTGAGCAGGGACACTGTGCGATGTTCAGAGAGCAGGGACACTGCGATGGTCAGAGAACAGGGACCCTGTGCGATGGTCAGTTAGCAGGGAGACTGTGCGATGTTCAGAGAACAGGGACACTGTGCGATGGTCAGAGTGCAGGGGCACTGTGTGATGGTCAGGGAGCAGGGACACTGCATGGTCAGAGAGCAGGGGCACTGTGCAATGGTCAGAGAGCAGGGACACTGTGCGATGGTCAGGGAGCAGTAATAGTGTGCGATGGTCAGGGAGCAGAGATACTGTGCTCTGGTCAGAGAGCAGGGACAATGTGCGATGGTCAGGGAGCAGGGATACTGTGCGCTGGTCAGAGAGCAGGGACACTGTGCAATGGTCAGAGAGCAGGGACAGTGTGCGATGGTCAGGGAGCAGGGACACTGTGATTGTCAGCGAGCAGCGACGTTGTCTGATGGTCAGGGAGCAGGGACACTTTGCGATCATCAGAGAGCAGGGACACTTTGCGATGCTCAGGGAGCAGGGACACTGTTCGATGGTCAGTGAGCAGGGACTCTGTGCGATGGTCAGCAAGCAGGGACACTGTGCGATGATCAGTGAGCAGGGACACTGTGTGATGATCAGGGAGCAGGGACACTGTGTGATGTCAGAGAGCAGGGACACTGTGCGATGTTCAGAGAGCAGGGACACTGTGCGATGGTCAGAGAACAGGGACACTGTGCGATGGTCAGTTAGCAGGGAGACTGTGCGATGGTCAGAGAACAGGGACACAGTGCGATGGTCAGAGTGCAGGGGCACTGTGTGATGGTCAGGGTGCAGGGACACAGTGCGATGGTCAGAGAACAGGGACACTGTTCGATGGTCAGTGAGCAGGGACACTGTGCGATGTTCAGAGAGCAGGGACACTGCGATGGTCAGAGAACAGGGACCCTGTGCGATGGTCAGTTAGCAGGGAGACTGTGCGATGTTCAGAGAACAGGGACACTGTGCGATGGTCAGAGTGCAGGGGCACTGTGCGATGGTCAGGGAGCAGGGACACTGTGCGATAGTCAGGGAGCAGGGATACTGTGCGCTGGTCAGAGAGCAGGGACACTGTGCAATGGTCAGAGAGCAGGGACAGTGTGCGATGGTCAGGGAGCAGGGACACTGTGCGATGGTCAGCGAGCAACGACACTGTGTGATAGTCAGGGAGCAGGGACACTTTGCGATGGTCAGAGAGCAGGGACACTCTGCGATGCTCAGGGAGCAGGGACACTGTGCGATGGTCAGAGAGCAGGGACACTGTGCGATGGTCAGAGAGCAGGACACTGGGCAATGGTCAGGGAGCAGGGACACTGTGCATGGTCAGCGAGCAGGGACACTGTGCGATGGTCAGAGAGCAGGAACAGTGTGTGATTGTCAGAGAGCAGGGACACTGTGCGATGGTCAGGGAGCAGGGATACTGTGCTCTGGTCAGAGAGCAGGGACACTGTGCGATAGTTAGGGAGCAGGGACACTGTGCGGTGGTCAGGGAGCAGTGACACTATGCGATGGTCAGGGTGCAGAGATACTGTGCGATGTTCAGGGAGCAGGGACACTGTGCGATAGTTAGGGAATAGGGACACTGTGCGGTGGTCAGGGAGCAATGACACTGTGCGATGGTCAGAGAGCAGGGACACTGTGATGGTCAGGGAGCAGGGACACTTAGATGGTCAGAGTGCAGGGACACTGTGCGATGGTCAGCGGGCAGGGACACTTAGATGGTCAGAGAGCAGGGACACTGCATGGTCAGAGAGCAGGGGCACTGTGCAATGGTCAGAGAGCAGGGACACTGTGCGATGGTCAGGGAGCAGGAATAGTGTGCGATGGTCAGAGAGCAGGGACACTGTGCGATGGTCAGGGAGCAGAGATACTGTGCTCTGGTCAGAGAGCAGGGACACTGTGCGATGGTCAGGGAGCAGGGACACAGTGCGATGGTCAGAGATCAGGGACACTGTTCGATGGTCAGTGAGCAGGGACACTGTGCGATGTTCAGAGAGCAGGGACACTGCGATGGTCAGAGAACAGGGACCCTGTGCGATGGTCAGTTAGCAGGGACACTGTGCGTTGGTCAGAGAGCAGGAACAGTGTGTGATTGTCAGAGAGCAGGGAAACTGTGCGATGGTCAGGGAGCAGGGACACTGTGCGATGGTCAGCGAGCAACGACACTGTGTGATAGTCAGGGAGCAGGGACACTTTGCGATGGTCAGAGAGCAGGGACACTCTGCGATGCTCAGGGAGCAGGGACACTGTGCGATGGTCAGAGAGCAGGGACACTGTGCGATGGTCAGAGAGCAGGAACAGTGTGTGATTGTCAGATAGCAGGGACACTGTGTGATGGTCAGGGAGCAGGGATTCTGTGCTCTGGTCAGAGAGCAGGGACACTGTGCGATAGTTAGGGAGCAGGGACACTGTGCGGTGGTCAGGGAGCAGTGACACTATGCGATGGTCAGGGTGCAGAGATACTGTGCGATGTTCGGGGAGCAGGGACACTGTGCGATAGTTAGGGAGCAGGGACACTGTGCGGTGGTCAGGGAGCAATGACACTGTGCGATGGTCAGAGAGCAGGGACACTGTGATGGTCAGGGAGCAGGGACACTTCGATGGTCAGAGTGCAGTGACACTGTGCGATGGTCAGCGGGCAGGGACACTTAGATGGTCAGAGAGCAGGGACACTGCATGGTCAGAGAGCAGGGGCACTGTGCAATGGTCAGAGAGCAGGGACACTGTGCGATGGTCAGGGAGCAGGAATAGTGTGCGATGGTCAGAGAGCAGGGACACTGTGCTCTGGTCAGGGAGCAGAGATACTGTGCTCTGGTCAGAGAGCAGGGACACTGTGCGATGGTCAGAGAGCAGGGACACTTTTCGATGCTCAGGGAGCAGGGACACTGTGCGATGGTCAGCGTGCAGGGGCACTGTGTGATGCTCAGGGTGCAGGGACACTGTGCGATGGTCAGAGAGCAGGGACACTGTGCGATGGTCAGGGAGCAGGAATACTGTGCGCTGGTCAGAGTGCAGGGACACTGTGCAATGGTCAGAGAGCAGGGACAGTGTGCGATGGTCAGGGAGCAGGGACACTGTGATTGTCAGCGAGCAGCGACATTGTCTGATGGTCAGGGAGCAGGGACACTTTGCGATCATCAGAGAGCAGGGACACTTTGCGATGCTCAGGGAGCAGGGACACTGTTCGATGGTCAGTGAGCAGGGACTCTGTGCGATGGTCAGCAAGCAGGGACACTGTGCGATGATCAGGGAGCAGGGACACTGTGTGATGGTCAGAGAGCAGGGACACTGTGCGATGTTCAGAGAGCAGGGACACTGTGCGATGGTCAGAGAACAGGGACACTGTGCGATGGTCAGTTAGCAGGGAGACTGTGCGATGGTCAGAGAACAGGGACACTGTGCGATGGTCAGAGTGCAGGGGCACTGTGTGATGGTCAGGGTACAGGGACACTGTGCGATGGTCAGGGAGCAGGGACACAGTGCGATGATCAGAGAACAGGGACACTGTTCGATGGTCAGTGAGCAGGGACACTGTGCGATGTTCAGAGAGCATGGACACTGCGATGGTCAGAGAACAGGGACCCTGTGCGATGGTCAGTTAGCAGGGAGACTGTGCGATGTTCAGAGAACAGGGTCACTGTGCGATGGTCAGAGTGCAGGGGCACTGTGTGATGGTCAGGGAGCAGGGACATTGTGCGATGGTCAGGGAGCAGGGACAGTGTGCGATGGTCAGGGAGCAGGGACACTGTGTGATGGTCAGGGAGCAGGGATACCGTGCGCTGGCCAGAGAGCAGGGACACTGTGCAATGGTCAGAGAGCAGGGACAGTGTGCGATGGTCAGGGAGCAGGGACACTGTGCGATGGTCAGTGAGCAACGACACTGTGTGATAGTCAGGGAGCAGGGACACTTTGCGTGGGCAGAGAGCAGGGACACTCTGCGATGCTCAGGGAGCAGGGACACTGTACGATGGTCAGAGAGCAGGGACACTGTGCGATGGTCAGAGAGCAGGACACTGGGCAATGGTCAGGGAGCAGGGACACTGTGCATGGTCAGAGAGCAGGGACACTGTGCATGGTCAGAGAGCAGGGACACTGTGCGATGGTCAGGGAGCAGGGACACAGTGCGATGGTCAGCGAGCAGCGACACTGTGTGATGTTCAGGGAGCAGGGACACTGTGCGATGGTCAGAGAGCAGGGACACTTTGCGATGCTCAGGGAGCAGGGACACTGTGCGATGGTCAGCGTGCAGGGGCACTGTGTGATGCTCAGGGTGCAGGGACACTGTGCGATGATCAGTGAGCAGGGACAATGTGTGATGATCAGGGAGCAGGGACACTGTGCATGGTCAGAGAGCAGGGACACTGTGCGATGGTCAGCAAGCAGGGACACTGTGCGATGATCAGTGAGCAGGGACACTGTGTGATGATCAGGAAGCAGGGACACTGTGTGATGGTCAGAGAGCAGGGACACTGTGCGATGGTCAGGGAGCAGGGAGACTGCGATTGTCAGGGAGCAGGGACACTGTGCGATGGTCAGGGAGCAGGGACACTGTGCGATGGTAAGGGTGCAGAGATACTGTGTGATGTTCAGGGAGCAGGGACACTGTGCGATGGTCAGCAAGCAGGGACACTGTGCGATTGTCAGGGAGCAGGAATAGTGTGCGATGGTCAGAGAGCAGGGACACTGTGCGATGGTCAGGGAGCAGGGATTCTGTGCTCTGGTCAGAGAGCAGGGACAGTGTGCGATGGTCAGGGAGCAGGGACACTGTGTGATGGTCAGCGATCAGCGACACTGTGTGATGGTCAGGGAGCACGGACACTTTGCGATCGTCAGAGAGCAGGGACACTTTGCGATGCTCAGGGAGCAGGGATACTGTGTGATGGTCAGAGAGCAGGGACACTGTGCGATGTTCAGAGAGCAGGGACACTGTGCGATGATCAGTGAGCAGGGACACTGTGTGATGATCAGGGAGCAGGGACACTGTGTGATGGTCGGAGAGCAGGGACACTGTGCGATGTTCAGAGAGCAGGGACACTGTGCGATGATCAGTGAGCAGGGACACTGTGTGATGATCAGGGAGCAGGGACACTGTGCAATGGTCAGTGAGCAGGTACACTGTGTGATGATCAGGGAGCAGGGACACTGTGTGATGGTCAGAGAGCAGGGACACTGTGCGATGGTCAGTTAGCAGGGAGACTGCGATGGTCAGGGAGCAGGGACACTGTGCGATGGTAAGAGAGCAGGGACACTGTGCGATGGTCAGGGAGCAGGGACACTGTGCGATGGTCAGGGAGCAGGGAGACTGCGATTGTCAGGGAGCAGGGACACTGTGCGATGGTCAGGGAGCAGGGACACTGTGCGATGGTCAGGGAGCAGGGACACAGTGCGATGGTCAGAGAACAGGGACACTGTTCGATGGTCAGTGAGCAGGGACACTGTGCGATGGTCAGCAAGCAGGGACACTGTGCGATGATCAGTGAGCAGGGACACTGTGTGATGATCAGGGAGCAGGGACACTGTGTGCTGGTCAGAGAGCAGGGACACTGTGCGATGGTCAGAGAACAGGGACCCTGTGCGATGGTCACTTAGCAGGGAGACTGTGCGATGGTCAGAGAACAGCGAGTGTGCGATGGTCAGAGTGCAGGGGCACTGTGTGATGGTCAGTGTGCAGGGACACTGTGCGATGGTCAGGGAGCAGGGACATTGTGCGATGGTCAGGGAGCAGGGACAGTGTGCGATGGTCAGGGAGCAGGGACACTGTGCGATGGTCAGGGAGCAGGGATACTGTGCGCTGGTCAGAGAGCAGGGACACTGTGAAATGGTCAGAGAGCAGGGACAGTGTGCGATAGTCAGGGAGCAGGGACACTGTGCGATGGTCAGCGAGCAGCGACACTGTGTGATGGTCAGGGAGCAGGGACACTTTGCGATGGTCAGAGAGCAAGGACACTTTGCGATACTCAAGGGGCAAGGACACTGTGCGATGGTCAGGAAGCAGGGCCACTGTGCGATGGTCAGGGAGCAAGGACACTGTGCGATGATCAGTGAGCAGGGACACTGTGCGATGATCAGAGAGCAGGAACACTGTGTGATGGTCAGGGAGCAGGGACACTTCGATGGTCAGAGAGCAGGGACATGTGCGATGGTCAGAGAGTACGGACACTGTGCGATGGTCAGAGAGCAGGACTCTGGGAAATGGTCAGGGAGCAGGGACACTGTGCATGGTCAGAGAGCAGGGACACTGTGCGATGGTCAGAGAGCAGGAACAGTGTGCGATGGTCAGAGAGCAGGGACACTGTGCGATGGTCAGGGAGCAGGGATACTGTGCCCTGGTCAGAGAGCAGGGACACTGTGCGATGGTCAGGGAGCAGGGATACTGTGCGCTGGTCAGAGAGCAGGGACACTGTGCAATGGTCAGAGAACAGGGACAGTGTGCGATGATCAGGGAGCAGGGACACTGTGCGATGGTCAGCGAGCAGCGACACTGTGCGATGGTCAGGGAGCAGGGACACTGTGCGATGGTCAGAGAGCAGGGACACTTTGCGATGCTCAGGGTGCAGGGACACTGTGCGATGGTCAGAGAGCAGGGACACTGTGCGATAGTTAGGGAGCAGGGACACTGTGCGGTGGTCAGGGAGCAGGGACACTGTGCGATAGTTAGGGAGCAGGGACACTGTGCGATAGTTAGGGAGCAATGACACTGTGCGATGGTCAGAGAGCAGGGACACTGTGATGGTCAGGGAGCAGGGACACTTAGATGGTCAGAGTGCAGGGACACTGTGTGATGGTCAGGGAGCAGGGACACTTCGATCGTCAGAGAGCAGGGACACTGCATGGTCAGAGAGCAGGGACACTGTGCGATGGTCAGAGAGCAGGGGCACTGTGCGATGGTCAGAGAGCAGGGACACTGTGCGATGGTCAGGGAGCAGGAATAGTGTGCGTTGGTCAGAGAGCAGGGACACTGTGCGATGGTCAGGGAGCAGGGATACTGTGCTCTGGTCAGAGAGCAGGGACACTGTGCGATGGTCAGCGAGCAGGGATACTGTGTGCTGGTCAGAGAGCAGGGACATTGTGCAATGGTCAGAGAGCAGGGGCAGTGTGCGATGGTCAGGGAGCAGGGACACTGTGTGATGGTCAGCGAGCAGCGACACTGTGCGATGCTCAGGGAGCAGGGACATTGTGCGATGATCAGGGAGCAGGGACAGTGTGCGATGGTCAGGGAGCAGGGACACTGTGCGATGGTCAGGGAGCAGGGAGACTGCGATTGTCAGGGAGCAGGGACACTGTTCGATGGTCAGTGAGCAGGGACACTGGGCGATGGTCAGCAAGCAGGGACACTGTGCGATGATCAGTGAGCAGGGACACTGTGTGATGATCAGCGAGCAGCGACACTGTGTGATGGTCAGGGAGCAGGGACACTTTGCGATGGTCAGAGAGCAAGGACACTTTGCGATGCTCAAGGGGCAAGGACACTGTGCGATGGTCAGGAAGCAGGGCCACTGTGCGATGGTCAGGGAGCAAGGACACTGTGCGATGATCAGTGAGCAGGGACACTGTGCGATGATCAGAGAGCAGGAACACTGTGTGATGGTCAGGGAGCAGGGACACTTCGATGGTCAGAGAGCAGGGACATGTGCGATGGTCAGAGAGTACGGACACTGTGCGATGGTCAGAGAGCAGGACTCTGGGCAATGGTCAGGGAGCAGGGACACTGTGCATGGTCAGAGAGCAGGGACACTGTGCGATGGTCAGAGAGCAGGAACAGTGTGCGATGGTCAGAGAGCAGGGACACTGTGCGATGGTCAGGGAGCAGGGATACTGTGCCCTGGTCAGAGAGCAGGGACACTGTGCGATGGTCAGGGAGCAGGGATACTGTGCGCTGCTCAGAGAGCAGGGACACTGTGCAATGGTCAGAGAACAGGGACAGTGTGCGATGATCAGTGAGCAGGGACACTGTGTGATGATCAGGGAGCAGGGACACTGTGTGATGGTCAGAGAGCAGGGACACTGTGCGATGGTCAGAGAACAGGGACCCTGTGCGATGGTCACTTAGCAGGGAGACTGTGCGATGGTCAGAGAACAGCGAGTGTGCGATGGTCAGAGTGCAGGGGCACTGTGTGATGGTCAGTGTGCAGGGACACTGTGCGATGGTCAGGGAGCAGGGACATTGTGCGATGGTCAGGGAGCAGGGACAGTGTGCGATGGTCAGGGAGCAGGGACACTGTGCGATGGTCAGGGAGCAGGGATACTGTGCGCTGGTCAGAGAGCAGGGACACTGTGAAATGGTCAGAGAGCAGGGACAGTGTGCGATAGTCAGGGAGCAGGGACACTGTGCGATGGTCAGCGAGCAGCGACACTGTGTGATGGTCAGGGAGCAGGGACACTTTGCGATGCTCAAGGGGCAAGGACACTGTGCGATGGTCAGGAAGCAGGGCCACTGTGCGATGGTCAGGGAGCAAGGACACTGTGCGATGATCAGTGAGCAGGGACACTGTGCGATGATCAGAGAGCAGGGACACTGTGTGATGGTCAGGGAGCAGGGACACTTCGATGGTCAGAGAGCAGGGACATGTGCGATGGTCAGAGAGTACGGACACTGTGCGATGGTCAGAGAGCAGGACTCTGGGCAATGGTCAGGGAGCAGGGACACTGTGCATGGTCAGAGAGCAGGGACACTGTGCGATGGTCAGAGAGCAGGAACAGTGTGCGATGGTCAGAGAGCAGGGACACTGTGCGATGGTCAGGGAGCAGGGATACTGTGCCCTGGTCAGAGAGCAGGGACACTGTGCGATGGTCAGGGAGCAGGGATACTGTGCGCTGGTCAGAGAGCAGGGACACTGTGCAATGGTCAGAGAACAGGGGCAGTGTGCGATGGTCAGGGAGCAGGGACACTGTGTGATGGTCAGCGAGCAGCGACACTGTGCGATGCTCAGGGAGCAGGGACATTGTGCGATGATCAGGGAGCAGGGACAGTGTGCGATGGTCAGGGAGCAGGGACACTGTGCGATGGTCAGGGAGCAGGGAGACTGCGATTGTCAGGGAGCAGGGACACTGTTCGATGGTCAGTGAGCAGGGACACTGTGCGATGGTCAGCAAGCAGGGACACTGTGCGATGATCAGTGAGCAGGGACACTGTGTGATGATCAGCGAGCAGCGACACTGTGTGATGGTCAGGGAGCAGGGACACTTTGCGATGGTCAGAGAGCAAGGACACTTTGCGATGCTCAAGGGGCAAGGACACTGTGCGATGGTCAGGAAGCAGGGCCACTGTGCGATGGTCAGGGAGCAAGGACACTGTGCGATGATCAGTGAGCAGGGACACTGTTCGATGATCAGAGAGCAGGAACACTGTGTGATGGTCAGGGAGCAGGGACACTTCGATGGTCAGAGAGCAGGGACATGTGCGATGGTCAGAGAGTACGGACACTGTGCGATGGTCAGAGAGCAGGACTCTGGGCAATGGTCAGGGAGCAGGGACACTGTGCATGGTCAGAGAGCAGGGACACTGTGCGATGGTCAGAGAGCAGGAACAGTGTGCGATGGTCAGAGAGCAGGGACACTGTGCGATGGTCAGGGAGCAGGGATACTGTGCCCTGGTCAGAGAGCAGGGACACTGTGCGATGGTCAGGGAGCAGGGATACTGTGCGCTGGTCAGAGAGCAGGGACACTGTGCAATGGTCAGAGAACAGGGACAGTGTGCGATGATCAGTGAGCAGGGACACTGTGTGATGATCAGGGAGCAGGGACACTGTGTGATGGTCAGAGAGCAGGGACACTGTGCGATGGTCAGAGAACAGGGACCCTGTGCGATGGTCACTTAGCAGGGAGACTGTGCGATGGTCAGAGAACAGCGAGTGTGCGATGGTCAGAGTGCAGGGGCACTGTGTGATGGTCAGTGTGCAGGGACACTGTGCGATGGTCAGGGAGCAGGGACATTGTGCGATGGTCAGGGAGCAGGGACAGTGTGCGATGGTCAGGGAGCAGGGACACTGTGCGATGGTCAGGGAGCAGGGATACTGTGCGCTGGTCAGAGAGCAGGGACACTGTGAAATGGTCAGAGAGCAGGGACAGTGTGCGATAGTCAGGGAGCAGGGACACTGTGCGATGGTCAGCGAGCAGCGACACTGTGTGATGGTCAGGGAGCAGGGACACTTTGCGATGGTCAGAGAGCAAGGACACTTTGCGATGCTCAAGGGGCAAGGACACTGTGCGATGGTCAGGAAGCAGGGCCACTGTGCGATGGTCAGGGAGCAAGGACACTGTGCGATGATCAGTGAGCAGGGACACTGTGCGATGATCAGAGAGCAGGGACACTGTGTGATGGTCAGGGAGCAGGGACACTTCGATGGTCAGAGAGCAGGGACATGTGCGATGGTCAGAGAGTACGGACACTGTGCGATGGTCAGAGAGCAGGACTCTGGGCAATGGTCAGGGAGCAGGGACACTGTGCATGGTCAGAGAGCAGGGACACTGTGCGATGGTCAGAGAGCAGGAACAGTGTGCGATGGTCAGAGAGCAGGGACACTGTGCGATGGTCAGGGAGCAGGGATACTGTGCCCTGGTCAGAGAGCAGGGACACTGTGCGATGGTCAGGGAGCAGGGATACTGTGCGCTGGTCAGAGAGCAGGGACACTGTGCAATGGTCAGAGAACAGGGACAGTGTGCGATGATCAGGGAGCAGGGACACTGTGCGATGGTCAGCGAGCAGCGACACTGTGCGATGGTCAGGGAGCAGGGACACTGTGCGATGGTCAGAGAGCAGGGACACTTTGCGATGCTCAGGGTGCAGGGACACTGTGCGATGGTCAGAGAGCAGGGACACTGTGCGATAGTTAGGGAGCAGGGACACTGTGCGGTGGTCAGGGAGCAGGGACACTGTGCGATAGTTAGGGAGCAGGGACACTGTGCGATAGTTAGGGAGCAATGACACTGTGCGATGGTCAGAGAGCAGGGACACTGTGATGGTCAGGGAGCAGGGACACTTAGATGGTCAGAGTGCAGGGACACTGTGTGATGGTCAGGGAGCAGGGACACTTCGATCGTCAGAGAGCAGGGACACTGCATGGTCAGAGAGCAGGGACACTGTGCGATGGTCAGAGAGCAGGGGCACTGTGCGATGGTAAGAGAGCAGGGACACTGTGCGATGGTCAGGGAGCAGGAATAGTGTGCGTTGGTCAGAGAGCAGGGACACTGTGCGATGGTCAGGGAGCAGGGATACTGTGCTCTGGTCAGAGAGCAGGGACACTGTGCGATGGTCAGCGAGCAGGGATACTGTGTGCTGGTCAGAGAGCAGGGACATTGTGCAATGGTCAGAGAGCAGGGGCAGTGTGCGATGGTCAGGGAGCAGGGACACTGTGTGATGGTCAGCGAGCAGCGACACTGTGCGATGCTCAGGGAGCAGGGACATTGTGCGATGATCAGGGAGCAGGGACAGTGTGCGATGGTCAGGGAGCAGGGACACTGTGCGATGGTCAGGGAGCAGGGAGACTGCGATTGTCAGGGAGCAGGGACACTGTGCGATGGTCAGTGAGCAGGGACACTGTGCGATGGTCAGCAAGCAGGGACACTGTGCGATGATCAGTGAGCAGGGACACTGTGTGATGATCAGCGAGCAGCGACACTGTGTGATGGTCAGGGAGCAGGGACACTTTGCGATGGTCAGAGAGCAAGGACACTTTGCGATGCTCAAGGGGCAAGGACACTGTGCGATGGTCAGGAAGCAGGGCCACTGTGCGATGGTCAGGGAGCAAGGACACTGTGCGATGATCAGTGAGCAGGGACACTGTGCGATGATCAGAGAGCAGGGACACTGTGTGATGGTCAGGGAGCAGGGACACTTCGATGGTCTAAGAGCAGGGACATGTGCGATGGTCAGAGAGTACGGACACTGTGCGATGGTCAGAGAGCAGGACTCTGGGCAATGGTCAGGGAGCAGGGACACTGTGCATGGTCAGAGAGCAGGGACACTGTGCGATGGTCAGAGAGCAGGAACAGTGTGCGATGGTCAGAGAGCAGGGACACTGTGCGATGGTCAGGGAGCAGGGATACTGTGCCCTGGTCAGAGAGCAGGGACACTGTGCGATGGTCAGGGAGCAGGGATACTGTGCGCTGGTCAGAGAGCAGGGACACTGTGCAATGGTCAGAGAACAGGGACAGTGTGCGATGATCAGGGAGCAGGGACACTGTGCGATGGTCAGCGAGCAGCGACACTGTGCGATGGTCAGGGAGCAGGGACACTGTGCGATGGTCAGAGAGCAGGGACACTTTGCGATGCTCAGGGTGCAGGGACACTGTGCGATGGTCAGAGAGCAGGGACACTGTGCGATAGTTAGGGAGCAGGGACACTGTGCGGTGGTCAGGGAGCAGGGACACTGTGCGATAGTTAGGGAGCAGGGACACTGTGCGATAGTTAGGGAGCAATGACACTGTGCGATGGTCAGAGAGCACGGACACTGTGATGGTCAGGGAGCAGGGACACTTAGATGGTCAGAGTGCAGGGACACTGTGTGATGGTCAGGGAGCAGGGACACTTCGATCGTCAGAGAGCAGGGACACTGCATGGTCAGAGAGCAGGGACACTGTGCGATGGTCAGAGAGCAGGGGCACTGTGAGACGGTCAGAGAGCAGGGACACTGTGCGATGGTCAGGGAGCAGGAATAGTGTGCGTTGGTCAGAGAGCAGGGACACTGTGCGATGGTCAGGGAGCAGGGATACTGTGCTCTGGTCAGAGAGCAGGGACACTGTGCGATGGTCAGCGAGCAGGGATACTGTGTGCTGGTCAGAGAGCAGGGACATTGTGCAATGGTCAGAGAGCAGGGGCAGTGTGCGATGGTCAGGGAGCAGGGACACTGTGTGATGGTCAGCGAGCAGCGACACTGTGCGATGCTCAGGGAGCAGGGACATTGTGCGATGATCAGGGAGCAGGGACAGTGTGCGATGGTCAGGGAGCAGGGACACTGTGCGATGGTCAGGGAGCAGGGAGACTGCGATTGTCAGGGAGCAGGGACACTGTGCGATGGTAAGAGAGCAGAGACTGTGCGATGGTCAGGGAGCAGGGACACTGTGCGATGGTCAGAGAGCAGGGACACAGTGCGATGGTCAGAGAACAGGGACACTGTTCGATGGTCAGTGAGCAGGGACACTGTGCGATGGTCAGCAAGCAGGGACACTGTGCGATGATCAGTGAGCAGGGACACTGTGTGATGGTCACTTAGCAGGGAGACTGTGCGATGGTCAGAGAACAGCGAGTGTGCGATGGTCAGAGTGCAGGGGCACTGTGTGATGGTCAGTGTGCAGGGACACTGTGCGATGGTCAGGGAGCAGGGACATTGTGCGATGGTCAGGGAGCAGGGACAGTGTGCGATGGTCAGGGAGCAGGGACACTGTGCGATGGTCAGGGAGCAGGGATACTGTGCGCTGGTCAGAGAGCAGGGACACTGTGAAATGGTCAGAGAGCAGGGACAGTGTGCGATAGTCAGGGAGCAGGGACACTGTGCGATGGTCAGCGAGCAGCGACACTGTGTGATGGTCAGGGAGCAGGGACACTTTGCGATGCTCAAGGGGCAAGGACACTGTGCGATGGTCAGGAAGCAGGGCCACTGTGCGATGGTCAGGGAGCAAGGACACTGTGCGATGATCAGTGAGCAGGGACACTGTGCGATGATCAGAGAGCAGGGACACTGTGTGATGGTCAGGGAGCAGGGACACTTCGATGGTCAGAGAGCAGGGACATGTGCGATGGTCAGAGAGTACGGACACTGTGCGATGGTCAGAGAGCAGGACTCTGGGCAATGGTCAGGGAGCAGGGACACTGTGCATGGTCAGAGAGCAGGGACACTGTGCGATGGTCAGAGAGCAGGAACAGTGTGCGATGGTCAGAGAGCAGGGACACTGTGCGATGGTCAGGGAGCAGGGATACTGTGCCCTGGTCAGAGAGCAGGGACACTGTGCGATGGTCAGGGAGCAGGGATACTGTGCGCTGGTCAGAGAGCAGGGACACTGTGCAATGGTCAGAGAACAGGGGCAGTGTGCGATGGTCAGGGAGCAGGGACACTGTGTGATGGTCAGCGAGCAGCGACACTGTGCGATGCTCAGGGAGCAGGGACATTGTGCGATGATCAGGGAGCAGGGACAGTGTGCGATGGTCAGGGAGCAGGGACACTGTGCGATGGTCAGGGAGCAGGGAGACTGCGATTGTCAGGGAGCAGGGACACTGTTCGATGGTCAGTGAGCAGGGACACTGTGCGATGGTCAGCAAGCAGGGACACTGTGCGATGATCAGTGAGCAGGGACACTGTGTGATGATCAGCGAGCAGCGACACTGTGTGATGGTCAGGGAGCAGGGACACTTTGCGATGGTCAGAGAGCAAGGACACTTTGCGATGCTCAAGGGGCAAGGACACTGTGCGATGGTCAGGAAGCAGGGCCACTGTGCGATGGTCAGGGAGCAAGGACACTGTGCGATGATCAGTGAGCAGGGACACTGTTCGATGATCAGAGAGCAGGAACACTGTGTGATGGTCAGGGAGCAGGGACACTTCGATGGTCAGAGAGCAGGGACATGTGCGATGGTCAGAGAGTACGGACACTGTGCGATGGTCAGAGAGCAGGACTCTGGGCAATGGTCAGGGAGCAGGGACACTGTGCATGGTCAGAGAGCAGGGACACTGTGCGATGGTCAGAGAGCAGGAACAGTGTGCGATGGTCAGAGAGCAGGGACACTGTGCGATGGTCAGGGAGCAGGGATACTGTGCCCTGGTCAGAGAGCAGGGACACTGTGCGATGGTCAGGGAGCAGGGATACTGTGCGCTGGTCAGAGAGCAGGGACACTGTGCAATGGTCAGAGAACAGGGACAGTGTGCGATGATCAGTGAGCAGGGACACTGTGTGATGATCAGGGAGCAGGGACACTGTGTGATGGTCAGAGAGCAGGGACACTGTGCGATGGTCAGAGAACAGGGACCCTGTGCGATGGTCACTTAGCAGGGAGACTGTGCGATGGTCAGAGAACAGCGAGTGTGCGATGGTCAGAGTGCAGGGGCACTGTGTGATGGTCAGTGTGCAGGGACACTGTGCGATGGTCAGGGAGCAGGGACATTGTGCGATGGTCAGGGAGCAGGGACAGTGTGCGATGGTCAGGGAGCAGGGACACTGTGCGATGGTCAGGGAGCAGGGATACTGTGCGCTGGTCAGAGAGCAGGGACACTGTGAAATGGTCAGAGAGCAGGGACAGTGTGCGATAGTCAGGGAGCAGGGACACTGTGCGATGGTCAGCGAGCAGCGACACTGTGTGATGGTCAGGGAGCAGGGACACTTTGCGATGGTCAGAGAGCAAGGACACTTTGCGATGCTCAAGGGGCAAGGACACTGTGCGATGGTCAGGAAGCAGGGCCACTGTGCGATGGTCAGGGAGCAAGGACACTGTGCGATGATCAGTGAGCAGGGACACTGTGCGATGATCAGAGAGCAGGGACACTGTGTGATGGTCAGGGAGCAGGGACACTTCGATGGTCAGAGAGCAGGGACATGTGCGATGGTCAGAGAGTACGGACACTGTGCGATGGTCAGAGAGCAGGACTCTGGGCAATGGTCAGGGAGCAGGGACACTGTGCATGGTCAGAGAGCAGGGACACTGTGCGATGGTCAGAGAGCAGGAACAGTGTGCGATGGTCAGAGAGCAGGGACACTGTGCGATGGTCAGGGAGCAGGGATACTGTGCCCTGGTCAGAGAGCAGGGACACTGTGCGATGGTCAGGGAGCAGGGATACTGTGCGCTGGTCAGAGAGCAGGGACACTGTGCAATGGTCAGAGAACAGGGACAGTGTGCGATGATCAGGGAGCAGGGACACTGTGCGATGGTCAGCGAGCAGCGACACTGTGCGATGGTCAGGGAGCAGGGACACTGTGCGATGGTCAGAGAGCAGGGACACTTTGCGATGCTCAGGGTGCAGGGACACTGTGCGATGGTCAGAGAGCAGGGACACTGTGCGATAGTTAGGGAGCAGGGACACTGTGCGGTGGTCAGGGAGCAGGGACACTGTGCGATAGTTAGGGAGCAGGGACACTGTGCGATAGTTAGGGAGCAATGACACTGTGCGATGGTCAGAGAGCAGGGACACTGTGATGGTCAGGGAGCAGGGACACTTAGATGGTCAGAGTGCAGGGACACTGTGTGATGGTCAGGGAGCAGGGACACTTCGATCGTCAGAGAGCAGGGACACTGCATGGTCAGAGAGCAGGGACACTGTGCGATGGTCAGAGAGCAGGGGCACTGTGCGATGGTAAGAGAGCAGGGACACTGTGCGATGGTCAGGGAGCAGGAATAGTGTGCGTTGGTCAGAGAGCAGGGACACTGTGCGATGGTCAGGGAGCAGGGATACTGTGCTCTGGTCAGAGAGCAGGGACACTGTGCGATGGTCAGCGAGCAGGGATACTGTGTGCTGGTCAGAGAGCAGGGACATTGTGCAATGGTCAGAGAGCAGGGGCAGTGTGCGATGGTCAGGGAGCAGGGACACTGTGTGATGGTCAGCGAGCAGCGACACTGTGCGATGCTCAGGGAGCAGGGACATTGTGCGATGATCAGGGAGCAGGGACAGTGTGCGATGGTCAGGGAGCAGGGACACTGTGCGATGGTCAGGGAGCAGGGAGACTGCGATTGTCAGGGAGCAGGGACACTGTGCGATGGTCAGTGAGCAGGGACACTGTGCGATGGTCAGCAAGCAGGGACACTGTGCGATGATCAGTGAGCAGGGACACTGTGTGATGATCAGCGAGCAGCGACACTGTGTGATGGTCAGGGAGCAGGGACACTTTGCGATGGTCAGAGAGCAAGGACACTTTGCGATGCTCAAGGGGCAAGGACACTGTGCGATGGTCAGGAAGCAGGGCCACTGTGCGATGGTCAGGGAGCAAGGACACTGTGCGATGATCAGTGAGCAGGGACACTGTGCGATGATCAGAGAGCAGGGACACTGTGTGATGGTCAGGGAGCAGGGACACTTCGATGGTCTAAGAGCAGGGACATGTGCGATGGTCAGAGAGTACGGACACTGTGCGATGGTCAGAGAGCAGGACTCTGGGCAATGGTCAGGGAGCAGGGACACTGTGCATGGTCAGAGAGCAGGGACACTGTGCGATGGTCAGAGAGCAGGAACAGTGTGCGATGGTCAGAGAGCAGGGACACTGTGCGATGGTCAGGGAGCAGGGATACTGTGCCCTGGTCAGAGAGCAGGGACACTGTGCGATGGTCAGGGAGCAGGGATACTGTGCGCTGGTCAGAGAGCAGGGACACTGTGCAATGGTCAGAGAACAGGGACAGTGTGCGATGATCAGGGAGCAGGGACACTGTGCGATGGTCAGCGAGCAGCGACACTGTGCGATGGTCAGGGAGCAGGGACACTGTGCGATGGTCAGAGAGCAGGGACACTTTGCGATGCTCAGGGTGCAGGGACACTGTGCGATGGTCAGAGAGCAGGGACACTGTGCGATAGTTAGGGAGCAGGGACACTGTGCGGTGGTCAGGGAGCAGGGACACTGTGCGATAGTTAGGGAGCAGGGACACTGTGCGATAGTTAGGGAGCAATGACACTGTGCGATGGTCAGAGAGCACGGACACTGTGATGGTCAGGGAGCAGGGACACTTAGATGGTCAGAGTGCAGGGACACTGTGTGATGGTCAGGGAGCAGGGACACTTCGATCGTCAGAGAGCAGGGACACTGCATGGTCAGAGAGCAGGGACACTGTGCGATGGTCAGAGAGCAGGGGCACTGTGAGACGGTCAGAGAGCAGGGACACTGTGCGATGGTCAGGGAGCAGGAATAGTGTGCGTTGGTCAGAGAGCAGGGACACTGTGCGATGGTCAGGGAGCAGGGATACTGTGCTCTGGTCAGAGAGCAGGGACACTGTGCGATGGTCAGCGAGCAGGGATACTGTGTGCTGGTCAGAGAGCAGGGACATTGTGCAATGGTCAGAGAGCAGGGGCAGTGTGCGATGGTCAGGGAGCAGGGACACTGTGTGATGGTCAGCGAGCAGCGACACTGTGCGATGCTCAGGGAGCAGGGACATTGTGCGATGATCAGGGAGCAGGGACAGTGTGCGATGGTCAGGGAGCAGGGACACTGTGCGATGGTCAGGGAGCAGGGAGACTGCGATTGTCAGGGAGCAGGGACACTGTGCGATGGTAAGAGAGCAGAGACTGTGCGATGGTCAGGGAGCAGGGACACTGTGCGATGGTCAGAGAGCAGGGACACAGTGCGATGGTCAGAGAACAGGGACACTGTTCGATGGTCAGTGAGCAGGGACACTGTGCGATGGTCAGCAAGCAGGGACACTGTGCGATGATCAGTGAGCAGGGACACTGTGTGATGATCAGGGAGCAGGGACACTGTGTGATGGTCAGAGAGCAGGGACACTGTGCGATGTTCAGAGAGCAGGGACACTGTGCGATGGTCAGAGAACAGGGACCCTGTGCGATGGTCAGTTAGCAGGGAGACTGTGCGATGGTCAGAGAACAGGGACACTGTGCGATGGTCAGAGTGCAGGGGCACTGTGTGATGGTCAGGGTGCAGGGACACTGTGCGATGGTCAGGGAGCAGGGACATTGTGCGATGGGCATGGAGCAGGGACAGTGTGCGATGGTCAGGGAGCAAGGACACTGTGCGATGGTCAGGGAGCAGGGATACTGTGCGCTGGTCAGGGAGCAGGGACACTGTGAAATGGTCAGAGAGCAGGGACAGTGTGCGATTGTCAGCGAGCAGCGCCACTGTGCGATGGTCAGGGAGCAGGGACACTTTGCGATGGTCAGGGAGCAGGGACACTGTGCATGGTCAGAGAGCAGGGACACTGTGCGATGGTCAGAGAGCAGGAACAGTGTGCGATGGTCAGAGAGCAGGGAGACTGTGCGATGGTCAGGGAGCAGGGATACTGTGCCCTGGTCTGAGAGCAGGGACACTGTGCGATGGTCAGGGAGCAGGGATACTGTGCGCTGGTCAGAGAGCAGGGACACTGTGCAATGGTCAGAGAGCAGGGACAGTGTGCGATGATCAGGGAGCAGGGACACTGTGCGATGGTCAGCGAGCAGCGACACTGTGCGATGGTCAGGGAGCAGGGATACTGTGCGCTGGTCAGAGAGCAGGGACACTGTGCAATGGTCAGAGAACAGGGACAGTGTGCGATGATCAGGGAGCAGGGACACTGTGCGATGGTCAGCGAGCAGCGACACTGTGCGATGGTCAGGGAGCAGGGACACTGTGCGATGGTCAGAGAGCAGGGACACTTTGCGATGCTCAGGGTGCAGGGACACTGTGCGATGGTCAGAGAGCAGGGACACTGTGCGATAGTTAGGGAGCAGGGACACTGTGCGGTGGTCAGGGAGCAGGGACACTGTGCGATAGTTAGGGAGCAGGGACACTGTGCGATAGTTAGGGAGCAATGACACTGTGCGATGGTCAGAGAGCACGGACACTGTGATGGTCAGGGAGCAGGGACACTTAGATGGTCAGAGTGCAGGGACACTGTGTGATGGTCAGGGAGCAGGGACACTTCGATCGTCAGAGAGCAGGGACACTGCATGGTCAGAGAGCAGGGACACTGTGCGATGGTCAGAGAGCAGGGGCACTGTGAGACGGTCAGAGAGCAGGGACACTGTGCGATGGTCAGGGAGCAGGAATAGTGTGCGTTGGTCAGAGAGCAGGGACACTGTGCGATGGTCAGGGAGCAGGGATACTGTGCTCTGGTCAGAGAGCAGGGACACTGTGCGATGGTCAGCGAGCAGGGATACTGTGTGCTGGTCAGAGAGCAGGGACATTGTGCAATGGTCAGAGAGCAGGGGCAGTGTGCGATGGTCAGGGAGCAGGGACACTGTGTGATGGTCAGCGAGCAGCGACACTGTGCGATGCTCAGGGAGCAGGGACATTGTGCGATGATCAGGGAGCAGGGACAGTGTGCGATGGTCAGGGAGCAGGGACACTGTGCGATGGTCAGGGAGCAGGGAGACTGCGATTGTCAGGGAGCAGGGACACTGTGCGATGGTAAGAGAGCAGAGACTGTGCGATGGTCAGGGAGCAGGGACACTGTGCGATGGTCAGAGAGCAGGGACACAGTGCGATGGTCAGAGAACAGGGACACTGTTCGATGGTCAGTGAGCAGGGACACTGTGCGATGGTCAGCAAGCAGGGACACTGTGCGATGATCAGTGAGCAGGGACACTGTGTGATGATCAGGGAGCAGGGACACTGTGTGATGGTCAGAGAGCAGGGACACTGTGCGATGTTCAGAGAGCAGGGACACTGTGCGATGGTCAGAGAACAGGGACCCTGTGCGATGGTCAGTTAGCAGGGAGACTGTGCGATGGTCAGAGAACAGGGACACTGTGCGATGGTCAGAGTGCAGGGGCACTGTGTGATGGTCAGGGTGCAGGGACACTGTGCGATGGTCAGGGAGCAGGGACATTGTGCGATGGGCATGGAGCAGGGACAGTGTGCGATGGTCAGGGAGCAAGGAC
The DNA here is from genome assembly GCF_044704955.1 of Pristiophorus japonicus. Taxonomy (NCBI): domain Eukaryota; kingdom Metazoa; phylum Chordata; class Chondrichthyes; family Pristiophoridae; genus Pristiophorus; species Pristiophorus japonicus. The sequence continues at coordinate 86,260,513 of NC_091989.1, read as the reverse complement.
ACTGTGCGATGGTCAGGGAGCAGGGATACTGTGCGCTGGTCAGGGAGCAGGGACACTGTGAAATGGTCAGAGAGCAGGGACAGTGTGCGATTGTCAGCGAGCAGCGCCACTGTGCGATGGTCAGGGAGCAGGGACACTTTGCGATGGTCAGGGAGCAGGGACACTGTGCATGGTCAGAGAGCAGGGACACTGTGCGATGGTCAGAGAGCAGGAACAGTGTGCGATGGTCAGAGAGCAGGGAGACTGTGCGATGGTCAGGGAGCAGGGATACTGTGCCCTGGTCTGAGAGCAGGGACACTGTGCGATGGTCAGGGAGCAGGGATACTGTGCGCTGGTCAGAGAGCAGGGACACTGTGCAATGGTCAGAGAGCAGGGACAGTGTGCGATGATCAGGGAGCAGGGACACTGTGCGATGGTCAGCGAGCAGCGACACTGTGCGATGGTCAGGGAGCAGGGACACTGTGCGATGGTCAGAGAGCAGGGACACTTTGCGATGCTCAGGGAGCAGGGACACAGTGCGATGGTCAGAGTGCAGGGGCACTGTGTGATGCTCAGGGTGCAGGGACACTGTGCGATGGTCAGAGAGCAGGGACACTGTGCGATAGTTAGGGAGCAGGGACACTGTGCGGTGGTCAGGGAGCAGGGACACTGTGCGATAGTTCGGGAGCAGGGACACTGTGCGATAGTTAGGGAGCAATGACACTGTGCGATGGTCAGAGAGCAGGGACACTGTGATGGTCAGGGAGCAGGGACACTGTGCGATGGTCAGGGAACAGGGACACTGTGTGATGCTCAGGGAGCAGGGACATTGTGCGATGGTCAGGGAGCAGGGACAGTGTGCGATGGTCAGGGAGCAGGGACACTGTGCGATGGTCAGGGAGCAGGGAGACTGCGATTGTCAGGGAGCAGGGACACTGTGCGATGGTAAGAGAGCAGAGACACTGTGCGATGGTCAGGGAGCAGGGACACTGTGCGATGGTCAGGGAGCAGGGACACAGTGCGATGGTCAGAGAACAGGGACACTGTTCGATGGTCAGTGAGCAGGGACACTGTGCGATGGTCAGCAAGCAGGGACACTGTGCGATGGTCAGAGTGCAGGGGCACTGTGTGATGGTCAGGGTGCAGGGACACTGTGCGATGGTCAGGGAGCAGGGACATTGTGCGATGGTCAGGGAGCAGGGACAGTGTGCGATGGTCAGGGAGCAGGGACACTGTGCGATGGTCAAGGAGCAGGGATACTGTGCGATGGTCAGGGAGCAGGGAGACTGCGATTGTCAGGGAGCAGGGACACTGTGTGATGATCAGGGAGCAGGGACACTGTGTGATGGTCAGAGAGCAGGGACACTGTGCGATGTTCAGAGAGCAGGGACACTGTTCGATGGTCAGAGAACAGGGACACTGTGCGATGGTCAGTTAGCAGGGAGACTGTGCGATGGTCAGAGAACAGGGACACTGTGCGATGGTCAGAGTGCAGGGGCACTGTGTGATGGTCAGGGTGCAGGGACACTGTGCGATGGTCAGGGAGCAGGGACATTGTGCGATGGTCAGGGAGCAGGGACAGTGTGCGATGGTCAGGGAGCAGGGACACTGTGCGATGGTCAAGGAGCAGGGATACTGTGCGCTGGTCAGGGAGCAGGGACACTGTGAAATGGTCAGAGAGCAGGGACAGTGTGCGATGGTCAGCGAGCAGCGACACTGTGCGATGGTCAGGGAGCAGGGACACTTTGCGATGGTCAGGGAGCAGGGACACTGTGCATGGTCAGAGAGCAGGGACACTGTGCGATGGTCAGAGAGCAGGAACAGTGTGCGATGGTCAGAGAGCAGGGACACTGTGCGATGGTCAGGGAGCAGGGATACTGTGCCCTGGTCAGAGAGCAGGGACACTGTGTGATGGTCAGAGATCAGGGACCCTGTGCGATGGTCAGTTAGCAGGGAGACTGTGCGATGGTCAGAGAACAGTGACACTGTGCGATGGTCAGAGTGCAGGGGCACTGTGTGATGGTCAGGGTGCAGGGACACTGTGCGATGGTAAGGGAGCAGGGACATTGTGCGATGGTCAGGGAGCAGGGACAGTGTGCGATGGTCAGGGAGCAGGGACACTGTGCGATGGTCAGGGAGCAGGGATACTGTGCGCTGGTCAGAGAGCAGGGACACTGTGAAATGGTCAGAGAGCAGGGACAGTGTGCGATGGTCAGGGAGCAGGGACACTGTGCGTGGTCAGCGAGCAGCGACACTGTGTGATGGTCAGGGAGCAGGGACACTTTGCGATGGTCAGAGAGCAGGGACACTTTGCGATGCTCAAGTGGCAAGGACACTGTGCGATGGTCAGGAAGCAGGGCCACTGTGTGATGGTCAGGGAGCAAGGACACTGTGCGATGATCAGTGAGCAGGGACACTGTGCGATGATCAGAGAGCAGGGACACTGTGCGATGGTCAGGGAGCAGGGACACTGTGCGATGGTCAGGGAGCAGGGACACTTTGCGATGGTCAGGGAGCAGGGACACTGTGCATGGTCAGAGAGCAGGGACACTGTGCGATGGTTAGAGAGCAGGAACAGTGTGCGATGGTCAGAGAGCAGGGACACTGTGCGATGGTCCGTTAGCAGGGACACTGTGCGATGGTCAGGGAGCAGGGACACTGTGCGATGGTCAGAGTGCAGGGGCACTGTGTGATGGTCAGGGTGCAGGGACACTGTGCGATGGTCAGGGAGCAGGGACAGTGTGCGATGGTCAGGGAGCAGGGACACTGTGCGATGGTCAGGAAGCAGGGAAACTGTGCGATGGTCAGGGAGCAGAGACACTGTGCGATGGTCACGAGCAGAGACACTGTGAGATGGTCAGGGAGCAGGGACACTGTGCGATGGTCAGAGAGCAGGGAAACTGCGATGGTCAGGGAGCAGGGACACTGTGATGGCCAGGGAGCAGGGACACTTAGATGGTCAGAGTGCAGGGACACTGTGTGATGGTCAGGGGGCAGGGACACTTAGATGGTCAGAGAGCAGGGACACTGCATGGTCAGAGAGCAGGGACACTGTGCGATGGTCAGAGAGCAGGGACACTGTGCGATGGTCAGGGAGCAGAGATACTGTGCTCTGATCAGAGAGCAGGGACACTGTGCGATGGTCAGGGAGCAGGGATACTGTGCGCTGGTCAGAGAGCAGGGACACTGTGCAATGGTCAGAGAGCAGGGACAGTGTGCGATGGTCAGGGAGCAGGGACACTGTGATTGTCAGCGAGCAGCGACATTGTCTGATGGTCAGGGAGCAGGGACACTTTGCAATGGTCAGAGAGCAGGTACACTGTGCGATGGTCAGAGAGCAGGACACTGGGCAATGGTCAGGGAGCAGGGACACTGTGCATCGTCAGAGAGAAGGACACTGTGCGATGGTCAGAGAGCAGGAACAGTGTGCGATGGTCAGAGAGCAGGGACACTGTGCGATGGTCAGAGTGCAGGGACACTGTGCGGTGGTCAGAGTGCAGGGACACTGTGCGGTGGTCAGAGTGCAGGGATACTGTGCGATGTTCAGGGAGCAGGGACACTGTGCGATAGTTAGGGAGCAGGGACACTGTGCGGTGGTCAGGGAGCAATGACACTGTGCGATGGTCAGAGAGCAGGGACACTGTGTGATGGTCAGGGAGCAGGGACACTTAGATGGTCAGAGTGCAGGGACACTGTCTGATGGTCAGGGAGCAGGGACACTTAGATGGTCAGAGAGCAGGGACACTGTGCATGGTCAGAGAGCAGGGACACTGTGCGATGTTCAGAGAGCAGGGACACTGTGCGATGGTCAGAGTGCAGGGGCACTGTGTGATGGTCAGAGATCAGGGACCCTGTGCGATGGTCAGAGAGCAGGGACACTGTGCGATGTTCAGAGAGCAGGGACACTGTGCGATGGTCAGAGAACAGGGACACTGTGCGATGGTCAGTTAGCAGGGAGACTGTGCGATGTTCAGAGAGCAGGGACACTGTGCGATGGTCAGAGAACAGGGACACTGTGCGATGGTCAGTTAGCAGGGAGACTGTGCGATGGTCAGAGAACAGGGACACTGTGCGATGGTCAGAGTGCAGGGGCACTGTGTGATGGTCAGGGAGCAGGGACAGTGTGCGATGGTCAGGGAGCAGGGACACTGTGCGATGGTCAAGGAGCAGGGATACTGTGCGATGGTCAGGGAGCAGGGAGACTGCGATTGTCAGGGAGCAGGGACACTGTGTGATGATCAGGGAGCAGGGACACTGTGTGATGGTCAGAGAGCAGGGACACTGTGCGATGTTCAGAGAGCAGGGACACTGTTCGATGGTCAGAGAACAGGGACACTGTGCGATGGTCAGTTAGCAGGGAGACTGTGCGATGGTCAGAGAACAGGGACACTGTGCGATGGTCAGAGTGCAGGGGCACTGTGTGATGGTCAGGGTGCAGGGACACTGTGCGATGGTCAGGGAGCAGGGACATTGTGCGATGGTCAGGGAGCAGGGACAGTGTGCGATGGTCAGGGAGCAGGGACACTGTGCGATGGTCAAGGAGCAGGGATACTGTGCGCTGGTCAGGGAGCAGGGACACTGTGAAATGGTCAGAGAGCAGGGACAGTGTGCGATGGTCAGCGAGCAGCGACACTGTGCGATGGTCAGGGAGCAGGGACACTTTGCGATGGTCAGGGAGCAGGGACACTGTGCATGGTCAGAGAGCAGGGACACTGTGCGATGGTCAGAGAGCAGGAACAGTGTGCGATGGTCAGAGAGCAGGGACACTGTGCGATGGTCAGGGAGCAGGGATACTGTGCCCTGGTCAGAGAGCAGGGACACTGTGTGATGGTCAGAGATCAGGGACCCTGTGCGATGGTCAGTTAGCAGGGAGACTGTGCGATGGTCAGAGAACAGTGACACTGTGCGATGGTCAGAGTGCAGGGGCACTGTGTGATGGTCAGGGTGCAGGGACACTGTGCGATGGTAAGGGAGCAGGGACATTGTGCGATGGTCAGGGAGCAGGGACAGTGTGCGATGGTCAGGGAGCAGGGACACTGTGCGATGGTCAGGGAGCAGGGATACTGTGCGCTGGTCAGAGAGCAGGGACACTGTGAAATGGTCAGAGAGCAGGGACAGTGTGCGATGGTCAGGGAGCAGGGACACTGTGCGTGGTCAGCGAGCAGCGACACTGTGTGATGGTCAGGGAGCAGGGACACTTTGCGATGGTCAGAGAGCAGGGACACTTTGCGATGCTCAAGTGGCAAGGACACTGTGCGATGGTCAGGAAGCAGGGCCACTGTGTGATGGTCAGGGAGCAAGGACACTGTGCGATGATCAGTGAGCAGGGACACTGTGCGATGATCAGAGAGCAGGGACACTGTGCGATGGTCAGGGAGCAGGGACACTGTGCGATGGTCAGGGAGCAGGGACACTTTGCGATGGTCAGGGAGCAGGGACACTGTGCATGGTCAGAGAGCAGGGACACTGTGCGATGGTTAGAGAGCAGGAACAGTGTGCGATGGTCAGAGAGCAGGGACACTGTGCGATGGTCAGTTAGCAGGGACACTGTGCGATGGTCAGGGAGCAGGGACACTGTGCGATGGTCAGAGTGCAGGGGCACTGTGTGATGGTCAGGGTGCAGGGACACTGTGCGATGGTCAGGGAGCAGGGACAGTGTGCGATGGTCAGGGAGCAGGGACACTGTGCGATGGTCAGGAAGCAGGGAAACTGTGCGATGGTCAGGGAGCAGAGACACTGTGCGATGGTCACGAGCAGAGACACTGTGAGATGGTCAGGGAGCAGGGACACTGTGCGATGGTCAGAGAGCAGGGAAACTGCGATGGTCAGGGAGCAGGGACACTGTGATGGCCAGGGAGCAGGGACACTTAGATGGTCAGAGTGCAGGGACACTGTGTGATGGTCAGGGGGCAGGGACACTTAGATGGTCAGAGAGCAGGGACACTGCATGGTCAGAGAGCAGGGACACTGTGCGATGGTCAGAGAGCAGGGACACTGTGCGATGGTCAGGGAGCAGAGATACTGTGCTCTGATCAGAGAGCAGGGACACTGTGCGATGGTCAGGGAGCAGGGATACTGTGCGCTGGTCAGAGAGCAGGGACACTGTGCAATGGTCAGAGAGCAGGGACAGTGTGCGATGGTCAGGGAGCAGGGACACTGTGATTGTCAGCGAGCAGCGACATTGTCTGATGGTCAGGGAGCAGGGACACTTTGCAATGGTCAGAGAGCAGGTACACTGTGCGATGGTCAGAGAGCAGGACACTGGGCAATGGTCAGGGAGCAGGGACACTGTGCATCGTCAGAGAGAAGGACACTGTGCGATGGTCAGAGAGCAGGAACAGTGTGCGATGGTCAGAGAGCAGGGACACTGTGCGATGGTCAGAGTGCAGGGACACTGTGCGGTGGTCAGAGTGCAGGGACACTGTGCGGTGGTCAGAGTGCAGGGATACTGTGCGATGTTCAGGGAGCAGGGACACTGTGCGATAGTTAGGGAGCAGGGACACTGTGCGGTGGTCAGGGAGCAATGACACTGTGCGATGGTCAGAGAGCAGGGACACTGTGTGATGGTCAGGGAGCAGGGACACTTAGATGGTCAGAGTGCAGGGACACTGTCTGATGGTCAGGGAGCAGGGACACTTAGATGGTCAGAGAGCAGGGACACTGTGCATGGTCAGAGAGCAGGGACACTGTGCGATGTTCAGAGAGCAGGGACACTGTGCGATGGTCAGAGTGCAGGGGCACTGTGTGATGGTCAGAGATCAGGGACCCTGTGCGATGGTCAGAGAGCAGGGACACTGTGCGATGTTCAGAGAGCAGGGACACTGTGCGATGGTCAGAGAACAGGGACACTGTGCGATGGTCAGTTAGCAGGGAGACTGTGCGATGGTCAGAGAACAGGGACACTGTGCGATGGTCAGAGTGCAGGGGCACTGTGTGATGGTCAGGGTGCAGGGACACTGTGCGATGGTCAGGGAGCAGGGACATTGTGCGATGGTCAGGGAGCAGGGACAGTGTGCGATGGTCAGGGAGCAGGGACACTGTGCGATGGTCAAGGAGCAGGGATACTGTGCGCTGGTCAGGGAGCAGGGACACTGTGAAATGGTCAGAGAGCAGGGACAGTGTGCGATGGTCAGTGAGCAGCGACACTGTGCGATGGTCAGGGAGCAGGGACACTTTGCGATGGTCAGGGAGCAGGGACACTGTGCATGGTCAGAGAGCAGGGACACTGTGCGATGGTCAGAGAGCAGGAACAGTGTGCGATGGTCAGAGAGCAGGGACACTGTGCGATGGTCAGGGAGCAGGGATACTGTGCCCTGGTCAGAGAGCAGGGACACTGTGTGATGGTCAGAGATCAGGGACCCTGTGCGATGGTCAGTTAGCAGGGAGACTGTGCGATGGTCAGAGAACAGTGACACTGTGCGATGGTCAGAGTGCAGGGGCACTGTGTGATGGTCAGGGTGCAGGGACACTGTGCGATGGTAAGGGAGCAGGGACATTGTGCGATGGTCAGGGAGCAGGGACAGTGTGCGATGGTCAGGGAGCAGGGACACTGTGCGGTGGTCAGGGAGCAGGGACACTGTGCGATAGTTAGGGAGCAGGGACACTGTGCGATAGTTAGGGAGCAATGACACTGTGCGATGGTCAGAGAGCACGGACACTGTGATGGTCAGGGAGCAGGGACACTTAGATGGTCAGAGTGCAGGGACACTGTGTGATGGTCAGGGAGCAGGGACACTTCGATCGTCAGAGAGCAGGGACACTGCATGGTCAGAGAGCAGGGACACTGTGCGATGGTCAGAGAGCAGGGGCACTGTGAGACGGTCAGAGAGCAGGGACACTGTGCGATGGTCAGGGAGCAGGAATAGTGTGCATTGGTCAGAGAGCAGGGACACTGTGCGATGGTCAGGGAGCAGGGATACTGTGCTCTGGTCAGAGAGCAGGGACACTGTGCGATGGTCAGCGAGCAGGGATACTGTGTGCTGGTCAGAGAGCAGGGACATTGTGCAATGGTCAGAGAGCAGGGGCAGTGTGCGATGGTCAGAGTGCAGGGGCACTGTGTGATGGTCAGGGTGCAGGGACACTGTGCGATGGTAAGGGAGCAGGGACATTGTGCGATGGTCAGGGAGCAGGGACAGTGTGCGATGGTCAGGGAGCAGGGACACTGTGCGATGGTCAGGGAGCAGGGATACTGTGCGCTGGTCAGAGAGCAGGGACACTGTGAAATGGTCAGAGAGCAGGGACAGTGTGCGATGGTCAGGGAGCAGGGACACTGTGCGTGGTCAGCGAGCAGCGACACTGTGTGATGGTCAGGGAGCAGGGACACTTTGCGATGGTCAGAGAGCAGGGACACTTTGCGATGCTCAAGTGGCAAGGACACTGTGCGATGGTCAGGAAGCAGGGCCACTGTGTGATGGTCAGGGAGCAAGGACACTGTGCGATGATCAGTGAGCAGGGACACTGTGCGATGATCAGAGAGCAGGGACACTGTGCGATGGTCAGGGAGCAGGGACACTGTGCGATGGTCAGGGAGCAGGGACACTTTGCGATGGTCAGGGAGCAGGGACACTGTGCATGGTCAGAGAGCAGGGACACTGTGCGATGGTTAGAGAGCAGGAACAGTGTGCGATGGTCAGAGAGCAGGGACACTGTGCGATGGTCAGTTAGCAGGGACACTGTGCGATGGTCAGGGAGCAGGGACACTGTGCGATGGTCAGAGTGCAGGGGCACTGTGTGATGGTCAGGGTGCAGGGACACTGTGCGATGGTCAGGGAGCAGGGACAGTGTGCGATGGTCAGGGAGCAGGGACACTGTGCGATGGTCAGGAAGCAGGGAAACTGTGCGATGGTCAGGGAGCAGAGACACTGTGCGATGGTCACGAGCAGAGACACTGTGAGATGGTCAGGGAGCAGGGACACTGTGCGATGGTCAGAGAGCAGGGAAACTGCGATGGTCAGGGAGCAGGGACACTGTGATGGCCAGGGAGCAGGGACACTTAGATGGTCAGAGTGCAGGGACACTGTGTGATGGTCAGGGGGCAGGGACACTTAGATGGTCAGAGAGCAGGGACACTGCATGGTCAGAGAGCAGGGACACTGTGCGATGGTCAGAGAGCAGGGACACTGTGCGATGGTCAGTGAGCAGAGATACTGTGCTCTGATCAGAGAGCAGGGACACTGTGCGATGGTCAGGGAGCAGGGATACTGTGCGCTGGTCAGAGAGCAGGGACACTGTGCAATGGTCAGAGAGCAGGGACAGTGTGCGATGGTCAGGGAGCAGGGACACTGTGATTGTCAGCGAGCAGCGACATTGTCTGATGGTCAGGGAGCAGGGACACTTTGCAATGGTCAGAGAGCAGGTACACTGTGCGATGGTCAGAGAGCAGGACACTGGGCAATGGTCAGGGAGCAGGGACACTGTGCATCGTCAGAGAGAAGGACACTGTGCGATGGTCAGAGAGCAGGAACAGTGTGCGATGGTCAGAGAGCAGGGACACTGTGCGATGGTCAGAGTGCAGGGACACTGTGCGGTGGTCAGAGTGCAGGGACACTGTGCGGTGGTCAGAGTGCAGGGATACTGTGCGATGTTCAGGGAGCAGGGACACTGTGCGATAGTTAGGGAGCAGGGACACTGTGCGGTGGTCAGGGAGCAATGACACTGTGCGATGGTCAGAGAGCAGGGACACTGTGTGATGGTCAGGGAGCAGGGACACTTAGATGGTCAGAGTGCAGGGACACTGTCTGATGGTCAGGGAGCAGGGACACTTAGATGGTCAGAGAGCAGGGACACTGTGCATGGTCAGAGAGCAGGGACACTGTGCGATGTTCAGAGAGCAGGGACACTGTGCGATGGTCAGAGTGCAGGGGCACTGTGTGATGGTCAGAGATCAGGGACCCTGTGCGATGGTCAGAGAGCAGGGACACTGTGCGATGTTCAGAGAGCAGGGACACTGTGCGATGGTCAGAGAACAGGGACACTGTGCGATGGTCAGTTAGCAGGGAGACTGTGCGATGGTCAGAGAACAGGGACACTGTGCGATGGTCAGAGTGCAGGGGCACTGTGTGATGGTCAGGGTGCAGGGACACTGTGCGATGGTCAGGGAGCAGGGACATTGTGCGATGGTCAGGGAGCAGGGACAGTGTGCGATGGTCAGGGAGCAGGGACACTGTGCGATGGTCAAGGAGCAGGGATACTGTGCGCTGGTCAGGGAGCAGGGACACTGTGAAATGGTCAGAGAGCAGGGACAGTGTGCGATGGTCAGCGAGCAGCGACACTGTGCGATGGTCAGGGAGCAGGGACACTTTGCGATGGTCAGGGAGCAGGGACACTGTGCATGGTCAGAGAGCAGGGACACTGTGCGATGGTCAGAGAGCAGGAACAGTGTGCGATGGTCAGAGAGCAGGGACACTGTGCGATGGTCAGGGAGCAGGGATACTGTGCCCTGGTCAGAGAGCAGGGACACTGTGTGATGGTCAGAGATCAGGGACCCTGTGCGATGGTCAGTTAGCAGGGAGACTGTGCGATGGTCAGAGAACAGTGACACTGTGCGATGGTCAGAGTGCAGGGGCACTGTGTGATGGTCAGGGTGCAGGGACACTGTGCGATGGTAAGGGAGCAGGGACATTGTGCGATGGTCAGGGAGCAGGGACAGTGTGCGATGGTCAGGGAGCAGGGACACTGTGCGGTGGTCAGGGAGCAGGGACACTGTGCGATAGTTAGGGAGCAGGGACACTGTGCGATAGTTAGGGAGCAATGACACTGTGCGATGGTCAGAGAGCACGGACACTGTGATGGTCAGGGAGCAGGGACACTTAGATGGTCAGAGTGCAGGGACACTGTGTGATGGTCAGGGAGCAGGGACACTTCGATCGTCAGAGAGCAGGGACACTGCATGGTCAGAGAGCAGGGACACTGTGCGATGGTCAGAGAGCAGGGGCACTGTGAGACGGTCAGAGAGCAGGGACACTGTGCGATGGTCAGGGAGCAGGAATAGTGTGCGTTGGTCAGAGAGCAGGGACACTGTGCGATGGTCAGGGAGCAGGGATACTGTGCTCTGGTCAGAGAGCAGGGACACTGTGCGATGGTCAGCGAGCAGGGATACTGTGTGCTGGTCAGAGAGCAGGGACATTGTGCAATGGTCAGAGAGCAGGGGCAGTGTGCGATGGTCAGGGAGCAGGGACACTGTGTGATGGTCAGCGAGCAGCGACACTGTGCGATGCTCAGGGAGCAGGGACATTGTGCGATGATCAGGGAGCAGGGACAGTGTGCGATGGTCAGGGAGCAGGGACACTGTGCGATGGTCAGGGAGCAGGGAGACTGCGATTGTCAGGGAGCAGGGACACTGTGCGATGGTAAGAGAGCAGAGACTGTGCGATGGTCAGGGAGCAGGGACACTGTGCGATGGTCAGAGAGCAGGGACACAGTGCGATGGTCAGAGAACAGGGACACTGTTCGATGGTCAGTGAGCAGGGACACTGTGCGATGGTCAGCAAGCAGGGACACTGTGCGATGATCAGTGAGCAGGGACACTGTGTGATGATCAGGGAGCAGGGACACTGTGTGATGGTCAGAGAGCAGGGACACTGTGCGATGTTCAGAGAGCAGGGACACTGTGCGATGGTCAGAGAACAGGGACCCTGTGCGATGGTCAGTTAGCAGGGAGACTGTGCGATGGTCAGAGAACAGGGACACTGTGCGATGGTCAGAGTGCAGGGGCACTGTGTGATGGTCAGGGTGCAGGGACACTGTGCGATGGTCAGGGAGCAGGGACATTGTGCGATGGGCATGGAGCAGGGACAGTGTGCGATGGTCAGGGAGCAAGGACACTGTGCGATGGTCAGGGAGCAGGGATACTGTGCGCTGGTCAGGGAGCAGGGACACTGTGAAATGGTCAGAGAGCAGGGACAGTGTGCGATTGTCAGCGAGCAGCGCCACTGTGCGATGGTCAGGGAGCAGGGACACTTTGCGATGGTCAGGGAGCAGGGACACTGTGCATGGTCAGAGAGCAGGGACACTGTGCGATGGTCAGAGAGCAGGAACAGTGTGCGATGGTCAGAGAGCAGGGAGACTGTGCGATGGTCAGGGAGCAGGGATACTGTGCCCTGGTCTGAGAGCAGGGACACTGTGCGATGGTCAGGGAGCAGGGATACTGTGCGCTGGTCAGAGAGCAGGGACACTGTGCAATGGTCAGAGAGCAGGGACAGTGTGCGATGATCAGGGAGCAGGGACACTGTGCGATGGTCAGCGAGCAGCGACACTGTGCGATGGTCAGGGAGCAGGGATACTGTGCGCTGGTCAGAGAGCAGGGACACTGTGCAATGGTCAGAGAACAGGGACAGTGTGCGATGATCAGGGAGCAGGGACACTGTGCGATGGTCAGCGAGCAGCGACACTGTGCGATGGTCAGGGAGCAGGGACACTGTGCGATGGTCAGAGAGCAGGGACACTTTGCGATGCTCAGGGTGCAGGGACACTGTGCGATGGTCAGAGAGCAGGGACACTGTGCGATAGTTAGGGAGCAGGGACATTGTGCGGTGGTCAGGGAGCAGGGACACTGTGCGATAGTTAGGGAGCAGGGACACTGTGCGATAGTTAGGGAGCAATGACACTGTGCGATGGTCAGAGAGCACGGACACTGTGATGGTCAGGGAGCAGGGACACTTAGATGGTCAGAGTGCAGGGACACTGTGTGATGGTCAGGGAGCAGGGACACTTCGATCGTCAGAGAGCAGGGACACTGCATGGTCAGAGAGCAGGGACACTGTGCGATGGTCAGAGAGCAGGGGCACTGTGAGACGGTCAGAGAGCAGGGACACTGTGCGATGGTCAGGGAGCAGGAATAGTGTGCGTTGGTCAGAGAGCAGGGACACTGTGCGATGGTCAGGGAGCAGGGATACTGTGCTCTGGTCAGAGAGCAGGGACACTGTGCGATGGTCAGCGAGCAGGGATACTGTGTGCTGGTCAGAGAGCAGGGACATTGTGCAATGGTCAGAGAGCAGGGGCAGTGTGCGATGGTCAGGGAGCAGGGACACTGTGTGATGGTCAGCGAGCAGCGACACTGTGCGATGCTCAGGGAGCAGGGACATTGTGCGATGATCAGGGAGCAGGGACAGTGTGCGATGGTCAGGGAGCAGGGACACTGTGCGATGGTCAGGGAGCAGGGAGACTGCGATTGTCAGGGAGCAGGGACACTGTGCGATGGTAAGAGAGCAGAGACTGTGCGATGGTCAGGGAGCAGGGACACTGTGCGATGGTCAGAGAGCAGGGACACAGTGCGATGGTCAGAGAACAGGGACACTGTTCGATGGTCAGTGAGCAGGGACACTGTGCGATGGTCAGCAAGCAGGGACACTGTGCGATGATCAGTGAGCAGGGACACTGTGTGATGATCAGGGAGCAGGGACACTGTGTGATGGTCAGAGAGCAGGGACACTGTGCGATGTTCAGAGAGCAGGGACACTGTGCGATGGTCAGAGAACAGGGACCCTGTGCGATGGTCAGTTAGCAGGGAGACTGTGCGATGGTCAGAGAACAGGGACACTGTGCGATGGTCAGAGTGCAGGGGCACTGTGTGATGGTCAGGGTGCAGGGACACTGTGCGATGGTCAGGGAGCAGGGACATTGTGCGATGGGCATGGAGCAGGGACAGTGTGCGATGGTCAGGGAGCAAGGACACTGTGCGATGGTCAGGGAGCAGGGATACTGTGCGCTGGTCAGGGAGCAGGGACACTGTGAAATGGTCAGAGAGCAGGGACAGTGTGCGATTGTCAGCGAGCAGCGCCACTGTGCGATGGTCAGGGAGCAGGGACACTTTGCGATGGTCAGGGAGCAGGGACACTGTGCATGGTCAGAGAGCAGGGACACTGTGCGATGGTCAGAGAGCAGGAACAGTGTGCGATGGTCAGAGAGCAGGGAGACTGTGCGATGGTCAGGGAGCAGGGATACTGTGCCCTGGTCTGAGAGCAGGGACACTGTGCGATGGTCAGGGAGCAGGGATACTGTGCGCTGGTCAGAGAGCAGGGACACTGTGCAATGGTCAGAGAGCAGGGACAGTGTGCGATGATCAGGGAGCAGGGACACTGTGCGATGGTCAGCGAGCAGCGACACTGTGCGATGGTCAGGGAGCAGGGACACTGTGCGATGGTCAGAGAGCAGGGACACTTTGCGATGCTCAGGGAGCAGGGACACAGTGCGATGGTCAGAGTGCAGGGGCACTGTGTGATGCTCAGGGTGCAGGGACACTGTGCGATGGTCAGAGAGCAGGGACACTGTGCGATAGTTAGGGAGCAGGGACACTGTGCGGTGGTCAGGGAGCAGGGACACTGTGCGATAGTTCGGGAGCAGGGACACTGTGCGATAGTTAGGGAGCAATGACACTGTGCGATGGTCAGAGAGCAGGGACACTGTGATGGTCAGGGAGCAGGGACACTGTGCGATGGTCAGGGAACAGGGACACTGTGTGATGCTCAGGGAGCAGGGACATTGTGCGATGGTCAGGGAGCAGGGACAGTGTGCGATGGTCAGGGAGCAGGGACACTGTGCGATGGTCAGGGAGCAGGGAGACTGCGATTGTCAGGGAGCAGGGACACTGTGCGATGGTAAGAGAGCAGAGACACTGTGCGATGGTCAGGGAGCAGGGACACTGTGCGATGGTCAGGGAGCAGGGACACAGTGCGATGGTCAGAGAACAGGGACACTGTTCGATGGTCAGTGAGCAGGGACACTGTGCGATGGTCAGCAAGCAGGGACACTGTGCGATGGTCAGAGTGCAGGGGCACTGTGTGATGGTCAGGGTGCAGGGACACTGTGCGATGGTCAGGGAGCAGGGACATTGTGCGATGGTCAGGGAGCAGGGACAGTGTGCGATGGTCAGGGAGCAGGGACACTGTGCGATGGTCAAGGAGCAGGGATACTGTGCGATGGTCAGGGAGCAGGGAGACTGCGATTGTCAGGGAGCAGGGACACTGTGTGATGATCAGGGAGCAGGGACACTGTGTGATGGTCAGAGAGCAGGGACACTGTGCGATGTTCAGAGAGCAGGGACACTGTTCGATGGTCAGAGAACAGGGACACTGTGCGATGGTCAGTTAGCAGGGAGACTGTGCGATGGTCAGAGAACAGGGACACTGTGCGATGGTCAGAGTGCAGGGGCACTGTGTGATGGTCAGGGTGCAGGGACACTGTGCGATGGTCAGGGAGCAGGGACATTGTGCGATGGTCAGGGAGCAGGGACAGTGTGCGATGGTCAGGGAGCAGGGACACTGTGCGATGGTCAAGGAGCAGGGATACTGTGCGCTGGTCAGGGAGCAGGGACACTGTGAAATGGTCAGAGAGCAGGGACAGTGTGCGATGGTCAGCGAGCAGCGACACTGTGCGATGGTCAGGGAGCAGGGACACTTTGCGATGGTCAGGGAGCAGGGACACTGTGCATGGTCAGAGAGCAGGGACACTGTGCGATGGTCAGAGAGCAGGAACAGTGTGCGATGGTCAGAGAGCAGGGACACTGTGCGATGGTCAGGGAGCAGGGATACTGTGCCCTGGTCAGAGAGCAGGGACACTGTGTGATGGTCAGAGATCAGGGACCCTGTGCGATGGTCAGTTAGCAGGGAGACTGTGCGATGGTCAGAGAACAGTGACACTGTGCGATGGTCAGAGTGCAGGGGCACTGTGTGATGGTCAGGGTGCAGGGACACTGTGCGATGGTAAGGGAGCAGGGACATTGTGCGATGGTCAGGGAGCAGGGACAGTGTGCGATGGTCAGGGAGCAGGGACACTGTGCGATGGTCAGGGAGCAGGGATACTGTGCGCTGGTCAGAGAGCAGGGACACTGTGAAATGGTCAGAGAGCAGGGACAGTGTGCGATGGTCAGGGAGCAGGGACACTGTGCGTGGTCAGCGAGCAGCGACACTGTGTGATGGTCAGGGAGCAGGGACACTTTGCGATGGTCAGAGAGCAGGGACACTGTGCGATGGTCAGAGAACAGGGACCCTGTGCGATGGTCAGGGAGCAGGGAGACTGCGATTGTCAGGGAGCAGGGACACTGTGCGATGGTAAGAGAGCAGAGACTGTGCGATGGTCAGGGAGCAGGGACACTGTGCGATGGTCAGAGAGCAGGGACACAGTGCGATGGTCAGAGAACAGGGACACTGTTCGATGGTCAGTGAGCAGGGACACTGTGCGATGGTCAGCAAGCAGGGACACTGTGCGATGATCAGTGAGCAGGGACACTGTGTGATGATCAGGGAGCAGGGACACTGTGTGATGGTCAGAGAGCAGGGACACTGTGCGATGTTCAGAGAGCAGGGACACTGTGCGATGGTCAGAGAACAGGGACCCTGTGCGATGGTCAGTTAGCAGGGAGACTGTGCGATGGTCAGAGAACAGGGACACTGTGCGATGGTCAGAGTGCAGGGGCACTGTGTGATGGTCAGGGTGCAGGGACACTGTGCGATGGTCAGGGAGCAGGGACTTTGTGCGATGGGCATGGAGCAGGGACAGTGTGCGATGGTCAGGGAGCAAGGACACTGTGCGATGGTCAGGGAGCAGGGATACTGTGCGCTGGTCAGGGAGCAGGGACACTGTGAAATGGTCAGAGAGCAGGGACAGTGTGCGATTGTCAGCGAGCAGCGCCACTGTGCGATGGTCAGGGAGCAGGGACACTTTGCGATGGTCAGGGAGCAGGGACACTGTGCATGGTCAGAGAGCAGGGACACTGTGCGATGGTCAGAGAGCAGGAACAGTGTGCGATGGTCAGAGAGCAGGGAGACTGTGCGATGGTCAGGGAGCAGGGATACTGTGCCCTGGTCTGAGAGCAGGGACACTGTGCGATGGTCAGGGAGCAGGGATACTGTGCGCTGGTCAGAGAGCAGGGACACTGTGCAATGGTCAGAGAGCAGGGACAGTGTGCGATGATCAGGGAGCAGGGACACTGTGCGATGGTCAGCGAGCAGCGACACTGTGCGATGGTCAGGGAGCAGGGACACTGTGCGATGGTCAGAGAGCAGGGACACTTTGCGATGCTCAGGGAGCAGGGACACAGTGCGATGGTCAGAGTGCAGGGGCACTGTGTGATGCTCAGGGTGCAGGGACACTGTGCGATGGTCAGAGAGCAGGGACACTGTGCGATAGTTAGGGAGCAGGGACACGGTGCGGTGGTCAGGGAGCAGGGACACTGTGCGATAGTTCGGGAGCAGGGACACTGTGCGATAGTTAGGGAGCAATGACACTGTGCGATGGTCAGAGAGCAGGGACACTGTGATGGTCAGGGAGCAGGGACACTGTGCGATGGTCAGGGAACAGGGACACTGTGTGATGCTCAGGGAGCAGGGACATTGTGCGATGGTCAGGGAGCAGGGACAGTGTGCGATGGTCAGGGAGCAGGGACACTGTGCGATGGTCAGGGAGCAGGGAGACTGCGATTGTCAGGGAGCAGGGACACTGTGCGATGGTAAGAGAGCAGAGACACTGTGCGATGGTCAGGGAGCAGGGACACTGTGCGATGGTCAGGGAGCAGGGACACAGTGCGATGGTCAGAGAACAGGGACACTGTTCGATGGTCAGTGAGCAGGGACACTGTGCGATGGTCAGCAAGCAGGGACACTGTGCGATGGTCAGAGTGCAGGGGCACTGTGTGATGGTCAGGGTGCAGGGACACTGTGCGATGGTCAGGGAGCAGGGACATTGTGCGATGGTCAGGGAGCAGGGACAGTGTGCGATGGTCAGGGAGCAGGGACACTGTGCGATGGTCAAGGAGCAGGGATACTGTGCGATGGTCAGGGAGCAGGGAGACTGCGATTGTCAGGGAGCAGGGACACTGTGTGATGATCAGGGAGCAGGGACACTGTGTGATGGTCAGAGAGCAGGGACACTGTGCGATGTTCAGAGAGCAGGGACACTGTTCGATGGTCAGAGAACAGGGACACTGTGCGATGGTCAGTTAGCAGGGAGACTGTGCGATGGTCAGAGAACAGGGACACTGTGCGATGGTCAGAGTGCAGGGGCACTGTGTGATGGTCAGGGTGCAGGGACACTGTGCGATGGTCAGGGAGCAGGGACATTGTGCGATGGTCAGGGAGCAGGGACAGTGTGCGATGGTCAGGGAGCAGGGACACTGTGCGATGGTCAAGGAGCAGGGATACTGTGCGCTGGTCAGGGAGCAGGGACACTGTGAAATGGTCAGAGAGCAGGGACAGTGTGCGATGGTCAGCGAGCAGCGACACTGTGCGATGGTCAGGGAGCAGGGACACTTTGCGATGGTCAGGGAGCAGGGACACTGTGCATGGTCAGAGAGCAGGGACACTGTGCGATGGTCAGAGAGCAGGAACAGTGTGCGATGGTCAGAGAGCAGGGACACTGTGCGATGGTCAGGGAGCAGGGATACTGTGCCCTGGTCAGAGAGCAGGGACACTGTGTGATGGTCAGAGATCAGGGACCCTGTGCGATGGTCAGTTAGCAGGGAGACTGTGCGATGGTCAGAGAACAGTGACACTGTGCGATGGTCAGAGTGCAGGGGCACTGTGTGATGGTCAGGGTGCAGGGACACTGTGCGATGGTAAGGGAGCAGGGACATTGTGCGATGGTCAGGGAGCAGGGACAGTGTGCGATGGTCAGGGAGCAGGGACACTGTGCGATGGTCAGGGAGCAGGGATACTGTGCGCTGGTCAGAGAGCAGGGACACTGTGAAATGGTCAGAGAGCAGGGACAGTGTGCGATGGTCAGGGAGCAGGGACACTGTGCGTGGTCAGCGAGCAGCGACACTGTGTGATGGTCAGGGAGCAGGGACACTTTGCGATGGTCAGAGAGCAGGGACACTTTGCGATGCTCAAGTGGCAAGGACACTGTGCGATGGTCAGGAAGCAGGGCCACTGTGTGATGGTCAGGGAGCAAGGACACTGTGCGATGATCAGTGAGCAGGGACACTGTGCGATGATCAGAGAGCAGGGACACTGTGCGATGGTCAGGGAGCAGGGACACTGTGCGATGGTCAGGGAGCAGGGACACTTTGCGATGGTCAGGGAGCAGGGACACTGTGCATGGTCAGAGAGCAGGGACACTGTGCGATGGTTAGAGAGCAGGAACAGTGTGCGATGGTCAGAGAGCAGGGACACTGTGCGATGGTCAGTTAGCAGGGACACTGTGCGATGGTCAGGGAGCAGGGACACTGTGCGATGGTCAGAGTGCAGGGGCACTGTGTGATGGTCAGGGTGCAGGGACACTGTGCGATGGTCAGGGAGCAGGGACAGTGTGCGATGGTCAGGGAGCAGGGACACTGTGCGATGGTCAGGAAGCAGGGAAACTGTGCGATGGTCAGGGAGCAGAGACACTGTGCGATGGTCACGAGCAGAGACACTGTGAGATGGTCAGGGAGCAGGGACACTGTGCGATGGTCAGAGAGCAGGGAAACTGCGATGGTCAGGGAGCAGGGACACTGTGATGGCCAGGGAGCAGGGACACTTAGATGGTCAGAGTGCAGGGACACTGTGTGATGGTCAGGGGGCAGGGACACTTAGATGGTCAGAGAGCAGGGACACTGCATGGTCAGAGAGCAGGGACACTGTGCGATGGTCAGAGAGCAGGGACACTGTGCGATGGTCAGGGAGCAGAGATACTGTGCTCTGATCAGAGAGCAGGGACACTGTGCGATGGTCAGGGAGCAGGGATACTGTGCGCTGGTCAGAGAGCAGGGACACTGTGCAATGGTCAGAGAGCAGGGACAGTGTGCGATGGTCAGGGAGCAGGGACACTGTGATTGTCAGCGAGCAGCGACATTGTCTGATGGTCAGGGAGCAGGGACACTTTGCAATGGTCAGAGAGCAGGTACACTGTGCGATGGTCAGAGAGCAGGACACTGGGCAATGGTCAGGGAGCAGGGACACTGTGCATCGTCAGAGAGAAGGACACTGTGCGATGGTCAGAGAGCAGGAACAGTGTGCGATGGTCAGAGAGCAGGGACACTGTGCGATGGTCAGAGTGCAGGGACACTGTGCGGTGGTCAGAGTGCAGGGACACTGTGCGGTGGTCAGAGTGCAGGGATACTGTGCGATGTTCAGGGAGCAGGGACACTGTGCGATAGTTAGGGAGCAGGGACACTGTGCGGTGGTCAGGGAGCAATGACACTGTGCGATGGTCAGAGAGCAGGGACACTGTGTGATGGTCAGGGAGCAGGGACACTTAGATGGTCAGAGTGCAGGGACACTGTCTGATGGTCAGGGAGCAGGGACACTTAGATGGTCAGAGAGCAGGGACACTGTGCATGGTCAGAGAGCAGGGACACTGTGCGATGTTCAGAGAGCAGGGACACTGTGCGATGGTCAGAGTGCAGGGGCACTGTGTGATGGTCAGAGATCAGGGACCCTGTGCGATGGTCAGAGAGCAGGGACACTGTGCGATGTTCAGAGAGCAGGGACACTGTGCGATGGTCAGAGAACAGGGACACTGTGCGATGGTCAGTTAGCAGGGAGACTGTGCGATGGTCAGAGAACAGGGACACTGTGCGATGGTCAGAGTGCAGGGGCACTGTGTGATGGTCAGGGTGCAGGGACACTGTGCGATGGTCAGGGAGCAGGGACATTGTGCGATGGTCAGGGAGCAGGGACAGTGTGCGATGGTCAGGGAGCAGGGACACTGTGCGATGGTCAAGGAGCAGGGATACTGTGCGCTGGTCAGGGAGCAGGGACACTGTGAAATGGTCAGAGAGCAGGGACAGTGTGCGATGGTCAGCGAGCAGCGACACTGTGCGATGGTCAGGGAGCAGGGACACTTTGCGATGGTCAGGGAGCAGGGACACTGTGCATGGTCAGAGAGCAGGGACACTGTGCGATGGTCAGAGAGCAGGAACAGTGTGCGATGGTCAGAGAGCAGGGACACTGTGCGATGGTCAGGGAGCAGGGATACTGTGCCCTGGTCAGAGAGCAGGGACACTGTGTGATGGTCAGAGATCAGGGACCCTGTGCGATGGTCAGTTAGCAGGGAGACTGTGCGATGGTCAGAGAACAGTGACACTGTGCGATGGTCAGAGTGCAGGGGCACTGTGTGATGGTCAGGGTGCAGGGACACTGTGCGATGGTAAGGGAGCAGGGACATTGTGCGATGGTCAGGGAGCAGGGACAGTGTGCGATGGTCAGGGAGCAGGGACACTGTGCGATGGTCAGGGAGCAGGGATACTGTGCGCTGGTCAGAGAGCAGGGACACTGTGAAATGGTCAGAGAGCAGGGACAGTGTGCGATGGTCAGGGAGCAGGGACACTGTGCGTGGTCAGCGAGCAGCGACACTGTGTGATGGTCAGGGAGCAGGGACACTTTGCGATGGTCAGAGAGCAGGGACACTTTGCGATGCTCAAGTGGCAAGGACACTGTGCGATGGTCAGGAAGCAGGGCCACTGTGTGATGGTCAGGGAGCAAGGACACTGTGCGATGATCAGTGAGCAGGGACACTGTGCGATGATCAGAGAGCAGGGACACTGTGCGATGGTCAGGGAGCAGGGACACTGTGCGATGGTCAGGGAGCAGGGACACTTTGCGATGGTCAGGGAGCAGGGACACTGTGCATGGTCAGAGAGCAGGGACACTGTGCGATGGTTAGAGAGCAGGAACAGTGTGCGATGGTCAGAGAGCAGGGACACTGTGCGATGGTCAGTTAGCAGGGACACTGTGCGATGGTCAGGGAGCAGGGACACTGTGCGATGGTCAGAGTGCAGGGGCACTGTGTGATGGTCAGGGTGCAGGGACACTGTGCGATGGTCAGGGAGCAGGGACAGTGTGCGATGGTCAGGGAGCAGGGACACTGTGCGATGGTCAGGAAGCAGGGAAACTGTGCGATGGTCAGGGAGCAGAGACACTGTGCGATGGTCACGAGCAGAGACACTGTGAGATGGTCAGGGAGCAGGGACACTGTGCGATGGTCAGAGAGCAGGGAAACTGCGATGGTCAGGGAGCAGGGACACTGTGATGGCCAGGGAGCAGGGACACTTAGATGGTCAGAGTGCAGGGACACTGTGTGATGGTCAGGGGGCAGGGACACTTAGATGGTCAGAGAGCAGGGACACTGCATGGTCAGAGAGCAGGGACACTGTGCGATGGTCAGAGAGCAGGGACACTGTGCGATGGTCAGGGAGCAGAGATACTGTGCTCTGATCAGAGAGCAGGGACACTGTGCGATGGTCAGGGAGCAGGGATACTGTGCGCTGGTCAGAGAGCAGGGACACTGTGCAATGGTCAGAGAGCAGGGACAGTGTGCGATGGTCAGGGAGCAGGGACACTGTGATTGTCAGCGAGCAGCGACATTGTCTGATGGTCAGGGAGCAGGGACACTTTGCAATGGTCAGAGAGCAGGTACACTGTGCGATGGTCAGAGAGCAGGACACTGGGCAATGGTCAGGGAGCAGGGACACTGTGCATCGTCAGAGAGAAGGACACTGTGCGATGGTCAGAGAGCAGGAACAGTGTGCGATGGTCAGAGAGCAGGGACACTGTGCGATGGTCAGAGTGCAGGGACACTGTGCGGTGGTCAGAGTGCAGGGACACTGTGCGGTGGTCAGAGTGCAGGGATACTGTGCGATGTTCAGGGAGCAGGGACACTGTGCGATAGTTAGGGAGCAGGGACACTGTGCGGTGGTCAGGGAGCAATGACACTGTGCGATGGTCAGAGAGCAGGGACACTGTGTGATGGTCAGGGAGCAGGGACACTTAGATGGTCAGAGTGCAGGGACACTGTCTGATGGTCAGGGAGCAGGGACACTTAGATGGTCAGAGAGCAGGGACACTGTGCATGGTCAGAGAGCAGGGACACTGTGCGATGTTCAGAGAGCAGGGACACTGTGCGATGGTCAGAGTGCAGGGGCACTGTGTGATGGTCAGAGATCAGGGACCCTGTGCGATGGTCAGAGAGCAGGGACACTGTGCGATGTTCAGAGAGCAGGGACACTGTGCGATGGTCAGAGAACAGGGACACTGTGCGATGGTCAGTTAGCAGGGAGACTGTGCGATGGTCAGAGAACAGGGACACTGTGCGATGGTCAGAGTGCAGGGGCACTGTGTGATGGTCAGGGTGCAGGGACACTGTGCGATGGTCAGGGAGCAGGGACATTGTGCGATGGTCAGGGAGCAGGGACAGTGTGCGATGGTCAGGGAGCAGGGACACTGTGCGATGGTCAAGGAGCAGGGATACTGTGCGCTGGTCAGGGAGCAGGGACACTGTGAAATGGTCAGAGAGCAGGGACAGTGTGCGATGGTCAGCGAGCAGCGACACTGTGCGATGGTCAGGGAGCAGGGACACTTTGCGATGGTCAGGGAGCAGGGACACTGTGCATGGTCAGAGAGCAGGGACACTGTGCGATGGTCAGAGAGCAGGAACAGTGTGCGATGGTCAGAGAGCAGGGACACTGTGCGATGGTCAGGGAGCAGGGATACTGTGCCCTGGTCAGAGAGCAGGGACACTGTGTGATGGTCAGAGATCAGGGACCCTGTGCGATGGTCAGTTAGCAGGGAGACTGTGCGATGGTCAGAGAACAGTGACACTGTGCGATGGTCAGAGTGCAGGGGCACTGTGTGATGGTCAGGGTGCAGGGACACTGTGCGATGGTAAGGGAGCAGGGACATTGTGCGATGGTCAGGGAGCAGGGACAGTGTGCGATGGTCAGGGAGCAGGGACACTGTGCGATGGTCAGGGAGCAGGGATACTGTGCGCTGGTCAGAGAGCAGGGACACTGTGAAATGGTCAGAGAGCAGGGACAGTGTGCGATGGTCAGGGAGCAGGGACACTGTGCGTGGTCAGCGAGCAGCGACACTGTGTGATGGTCAGGGAGCAGGGACACTTTGCGATGGTCAGAGAGCAGGGACACTTTGCGATGCTCAAGTGGCAAGGACACTGTGCGATGGTCAGGAAGCAGGGCCACTGTGTGATGGTCAGGGAGCAAGGACACTGTGCGATGATCAGTGAGCAGGGACACTGTGCGATGATCAGAGAGCAGGGACACTGTGCGATGGTCAGGGAGCAGGGACACTGTGCGATGGTCAGGGAGCAGGGACACTTTGCGATGGTCAGGGAGCAGGGACACTGTGCATGGTCAGAGAGCAGGGACACTGTGCGATGGTTAGAGAGCAGGAACAGTGTGCGATGGTCAGAGAGCAGGGACACTGTGCGATGGTCAGTTAGCAGGGACACTGTGCGATGGTCAGGGAGCAGGGACACTGTGCGATGGTCAGAGTGCAGGGGCACTGTGTGATGGTCAGGGTGCAGGGACACTGTGCGATGGTCAGGGAGCAGGGACAGTGTGCGATGGTCAGGGAGCAGGGACACTGTGCGATGGTCAGGAAGCAGGGAAACTGCGATGGTCAGGGAGCAGGGACACTGTGATGGCCAGGGAGCAGGGACACTTAGATGGTCAGAGTGCAGGGACACTGTGTGATGGTCAGGGGGCAGGGACACTTAGATGGTCAGAGAGCAGGGACACTGCATGGTCAGAGAGCAGGGACACTGTGCGATGGTCAGAGAGCAGGGACACTGTGCGATGGTCAGGGAGCAGAGATACTGTGCTCTGGTCAGAGAGCAGGGACACTGTGCGATGGTCAGGGAGCAGGGATACTGTGCGCTGGTCAGAGAGCAGGGACACTGTGCAATGGTCAGAGAGCAGGGACAGTGTGCGATGGTCAGGGAGCAGGGACACTGTGATTGTCAGCGAGCAGCGACATTGTCTGATGGTCAGGGAGCAGGGACACTTTGCAATGGTCAGAGAGCAGGTACACTGTGCGATGGTCAGAGAGCAGGACACTGGGCAATGGTCAGGGAGCAGGGACACTGTGCATCGTCAGAGAGAAGGACACTGTGCGATGGTCAGAGAGCAGGAACAGTGTGCGATGGTCAGAGAGCAGGGACACTGTGCGATGGTCAGAGTGCAGGGACACTGTGCGGTGGTCAGAGTGCAGGGACACTGTGCGGTGGTCAGAGTGCAGGGATACTGTGCGATGTTCAGGGAGCAGGGACACTGTGCGATAGTTAGGGAGCAGGGACACTGTGCGGTGGTCAGGGAGCAATGACACTGTGCGATGGTCAGAGAGCAGGGACACTGTGTGATCGTCAGGGAGCAGGGACACTTAGATGGTCAGAGTGCAGGGACACTGTCTGATGGTCAGGGAGCAGGGACACTTAGATGGTCAGAGAGCAGGGACACTGTGCATGGTCAGAGAGCAGGGACACTGTGCGATGTTCAGAGAGCAGGGACACTGTGCGATGGTCAGTTAGCAGGGACACTGTGCGATGGTCAGAGAACTGGGAGACTGTGCGATGGTCAGAGTGCAGGGGCACTGTGTGATGGTCAGGGTGCAGGGACATTGTGCGATGGTCAGAGAGCACGGACACTGTGCGATGGTCAGGGAGCAGGGACACTGTGCGATGGTCAGGGAGCAGGGAAACTGTGCGATGGTCAGGGAGCAGAGACACTATGCGATGGTCACGAGCAGAGACACTGTGTGATGGTCAGGGAGCAGGGACACTGTGCGATGGTCAGAGAGCAGGGAAACTGCGATGGTCAGGGAGCAGGGACACTGTGCGATAGTTAGGGAGCAGGGACACTGTGCGTTGGTCAGGGAGCAATGACACTGTGCGATGGTCAGAGAGCAGGGACACTGTGATGGTCAGGGAGCAGGGACACTTAGATGGTCAGAGTGCAGGGACACTGTGTGATGGTCAGGGGGCAGGGACACTTAGATGGTCAGAGAGCAGGGACACTGCATGGTCAGAGAGCAGGGACACTGTGCGATGGTCAGAGAGCAGGGACACTGTGCGATGGTCAGGGAGCAGAGATACTGTGCTCTGGTCAGAGAGCAGGGACACTGTGCGATGATCAAGGAGCAGGGATACTGTGCGCTGGTCAGAGAGCAGGGACACTGTGCAATGGTCAAAGAGCAGGGACAGTGTGCGATGGTCAGGGAGCAGTGACACTGTGATTGTCAGCGAGCAGCGACATTGTCTGATGGTCAGGGAGCAGGGACACTTTGCGATGGTCAGAGAGCAGGTACACTGTGCGATGGTCAGAGAGCACGGACACTGTGCGATGGTCAGTGAGCAGGGACACTGTGCGATGGTCAAGGAGCAGGGACACTGTGCGATGGTCAGCAAGCAGGGACACTGTGCGATGATCAGTGAGCAGGGACCCTGTGTGATGATCAGAGAGCAGGGACACTGTGCGATGGTCAGAGAACAGGGACCCTGTGCGATGGTCAGTTAGCAGGGACACTCTGCGATGGTCAGAGAACAGGGAGACTGTGCGATGGTCAGAGTGCAGGGGCACTGTGTGATGGTCAGGGTGCAGGGACATTGTGCGATGGTCAGAGAGCAGGGAAACTGCGATGGTCAGGGAGCAGGGACACTGTGCGATAGTTAGGGAGCAGGGACACTGTGCGTTGGTCAGGGAGCAATGACACTGTGCGATGGTCAGAGAGCAGGGACACTGTGATGGTCAGGGAGCAGGGACACTTAGATGGTCAGAGTGCAGGGACACTGTGTGATGGTCAGGGGGCAGGGACACTTAGATGGTCAGAGAGCAGGGACACTGCATGGTCAGAGAGCAGGGACACTGTGCGATGGTCAGAGAGCAGGGACACTGTGCGATGGTCAGGGAGCAGAGATACTGTGCTCTGGTCAGAGAGCAGGGACACTGTGTGATGGTCAAAGAGCAGGGACAGTGTGCGATGGTCAGGGAGCAGGGACACTGTGATTGTCAGCGAGCAGCGACATTGTCTGATGGTCAGGGAGCAGGGACACTTTGCGATGGTCAGAGAGCAGGTACACTGTGCGATGGTCAGAGAGCACGGACACTGTGCGATGGTCAGGGAGCAGGGACACTGTGCGATGATCAGTGAGCAGGGACACTGTGCGATGGTCAAGGAGCAGGGACACTGTGCGATGGTCAGCAAGCAGGGACACTGTGCGATGATCAGTGTGCAGGGACCCTGTGTGATGATCAGGGAGCAGGGACACTGTGTGATGGTCAGAGAGCAGGGACACTGTGCGATGTTCAGAGAACAGGGACCCTGTGCGATGGTCAGTTAGCAGGGAGACTGTGCGATGGTCAATTAGCAGGGAGACTGTGCGATGGTCCGAGAACAAGGACACTGTGCGATGGTCACAGTGCAGGGGCACTGTGTGATGGTCAGGGTGCAGGGACACTGTGCGATGGTCAGGGAGCAGGGACATTGTGCGATGGTCAGGGAGCAGGGACAGTGTGCGATGGTCAGGGAGCAGGGAGACTGTGCGATGGTCAGAGAACAGGGACACTGTGCGATGGTCAGAGTGCAGGGGCACTGTGTGATGGTCAGGGTGCAGGGACACTGTGCGATGGTCAGGGAGCAGGGACATTGTGCGATGGTCAGGGAGCAGGGACATTGTGCGATGGTCAGGGAGCAGGGACACTGTGTGATGGTCAGAGAGCAGGTACACTGTGCGATGGTCAGAGAGCACGGACACTGTGCGATGGTCAGGGAGCAGGGACACTGTGCGATGATCAATGAGCAGGGACACTGTGCGATGGTCAAGGAACAGGGACACAGTGCGATGGTCAGAGAACAGGGACACAGTTCGATGGTCAGTGAGCAGGATCACTGTGCGATGGTCAGCAAGCAGGGACACTGTGCGATGATCAGTGAGCAGGGACACTGTGTGATGATCAGGGAGCAGGGACACTGTGTGATGGTAAGAGAGCAGGGACACTGTGCGATGTTCAGAGAGCAGGGACACTG
Organism: Pristiophorus japonicus; assembly: GCF_044704955.1. NCBI lineage: Eukaryota > Metazoa > Chordata > Chondrichthyes > Pristiophoridae > Pristiophorus > Pristiophorus japonicus. The sequence goes on along the minus strand of NC_091989.1, from coordinate 86,232,806 downwards.
TGCGATGGTCAGAGAACAGGGACCCTGTGCGATGGTCAGTTAGCAGGGAGACTGTGCGATGGTCAGAGAACAGGGACACTGTGCGATGGTCAGAGTGCAGGGGCACTGTGTGATGGTCAGGGTGGAGGGACACTGCGATGATCAGGGAGCAGGGACATTGTGCGATGGTCAGGGAGCAGGGATACTGTGCGCTGGTCAGAGAGCAGGGACACTGTGCAATGGTCAAAGAGCAGGGACAGTGTGCGATGGTCAGGGAGCAGTGACACTGTGATTGTCAGCGAGCAGCGACATTGTCTGATGGTCAGGGAGCAGGGACACTTTGCGATGGTAAGAGAGCAGGTACACTGTGCGATGGTCAGAGAGCACGGACACTGTGCGATGGTCAGGGAGCAGGGACACTGTGCGATGGTCAGCAAGCAGGGACACTGTGCGATGATCAGTGAGCAGGGACCCTGTGTGATGATCAGAGAGCAGGGACACTGTGCGATGGTCAGAGAACAGGGACCCTGTGCGATGGTCAGTTAGCAGGGAGACTGTGCGATAGTTAGGGAGCAGGGACACTGTGCGGTGGTCAGGGAGCAATGACACTGTGCGATGGTCAGAGAGCAGGGACACTGTGTGATGGTCAGGGAGCAGGGACACTTAGATGGTCAGAGTGCAGGGACACTGTCTGATGGTCAGGGAGCAGGGACACTTAGATGGTCAGAGAGCAGGGACACTGTGCATGGTCAGAGAGCAGGGACACTGTGCGATGTTCAGAGAGCAGGGACACTGTGCGATGGTCAGTTAGCAGGGACACTCTGCGATGGTCAGAGAACAGGGAGACTGTGCGATGGTCAGAGTGCAGGGGCACTGTGTGATGGTCAGGGTGCAGGGACATTGTGCGATGGTCAGAGAGCAGGGAAACTGCGATGGTCAGGGAGCAGGGACACTGTGCGATAGTTAGGGAGCAGGGACACTGTGCGTTGGTCAGGGAGCAATGACACTGTGCGATGGTCAGAGAGCAGGGACACTGTGATGGTCAGGGAGCAGGGACACTTAGATGGTCAGAGTGCAGGGACACTGTGTGATGGTCAGGGGGCAGGGACACTTAGATGGTCAGAGAGCAGGGACACTGCATGGTCAGAGAGCAGGGACACTGTGCGATGGTCAGAGAGCAGGGACACTGTGCGATGGTCAGGGAGCAGAGATACTGTGCTCTGGTCAGAGAGCAGGGACACTGTGTGATGGTCAAAGAGCAGGGACAGTGTGCGATGGTCAGGGAGCAGGGACACTGTGATTGTCAGCGAGCAGCGACATTGTCTGATGGTCAGGGAGCAGGGACACTTTGCGATGGTCAGAGAGCAGGTACACTGTGCGATGGTCAGAGAGCACGGACACTGTGCGATGGTCAGGGAGCAGGGACACTGTGCGATGATCAGTGAGCAGGGACACTGTGCGATGGTCAAGGAGCAGGGACACTGTGCGATGGTCAGCAAGCAGGGACACTGTGCGATGATCAGTGTGCAGGGACCCTGTGTGATGATCAGGGAGCAGGGACACTGTGTGATGGTCAGAGAGCAGGGACACTGTGCGATGTTCAGAGAACAGGGACCCTGTGCGATGGTCAGTTAGCAGGGAGACTGTGCGATGGTCAATTAGCAGGGAGACTGTGCGATGGTCCGAGAACAAGGACACTGTGCGATGGTCACAGTGCAGGGGCACTGTGTGATGGTCAGGGTGCAGGGACACTGTGCGATGGTCAGGGAGCAGGGACATTGTGCGATGGTCAGGGAGCAGGGACAGTGTGCGATGGTCAGGGAGCAGGGAGACTGTGCGATGGTCAGAGAACAGGGACACTGTGCGATGGTCAGAGTGCAGGGGCACTGTGTGATGGTCAGGGTGCAGGGACACTGTGCGATGGTCAGGGAGCAGGGACATTGTGCGATGGTCAGGGAGCAGGGACATTGTGCGATGGTCAGGGAGCAGGGACACTGTGTGATGGTCAGAGAGCAGGTACACTGTGCGATGGTCAGAGAGCACGGACACTGTGCGATGGTCAGGGAGCAGGGACACTGTGCGATGATCAATGAGCAGGGACACTGTGCGATGGTCAAGGAACAGGGACACAGTGCGATGGTCAGAGAACAGGGACACAGTTCGATGGTCAGTGAGCAGGATCACTGTGCGATGGTCAGCAAGCAGGGACACTGTGCGATGATCAGTGAGCAGGGACACTGTGTGATGATCAGGGAGCAGGGACACTGTGTGATGGTAAGAGAGCAGGGACACTGTGCGATGTTCAGAGAGCAGGGACACTGTGCGATGGTCAGAGAACAGGGACCCTGTGCGATGGTCAGTTAGCAGGGAGACTGTGCGATGGTCAGAGAACAGGGACACTGTGCGATGGTCAGAGTGCAGGGGCACTGTGTGATGGTCAGGGTGGAGGGACACTGCGATGATCAGGGAGCAGGGACATTGTGCGATGGTCAGGGAGCAGGGATACTGTGCGCTGGTCAGAGAGCAGGGACACTGTGCAATGGTCAAAGAGCAGGGACAGTGTGCGATGGTCAGGGAGCAGTGACACTGTGATTGTCAGCGAGCAGCGACATTGTCTGATGGTCAGGGAGCAGGGACACTTTGCGATGGTAAGAGAGCAGGTACACTGTGCGATGGTCAGAGAGCACGGACACTGTGCGATGGTCAGGGAGCAGGGACACTGTGCGATGGTCAGCAAGCAGGGACACTGTGCGATGATCAGTGAGCAGGGACCCTGTGTGATGATCAGAGAGCAGGGACACTGTGCGATGGTCAGAGAACAGGGACCCTGTGCGATGGTCAGTTAGCAGGGAGACTGTGCGATAGTTAGGGAGCAGGGACACTGTGCGGTGGTCAGGGAGCAATGACACTGTGCGATGGTCAGAGAGCAGGGACACTGTGTGATGGTCAGGGAGCAGGGACACTTAGATGGTCAGAGTGCAGGGACACTGTCTGATGGTCAGGGAGCAGGGACACTTAGATGGTCAGAGAGCAGGGACACTGTGCATGGTCAGAGAGCAGGGACACTGTGCGATGTTCAGAGAGCAGGGACACTGTGCGATGGTCAGTTAGCAGGGACACTCTGCGATGGTCAGAGAACAGGGAGACTGTGCGATGGTCAGAGTGCAGGGGCACTGTGTGATGGTCAGGGTGCAGGGACATTGTGCGATGGTCAGAGAGCAGGGAAACTGCGATGGTCAGGGAGCAGGGACACTGTGCGATAGTTAGGGAGCAGGGACACTGTGCGTTGGTCAGGGAGCAATGACACTGTGCGATGGTCAGAGAGCAGGGACACTGTGATGGTCAGGGAGCAGGGACACTTAGATGGTCAGAGTGCAGGGACACTGTGTGATGGTCAGGGGGCAGGGACACTTAGATGGTCAGAGAGCAGGGACACTGCATGGTCAGAGAGCAGGGACACTGTGCGATGGTCAGAGAGCAGGGACACTGTGCGATGGTCAGGGAGCAGAGATACTGTGCTCTGGTCAGAGAGCAGGGACACTGTGTGATGGTCAAAGAGCAGGGACAGTGTGCGATGGTCAGGGAGCAGGGACACTGTGATTGTCAGCGAGCAGCGACATTGTCTGATGGTCAGGGAGCAGGGACACTTTGCGATGGTCAGAGAGCAGGTACACTGTGCGATGGTCAGAGAGCACGGACACTGTGCGATGGTCAGGGAGCAGGGACACTGTGCGATGATCAGTGAGCAGGGACACTGTGCGATGGTCAAGGAGCAGGGACACTGTGCGATGGTCAGCAAGCAGGGACACTGTGCGATGATCAGTGTGCAGGGACCCTGTGTGATGATCAGGGAGCAGGGACACTGTGTGATGGTCAGAGAGCAGGGACACTGTGCGATGTTCAGAGAACAGGGACCCTGTGCGATGGTCAGTTAGCAGGGAGACTGTGCGATGGTCAATTAGCAGGGAGACTGTGCGATGGTCCGAGAACAAGGACACTGTGCGATGGTCACAGTGCAGGGGCACTGTGTGATGATCAGGGTGCAGGGACACTGTGCGATGGTCAGGGAGCAGGGACATTGTGCGATGGTCAGGGAGCAGGGACAGTGTGCGATGGTCAGGGAGCAGGGACACTGTGCGATGGTCAGAGAACAGGGACACTGTGCGATGGTCAATTAGCAGGGAGACTGTGCGATGGTCAGAGAACAGGGACACTGTGCGATGGTCAGAGTGCAGGGGCACTGTGTGATGGTCAGGGTGCAGGGACACTGTGCGATGGTCAGGGAGCAGGGACATTGTGCGATGGTCAGGGAGCAGGGACATTGTGCGATGGTCAGGGAGCAGGGACACTGTGTGATGGTCAGAGAGCAGGTACACTGTGCGATGGTCAGAGAGCACGGACACTGTGCGATGGTCAGGGAGCAGGGACACTGTGCGATGATCAATGAGCAGGGACACTGTGCGATGGTCAAGGAACAGGGACACAGTGCGATGGTCAGAGAACAGGGACACGGTTCGATGGTCAGTGAGCAGGATCACTGTGCGATGGTCAGCAAGCAGGGACACTGTGCGATGATCAGTGAGCAGGGACACTGTGTGATGATCAGGGAGCAGGGACACTGTGTGATGGTAAGAGAGCAGGGACACTGTGCGATGTTCAGAGAGCAGGGACACTGTGCGATGGTCAGAGAACAGGGACCCTGTGCGATGGTCAGTTAGCAGGGAGACTGTGCGATGGTCAGAGAACAGGGACACTGTGCGATGGTCAGAGTGCAGGGGCACTGTGTGATGGTCAGGGTGGAGGGACACTGCGATGATCAGGGAGCAGGGACATTGTGCGATGGTCAGGGAGCAGGGACAGTGTGCGATGGTCAGGGAGCAGAGACACTGTGAGATGGTCAGGGAGCAGGGACACTGTGTGATGGTCAGAGAGCAGGGAAACTGTGCGATGGTCAGGGAGCAGGGACACTGTGCGATGGTCAGAGAGCACGGACAATGTGCAATGGTCAGGGAGCACGGACACTGTGCGATGGTCAGAGAGCAGGGACACTGTGTGATTCTCAGCGAGCAGGGACACTTCGATGGTCAGAGAGCAGGGACATGTGCGATGGTCAGGGAGCAGGGACACTTAGATGGTCAGAGAGCAGGGACACTGTGCATGGTCAGAGAGCAGGGACACTCTGCGATGGTCAGTGAGCAGGGACACTGTGTGATGATCAGGGAGCAGGGACACTGTGTGATGGTCAGAGAGCAGGGACACTGTGCGATGGTCAGTTTGCAGGGAGACTGCGATGGTCAGGGAGCAGGGACACTGTGCGATGGTAAGAGAGCAGGGACACTGTGCGATGGTCAGGGAGCAGGGACACTATGCGATGGTCAGGGAGCAGGGACACAGTGCGATGGTCAGAGAACAGGGACACTGTTCGATGGTCAGAGAACAGGGACCCTGTGCGATGGTCAGTTAGCAGGGAGACTGTGCGATGGTTAGAGAACAGGGACACTGTGCGATGGTCAGAGTGCAGGGGCACTGTGTGATGGTCAGGGTGCAGGGACACTGTGCGATGGTCAGGGAGCAGGGACACAGTGCGATGTTCAGAGAGCAGGGACACTGTGCGATGGTCAGAGAACAGGGACCCTGTGCGATGGTCAGTTAGCAGGGAGACTGTGCGATGGTCAGGGAGCAGGGACATTGTGCGATGGTCAGGGAGCAAGGACACTGTGCGATGATCAGTGAGCAGGGACAGTGTGCGATGGTCAGGGAGCAGGGACACTGTGCGATGGTCAGGGGGCAGGGACACAGTGCGATAGTCAGAGAACAGGGACACTGTTCGATGGTCAGTGAGCAGGGACACTGTGCGATGGTCAGCAAGCAGGGACACTGTGCGATGATCAGTGAGCAGGGACACTGTGTGATGATCAGGGAGCAGGGACACTGTGTGATGGTCAGAGAGCACGGACACTGTGCGATGGTCAGAGAGCAGGACACTGGGCAATGGTCAGGGAGCAGGGACACTGTGCGATGGTCAGAGAGCAGGGACACTGTGCGATGGTCAGAGAGCAGGAACAGTGTGCGATGGTCAGAGAGCAGGGACACTGTGCGATGGTCAGGGAGCAGGGATACTGTGCCCTGGTCAGAGAGCAGGGACACTGTGCGATGGTCAGGGAGCAGGGATATTGTGCGCTGGTCAGAGAGCAGGGACACTGTGCGATGGTCAGAGAGCAGGAACAGTGTGCGATGGTCAGAGAGCAGGGACACTGTGCGATGGTCAGGGAGCAGGGATACTGTGCCCTGGTCAGAGAGCAGGGACACTGTGCGATGGTCAGGGAGCAGGGACACTGTGCGATGGTCAGAGAGCAGGAACAGTGTGCGATGGTCAGAGAGCAGGGACACTGTGCGATGGTCAGGGAGCAGGGATACTGTGCGATGGTCAGAGAGCAGGACACTGGGCAATGGTCAGGGAGCAGGGACACTGTGCGATGGTCAGAGAGCAGGGACACTGTGCGATGGTCAGAGAGCAGGAACAGTGTGCGATGGTCAGAGAGCAGGGACACTGTGCGATGGTCAGGGAGCAGGGATACTGTGCCCTGGTCAGAGAGCAGGGACACTGTGCGATGGTCAGGGAGCAGGGATATTGTGCGCTGGTCAGAGAGCAGGGACACTGTGCAATGGTCAGAGAGCAGGGACAGTGTGCGATGATCAGGGAGCAGGGACACTGTGCGATGGTCAGCGAGCAGCGACACTGTGCGATGGTTAGGGAGCAGGGACACTGTGCGATGGTCAGAGAGCAGGGACACTTTGCGATGCTCAGGGAGCAGGGACACTGTGCGATGGTCAGAGAGCACGGACACTGTGCGATGGTCAGTTAGCAGGGAGACTGCGATGGTCAGGGAGCAGGGACACTGTGCGATGGTAAGAGAGCAGGGACACTGTGCGATGGTCAGGGAGCAGGGACACTGTGCGATGGTCAGGGAGCAGGGACACAGTGCGATAGTCAGAGAACAGGGACACTGTTCGATGGTCAGTGAGCAGGGACACTGTGCGATGGTCAGCAAGCAGGGACACTGTGCGATGATCAGTGAGCAGGGACACTGTGTGATGATCAGGGAGCAGGGACACTGTGTGATGGTCAGAGAGCAGGGACACTGTGCGATGTTCAGAGAGCAGGGACACTGTGCGATGGTCAGAGAACAGGGACCCTGTGCGATGGTCAGTTAGCAGGGAGACTGTGCGATGCTCAGGGAGCAGGGACATTGTGCGATGGTCAGGGAGCAGGGACATTGTGCGATGGTCAGGGAGCAGGGACAGTGTGCGATGGTCAGGGAGCAGGGACACTGTGCGATGGTCAGGGAGCAGGGACACTGTGCGATGGTCAGGGAGCAGGGACACTGTGCGATGGTCAGCGAACAGGGACACTGTGCGATGGTCAATTAGCAGGGAGACTGTGCGATGGTCAGAGAACAGGGACACTGTGCGATGGTCAGAGTGCAGGGGCACTGTGTGATGGTCAGGGTGCAGGGACACTGTGCGATGGTCAGGGAGCAGTGACATTGTGCGATGGTCAGAGAGCACGGACACTGTGCGATGGTCAGGGAGCAGGGACACTGTGCGATGATCAGTGAGCAGGGACACTGTGCGATGGTCAAGGAGCAGGGACACAGTGCGATGGTCAGAGAACAGGGACACTGTTCGATGATCAGTGAGCAGGGACACTGTGCGATGGTCAGCAAGCAGGGACACTGTGCGATGATCAGTGAGCAGGGACACTGTGTGATGATCAGGGAGCAGGGACACTGTGATGGTCAGAGAGCAGGGACACTGTGCGATGTTCAGAGAGCAGGGACACTGTGCGATGGTCAGAGAACAGGGACCCTGTGCGATGGTCAGTTAGCAGGGAGACTGTGCGATGGTCAGAGAACAGGGACACTGTGCGATGGTCAGAGTGCAGGGGCACTGTGTGATGGTCAGGGAGCAGGGACATTGTGCGATGGTCAGGGAGCAGGGACAGTGTGCGATGGTCAGGGAGCAGGGACAGTGTGCGATGGTCAGGGAGCAGGGACACTGTGCGATGGTCAGGGAGCAGGGACACTGTGTGATGGTCAGAGAGCAGGGAAACTGTGCGATGGTCAGGGAGCAGGGACACTGTGCGATGGTCAGAGAGCACGGATACTGTGCGATGGTCAGAGAGCAGTGACACTGTGTGATGGTCAGCGAGCAGGGACACTTCGATGGTCAGAGAGCAGGCACATGTGCGATGGTCAGAGAGCACGGACACTGTGCGATGGTCAGAGAGCAGGACACGCGGCAATGGTCACGGAGCAGGGACACTGTGCATGGTCAGAGAGAAGGGACACTGCGGTGGTCAGAGAGCAGGTACACTGTGCGATGGTCAGAGAGCAGGGACACTGTGCGATGGTCAGAGAGCCGGGACACTGTGCGATGATCAGTGAGCAGGGACACTGTGTGATGATCAGGGAGCAGGGACACTGTGATGGTCAGAGAGCAGGGACACTGTGCGATGTTCAGAGAGCAGGGACACTGTGCGATGGTCAGAGAACAGGGACCCTGTGCGATGGTCAGTTAGCAGGGAGACTGTGCGATGGTCAGAGAACAGGGACACTGTGCGATGGTCAGAGTGCAGGGGCACTGTGTGATGGTCAGGGTGTAGGGACACTGTGCGATGGTCAGGGAGCAGGGACATTGTGCGATGGTCAGGGAGCAGGGACAGTGTGCGATGGTCAGGGAGCAGGGATATTGTGCGATGGTCAGAGAGCACGGACACTGTGCGATGGTCAGGGAGCAGGGACACTGTGCGATGATCAGTGAGCAGGGACACTGTGCGATGGTCAAGGAGCAGGGACACAGTGCGATGGTCAGAGAACAGGGACACTGTTCGATGATCAGTGAGCAGGGACACTGTGCGATGGTCAGCAAGCAGGGACACTGTGCGATGATCAGTGAGCAGGGACACTGTGTGATGATCAGGGAGCAGGGACACTGTGATGGTCAGAGAGCAGGGACACTGTGCGATGTTCAGAGAGCAGGGACACTGTGCGATGGTCAGAGAACAGGGACCCTGTGCGATGGTCAGTTAGCAGGGAGACTGTGCGATGGTCAGAGAACAGGGACACTGTGCGATGGTCAGAGTGCAGGGGCACTGTGTGATGGTCAGGGAGCAGGGACATTGTGCGATGGTCAGGGAGCAGGGACAGTGTGCGATGGTCAGGGAGCAGGGACAGTGTGCGATGGTCAGGGAGCAGGGACACTGTGCGATGGTCAGGGAGCAGGGACACTGTGTGATGGTCAGAGAGCAGGGAAACTGTGCGATGGTCAGGGAGCAGGGACACTGTGCGATGGTCAGAGAGCACGGATACTGTGCGATGGTCAGAGAGCAAGGACACTGTGCGATGGTCAGAGAGCAGTGACACTGTGTGATGGTCAGCGAGCAGGGACACTTCGATGGTCAGAGAGCAGGGACATGTGCGATGGTCAGAGAGCACGGACACTGTGCGATGGTCAGAGAGCAGGACACGCGGCAATGGTCACGGAGCAGGGACACTGTGCATGGTCAGAGAGAAGGGACACTGCGGTGGTCAGAGAGCAGGTACACTGTGCGATGGTCAGAGAGCAGGGACACTGTGCGATGGTCAGAGAGCCGGGACACTGTGCGATGATCAGTGAGCAGGGACACTGTGTGATGATCAGGGAGCAGGGACACTGTGATGGTCAGAGAGCAGGGACACTGTGCGATGTTCAGAGAGCAGGGACACTGTGCGATGGTCAGAGAACAGGGACACTGTGCGATGGTCAGCAAGCAGGGACACTGTGCGATGATCAGTGAGCAGGGACACTGTGTGATGATCAGGGAGCAGGGACACTGTGATGGTCAGAGAGCAGGGACACTGTGCGATGTTCAGAGAGCAGGGACACTGTGCGATGGTCAGAGAACAGGGACCCTGTGCGATGGTCAGTTAGCAGGGAGACTGTGCGATGGTCAGAGAACAGGGACACTGTGCGATGGTCAGAGTGCAGGGGCACTGTGTGATGGTCAGGGAGCAGGGACATTGTGCGATGGTCAGGGAGCAGGGACAGTGTGCGATGGTCAGGGAGCAGGGACAGTGTGCGATGGTCAGGGAGCAGGGACACTGTGCGATGGTCAGGGAGCAGGGACACTGTGTGATGGTCAGAGAGCAGGGAAACTGTGCGATGGTCAGGGAGCAGGGACACTGTGCGATGGTCAGAGAGCACGGATACTGTGCGATGGTCAGAGAGCAAGGACACTGTGCGATGGTCAGAGAGCAGTGACACTGTGTGATGGTCAGCGAGCAGGGACACTTCGATGGTCAGAGAGCAGGGACATGTGCGATGGTCAGAGAGCACGGACACTGTGCGATGGTCAGAGAGCAGGACACGCGGCAATGGTCACGGAGCAGGGACACTGTGCATGGTCAGAGAGAAGGGACACTGCGGTGGTCAGAGAGCAGGTACACTGTGCGATGGTCAGAGAGCAGGGACACTGTGCGATGGTCAGAGAGCCGGGACACTGTGCGATGATCAGTGAGCAGGGACACTGTGTGATGATCAGGGAGCAGGGACACTGTGATGGTCAGAGAGCAGGGACACTGTGCGATGTTCAGAGAGCAGGGACACTGTGCGATGGTCAGAGAACAGGGACCCTGTGCGATGGTCAGTTAGCAGGGAGACTGTGCGATGGTCAGAGAACAGGGACACTGTGCGATGGTCAGAGTGCAGGGGCACTGTGTGATGGTCAGGGTGTAGGGACACTGTGCGATGGTCAGGGAGCAGGGACATTGTGCGATGGTCAGGGAGCAGGGACAGTGTGCGATGGTCAGGGAGCAGGGACACTGTGTGATGGTCAGAGAGCAGGGAAACTGTGCGATGGTCATGGAGCAGGGACACTGTGCGATGGTCAGAGAGCACGGACACTGTGCGATGGTCAGAGAGCAAGGACACTGTGCGATGGTCAGAGAGCAGTGACACTGTGTGATGGTCAGCGAGCAGGGACACTTCGATGGTCAGAGAGCAGGGACATGTGCGATGGTCAGAGAGCACGGACACTGTGCGATGGTCAGAGAGCAGGACACTCGGCAATGGTCACGGAGCAGGGACACTGTGCATGGTCAGAGAGAAGGGACACTGCGGTGGTCAGAGAGCAGGTACACTGTGCGATGGTCAGAGAGCAGGGACACTGTGCGATGGTCAGAGAGCCGGGACACTGTGCAATGGTTAGAGAGCAGAGACAGTGTGCGATGGTCAGGGAGCAGGAACAGTGTGCGATGGTCAGGGAGCAGGGATACTTTGTGATTCTCAGCGAGCAGGGACACTTCGATGGTCAGAGAGCAGTGACATGTGCGATGGTCAGGGAGCAGGGACACTTAGATGGTCAGAGAGCAGGGACACTGTGCATGGTCAGAGAGCAGGGACACTGTGCGATGGTCAGAGAGCAGGGGCACTGTGCGATGGTCAGAGAGCAGGGACACTGTGCGATGGTCAGGGAGCAGGAACAGTGTGCGATGGTCAGAGAGCAGGGACACTGTGCGATGGTCAGGGAGCAGGGATACTGTGCTCTGGTCAGAGAGCAGGGACACTGCGATGGTCAGGGAGCAGGGATACTGTGCGCTGGTCAGAGACCAGGGACACTGTGCAATGGTTAGAGAGCAGAGACAGTGTGCGATGGTCAGGGAGCAGGGACACTGTGTGATGGTCAGCGAGCAGCGACACTGTGATGCTCATGGAGCAGGGACACTGTGCGATGGTCAGTAAGCAGGGACAGAGTGCGATGGTCAGAGAACAGGGACACTGTGCGATGGTCAGTGAGCAGGGACACTGTGCGATGGTCAGAGAGCAGGGACACTGTGCGATGATCAGTGAGCACGGAAACTGTGTGATGATCAGGGAGCAGGGACACTGTGTGATGGTCAGAGAGCAGGGACACTGCGATGTTCAGAGAGCAGGGACACTGTGCGATGGTCAGAGAACAGGTACACTGTGCGATGGTCAGTTAGCAGGGACACTGTGCGATGGTCAGAGAACAGGGACACTGTGCGATGGCCAGGGATCAGGGACACTGTGCGATTGTCAGAGAACAGGGACACTGCGATGGTCAGCGAGCAGGGACACTGTGCGATGGTCAGAGAACCAGGACACTGTGCGATGGTCAGGGAGCAGGGACACTGTGCGATGGTCAGAGAGCACGGACACTGTGCGATGGTCAGGGAGCAGGGACACTGTGCGATGGTCAGGGAACAGGGACACTGTGTGATGATCAGAGAGTAGGGACACTGTGCGATGGTCAGGGAGCAGGGACACTGTTGGATGGTCAGAGAGCAGGGACACTGCGATGGTCAGAGAGCAGGGACAATGTGCCATGGTCAGAGAGTAGGGACATTGTGCGATGGTCAGAGTGCAGGGACACTGTGCGGTGGTCAGGGAGCAGTGACACTATGCGATGCTCAGAGTGCAGGGATACTGTGCGGTGGTCAGGGAGCAATGACACTGTGCGATGGTCAGAGAGCAGGGACACTGTGTGATGGTCAGGGAGCAGGGACACTTAGATGGTCAGAGTGCAGGGACACTGTCTGATGGTCAGGGAGCAGGGACACTTAGATGGTCAGAGAGCAGGGACACTGCATGGTCAGAGAGCAGGGACACTGTGCGATGGTCAGAGAGCACGGACACTGTGCGATGGTCAGAGAGCAGGGACACTGTGCGATGGTCAGAGAGCACGGACACTGTGCGATGGTCAGTTAGCAGGGAGACTGCGATGGTCAGGGAGCAGGGACACTGTGCGATGGTAAGAGAGCAGGGACACTGTGCGATGGTCAGGGAGCAGGGACACTGTGCGATGGTCAGGGAGCAGGGACACAGTGCGATAGTCAGAGAACAGGGACACTGTTCGATGGTCAGTGAGCAGGGACACTGTGCGATGGTCAGCAAGCAGGGACACTGTGCGATGATCAGTGAGCAGGGACACTGTGTGATGATCAGGGAGCAGGGACACTGTGTGATGGTCAGAGAGCAGGGACACTGTGCGATGTTCAGAGAGCAGGGACACTGTGCGATGGTCAGAGAACAGGGACCCTGTGCGATGGTCAGTTAGCAGGGAGACTGTGCGATGCTCAGGGAGCAGGGACATTGTGCGATGGTCAGGGAGCAGGGACATTGTGCGATGGTCAGGGAGCAGGGACAGTGTGCGATGGTCAGGGAGCAGGGACACTGTGCGATGGTCAGGGAGCAGGGACACTGTGCGATGGTCAGGGAGCAGGGACACTGTGCGATGGTCAGCGAACAGGGACACTGTGCGATGGTCAATTAGCAGGGAGACTGTGCGATGGTCAGAGAACAGGGACACTGTGCGATGGTCAGAGTGCAGGGGCACTGTGTGATGGTCAGGGTGCAGGGACACTGTGCGATGGTCAGGGAGCAGTGACATTGTGCGATGGTCAGAGAGCACGGACACTGTGCGATGGTCAGGGAGCAGGGACACTGTGCGATGATCAGTGAGCAGGGACACTGTGCGATGGTCAAGGAGCAGGGACACAGTGCGATGGTCAGAGAACAGGGACACTGTTCGATGATCAGTGAGCAGGGACACTGTGCGATGGTCAGCAAGCAGGGACACTGTGCGATGATCAGTGAGCAGGGACACTGTGTGATGATCAGGGAGCAGGGACACTGTGATGGTCAGAGAGCAGGGACACTGTGCGATGTTCAGAGAGCAGGGACACTGTGCGATGGTCAGAGAACAGGGACCCTGTGCGATGGTCAGTTAGCAGGGAGACTGTGCGATGGTCAGAGAACAGGGACACTGTGCGATGGTCAGAGTGCAGGGGCACTGTGTGATGGTCAGGGAGCAGGGACATTGTGCGATGGTCAGGGAGCAGGGACAGTGTGCGATGGTCAGGGAGCAGGGACAGTGTGCGATGGTCAGGGAGCAGGGACACTGTGCGATGGTCAGGGAGCAGGGACACTGTGTGATGGTCAGAGAGCAGGGAAACTGTGCGATGGTCAGGGAGCAGGGACACTGTGCGATGGTCAGAGAGCACGGATACTGTGCGATGGTCAGAGAGCAGTGACACTGTGTGATGGTCAGCGAGCAGGGACACTTCGATGGTCAGAGAGCAGGCACATGTGCGATGGTCAGAGAGCACGGACACTGTGCGATGGTCAGAGAGCAGGACACGCGGCAATGGTCACGGAGCAGGGACACTGTGCATGGTCAGAGAGAAGGGACACTGCGGTGGTCAGAGAGCAGGTACACTGTGCGATGGTCAGAGAGCAGGGACACTGTGCGATGGTCAGAGAGCCGGGACACTGTGCGATGATCAGTGAGCAGGGACACTGTGTGATGATCAGGGAGCAGGGACACTGTGATGGTCAGAGAGCAGGGACACTGTGCGATGTTCAGAGAGCAGGGACACTGTGCGATGGTCAGAGAACAGGGACCCTGTGCGATGGTCAGTTAGCAGGGAGACTGTGCGATGGTCAGAGAACAGGGACACTGTGCGATGGTCAGAGTGCAGGGGCACTGTGTGATGGTCAGGGTGTAGGGACACTGTGCGATGGTCAGGGAGCAGGGACATTGTGCGATGGTCAGGGAGCAGGGACAGTGTGCGATGGTCAGGGAGCAGGGATATTGTGCGATGGTCAGAGAGCACGGACACTGTGCGATGGTCAGGGAGCAGGGACACTGTGCGATGATCAGTGAGCAGGGACACTGTGCGATGGTCAAGGAGCAGGGACACAGTGCGATGGTCAGAGAACAGGGACACTGTTCGATGATCAGTGAGCAGGGACACTGTGCGATGGTCAGCAAGCAGGGACACTGTGCGATGATCAGTGAGCAGGGACACTGTGTGATGATCAGGGAGCAGGGACACTGTGATGGTCAGAGAGCAGGGACACTGTGCGATGTTCAGAGAGCAGGGACACTGTGCGATGGTCAGAGAACAGGGACCCTGTGCGATGGTCAGTTAGCAGGGAGACTGTGCGATGGTCAGAGAACAGGGACACTGTGCGATGGTCAGAGTGCAGGGGCACTGTGTGATGGTCAGGGAGCAGGGACATTGTGCGATGGTCAGGGAGCAGGGACAGTGTGCGATGGTCAGGGAGCAGGGACAGTGTGCGATGGTCAGGGAGCAGGGACACTGTGCGATGGTCAGGGAGCAGGGACACTGTGTGATGGTCAGAGAGCAGGGAAACTGTGCGATGGTCAGGGAGCAGGGACACTGTGCGATGGTCAGAGAGCACGGATACTGTGCGATGGTCAGAGAGCAAGGACACTGTGCGATGGTCAGAGAGCAGTGACACTGTGTGATGGTCAGCGAGCAGGGACACTTCGATGGTCAGAGAGCAGGGACATGTGCGATGGTCAGAGAGCACGGACACTGTGCGATGGTCAGAGAGCAGGACACGCGGCAATGGTCACGGAGCAGGGACACTGTGCATGGTCAGAGAGAAGGGACACTGCGGTGGTCAGAGAGCAGGTACACTGTGCGATGGTCAGAGAGCAGGGACACTGTGCGATGGTCAGAGAGCCGGGACACTGTGCGATGATCAGTGAGCAGGGACACTGTGTGATGATCAGGGAGCAGGGACACTGTGATGGTCAGAGAGCAGGGACACTGTGCGATGTTCAGAGAGCAGGGACACTGTGCGATGGTCAGAGAACAGGGACACTGTGCGATGGTCAGCAAGCAGGGACACTGTGCGATGATCAGTGAGCAGGGACACTGTGTGATGATCAGGGAGCAGGGACACTGTGATGGTCAGAGAGCAGGGACACTGTGCGATGTTCAGAGAGCAGGGACACTGTGCGATGGTCAGAGAACAGGGACCCTGTGCGATGGTCAGTTAGCAGGGAGACTGTGCGATGGTCAGAGAACAGGGACACTGTGCGATGGTCAGAGTGCAGGGGCACTGTGTGATGGTCAGGGAGCAGGGACATTGTGCGATGGTCAGGGAGCAGGGACAGTGTGCGATGGTCAGGGAGCAGGGACAGTGTGCGATGGTCAGGGAGCAGGGACACTGTGCGATGGTCAGGGAGCAGGGACACTGTGTGATGGTCAGAGAGCAGGGAAACTGTGCGATGGTCAGGGAGCAGGGACACTGTGCGATGGTCAGAGAGCACGGATACTGTGCGATGGTCAGAGAGCAAGGACACTGTGCGATGGTCAGAGAGCAGTGACACTGTGTGATGGTCAGCGAGCAGGGACACTTCGATGGTCAGAGAGCAGGGACATGTGCGATGGTCAGAGAGCACGGACACTGTGCGATGGTCAGAGAGCAGGACACGCGGCAATGGTCACGGAGCAGGGACACTGTGCATGGTCAGAGAGAAGGGACACTGCGGTGGTCAGAGAGCAGGTACACTGTGCGATGGTCAGAGAGCAGGGACACTGTGCGATGGTCAGAGAGCCGGGACACTGTGCGATGATCAGTGAGCAGGGACACTGTGTGATGATCAGGGAGCAGGGACACTGTGATGGTCAGAGAGCAGGGACACTGTGCGATGTTCAGAGAGCAGGGACACTGTGCGATGGTCAGAGAACAGGGACCCTGTGCGATGGTCAGTTAGCAGGGAGACTGTGCGATGGTCAGAGAACAGGGACACTGTGCGATGGTCAGAGTGCAGGGGCACTGTGTGATGGTCAGGGTGTAGGGACACTGTGCGATGGTCAGGGAGCAGGGACATTGTGCGATGGTCAGGGAGCAGGGACAGTGTGCGATGGTCAGGGAGCAGGGACACTGTGTGATGGTCAGAGAGCAGGGAAACTGTGCGATGGTCATGGAGCAGGGACACTGTGCGATGGTCAGAGAGCACGGACACTGTGCGATGGTCAGAGAGCAAGGACACTGTGCGATGGTCAGAGAGCAGTGACACTGTGTGATGGTCAGCGAGCAGGGACACTTCGATGGTCAGAGAGCAGGGACATGTGCGATGGTCAGAGAGCACGGACACTGTGCGATGGTCAGAGAGCAGGACACTCGGCAATGGTCACGGAGCAGGGACACTGTGCATGGTCAGAGAGAAGGGACACTGCGGTGGTCAGAGAGCAGGTACACTGTGCGATGGTCAGAGAGCAGGGACACTGTGCGATGGTCAGAGAGCCGGGACACTGTGCAATGGTTAGAGAGCAGAGACAGTGTGCGATGGTCAGGGAGCAGGAACAGTGTGCGATGGTCAGGGAGCAGGGATACTTTGTGATTCTCAGCGAGCAGGGACACTTCGATGGTCAGAGAGCAGTGACATGTGCGATGGTCAGGGAGCAGGGACACTTAGATGGTCAGAGAGCAGGGACACTGTGCATGGTCAGAGAGCAGGGACACTGTGCGATGGTCAGAGAGCAGGGGCACTGTGCGATGGTCAGAGAGCAGGGACACTGTGCGATGGTCAGGGAGCAGGAACAGTGTGCGATGGTCAGAGAGCAGGGACACTGTGCGATGGTCAGGGAGCAGGGATACTGTGCTCTGGTCAGAGAGCAGGGACACTGCGATGGTCAGGGAGCAGGGATACTGTGCGCTGGTCAGAGACCAGGGACACTGTGCAATGGTTAGAGAGCAGAGACAGTGTGCGATGGTCAGGGAGCAGGGACACTGTGTGATGGTCAGCGAGCAGCGACACTGTGATGCTCATGGAGCAGGGACACTGTGCGATGGTCAGTAAGCAGGGACAGAGTGCGATGGTCAGAGAACAGGGACACTGTGCGATGGTCAGTGAGCAGGGACACTGTGCGATGGTCAGAGAGCAGGGACACTGTGCGATGATCAGTGAGCACGGAAACTGTGTGATGATCAGGGAGCAGGGACACTGTGTGATGGTCAGAGAGCAGGGACACTGCGATGTTCAGAGAGCAGGGACACTGTGCGATGGTCAGAGAACAGGTACACTGTGCGATGGTCAGTTAGCAGGGACACTGTGCGATGGTCAGAGAACAGGGACACTGTGCGATGGCCAGGGATCAGGGACACTGTGCGATTGTCAGAGAACAGGGACACTGCGATGGTCAGCGAGCAGGGACACTGTGCGATGGTCAGAGAACCAGGACACTGTGCGATGGTCAGGGAGCAGGGACACTGTGCGATGGTCAGAGAGCACGGACACTGTGCGATGGTCAGGGAGCAGGGACACTGTGCGATGGTCAGGGAACAGGGACACTGTGTGATGATCAGAGAGTAGGGACACTGTGCGATGGTCAGGGAGCAGGGACACTGTTGGATGGTCAGAGAGCAGGGACACTGCGATGGTCAGAGAGCAGGGACAATGTGCCATGGTCAGAGAGTAGGGACATTGTGCGATGGTCAGAGTGCAGGGACACTGTGCGGTGGTCAGGGAGCAGTGACACTATGCGATGCTCAGAGTGCAGGGATACTGTGCGGTGGTCAGGGAGCAATGACACTGTGCGATGGTCAGAGAGCAGGGACACTGTGTGATGGTCAGGGAGCAGGGACACTTAGATGGTCAGAGTGCAGGGACACTGTCTGATGGTCAGGGAGCAGGGACACTTAGATGGTCAGAGAGCAGGGACACTGCATGGTCAGAGAGCAGGGACACTGTGCGATGGTCAGAGAGCACGGACACTGTGCGATGGTCAGAGAGCAGGGACACTGTGCGATGGTCAGAGAGCAGGGACACTGTGCGATGGTCAGGGAGCAGAGATACTGTGCTCTGGTCAGAGAGCAGGGACACTGTGTGATGGTCAAAGAGCAGGGACAGTGTGCGATGGTCAGGGAGCAGGGACACTGTGATTGTCAGCGAGCAGCGACATTGTCTGATGGTCAGGGAGCAGGGACACTTTGCGATGGTCAGAGAGCAGGTACACTGTGCGATGGTCAGAGAGCACGGACACTGTGCGATGGTCAGGGAGCAGGGACACTGTGCGATGATCAGTGAGCAGGGACACTGTGCGATGGTCAAGGAGCAGGGACACTGTGCGATGGTCAGCAAGCAGGGACACTGTGCGATGATCAGTGTGCAGGGACCCTGTGTGATGATCAGGGAGCAGGGACACTGTGTGATGGTCAGAGAGCAGGGACACTGTGCGATGTTCAGAGAACAGGGACCCTGTGCGATGGTCAGTTAGCAGGGAGACTGTGCGATGGTTAATTAGCAGGGAGACTGTGCGATGGTCCGAGAACAAGGACACTGTGCGATGGTCACAGTGCAGGGGCACTGTGTGATGGTCAGGGTGCAGGGACACTGTGCGATGGTCAGGGAGCAGGGACATTGTGCGATGGTCAGGGAGCAGGGACAGTGTGCGATGGTCAGGGAGCAGGGACACTGTGCGATGGTCAGAGAACAGGGACACTGTGCGATGGTCAATTAGCAGGGAGACTGTGCGATGGTCAGAGAACAGGGACACTGTGCGATGGTCAGAGTGCAGGGGCACTGTGTGATGGTCAGGGTGCAGGGACACTGTGCGATGGTCAGGGAGCAGGGACATTGTGCGATGGTCAGGGAGCAGGGACATTGTGCGATGGTCAGGGAGCAGGGACACTGTGTGATGGTCAGAGAGCAGGTACACTGTGCGATGGTCAGAGAGCACGGACACTGTGCGATGGTCAGGGAGCAGGGACACTGTGCGATGGTCAGCAAGCAGGGACACTGTGCGATGATCAGTGAGCAGGGACACTGTGTGATGATCAGGGAGCAGGGACACTGTGTGATGGTCAGAGAGCACGGACACTGTGCGATGGTCAGAGAGCAGGACACTGGGCAATGGTCAGGGAGCAGGGACACTGTGCGATGGTCAGAGAGCAGGGACACTGTGCGATGGTCAGAGAGCAGGAACAGTGTGCGATGGTCAGAGAGCAGGGACACTGTGCGATGGTCAGGGAGCAGGGATACTGTGCCCTGGTCAGAGAGCCGGGACACTGTGCGATGATCAGTGAGCAGGGACACTGTGTGATGATCAGGGAGCAGGGACACTGTGATGGTCAGAGAGCAGGGACACTGTGCGATGTTCAGAGAGCAGGGACACTGTGCGATGGTCAGAGAACAGGGACCCTGTGCGATGGTCAGTTAGCAGGGAGACTGTGCGATGCTCAGGGAGCAGGGACATTGTGCGATGGTCAGGTAGCAGGGACATTGTGCGATGGTCAGGGAGCAGGGACAGTGTGCGATGGTCAGGGAGCAGGGACACTGTGCGATGGTCAGGGAGCAGGGACACTGTGCGATGGTCAGGGAGCAGGGACACTGTGCGATGGTCAGCGAACAGGGACACTGTGCGATGGTCAATTAGCAGGGAGACTGTGCGATGGTCAGAGAACAGGGACACTGTGCGATGGTCAGAGTGCAGGGGCACTGTGTGATGGTCAGGGTGCAGGGACACTGTGCGATGGTCAGGGAGCAGTGACATTGTGCGATGGTCAGAGAGCACGGACACTGTGCGATGGTCAGGGAGCAGGGACACTGTGCGATGATCAGTGAGCAGGGACACTGTGCGATGGTCAAGGAGCAGGGACACAGTGCGATGGTCAGAGAACAGGGACACTGTTCGATGATCAGTGAGCAGGGACACTGTGCGATGGTCAGCAAGCAGGGACACTGTGCGATGATCAGTGAGCAGGGACACTGTGTGATGATCAGGGAGCAGGGACACTGTGATGGTCAGAGAGCAGGGACACTGTGCGATGTTCAGAGAGCAGGGACACTGTGCGATGGTCAGAGAACAGGGACCCTGTGCGATGGTCAGTTAGCAGGGAGACTGTGCGATGGTCAGAGAACAGGGACACTGTGCGATGGTCAGAGTGCAGGGGCACTGTGTGATGGTCAGGGAGCAGGGACATTGTGCGATGGTCAGGGAGCAGGGACAGTGTGCGATGGTCAGGGAGCAGGGACAGTGTGCGATGGTCAGGGAGCAGGGACACTGTGCGATGGTCAGGGAGCAGGGACACTGTGTGATGGTCAGAGAGCAGGGAAACTGTGCGATGGTCAGGGAGCAGGGACACTGTGCGATGGTCAGAGAGCACGGATACTGTGCGATGGTCAGAGAGCAAGGACACTGTGCGATGGTCAGAGAGCAGTGACACTGTGTGATGGTCAGCGAGCAGGGACACTTCGATGGTCAGAGAGCAGGGACATGTGCGATGGTCAGAGAGCACGGACACTGTGCGATGGTCAGAGAGCAGGACACGCGGCAATGGTCACGGAGCAGGGACACTGTGCATGGTCAGAGAGAAGGGACACTGCGGTGGTCAGAGAGCAGGTACACTGTGCGATGGTCAGAGAGCAGGGACACTGTGCGATGGTCAGAGAGCCGGGACACTGTGCGATGATCAGTGAGCAGGGACACTGTGTGATGATCAGGGAGCAGGGACACTGTGATGGTCAGAGAGCAGGGACACTGTGCGATGTTCAGAGAGCAGGGACACTGTGCGATGGTCAGAGAACAGGGACCCTGTGCGATGGTCAGTTAGCAGGAAGACTGTGCGATGGTCAGAGAACAGGGACACTGTGCGATGGTCAGAGTGCAGGGGCACTGTGTGATGGTCAGGGTGTAGGGACACTGTGCGATGGTCAGGGAGCAGGGACATTGTGCGATGGTCAGGGAGCAGGGACAGTGTGCGATGGTCAGGGAGCAGGGATATTGTGCGATGGTCAGAGAGCACGGACACTGTGCGATGGTCAGGGAGCAGGGACACTGTGCGATGATCAGTGAGCAGGGACACTGTGCGATGGTCAAGGAGCAGGGACACAGTGCGATGGTCAGAGAACAGGGACACTGTTCGATGATCAGTGAGCAGGGACACTGTGCGATGGTCAGCAAGCAGGGACACTGTGCGATGATCAGTGAGCAGGGACACTGTGTGATGATCAGGGAGCAGGGACACTGTGATGGTCAGAGAGCAGGGACACTGTGCGATGTTCAGAGAGCAGGGACACTGTGCGATGGTCAGAGAACAGGGACCCTGTGCGATGGTCAGTTAGCAGGGAGACTGTGCGATGGTCAGAGAACAGGGACACTGTGCGATGGTCAGAGTGCAGGGGCACTGTGTGATGGTCAGGGAGCAGGGACATTGTGCGATGGTCAGGGAGCAGGGACAGTGTGCGATGGTCAGGGAGCAGGGACAGTGTGCGATGGTCAGGGAGCAGGGACACTGTGCGATGGTCAGGGAGCAGGGACACTGTGTGATGGTCAGAGAGCAGGGAAACTGTGCGATGGTCAGGGAGCAGGGACACTGTGCGATGGTCAGAGAGCACGGATACTGTGCGATGGTCAGAGAGCAAGGACACTGTGCGATGGTCAGAGAGCAGTGACACTGTGTGATGGTCAGCGAGCAGGGACACTTCGATGGTCAGAGAGCAGGGACATGTGCGATGGTCAGAGAGCACGGACACTGTGCGATGGTCAGAGAGCAGGACACGCGGCAATGGTCACGGAGCAGGGACACTGTGCATGGTCAGAGAGAAGGGACACTGCGGTGGTCAGAGAGCAGGTACACTGTGCGATGGTCAGAGAGCAGGGACACTGTGCGATGGTCAGAGAGCCGGGACACTGTGCGATGATCAGTGAGCAGGGACACTGTGTGATGATCAGGGAGCAGGGACACTGTGATGGTCAGAGAGCAGGGACACTGTGCGATGTTCAGAGAGCAGGGACACTGTGCGATGGTCAGAGAACAGGGACCCTGTGCGATGGTCAGTTAGCAGGGAGACTGTGCGATGGTCAGAGAACAGGGACACTGTGCGATGGTCAGAGTGCAGGGGCACTGTGTGATGGTCAGGGTGTAGGGACACTGTGCGATGGTCAGGGAGCAGGGACATTGTGCGATGGTCAGGGAGCAGGGACAGTGTGCGATGGTCAGGGAGCAGGGACACTGTGTGATGGTCAGAGAGCAGGGAAACTGTGCGATGGTCATGGAGCAGGGACACTGTGCGATGGTCAGAGAGCACGGACACTGTGCGATGGTCAGAGAGCAAGGACACTGTGCGATGGTCAGAGAGCAGTGACACTGTGTGATGGTCAGCGAGCAGGGACACTTCGATGGTCAGAGAGCAGGGACATGTGCGATGGTCAGAGAGCACGGACACTGTGCGATGGTCAGAGAGCAGGACACTCGGCAATGGTCACGGAGCAGGGACACTGTGCATGGTCAGAGAGAAGGGACACTGCGGTGGTCAGAGAGCAGGTACACTGTGCGATGGTCAGAGAGCAGGGACACTGTGCGATGGTCAGAGAGCCGGGACACTGTGCAATGGTTAGAGAGCAGAGACAGTGTGCGATGGTCAGGGAGCAGGAACAGTGTGCGATGGTCAGGGAGCAGGGATACTTTGTGATTCTCAGCGAGCAGGGACACTTCGATGGTCAGAGAGCAGTGACATGTGCGATGGTCAGGGAGCAGGGACACTTAGATGGTCAGAGAGCAGGGACACTGTGCATGGTCAGAGAGCAGGGACACTGTGCGATGGTCAGAGAGCAGGGGCACTGTGCGATGGTCAGAGAGCAGGGACACTGTGCGATGGTCAGGGAGCAGGAACAGTGTGCGATGGTCAGAGAGCAGGGACACTGTGCGATGGTCAGGGAGCAGGGATACTGTGCTCTGGTCAGAGAGCAGGGACACTGCGATGGTCAGGGAGCAGGGATACTGTGCGCTGGTCAGAGACCAGGGACACTGTGCAATGGTTAGAGAGCAGAGACAGTGTGCGATGGTCAGGGAGCAGGGACACTGTGTGATGGTCAGCGAGCAGCGACACTGTGATGCTCATGGAGCAGGGACACTGTGCGATGGTCAGAGAGCAGCGACACTGTGCGATGGTCAGGGAGCAGGGACACTGTGCGATGATCAGTGAGCAGGGACACTGTGCGATGGTCAGTAAGCAGGGACAGAGTGCGATGGTCAGAGAACAGGGACACTGTGCGATGGTCAGTGAGCAGGGACACTGTGCGATGGTCAGAGAGCAGGGACACTGTGCGATGATCAGTGAGCACGGAAACTGTGTGATGATCAGGGAGCAGGGACACTGTGTGATGGTCAGAGAGCAGGGACACTGCGATGTTCAGAGAGCAGGGACACTGTGCGATGGTCAGAGAACAGGTACACTGTGCGATGGTCAGTTAGCAGGGACACTGTGCGATGGTCAGAGAACAGGGACACTGTGCGATGGCCAGGGATCAGGGACACTGTGCGATTGTCAGAGAACAGGGACACTGCGATGGTCAGCGAGCAGGGACACTGTGCGATGGTCAGAGAACCAGGACACTGTGCGATGGTCAGGGAGCAGGGACACTGTGCGATGGTCAGAGAGCACGGACACTGTGCGATGGTCAGGGAGCAGGGACACTGTGCGATGGTCAGGGAACAGGGACACTGTGTGATGATCAGAGAGTAGGGACACTGTGCGATGGTCAGGGAGCAGGGACACTGTTGGATGGTCAGAGAGCAGGGACACTGCGATGGTCAGAGAGCAGGGACAATGTGCCATGGTCAGAGAGTAGGGACATTGTGCGATGGTCAGAGTGCAGGGACACTGTGCGGTGGTCAGGGAGCAGTGACACTATGCGATGCTCAGAGTGCAGGGATACTGTGCGGTGGTCAGGGAGCAATGACACTGTGCGATGGTCAGAGAGCAGGGACACTGTGTGATGGTCAGGGAGCAGGGACACTTAGATGGTCAGAGTGCAGGGACACTGTCTGATGGTCAGGGAGCAGGGACACTTAGATGGTCAGAGAGCAGGGACACTGCATGGTCAGAGAGCAGGGACACTGTGCGATGGTCAGAGAGCACGGACACTGTGCGATGGTCAGAGAGCAGGGACACTGTGCGATGGTCAGAGAGCAGGGACACTGTGCGATGGTCAGGGAGCAGAGATACTGTGCTCTGGTCAGAGAGCAGGGACACTGTGTGATGGTCAAAGAGCAGGGACAGTGTGCGATGGTCAGGGAGCAGGGACACTGTGATTGTCAGCGAGCAGCGACATTGTCTGATGGTCAGGGAGCAGGGACACTTTGCGATGGTCAGAGAGCAGGTACACTGTGCGATGGTCAGAGAGCACGGACACTGTGCGATGGTCAGGGAGCAGGGACACTGTGCGATGATCAGTGAGCAGGGACACTGTGCGATGGTCAAGGAGCAGGGACACTGTGCGATGATCAGTGTGCAGGGACCCTGTGTGATGATCAGGGAGCAGGGACACTGTGTGATGGTCAGAGAGCAGGGACACTGTGCGATGTTCAGAGAACAGGGACCCTGTGCGATGGTCAGTTAGCAGGGAGACTGTGCGATGGTTAATTAGCAGGGAGACTGTGCGATGGTCCGAGAACAAGGACACTGTGCGATGGTCACAGTGCAGGGGCACTGTGTGATGGTCAGGGTGCAGGGACACTGTGCGATGGTCAGGGAGCAGGGACATTGTGCGATGGTCAGGGAGCAGGGACAGTGTGCGATGGTCAGGGAGCAGGGACACTGTGCGATGGTCAGAGAACAGGGACACTGTGCGATGGTCAATTAGCAGGGAGACTGTGCGATGGTCAGAGAACAGGGACACTGTGCGATGGTCAGAGTGCAGGGGCACTGTGTGATGGTCAGGGTGCAGGGACACTGTGCGATGGTCAGGGAGCAGGGACATTGTGCGATGGTCAGGGAGCAGGGACATTGTGCGATGGTCAGGGAGCAGGGACACTGTGTGATGGTCAGAGAGCAGGTACACTGTGCGATGGTCAGAGAGCACGGACACTGTGCGATGGTCAGGGAGCAGGGACACTGTGCGATGATCAATGAGCAGGGACACTGTGCGATGGTCAAGGAACAGGGACACAGTGCGATGGTCAGAGAACAGGGACACGGTTCGATGGTCAGTGAGCAGGATCACTGTGCGATGGTCAGCAAGCAGGGACACTGTGCGATGATCAGTGAGCAGGGACACTGTGTGATGATCAGGGAGCAGGGACACTGTGTGATGGTAAGAGAGCAGGGACACTGTGCGATGTTCAGAGAGCAGGGACACTGTGCGATGGTCAGAGAACAGGGACCCTGTGCGATGGTCAGTTAGCAGGGAGACTGTGCGATGGTCAGAGAACAGGGACACTGTGCGATGGTCAGAGGGCAAGGGCACTGTGTGATGGTCAGGGTGGAGGGACACTGCGATGATCAGGGAGCAGGGACATTGTGCGATGGTCAGGGAGCAGGGACAGTGTGCGATGGTCAGGGAGCAGAGACACTGTGAGATGGTCAGGGAGCAGGGACACTGTGTGATGGTCAGAGAGCAGGGAAACTGTGCGATGGTCAGGGAGCAGGGACACTGTGCGATGGTCAGAGAGCACGGACAATGTGCAATGGTCAGGGAGCACGGACACTGTGCGATGGTCAGAGAGCAGGGACACTGTGTGATTCTCAGCGAGCAGGGACACTTCGATGGTCAGAGAGCAGGGACATGTGCGATGGTCAGGGAGCAGGGACACTTAGATGGTCAGAGAGCAGGGACACTGTGCATGGTCAGAGAGCAGGGACACTCTGCGATGGTCAGTGAGCAGGGACACTGTGTGATGATCAGGGAGCAGGGACACTGTGTGATGGTCAGAGAGCAGGGACACTGTGCGATGGTCAGTTTGCAGGGAGACTGCGATGGTCAGGGAGCAGGGACACTGTGCGATGGTAAGAGAGCAGGGACACTGTGCGATGGTCAGGGAGCAGGGACACTATGCGATGGTCAGGGAGCAGGGACACAGTGCGATGGTCAGAGAACAGGGACACTGTTCGATGGTCAGAGAACAGGGACCCTGTGCGATGGTCAGTTAGCAGGGAGACTGTGCGATGGTTAGAGAACAGGGACACTGTGCGATGGTCAGAGTGCAGGGGCACTGTGTGATGGTCAGGGTGCAGGGACACTGTGCGATGGTCAGGGAGCAGGGACACAGTGCGATGTTCAGAGAGCAGGGACACTGTGCGATGGTCAGAGAACAGGGACCCTGTGCGATGGTCAGTTAGCAGGGAGACTGTGCGATGGTCAGGGAGCAGGGACATTGTGCGATGGTCAGGGAGCAGGGACACTGTGCGATGGTCAGGGGGCAGGGACACAGTGCGATAGTCAGAGAACAGGGACACTGTTCGATGGTCAGTGAGCAGGGACACTGTGCGATGGTCAGCAAGCAGCGACACTGTGCGATGATCAGTGAGCAGGGACACTGTGTGATGATCAGGGAGCAGGGACACTGTGTGATGGTCAGAGAGCACGGACACTGTGCGATGGTCAGAGAGCAGGACACTGGGCAATGGTCAGGGAGCAGGGACACTGTGCATGGTCAGAGAGCAGGGACACTGTGCGATGGTCAGAGAGCAGGAACAGTGTGCGATGGTCAGAGAGCAGGGACAGTGTGCGATGGTCAGGGAGCAGGGATACTGTGCCCTGGTCAGAGAGCAGGGACACTGTGCGATGGTCAGGGAGCAGGGATATTGTTCGCTGGTCAGAGAGCAGGGACACTGTGCAATGGTCAGAGAGCAGGGACAGTGTGCGATGATCAGGGAGCAGGGACACTGTGCGATGGTCAGCGAGCAGCGACACTGTGCGATGGTTAGGGAGCAGGGACACTGTGCGATGGTCAGAGAGCAGGGACACTTTGCGATGCTCAGCGAGCAGGGACACTGTGCGATGGTCAGAGAGCACGGACACTGTGCGATGGTCAGTTAGCAGGGAGACTGCGATGGTCAGGGAGCAGGGACACTGTGCGATGGTAAGAGAGCAGGGACACTGTGCGATGGTCAGGGAGCAGGGACACTGTGCGATGGTCAGGGAGCAGGGACACAGTGCGATAGTCAGAGAACAGGGACACTGTTCGATGGTCAGTGAGCAGGGACACTGTGCGATGGTCAGCAAGCAGGGACACTGTGCGATGATCAGTGAGCAGGGACACTGTGTGATGATCAGGGAGCAGGGACACTGTGTGATGGTCAGAGAGCAGGGACACTGTGCGATGTTCAGAGAGCAGGGACACTGTGCGATGGTCAGAGAACAGGGACCCTGTGCGATGGTCAGTTAGCAGGGAGACTGTGCGATGCTCAGGGAGCAGGGACATTGTGCGATGGTCAGGGAGCAGGGACATTGTGCGATGGTCAGGGAGCAGGGACAGTGTGCGATGGTCAGGGAGCAGGGACACTGTGCGATGGTCAGGGAGCAGGGACACTGTGCGATGGTCAGGGAGCAGGGACACTGTGCGATGGTCAGCGAACAGGGACACTGTGCGATGGTCAATTAGCAGGGAGACTGTGCGATGGTCAGAGAACAGGGACACTGTGCGATGGTCAGAGTGCAGGGGCACTGTGTGATGGTCAGGGTGCAGGGACACTGTGCGATGGTCAGGGAGCAGGGACACTGTGCGATGGTCAGAGAGCACGGACACTGTGCGATGGTCAGGGAGCAGGGACACTGTGCGATGATCAGTGAGCAGGGACACTGTGCGATGGTCAAGGAGCAGGGACACAGTGCGATGGTCAGAGAACAGGGACACTGTTCGATGATCAGTGAGCAGGGACACTGTGCGATGGTCAGCAAGCAGGGACACTGTGCGATGATCAGTGAGCAGGGACACTGTGTGATGATCAGGGAGCAGGGACACTGTGATGGTCAGAGAGCAGGGACACTGTGCGATGTTCAGAGAGCAGGGACACTGTGCGATGGTCAGAGAACAGGGACCCTGTGCGATGGTCAGTTAGCAGGGAGACTGTGCGATGGTCAGAGAACAGGGACACTGTGCGATGGTCAGAGTGCAGGGGCACTGTGTGATGGTCAGGGAGCAGGGACATTGTGCGATGGTCAGGGAGCAGGGACAGTGTGCGATGGTCAGGGAGCAGGGACAGTGTGCGATGGTCAGGGAGCAGGGACACTGTGCGATGGTCAGGGAGCAGGGACACTGTGTGATGGTCAGAGAGCAGGGAAACTGTGCGATGGTCAGGGAGCAGGGACACTGTGCGATGGTCAGAGAGCACGGATACTGTGCGATGGTCAGAGAGCAAGGACACTGTGCGATGGTCAGAGAGCAGTGACACTGTGTGATGGTCAGCGAGCAGGGACACTTCGATGGTCAGAGAGCAGGGACATGTGCGATGGTCAGAGAGCACGGACACTGTGCGATGGTCAGAGAGCAGGACACGCGGCAATGGTCACGGAGCAGGGACACTGTGCATGGTCAGAGAGAAGGGACACTGCGGTGGTCAGAGAGCAGGTACACTGTGCGATGGTCAGAGAGCAGGGACACTGTGCGATGGTCAGAGAGCCGGGACACTGTGCGATGATCAGTGAGC
The DNA here is from genome assembly GCF_044704955.1 of Pristiophorus japonicus. Lineage (NCBI taxonomy): Eukaryota > Metazoa > Chordata > Chondrichthyes > Pristiophoridae > Pristiophorus > Pristiophorus japonicus. The sequence goes on along the minus strand of NC_091989.1, from coordinate 86,203,573 downwards.
AGGGACACTGTGTTTTGATCAGGGAGCAGGGACACTGTGATGTTCAGAGAGCAGGGACACTGTGCGATGGTCAGAGAACAGGGACCCTGTGCGATGGTCAGTTAGCAGGGAGACTGTGCGATGGTCAGAGAACAGGGACACTGTGCGATGGTCAGAGTGCAGGGGCACTGTGTGATGGTCAGGGTGTAGGGACACTGTGCGATGGTCAGGGAGCAGGGACATTGTGCGATGGTCAGGGAGCAGGGACAGTGTGCGATGGTCAGGGAGCAGGGACACTGTGTGATGGTCAGAGAGCAGGGAAACTGTGCGATGGTCATGGAGCAGGGACAGTGTGCGATGGTCAGAGAGCACGGACACTGTGCGATGGTCAGAGAGCAAGGACACTGTGCGATGGTCAGAGAGCAGTGACACTGTGTGATGGTCAGCGAGCAGGGACACTTCGATGGTCAGAGAGCAGGGACATGTGCGATGGTCAGAGAGCACGGACACTGTGCGATGGTCAGAGAGCAGGACACTCGGCAATGGTCACGGAGCAGGGACACTGTGCATGGTCAGAGAGAAGGGACACTGCGGTGGTCAGAGAGCAGGTACACTGTGCGATGGTCAGAGAGCAGGGACACTGTGCGATGGTCAGAGAGCCGGGACACTGTGCAATGGTTAGAGAGCAGAGACAGTGTGTGATGGTCAGGGAGCAGGAACAGTGTGCGATGGTCAGGGAGCAGGGATACTTTGTGATTCTCAGCGAGCAGGGACACTTCGATGGTCAGAGAGCAGTGACATGTGCGATGGTCAGGGAGCAGGGACACTTAGATGGTCAGAGAGCAGGGACACTGTGCATGGTCAGAGAGCAGGGACACTGTGCGATGGTCAGAGAGCAGGGGCACTGTGCGATGGTCAGAGAGCAGGGACACTGTGCGATGGTCAGGGAGCAGGAACAGTGTGCGATGGTCAGAGAGCAGGGACACTGTGCGATGGTCAGGGAGCAGGGATACTGTGCTCTGGTCAGAGAGCAGGGACACTGCGATGGTCAGGGAGCAGGGATACTGTGCGCTGGTCAGAGACCAGGGACACTGTGCAATGGTTAGAGAGCAGAGACAGTGTGCGATGGTCAGGGAGCAGGGACACTGTGCGATGGTCAGCGAGCAGCGACACTGTGCGATGGTCAGGGAGCAGGGACACTGTGCGATGATCAGTGAGCAGGGACACTGTGCGATGGTCAGTAAGCAGGGACAGAGTGCGATGGTCAGAGAACAGGGACACTGTGCGATGGTCAGTGAGCAGGGACACTGTGCGATGGTCAGAGAGCAGGGACACTGTGCGATGATCAGTGAGCACGGAAACTGTGTGATGATCAGGGAGCAGGGACACTGTGTGATGGTCAGAGAGCAGGGACACTGCGATGTTCAGAGAGCAGGGACACTGTGCGATGGTCAGAGAACAGGTACACTGTGCGATGGTCAGTTAGCAGGGACACTGTGCGATGGTCAGAGAACAGGGACACTGTGCGATGGCCAGGGATCAGGGACACTGTGCGATTGTCAGAGAACAGGGACACTGCGATGGTCAGCGAGCAGGGACACTGTGCGATGGTCAGAGAACCAGGACACTGTGCGATGGTCAGGGAGCAGGGACACTGTGCGATGGTCAGAGAACCAGGACACTGTGCGATGGTCAGGGAGCAGGGACACTGTGCGATGGTCAGGGAACAGGGACACTGTGTGATGATCAGAGAGTAGGGACACTGTGCGATGGTCAGGGAGCAGGGACACTGTTGGATGGTCAGAGAGCAGGGACACTGCGATGGTCAGAGAGCAGGGACAATGTGCCATGGTCAGAGAGTAGGGACATTGTGCGATGGTCAGAGTGCAGGGACACTGTGCGGTGGTCAGGGAGCAGTGACACTATGCGATGCTCAGAGTGCAGGGATACTGTGCGGTGGTCAGGGAGCAATGACACTGTGCGATGGTCAGAGAGCAGGGACACTGTGTGATGGTCAGGGAGCAGGGACACTTAGATGGTCAGAGTGCAGGGACACTGTCTGATGGTCAGGGAGCAGGGACACTGTGCGATGGTCAGAGAGCACGGACACTGTGCGATGGTCAGAGAGCAGGGACACTGTGCGATGGTCAGGGAGCAGGAACACTGTGAGATGGTCAGGGAGCAGGGACACTGTGCGATGGTCAGAGAAGCAGGACACTGTGCGATGGTCAGGGAGCAGGGACACTGTGCGATGGTCAGGGAACAGGGACACTGTGTGATGGTCAGAGAGTAGGGACACTGTGCGATGGTCAGGAAGCAGGGACACTGTTGGATGGTTAGAGAGCAGGGACACTGCGATGGTCAGAGAGCAGGGACAATGTGCCATGGTCAGAGAGTAGGGACACTGTGCGATGGTCAGAGTGCAGGGACACTGTGCGATAGTTAGGGAGCAGGGACACTGTGCGATGGTCAGGGAGCAGGAACACTGTGAGATGGTCAGGGAGCAGGGACACTGTGCGATGGTCAGAGAACCAGGACACTGTGCGATTGTCAGGGAGCAGGGACACTGTGCGATGGTCAGAGAGCAGGGACACTGTGTGATGGTCAGGGACAAGGACACTTAGATGGTCAGAGTGCAGGGACACTGTCTGATGGTCAGGGAGCAGGGACACTGCATGGTCAGAGAGCAGGGACACTGTGCATGGTCAGGGAGCAGGGACACTGTGCGATGGTCAGAGAGCAGGGACACTGTGGCATGGTCAAGGAGCAGGGACACTGTGCGATGGTCAGAGAGCACGGACACTGTGCGATGGTCAGAGAGCAGGGACACTGTGCGATGGTCAGGGAGCAGGGACACTGTGCGATGGTCAGGGAGCAGGAACACTGTGAGATGGTCAGGGAGCAGGGACACTGTGCGATGGTCAGAGAACCAGGACACTGTGCGATTGTCAGGGAGCAGGGACACTGTGCGATGGTCAGGGAGCAGGGACACTGTGCGATGGTCAGGGAACAGGGACACTGTGTGATGGTCAGAGAGTAGGGACACTGTGCGATGGTCAGGAAGCAGGGACACTGTTGGATGGTCAGAGAGCAGGGACACTGCGATGGTCAGAGAGCAGGGACAATGTGCCATGGTCAGAGAGTAGGGACACTGTGCGATGGTCAGGGTGCAGGGACACTGTGCGATGGTCAGAGAGCAGGGACACTGTGAGATAGTTAGGGAGCAGGGACACTGTGCGGTGGTCAGGGAGCAGTGACACTATGCGATGGTCAGAGTGCAGGGATACTGTGCGATGTTCAGGGAGCAGGGACACTGTGCGATAGTTAGGGAGCAGGGACACTGTGCGGTGGTCAGGGAGCAATGACACTGTGCGATGGTCAGAGAGCAGGGACACTGTGTGATGGTCAGGGACAAGGACACTTAGATGGTCAGAGTGCAGGGACACTGTCTGATGGTCAGGGAGCAGGGACACTGCATGGTCAGAGAGCAGGGACACTGTGCATGGTCAGGGAGCAGGGATACTGTGCGATGTTCAGGGAGCAGGGACACTGCGATAGTTAGGGAGCAGGGACACTGTGCGGTGGTCAGGGAGCAATGACACTGCGATGGTCAGAGAGCAGGGACACTGTGTGATGGTCAGGGACAAGGACACTCAGATGGTCAGAGTGCAGGGACACTGTGCGATGGTCAGGGAGCAGGGACACTGCATGGTCAGAGAGCAGGGACACTGTGCGATGGTCAGGGATCAGGGACACTGTGCGATGGTCAGAGAGCAGGGACACTGTGGCATGGTCAAGGAGCAGGGACACTGTGCGATGGTTAGAGAGCAGGGACACTGTGCGATGGTCAGGGAGCAGGGACACTGTGCGATGGTCAGGGAGCAGGAACACTGTGAGATGGTCAGGGAGCAGGGACACTGTGCGATGGTCAGTGAGCAGGGACACTGTGCGATGGTCAGACAGCAGGGACACAGTGCGATGGTCAGGGAGCAGGGACAATGTGTGATGGTCAGAGAGTTTGGACACTGCGATGGTCAGAGAGCAGGGACACTGTGAGATGGTCATGGAGCAGGGACACTGTGCGATGGTCAGAGAGCACGGACACTGTGCGATGGTCAGAGAGCAGGGACACTGTGCGATAGTCAGGGAGCACAGGCACTGTGCCATGGTCAGGGAGCAGGGAAACTGTGCGATGGTCAGAGAGCAGGGACACTGTGCGATGGTCAGGGAGCAGGCACACTGTGCGATAATGGTCTGTCCCTGATTCTCAGGGAGCAGGCACAATGCTGTCAGTTTTTGATGGGCGGGGTTCCTCACAGACCAGTGTTGTGTCCTATAGTGCTGGGTAATGATACCCTTGCACTGACAAGGCCGAGATACTGAGCGCAGATGAGAATCCCACCTGGGTCATCTTAAAACCGGACCTCCACAGACATCGCTGATACGTCCTTACTATACAGTATAAATGCACACGAGGCCCATACTTGAGAGAAGGTCACTCTGTGACCAGTTTCCTTTATTACAAAGACCTCAAGTGATGAAGGTGGGTGGAGCTTCCCCTTTTATACCTTAAAGTCCAGATTAGGAGTGTCTCCCATAAGTTCACCCCTTGTGGTCCATATTCTCAAGGTGTACAACTTAGGTCAGCTTATGCATGGGTTACAATGATAGTTGAATACATAACAATCGCCATCTCCTCCGGACTGCAGACCTGAGCAAAGGGAATGAGACCCATGGTTGAATGTCCACACATTAGCACATTCTAGTCTGGCTCCATGGGGGAGAGATAGCTGAATTTTCCACTGTCTAGCCCAGTTTTCCTGAGGCATAGTGTCACTCTGTACCAGGGCCCTGACACCCAGTGTCGCTCTGTACCAAGGCCCCTGGGCCCAGTGTCGCTCTGTACCAGGGCCCTGGGGCTGGGTGTCACTCTGTACCAGGGCCCTGGGGCCCAGTGTCGCTCTGTACCAGGGCCCTGGGCCCAGTGTCGCTCTGTACCAGGGCCCTGGGGCTGTGTGTCACTCTGTACCAGAGCCCTGAGGCCCAGTGTCACTCTGTACCAGGGCCCTGGGCCCAGTGTCGCTCTGTACCAGGGCCCTGAGCCGGCTAGCTCAGCGCAGACCTGGGCTGTACCCGGGGCCTTCCTGTTCTGTAGCCCTGATGTTAACTCGGATGTAGAGGGGACCAGGGGACCAGGAGCCTGTGACTCTGGGCCACTGGGATGGATCATAATCCTTTTCATTGGTGCCATGCGATGAAACAAGTAAGCGAGGATTGTACTTGTGTGGCACTGTGGAGCAGCAACTGACTGGGCGGGCGGGAACAGCCGATGTTGGCCTACTCCAGGACCTTTAAGCCTGTTGTGCAGCGGGTGAGCGAGCTGTGGCCACCTGCTGGTCACTGCGGGTATGACAGCCTCCTGACCCTCTGCCCGTTGGACCATCCGACCCGAGTCTGTCGGGAGAGTTCACTGTTAGGTCACAGGTCACTGCGACTCTCGGTGACAGAGTACAGCTGGGGTGCCCCTCCCATGGGGGCCGGGGAATGGAGGGAAGTGGCGGATACACAAATCGAGGGGGCTGCGTGTGATTCCGCAGTATTGTGAGCCCCCCCCATACAAACTGCGAGTAGGGCCCGCAAAAGTGAGACACAAGAGGCAAAGGGATACATGGTACCCTGCCCTCCCCTCCCCCTCTTTGTCGTTCCCCCATTCTTGCCCCTCCATCCCCTCTCGTTTCCCATCCTCCATCCCTGGCATCTACCCCATTCTTCCTCTCCTTTTCCCTTTCATCCTCCACCCTCATTTCCCCTCACTTCTCACTCCTTCCCATTCCGTTCCCCCTCTCTTCCTCCCTGTTTTCCCGCTCCGGTCCCCTCTCGCTCACCGTTCTTTCCCCGCCTGCCCCTCTTCTCCCTGGTCTGCACCATTCTTTCCTCCATCTGCTCTCTCCTTTGCTCCCCAATCATTCGGATCCCAGTATGTTTGAAGGGAACGGAAAGGGGGCAAGGAGAGGGGCGCGGAGTTATTTCCGGGAGGGGGTTATAACCAGGCCCTTGGCCTCTCAGCATATGCAAGGGGCCTAAAGCTGGTTTGAAGTGGCCACCAGAAATGCCTGAATATCGTCCGAGCCGAAATGGTCGAGTGGAAAAACCCAGTGCAATTGGAGCTTTCTGCCCCGGTTTGTGTGACGAGGGCCAATTTCACCCCCGGTGATTGACAGACAATCACAAAGCTCAGAGAGAAAATGGACAGTCTCATTTGAAAAACTTGCCTGAAATGTGTTTATTGGTCACTAGAGGTCAGTGTTATCTAACAAATGTTATTTCTTGGTGTTTGAGTCCGATCAGTGCGGGGCGGGCGAGATTGTACAGTTCTGGTGTGAAATGTGGCTGTACTGAAATGTCCCCGGGATTCTTTCAGACTCTCGCTGTAACTCTGGCAGGACTCCCCAGGGAATGGTTTAAAACACCCATTTACACCATTTCTTTCCGCTGATCTTGTTCCAAAGTTACAGCAGAAAACTGGGAAAACCCATGCGGAATTGTGGGAGCAATGTGTTCCTCTGTTACTCAGGTAGGCTCGAGGACCTTGGCTTCTTTAGTTTCAAGCAGCGTCATCTTGGAAACGACCTGATAGAGGTTTATAAAATAAAGAGAGGGCTGGACACGTCCCCACTGATAAATTATTCCAGTTTTATAGACTGGGGAGGAGCAGGGGACATGAGCTTAAACTACACAGAGCAGAACGGTGGCATAGTAGATATGTTACTGGACTAGTAATACCAACGTTTTGGACTAATGATCCGGAGATAGAGTGCAAATCCCACCATGGCAGCTGTGGAGTTTAAATTGAATTAAATAAATCTGGAATAACAAGCTAGTATCAGTAACGTTGACCAAGAAACTACTGGAGTGTTGTAAAAACCCACCGAGTTCACTAATGGCCTTTAGGGGAGGAAATCTGCCGCCCTTACCCGGTCTGGCCGAAATGTGACTCCAGACCCACAGCAATGTGTTTGACTCCTATCTGCCCCAGCGAACCACTCAGTCGTATCAAACCACGAGGCAATGAACGGACCCGCCTGTATCAACCTCGGCCCTGGCAAAGGCAACATCCCAGGCTCCGCCATTCACGGCCATGTCCTGAGGGTGTATTCAACATTGACCCCTGACCTCCTGAAGTCTCATGGCATGGGCAAGGAAACCTCCTGCTGATCACCACTGACCACCCTCCCACAGCTGATCAATCAGTACTCCTCCATGTTGAACACCACTTGGAAGAAGCACTGAGAGAAGCAAGGGCGTAGACTGTACTCTGGGTGATGAACTTCAATGTCCATCACCAAGACTCACTCGGTATCACCACGACTGACCGAGCTGGCTGAGTCCTGAAGGACATTGCTACTAGACTGGGCCTGCGGCAGGTGGTGAGAGAACCAACACGAGGGAAAAACCTACTCTGCTGCACTGTACCCGGGATTCTTTCAGACTCCTGCTGTAACTCTGGCAGGACTCCCCGGGGAATGGTTTAAAACACCCATTTACACCATCTCTCTGTGGATTCCGGTGGTCTTGTTCCGAAGTTACAGCAGGAAACTGGGAAAACCCATGCGGAATTGTGGGAGCAATGTGTTTCTCTGTTACTCAGGTAGGCTCGAGGACCTTGGCTTCAAGCAGCGTCACCTTGGAAACGACCTGATAGAGGTTTATAAAATAAAGAGAGGGCTGGACACGTCCCCACTGATAGATTATTCCAGCTTTATAGACTGGGGAGGAGCAGAGGACATGAGCTTAAACTACACAGAGCAGGAACAGTCTGGATGGTAGGCAGTAATTGTTTTCCCAAGAATTGTGAGTCTGTGGATTGTATTGCTGGCTGGTGAGCTGGGTGCTGACTCTCTGCCTGTCTTCACAAACTTGCTTAGGGAGTCTTGTGTCGGACATGCGGACGATGTGGCACGCCCAATGGAACTGGTCGAGTGTGGTCAGTGCTTCGATGCTGGGGAGGTTGGTCTCAGCGGGAACACTGACGTTGGTGCATCTATCCTCCCAGTGGATTTGCAGGATCTTGCGGAGGCAGCGTTGGTGATATTTCTCAAGAACTTTGAGGTGTCTATTGTACATGGTCTACATCTCTGAGCCATACAGGAGGGCGGGTAGCACTACTGTTCTGTAGACCATAAGCTTGGTGCCAGATTTGAGGTCCGGTCTTCGAACACTCTCTTCCTCAGGCGACCGAAGGCTGCACTGGCATACTGGAGGCAATGTTGGACATCGTCATCGATGTCTGCCATTGCTGATAGTAGGCTTCCGATGTATGAAAAATGGTCCACGTTGTCCAAGGCCGTGCCATGGATTTTGATAACCGGGGGGCAATGCTGAGTGGCAGGGTCAGGTTGGTGGAGGACCTTTGTCTTACGGATGTTTAGTGTAAGGCCCATGCTTTCGTATGCCTCAGTGAAGGTGTTGACGATGGCTTGGAGTTCGGCCTCTGATTGTGCACAGATGCAAGCGTCGTCTGCGTACTGTAGTTCGACGACAGAGGATGGGACGACCTAGGATCTAGCCTGGAGGCGATGAAGTTGAACAAGTTCCCATTGGTTCTATAGTTTAGTTCCACCCCAGCGGGGAGCTTGTTGAGAGTGAGGTGGAGCATGGCAGCAAGAAAGATTAAGAAGAGCGTTTGTATGCCAGACACAAGACTCCCAAAGCAAGCGCTCTACTCGGAACTTCCTCATGGCAAGCGAGCCCCAGGTGGGCAGAGGAAACGTCACAAGGACACCCTCAAAGACTCCCTGATAAAGTACAACATCCCCACCGACACTGGGAGTCCCTGGCCAAAGACCGCCCTAAGTGGAGGAAGTACATCCGGGAGGGCGCTGAGCACCTCGAGTCTCGTCACCGAGAGCATGCAGAAAACAAGCGCAGGCAGCGGAAGGAGCATGTGGCAAACCAGACTCCCCACCCACCCTTTCCTTCAACCACTGTCTGTCCCACTTGTGACAGAGACTGTAATTCCCGTATTGGACTGTACAGTCACCTGATTAATATAATGATAAGATCCCAGACAGACACAGCCCAGTAACCGTGTATTGTAACAATTTGACATGGAGCCAGTTGGATTCAGTTTTGATAAAAAGCTGGTGTTAATAAATTGACCGTGAGCTGTTGGATTGTTGTAAAGACCCAACTGGTTCACTGATGTTCATCTGCTGGGTGTCCGCCCATCCCACCAGTCTCTCTGTACTGCCAAGTTTTGTGTTATCTGCATTTTTTGAAATTATGCCCTGTACACCTAAGTCCTAGTCATTAATATATATCAAGAAAAGCAGTAGTCCCAGTACCGATCCCTGGGGAACACCACTGTATACCTTCCTCCAATCCGAAAAACAACCATTCACCACTGCTCTCTGTTTCCTGTCACTGAGCCAATTCCGTATCAATGCTGCCACTGTCCCTTTTATTCTGTGGGCTTCAACTTTGCTGCAAACCTATTATGTGGCACTTTGTCAAACGCCCTTTGAAAATCCATGTATACCACGTCAACCGCATTACCCTGATCAACCCTCTCTGTTAACTCATCAAAAAACTCTATCATATTAGTTAAACATGAATGTCTTTGAAAAATCTGTGCTGGCTTTCCTTAATTAATCCACCTTTGTCTGAGTGACTGTTAACTTTGTCCCTGAGTATCATTTATAAAAACTTCCCCACGCCGAGGTTAAACTGACCGGCCTGTAGTTGCTTTTTGAACAAGGGTGTAACATTTGCAATTCTCCGGTCCTCTAGCACCACCCTCGTATCGAAGGAGGATTGGAAGATTATGGCCAGTACCTCCGCAATTTCAATCAATCTGGTCTGTTGCACACTATCGGCCAAAGTCACATTTACCGCCATGTGGAAATCTCCAGAAAATATCCCTTGTGCTATGTGTAGGGAGCTTGCACTGCCAGTTAGTGTCAACTCTTAACCCCAGAACTGCAGACCAGTGTTGCAAGAAGTCAAGTGACTTGAGCAGGGTCGGTAAGGTAACAAACCTTTTCTTCCTTGGACATGATGGGCAACAGCACCGTTCACCCTCTGACAGTGATCCTTCACATTGCAGTCATTACTAACTAGGGACTGTACAGCAGGTCTCCCTCTCTCCTCTCTTTGTATGTATTTGCATGCATAACCCTAAATCCCTCATTCTCCTGTAACAGGGTGATATCACCCCATCGCTTATGTCAGCTGTCCGATGCCACTTGGCTCACAATCCTCTAATTCTTCCCCTAATTCATTCAACCTTCCTGCAGGACAAACGTGCACAATATCCGTGAGAGTCAGGGGGCCAGAGGACGTGTCCTAAATGCAATGGGGACGATCCTCACCAAGCTTAGCATTCTCTCCTTTCCTGTAGATCCACTGCAGAAATGGAGCACAGGAGGAGGAGGAAGAGGAAGAAAATGATGAAGAAAAGGACGAGGAGGATGATAACTTCTTCCTCATTGATGATGAGGATGATAGAGGCGAAGAGAATGATGATGGAGAGGGCTCGGAAGCAAAGGACAAGTCCACCCATTAACTGCCCCTCCACCCCTCCTCCTGCATCACTTGCCTTTTCACTCACACCGGTGAGATCAAATATTTTCACCCAGGGGAAGCAGTGTTAGTGAAGCTATGGTGATTCATGGACCATGACGGAGCTGGATGGGTGGGCAGTGGATGACGATGTTACAGATTGTCAGTGGAGACAAAGAGCATAAGAACATACGTAACAGGATCAGGAGTAGGCTATTCAGCCTCAAGCCTCCTCCCCCATTCAAGATCATGGCGTATCTTCTACCTCAACTCTACCTTCCTGCACTATCCCCATATCCCTTGATTCCCATAATATCCAAACATCTATCTAAATGGCTGACCCCTTATTCTGAGACTGTGACCTCTGGTTCTAGACTCCCCAACCAGAGGAAACATCCTCCCTGCATCTACCCTGTCAAGCCCAGTAAGAATTTTGTATGTTTCAATGAGATTTCTCATTCTTCTGAACTCTGGAGAACATCGGCCTAGTCTACTCAATCTCTCCTCATAGGACAATCCCCCCATCCCAGGAATCAGTCTGGTGAACCTTCGTTGCACTCCCTCTATGGCAAGTATATCCTTCATTAGGTAAGGAGACCAAAACTGTACACAATACTCCAGGTGTGGTCTCACCAGGGCCCTATATAATTGCAGTAAGACATCTTTACTCTTATACTCAAATCCTCTTGTAATAAAGGCCAAGATACCATTTGCTTTCTTAATTGCTTAGTGTACCTGCATGTTAACTTTCAGTGATTCGTGGGCAAGGACACCCAGGTCCCTCTGAACACCAACATTTCCCAATCTCTCATTGCTTAAAAAATACTCTGCTTTTTTATTTTTCCTACCAAAGTGGATAACTTCACATTTCTCCACATTATATTCCATTTGCATGTTCTTGCCCACTCACTTAGCCTGTCGATACCCCCTTGAAGCCTCTTTGCATCCTCCTCACAACTTACATTCCCACCTAGCTCTGTATCATTAGCAAACTTGGACATATTACATTTGGCCCACTCATCCAGATCATTGATATAGATTGTGGATAGCTGGGGCCCACGAACTGATCATACTGCCTACTCCTCATGTGTACCCAGCAGAATCTAAGGATAGTTGAGGAAGATCATACCAACCTACGTGCTGTGAGATCAGTCTTGGTGCATGTGTGGATACTGGCAGGCGTGACACCTGAGTGTATACATCCCATTGCGGCAACATCAGAGAGGCTTGTTCTTCATTGCAAACATCACTGGAGCATGCAGAAGGAAGCTTTGCTGGAACCTGCAGCTTACATCCTCCCTGAGACGTGGCCCGAGGCCATTACCTGGCCGGGGTTCCTGTCCTCCATGGAAGCTCAGACTGTCGCTCTGGGGCCAGTTGGGGTAGACTGGACGTCATGCTGTATCCCACACTTCAGCACTGACTCCCAGGCTGCAAACCCCTCGGATACATGAGGACAGGATTATTGTAATAAGACTGGGAAGGTGAATCTGTACATTATGTAAGTAGTATGAGCTGAAGGATTACCATACATTGATTAAGGTCCCTGTGCATTCAGCGTGCCATAGAAACATAGAAACATAGAAAAATAGGTGCAGGAGTAGGCCATTCGGCCCTTCTAGCCTGCACCGCCATTCAATGAGTTCATGGCTGAACATGCAACTTCAGTACCCCATTCCTGCTTTATCACCATACCCCTTGATCCCCCTAGTAGTAAGGACTTCATCTAACACCTTTTTGAATATATTTAGTGAATTGGCCTCAACAACTTTCTGTGGTAGAGAATTCCACAGGTTCACCACTCTCTGGGTGAAGAAGTTTCTCCTCATCTCGGTCCTAAATGGCTTACCCCTTATCCTTAGACTGTGACTCCTGGTTCTGGACTTCCCCAACATTGGGAACATTCTTCCTGCATCTAACCTGTCTAAACCCATCAGAATTTTAAACGTTTCTATGAGGTCCCCTCTCATTTTTCTGAACTCCAGTGAATATAAGCCCAGTTGATCCAGTCTTTCTTGATAGGTCAGTCCCACTATCCCGGGAATCAGTCTGGTGAACCTTCGCTGCACTCCCTCAATAGCAAGAATGTCCTTCCTCAAGTTAGGAGACCAAAACTGTACACAATACTCCAGGTGTGGCCTCACCAAGGCCCTGTATAACTGTAGCAACACCTCCCTGCCCCTGTACTCAAATTCCCTCGCTTTTTTAACCACCTGCTGTACCTGCATGCCAACCTTCAATGACTGATGAACCATAGCACCCAGGTCTCGTTGCCCCTCCACTTTTCCTAATCTGCCGCCATTCAGATAATATTCTGCCTTCGTGTTTTTGCCCCCAAAGTGGATAACCTCACATTTATCCACATTATACTGCATCTGCCATGCATTTGCCCACTCACCTAACCTGTCCAAGTCACACTGCAGCCTCTTAGCGTCCTCCTCACAGCTCACACTGCCACCCAGTTTAGTGTCATCAGCAAACTTGGAGATATTACACTCAATTCCTTCATCTAAATCGTTAATGTATATTGTAAAGAGCTGGGGTCCCAGCACTGAGCCCTGCAGCACTCCACTAGTCACTGACTGCCATTCTGAAAAGGACCCGTTTATGCCTACACTCTGCTTCCTGCCTGCCAACCAGTTCTCTATCCACGTCAGAACATTACCCCCAATACCATGTACTTTGATTTTGCACACCAATCTCTTGTGCGGGACCTTGTCAAACACCTTTTGAAAGTCCAAATACACCACATCCACTCCTTTGTCCACTCTACTCGTTACATCTTCAAAAAATTCCAGAAGATTCGTCAAGCATGATTTCCCTTTCATAAATCCATGCTGACTTGGACCGATCCTGTCACTGCTTTCCAAATGCGTTGCTATTTCATCCTTAATGATTGATTCCAACATTTTCCCCACTACTGATGTCAGGCTAACCGGTCTATAATTACCCGTTTTCTCTCTGCCTCCTTTTTTAAAAAGTGGTGTTACATTAGCTACCCTCCAGACCATAGGAACTGATCCAGAGTCGATAGACTGTTGGAAAATGATCACCAATGCATCCACTATTTCTAGGGCCACTTCCTTAAGTACTCTAGGATGCAGACTATCAGGCCCCGGGGATTTAGCGGCCTTCAATCCCATCAGTTTCCCTAACACAATTTCCTGTCTAATAATGATATCCTTCAGTTCCTCCTTCTCACTAGACCCACTATCCCCTCGTAAATACAGAAGGTTATTTGTGTCTTCCTTCGTGAAGACAGAACCGAAATATTTGTTCAATTGGTCTGCCATTTCTTTGTTCCCCATCATAAAGTCACCTGATTCCGACTGCAAGGGACCTACATTTGTCTTCACGAATCTTTTTCTCTTCACATATTTATAGAAGCTTTTGCAGTCAGTTTTTATGTTCCCGGCAAGCTTCCTCTCATATTCTATTTTCCTCCTCTTAATTAAACCTTTATTCCTCCTCTGTTGAATTCTAAACTTCTTCCAGTCCTCAGCTTTGTTGCTTTTTCTAGCCAATTTGTATGCCTCTTCCTTGGATTTAACACTATCCTTAATTTCCCTTGTTAGCCACGGTTGAGCCACCTTCTCCGTTTTATTTTTACTCCGGACAGGGATGTACAATTGCTGAAATTCATCCATGTGATCTTTAAATATTTGCCATTGCTTATCCACCGTCAACCCTTTAAGTGTCTTTTGCAAGTCTATCCTAGCCAATTCACACCTCATACCGTTGAAGTTACCTTTCCTTAAGTTCAGGACACTAGTTTACGAATAGTGTCACTCTCCATCTTAATAAAGAATTCTACCATGTTATGGTCACTCTTCCCCAAGGGGCCTCGCACAACAAGATTGCTAATTAGTCCCTTCTCATTACACATCACCCATTCTAGGATGGCCAACTCTCTAGTTGGTTCCTCGACATAGAAAACGATCCGTAATACACTCCAGGAAATCCTCCTCCACCGCATTGCTACCAGTTTGGTTAGCCCAATCAATATGTAGAATAAAGTCGCCCATGATAACTGCTGTACCTTTGTTGCACACATCCCTTATTTCTTGTTTGATGCCGTCCCCAACCTCAATACTACTGTTTGGTGGTCTGTACACAATTCCCACTAGCGTTTTCTGTCCTTTGGTATTCTGCAGCTCCACCCATACCAATTCCACATCATCCAGGCTAATGTCCTTCCATACTATTGCATTAATTCCCTCTTTAACCAGCAACGCCACCCCGCCTCCTTTTCCTCTCTGTCTATCCTTCCTAAATGTTGAATACCCCTGGATGTTGAGTTCTGAGCCTTGGTCACCCTGGAACCATGTCTCCGTGATGCCAATTACATCATATCCGTTAACTGCTATCTGCGCAGTTAATTCGTCCACCTTATTCCGAATACTCCTCACATTGAGGCACAGAGCCTTCAAGCTTGTATTTTTAACACACTTTGCCCCTTCAGAATTTTGCTGTAATGTGGCCCTTTTTGTTTTTTGCCTTGGGTTTCTCTGCCCTCCACTTTTACTATTCTCCTTTCTATCTTTTGCTTCTGCCTCCATTTTATTTCCCTCTGTCTCCCTGCATAGTTTCCCATCCCCCTGCCATGTTAGTTTAACTTCTCCCCAACAGCACTAGCAAACACTAGGACATTGGTTCCGGTCCTGCCCAGGTGCAGACCGTCCGGTTTGTAGTGGTCCCACCTCCCCAGAACCGGTTCCAATGTCCCAGGAATTTGAATCCCTCTCTTGTGAACCACTCCTCAAGCCACGTATTCACCTGAGCTATCCTGCAATTCCTACTCTGACTAGCACGTGGCAATGGTAGCAATCCTGAGATCACTACTTTTGAGGTCCTACTTTTTAATTTAGCTCCTAGCTCCCTAAATTCATCTCGTAGGACCTCATCCCGTTTTTTGCCTATATCTTTGGTATCTATATAAACCACGACAACTGGCTGTTCACCATCCCTTTTCAGAATGTCCTGAACCCGCTTCGAGACATCCTTGACCCTTGCACCAGGGAGGCAACATACCATCCTGGAGTCTCGGTTGTGGCCGCAGAAACGTCTATCTATTCCCGCCGGAAGCGACCCTGACTTCCCACATAGTACAGGAGGAGCATAACACGTGTCCAAGCTGTCCTGCCATGACTTATCCCCTAAATAAACTTAATTTGGCAACAACAATGCTAAAGGTTACTTACTGATAAAAAAAAGAAAAAGAAATACTACTCACCAATCACCAGCCAATCACTTACCCCTTTGGCTGTGATGTCACCTTTCGATTTCTTTCTACTTCTTTTTTGCCTTCTCTCCCTGCTGTAGCTGCACCGGTAGGCCTCTCGCCGACTGACCACGAACTCCCGACGACTCACGGACGGCGGGCCTTTTTATAGGCCTCTCCGACGCACCTCCCGAGCCTCTCGCCCACTGACCATGAACTCCCGACGACTCACGGACGCTGGGCCTTTTTATAGGCCTCTCCGATGCACCTCCCGAGCCTCTCGCCGACTGACCACGAACTCCCGACGACTCATGGACGCTGGGCCTTTTTAAGGCCTCTCCGATGCACCTCCCGAGCCTCTCGCCGACTGACCACGAACTCCCGACGACTCACGGACGGCGGGCCTTTTTATAGGCCTCTCCGCGCACCTCCCGAGCCTCTCGCCGACTGACCATGAACTCCCGACGACTCACGGACGGCGGGCCTTTTTATAGGCCTCTCCGACGCAGCTCCCGAGCCTCTCGCCGACTGACCACGAACTCCCGACGACTCACGGACGCTGGGCCTTTTTATAGGCCTCTCCGCGCACCTCCCGAGCCTCTCGCCGACTGACCACAAATTCCGACCGACTTTCCACCCACCCACATCCCCCTTCCACCGAACACCCCCCCCCAATCCTACCTCCTTTTGTGCCCGCCCCGGGAAAAAACTCTCTCCCGATTCTCTTACAACGGCATTTCATCAGCTCCCAACTGTCCAGCCTTTGGCCCTCCATTCACCATGACATTTCTGCAGGAACCGAGCTGCTCAACCACACCCTCACCACCACCTTTGGTGCCCTAATCCCTGTTAAAACCATTACTCTCTCTCACCCTGGCCGTTGCCCCTGATCTTCGCTCCCTGAAATCCAAGGAACGCAGACTTGAACGGATATGGTGGACAACTGGTTTAGCCATTCACCGCCAGATCTGACTGAACTACATAAAGAACTATTGGGTCCTGCTCTCGTCTGCCAAAACCGCTCACTATTCCAGAATCATTCTGGAATGTAACGATAAACGCCGGCTTCTATTCTCCACTGCTAACCGTCCCTTTAAAGCCCTCTCCCCAGTTTCCACCCTCACCTCCGACAATAAGTGTGAGGAGCTCATGGACTTCTTCGTCTCTAAGATTGAGACCATCCATTCGGCCGACTCTGCCTCTTCCCTTCCTTCCCCTAGCCCACCGGGCCAAACTTCGTCAAAGCATCCCGCCTGCCCTACCTCTGACCTCACATCTTTCTCCAGTTTCTCTCCGATCTCCCCTCATGACCTTTCCGAGCTCATCCTGTCCATGAGACCCACTTCCTGCTCCCTTGACCCTATTCCCACCAAACTGCTGACCACCCAGCTTCCTTTTCTGGCTCCCATGTTAGCCAACATTGTTAATGGTTCTCTCTCCTCCGGTACTGTCCCCCTCTCCCTCAAATCTGCCGTCTTCACCCCTCTGCTCAAATAAACAACCCTCGATCCCTCATTCCTTGCAGGCTACCACCCCATCTCCAACCTTCCTTTCCTCTCCAAAGTCCTTGAACATAGAAACATAGAAACATAGAAAATAGGTGCAGGAGTAGGCCATTCAGCCCTTCGAGCCTGCACCACCATTCAATATGATCATGGCTGATCATGCAACTTCAATACCCCATTCCTGCTTTCTCTCCATACCCCTTGACCCCTTTAGCCATAAGGGCTGCATCTAACTCCCTTTTGAATATATCTAACGAACTGGCCTCAACAACTTTCTGTGGTAGAGAAGTCCACATGCTCACAACTCTCTGAGTGAAGAAGTTTCTCCTCATCTCGGACCTAAATGGCTTACCCCTTATGCTTAGATTGTGACCCCTGGTTCTGGACTTCCCCAACATCAGGAACATTCTTCCTGCATCTAACCTGTCCAATCCCATCAGAATTTTATATGTTTCTATGAGATCTCCTCTCATTCTTCTAAATTCCATTGAATATAAGCCTAGTTGATCCAGTCTCTCCTCATATACCAGTCCCACCATCCCGGGAATCAGTCTGGTGAACCTTCGCTGCACTCCTTCAATAGCAAGAATATCCTTCCTCAGCTTGGGAGACCAAAATTGTACACAATATTCAAAGTGTGACCTCACCAAGGCCCTGTACAACTGCAGTAAGACCTCCCTGCTCCTATACTCAAATCCCCTAGCTATGAAGGCCAACATGCCATTTGCCTTCTTCACTGCCTGCTGTACCTGCATGCCAACTTTCAATGACTGATGTACCATGACACCCAGGTCTCGTTGCACCTCCTCTTTTACTAATCTGTCAACATTCAGATAATAATCTGCCTTCCTGTTTTTACCACCAAAGTGGATAACCTCACATGTATCCACATTATACTGCATCTGCCATCCATTTGCCCACTCACCTAACCTGCCCAAATCACCCTGCAGCCTCTTAGCATCCTCCTCACAGCTCACACTGCCACCCAGCTTAGTGTCATCTGCAAACTTGGAGATATTACATTCAATTCCATTGTCTAAATCATTAATGTATATTGTAAATAGCTAGGATCCCAACACTGAACCCTGCGGTACCCCACTAGTCACTGCCTGCCATTCTGAAAAGGACACGTTTATTCTCACTCTTTGCTTCCTGTCTGCCAACAAGTTCTCGATCCACATCAGTACATTACCCCCAATACCATGTGCTTTAATTTTGCACACCAATCTCTTGTGTGGGAACTTGTTGTCACTTCCCAAATGTGTGTCCATCTTTCCTGCAATTCCGTGTTTCAATCCCTTCAATCCGGTTTCCGCCCCTGCCACAGTACCGAAGCAGTTCTCATCAAAGTCACAAATAACATAATTTGTGTGTGACAAAGGTAACCTGTCCCTCCTCATCCTCCTGGACCTGTTTACAGCCTTTGACACGGTTGATCACTCTCCTTCTCCAACACCTCTCCACCATCGTCCAGCTGGGTGGGACTGCACTCGCCTGGTTCCATTCTTATCTATCTAATCGTAACCAGAGAATCACCTGCAACGGCTTCTGGTTCTCTCTCCGCATCAGTATCTCTGGTGTCCCCCAAGGCTCTATCCTTGGCCCCCACCTAGTGCTCATCTACATGTTGCCCCTTTGACGACATCATCCGGAAACACAGTGTCAGTTTCCACAAGTACGCTGATGATAGCCAGCTCTACCTCACTACCATTCTCTCGACCCTTTCACAGTCTCTAAATTGTCAGACTGCTTGTCCAACATCCAGTTCTGGATGAGCAGAAATTTTCTCCAATTGAATATTGGGAAGACTGAAGCCATTGTTTTCTGGCCCCGTCACAAACCCGGTTCCCTAGCCACTGACTCCATCCCTCGCCCCAACTTCTCTCTGAGGCTGAGCCACACTGTTTGCCACCTTGGTGTCATATTTGACCCTGAAATGAGCTTTCGACTACATAGCCGCAGCATAAATAAGACCGCCATTTCCACCTCCGTAACATTGTTGTCTCCGCCCTTGCCTCGGCTCATCTGCTGCTGAAGCCCTCATCCCTTTGTTAGCTCTAGACTTGGTTATTCCAACGCACTCCTGGCTGGCCTCCTACATTCTACCCTACGTAAAGTTGAGGGGATCCAAAACTCGGCTGCCCGCGTGCCAACTCGCACCAAATCCCGCTCACCCATCACCCCTGTGCTCGCCGACCGACATTGGCTTCCGGTTAAGCAACAGTTCGATTTGAAAATTCTTATCCTTATTTTTAAATCCTTCCATGGCCTCACCCCTCACTATCTCTGTAATCTCCTCCAGCCAGTTTCTACAACAGACGTCCGATCAGCTGCCACTTGCCTTCCCCTGAGCAGCACCAACACTGAGCGGAGGCTGGGGATTCTGAGAGCGAGGGACCATGGTCTGTGCTGCCACCTGCTGGCTAAAGGGGTACAGCAGACAGGCGCTGCACTCGACCTCTCTGCTCCAGTAAGGCAGGCGAACGAAAATCAAATGGGTTAGGTTACCCAAACATTCTGAAAAATAAAATAACCACCACAACAAGACGTCTGACACTGGTTTTACTGTACTGGCTCAACTACTAGGTCTGAATAAGACAGATGATAAATATTTATCCATGATATTAAAAAGTATGAATTTTAATGATTTTATAAAGGCAAAGTCCTCTTTCTAAAGCTGAATTGATCTGTTCAGTAGGTCAGTGTGTTCAGTTGGTCACAGGGTCCCATCCTTGGCTCCCAGTCTGCGCTCTGTGAGTTGGTGTCACCCAGGGTGTTAGAATTGTCCTGTTGGGGCAGAAGGGGACCAGAGAGAGTCGATCAGTGTGAGTGAGCAGGGGAATAGGGCAAAACTTGATATTGTTCTTAAAGTACAGAGGTATGGGTGCAATAGTTAACTCAGATAAATATAGGTTAAGATGTTAAGAAAGTGTTTGGAGAGTTCTCATCGTAAATGAGGTGAGCAGGAATATTGAAAGCAAAGTCAGCAAGTTTGAGAAATGTGTCCACAGCAAGCAGGTGACAAATTAAACAGCGGGGTGATTGGAAAATCCAAAACATGGCAGGATAATAAACTGAAAATAAAAAGAAAAGATGCAAATATCAGAAATCCGCAACAAAATGGGAAAAGGCTGGGAATCCCTGCAGGGCCGGTGAGTCCGAATGTGTAACAAAAGGAAGATAGGTTAAGGTTTGAGGTGTCCGCCCTTTCTCAGAATTGGAAAGTGAACATGGAGCGAGTGTTTTAGTTGTGCTGGGGGAGGCAGAAACTGGAGAGACTGCAGGAAAATTGGCCGGAAGGTACTCGTTTAACCTTCTGATGAACTCTGGGAAAACCACAAGGGTTAACATCAGAATGATGGGAAAACTGAGCAAAGACTGATAGATAGATGAGATAAACAGCGGACCCTGAAACGGACAGTGAAATCATGCTCCCCCAAGCGTGTACGAGGTGCACACGTGCCCTTGGGTCCCCACAAGTTTCAGGTGCAGGGGCGGCTGGGGTTGCAGCCCCAGGCCAGCAAATAAATATAGGAAAAAAAATATAAGGCCTCCCCAATAAGCTGAATAGACAATGAGAGGAAAACCAAGGCTGAGGAAAATATTGTTTATTGGCCTAACATATACATACCTATTTTTGCAGATACAAGACCGTTGCTATTTATCTGTGTTTTACCTATAGACACTAATGTATCTATGTACAGCAGTACCTATAAACACTAATGTACCTATATCCACTAATGTACCTATATACAGAACAGAATATGCACTAGCCTGTTTTATTTCACATGTTGTTGAGAGAAATTTGTATATATGTATGGGAATCTCGTATTGCAATGTTACCAGAACCAGAATGTATACCTACTTGATGCAGAATATATGCTTTCATTGTTGAATATACTGGCCTATGTTTCCATACTCAGAACCAGAATCATACAGGTGATGTAATGAACATGAACATAACTATCGGGCCATTGGGACTGTTGCAGCAGGATTTTTTAGGGCAGAGGCACCTGCTGAATATATGTATGTATGTATGTTTAAAATGGTAGCCAGATATAAAATGGCTGCCAGGGGCTTCGCAAAGCATGATGGGAACTCAGTTAGCCAAGTTAGCTAAAATGCTGACTGAGCGTTGACCCTGCAGTGGCTGGCATCAGGAATGTCTTGAATCAACAACTTGAGACAAGAGACCATAACAGAACACTGCAGTACCTAGTACGGAATGTCTTTAAATCAATGACTCCAGATGGGGTACCTAGCAACCATGTTGAGATAAGAAAACTAGGCACCGGCAGAACCCCCGAGCAACAGAGATAAAGGGGCCTGGAGAACATCACAAGGACATGAATTAGCCCCTAGCTGACATGAACCGAGCATGCAGCCCCCTGATGTTCCGGGGTTAATTCTATTGGCCCAAAGAAATCTATATGTAATCTATAATCGTTATGATTGGATTGTGTCCAGCCGATGTGGACTGAAGTAACTGTAATGAACTATTGTAAAACATATAAATATCGATGGATTTCTTTGTTCGGTGGAGTGGAGTGCCTGGAGTTGGACCAGAGGCCCTCTCCCCGCCGGAGTAATAAAGGCTGTTTTGATGTTGGAACCGACCCAGAGTGTCGAGTGATTCTTCTGGGAAAACATTCACGCTAACAGGGACCAGTTTCCCCCAGGCCCATCAGGCTCTGAATCCAGCCCTGGGTATGCGAAGCGCACACGCCTAAACCCAGCACTTGCAATCTGACAAAAATTTGTTTTGAACCTCAGGTACTTTCATAGAAATGAGTGCGGTCGAAGGCATCCGCCCGTGGGAAGCCTCTAACTGCAATGTCTGGGCCGATATTGAGTGCTGGGAGAACGTAGACTGGTCAAGGATACCAGGATAAATGAATAGACAAGAAATCCTGAGGATTTTAGGAAAATCTAAGTGTACGGGTCGATTTTCAAATTCCCGCCCGGGTGTAAAACTCCCATTGCCGATTAGCCTGGCATTTCTGCAACCATTGGATTTTCATTCCATTAAAAGTCAGGCAGATTCTACATCAGGCAACTAATCTGCAAAGCTGGCATGGGAAGGTGAAATTCTACCCCTTGTCACTTGTTATTGTCATTCAAGGCTGAGCAAGAGAGTTCTAAGCTTCCAACAAACATTGTGGTCATCATCAATTCATTAATTGTCTGATTATTCGAGTGCCTGACAAGTGTCCATGCAATCTGAATGAAATCTTAGAGTAAATGCTGACACAGAGGGGATGGGTTGAATCCTTTCTGCACTATGTGGAGAATGAATCACCTTGGTTGGTGAAATAACAATATGTAAAAGAGTTTATACCCTACACACACCATCTACATTGGCTCCCAGTCCAGCAACGCCTTGAATTAAAAATTCTCAACCTGCTGTTCAAATCCATCCATGGCCTTGCCCCTCCCAATCTCTGTAACCTCCTTGAACCCTCTGAGATCTCAGTGCTCCTCCAATTCGGGGCTCATGCACCCACAATTTCCTTCACCCCCACCATTGGCGGCTGTGCCTTCAGCTGTCTGGGCCCAATTCTCTGGAATTCCCAGATGACACAAAACTTGGAAGTATAGAGAAGGGTGGTGCTAGACTTCAAGAGGACACAGACAGGCTGGTGGAAAGGGTAGATACGTGTCAGGTGAAATTTAATGCAGAAAAGTGCAAAATGATACATACTGGTAGGAAGAACGAGGAGAGACAATATAAACTATAGAGTACAATTCTAAAGTGGGTCCATGAACAGAGAGACCTGGGAGTATATGTGCACAAATCATTGAAGGTGGCAGGGCAGGTTGAGAAAGCGGTTAAAAAGATTTACGGGATCCTCGGTTTCATGATTAAAGGTATAGAGCACAAAAGTGTGGAAATTATGATGAGCCTGTATAAAACACGGGTTCAGTCTCAACTGGAGTATTGTGTCCAATTCTGGGCACCGCACTTTCGGAAGGATGTGAAGGCCTTAGAGAGGGTGCAGGAAAGATTTACGAGAATGGTACCAGGGATGAGGGACTTCAGTTACGTGGATAGACTGGAGAAGCTGGGGTTGTTCTCCTTAGAGCAGAGAAGGCTAAGAGGAGATTTTATCGAGATGTTCAAAATCATGAGGAGTCTGGACAGAGTAGATCGAGAGAAACTGTTCCCATTGGTGGAAGGATCAAGAACCAGAGGAGACAGATTTAAGGTGATTGGCAGAAGAACCAAAGAGGACATGAGGGAAAACATTTTTACGCGCCGAGTGGTTAGGATCTGGAATGCACGGCCTGAAAGGGTGGTGGAGGCAGACTCAATCATGGCTTTTAAAAGGGAGTTGGATAAATACCTGAAAGAAAATAATTTGGAGGGTTACGGGGAAAGGGCGGGGGAGTGGGACTGGCTGAAGTGCTCTTGCAGAGAGCTGGCACGAGATCGATGGGCCGAATGTACCGTAACCGTTCTATGATTCTATGATTCCATCCCTAAACCTCGGCCTCTCTCTCCACCTTAAAACCAACTTCTTTGACCAAGCTTTTTGTCACATGTGCTAATATCTCTCATGAAAAGTCATCGACCCGAAACATTAATCCTGACTCTCCATCGACGCTGCCTGACCCGCCGAGTAGTTCCAGCATTTTCTGGTTTTATTTCAGATTTTCAGCATCTGCCGTATTTGACTTTTGCCCCAATATCTCCTTATATAGCTCGCTGTCACATTGTGTTTGATAATTGTGCTCCTGTGAAGCACCTTGCGATATTTTACGCCGTTAAAGGCACTATATAAATGCAAGTTGTTGTTGTATAAAAAGGCTGTGTTTCTTGCACCCCAATCAGAAATAACAGCAGTCGCAATGGAAAGTTTCAGAAGTTCCCACAGGATTACAGGAGGTTCTGTGCCAAGAAAGTGCACAGATTGAACTTTGAATGGGTAAGACAGATTAAGCGGGTCGCTTTCCCCTGGACTTCAGCAGTAAACTTATAAAGGTCAGCAGTAAACTTATAAAGTGCATCATACTGCTGTGCTGCTGTCTGACAACACACAGAGAGAGAAAGGCAATGGTTTACACAGAGACAATGCAGATACAAGAGTAACTAAGTTCTGGTGAACAAGCGTCTCAGGCAAAGACCATACTCTGAGTGAAGGTTCTCTACAGGAGTTTGCGGAGCTGAAGATCAGCATCGTAGAAACAGTCACACACTGAATATACAACAGCCAGTCACTCAGAGGGAGTACACTGTCCATTTGAATCCACTGGGACAGTAGCATGAATGATCCAAGTGCAAGTTTGCCAGCGAGTTCGGCGAGAGGCGGGAGTTCCGGGGATCGGAGAGGCCTACAAAAGGCCAGTGAGACCGGGAGCAGCACGAGTTCGGTGAGAGGCGGGATTTCTGGGGAGCGGAGAGGCCTACAAAAGGCCAGTGAGACCAGGAGCAGCGCGAGTTCGGCGAGAGGCGGGAGTTCCGGATATCGGAGAGGCCTACAAAAGGCCAGTGAGACCAGGAGCAGCGCGAGTTCGGCGAGAGACGGGAGTTCTGGGGAGCGGAGAGGCCTACAAAAGGCCAGTAATACCGGGAGCAGCGCTAGTTCGGCGAGAGGCTTGTGCAGCTACAGGGGAAAGGCAAAAAGAAGTAGAAAGAAACAGAAAGGTGACATCACAGCCAAGGGGGTAAGTGATTGGCTGGTGATTGGTGAGTAGTTTTTATTTTTTCTCTTCTATAACAGTGAGTAAACTTTAGCATTGTTGTTGCCAATTTAAGTTAATCTAAGGGTTAAGTCATGACAGGAGAGCTCGGTCACGTCATATGCTCCTCCTGTACCATGTGGGAACTCAGGGACACTTCCGGTGTCTCTGACGACTATGTGTGCGGGAAGTGTATCCACCTCCAGCTCCTGACGGACCGCGTTGCGGAATTGGAGCTGAGGGTGGATTCACTCTGGAGCATCCACGATGCTGAGAACGACGTGAGTAGCACGTGTAGTGAGTTGGTCTTACCACAGGAGAAGGGTCCACAGCCAGATAGGGAATGGAAGACCAGCAGGAAGAGTAGTGCAAGGAAGGTAGTGCAGGGGTCCCCTGGGGTCATCCCCCTGCAAAACAGATACACTGCTTTGAGTACTGTTGAGGGGGATGACTCATCAGGGGAGGGCAGCAGCAGCCAAGTTCATGGCACCATGGCTGGCTCTGTTGCACAGGAGAGCAGGTAAAAGAGTGGGAGAACCGGACCGGAACCAATGTCCTCGGGGGAGTGTTTGCTAGTGCTGTTGGGGAGGAGTTAAACTAATATGGCAAGGGGCTGGGAACCAATGCAGGGAGACAGAGGGGAACAAAAAGGACTGAGATGAGGAGAAACTTCTTCACTCAGAGAGTTGTTAACCTGTGGAATTCCCTGCTGCAGAGAGTTGTTGATGCCAGTTCATTGGATATATTCAAGAGGGAGTTAGATATGGCCCTTACGGCTAAAGAGATCAAGGGATAGGAAGAGAAAGCAGGAAAGGGGTACTGAGGGAATGATCAGCCATGACCTTATTGAATGGCGGTGCAGGCTCGAAGGGCCGAATGGCATACTCCTGCACCTATTTTCTATGTTTCTATGTAACACAAGGAAGTGGTCAGAGATGGTCTTTTCTGTGATTGACACGATGGGAGAAGCGAGGCTGCGAAAGATAGCAAGATCGAGTCTACGGTTGATAGCTGAAATGCAACACCAGATTTACGCCCGGGCACAACATGAGCATCGGTCCCACCAACTGCTGCTGAATTTCTCAATGCACGAGCCTCCAGCTGCCTGAAATGGTGGATTGTGACAGTCACTCAATGTGCACATCATCATCATAGGCAGTCCCTCGGAATCGAAGAAGATTTGCTTCCACTCATAGAGTAAGTCCTTAGGTGGCTGAACAGTCCAATACAAGAGCCACAGTCCCTACCACAGGTGGGACAGACAGTCATTGAGGGAAGGGGTGGGTGGGACAGGTTTGCCGCGAACTCCTTCCGCTGTCTGCGCTTGATTTCTGCATGCTCTCTGCGACGAGACTCGAGGTGCTCTGCGCCCTCCCGAATGCACTTCCTCCACTTAGGGTGGTCTTTGGCCAGGGACTCCCAGGTGTCGGTGGGGATGTTGCACTGTATCAAGGAGGGTTTGAGGGTGTCCTTGTAACGTTTCCTTTGCCCACCTTTGGCTTGTTTGCCGTAAAGGAGTTCCGAGAAGAGCGCTTGCTTTGGAAGTCTTGTGTCTCGCACGCGGACAATGTGGCCCGCCCAGCGGAGCTGGTCAAGTGTGGTCAGTGCTTCAATGCTGGGGATGTTGGCCTGGTCGAGGACGCTAATGTTGGTGCGTCTCTCCTCCCAGGGGATTTGTAGGATCTTGCGGAGACATCGTTGGTGGTATTTTTCCAGCAACTTGAGGTGTCTGCTGTACATGGTCCATGCCTCTGAGCCATACAGGAGGGCGGATATTACTACAGCCCTGTAGACCATGAGCTTGGTGGTAGATTTGAGGGCCTCGCCTTCAAACACTCTTTTCCTCAGGCGGCCAAAGGCTGTGCTGGTGCACTGGAGGCGGTGTTGAATCTCCTCATCAATGTCTGCTTTTGTTGATAAGAGGCTTCCGAAGTATGGGAAATGGTCCACGTTGTCCAGGGCCGCGCTGTGGATCTTGATGACTTGGGGGCAGTGCTGTGCGGTGAGGACAGGCTGGTGGAGGACCTTTGTCTTACGGATGTTTAGTGTAAGGCCCATGCTTTCGTACGCTTCAGTAAATATGTCGACTATATCCTGGAGTTCAGCCTCAGAATGTGCGCAGACGTAGGCATCATCCGTGTACTGTAGCTCGACGACAGATGTTGGGGTGGTCTTGGACCTGCCCAGGAAGCAGCGAAGTTTAAACAGTTTCCCACTGGTTCTGTAATTTAGTGCCACTCCAGTGGGGAGCTTGTTGACTCTGAGGTGGAGCATGGCAGCGAGGAAGATTGTGAAGAGGGTTGGAGCGATGACGCAGCCCTGTTTGACTCCGGTCCGGACGTGGATTGGGTCTGTAATGGATCCGTTGATAAGGATCACGACCTGCGTGTCATCGTGGGGCAGACGAAGGATGTTGATGAACTTTTGGTGACATCCGAAACAAGGAGGACGCTCCATAGAGCCTTGCATTTGACAGTGTCAAAGGCCTTTGTAAGGTTGAAGAAGGCCATGCATTTTTCCTGCAGCTGTTGCGCTGCAAAGATCATATCCATTGTGCCCCGTAGGGGACAAAATCCGCACTGTGATTCCGGGAGGAGCTCCTCGGACACAGGGAGGAGAACTCTAGTGACAACTTTCCCGTGGCTGATAGCCGGGATATTCATCTGTAGTTGCCGTAGTCAGACTTGTCCCATTTTATAAAGATGGTCACAATGACTGCGTCTCTGAAATCTCCCGGCATGCTCTCCTCTCTCCAGATGAGAGAGATGAGTTCATGTATCCGTGCCAACAGCACCTCTCTGCCATACGTTAGCGCCTCAGCAGGGATTCCATCCGCTCACATAGCCTTGTTGTTCTTGAGTTGTCTCATGGCTTTTCCTATTCATGCAACGTTGGGGTTTCACTGAGGTGGTGGCAGGTCGCATACTGCGGGATGGAGTTGAGAACACTTGAAATGTGCACAATACTCACTGGAAACTCAGAGGCAAATTACATAGAAACATAGACATAGAAAATAGCAGCAGTAGTAGGCCATTCGGCCCTTCGAGCCTGCACCGCCATTCAATATGATCATGGCTGATCCTCTATCCCAACACCATATTCCTGATTTTTCTCCATACCCCTTGGTGCCTTTGTGTCTAGAAATCTATCTATCTCCCTCTTAAATATATTCAGCGATTTGGCCTCCTCAGCCTTCTGTGGTAGAGAATTCCACGGGTTCACCACCCTCTGAGTGAAAACATTTCTCCTCATCTCGGTCCTAAATTTCCTACCCCGTATCCTGAGACTGTGACTCTTGTTCTCGACTTCTCAGTGAGGGGAAACATCCTCCCCGCATCCAGTCTGTCCAACCCTGTCAGAATTTTATACATTTCAATGAGATCCCCCCTTATTCTTCTAAACTCTCGTGAATAAAGGCCGAGTCAACCCAATCTCTCCTCATACGACAATCCTGCCATCCCAGGAATCAGTCTGGTGAACCTTCGCTGCACTCCCTCTATGCCAAGCATATCCTTTCTTAGGTAAGGAGAACAAAACTGCACGCAATACTCCAGGTGCGGTCTCACCAAGGCCCTGTATAACTGTAGTAAGACATCCTTGCTCCTGTACTCAAATCCTCTTGAATGCCATTTGCCTTCCTAACTGCTTGCTGCACCTGCATGTTTGCTTTCAATGACTGGTGTACAAGGACACCCAGGTCCTTGACATTGACATTTCTCAAGCCAACACCATTTAAATAATACTTTGTCTTTATGTGTTTCCTACCAAAGTGGATAACATCATACTGCATCTGCCATGTGTTTGCCCACTCACTCAATCTATTTAAATCGCCTTGCAGCATTTTTGCATCCTCCTCACAACTCACAATCCCACCTAGTTTTGTGTCATCAGCAAACTTGGAAATATTCCATTTGGTTCCCTTATCCAAATCATTTATATATATTGTGAATAGCTGGGGCCCACGCACTGATCCCTGTAGTCACTGCCCGCCACCCTGAAAAAGACTCTTTTATTCCTACTCTCTGTTTCCTGTTAGTTAACCAATTTTCAATCCATGCCAATACATTATCCCCAATCCTATGTGCTTTAATTTTGCACACTAACCTCTTATGTGGGACTTTATCAAAGCCCTTCTGAAAATCCAAATACACGACATCCACTGGTTCTCCCTTATCTATTCTATCAGTTACATGCTCAAAAAAACTCCAGTAGGTTTGTGAAACACGATTTTCCTTTCATAAATCCATGTTGACTTTGTCTACTCCCATTGATATTATCTAAGTGTGCCATTACCATATCCTTTATAATAGACTCTAGCATTTTCCTGATGTTAGGCTAACCGGTCTGTAATTCCCTGTTTTCTCTCTCCCTCCTTTTGTAAATAGTTGGGTTGCATTTGCCAGCCTCTAATCTGCAGGAACTGTTCCATAATCGATAGAATTTTGGAAGATGACAACCAATGCATCCACTAATTCCGTGGCTACCTCTTTTAGTACTCTGGGATGCAGATCATCAGGCCCTGGGGATTTATCGGCCTTCAGTCCCATTAGTTTCTCCAGCACTATTTTCTTACTAATAATCATTTCCTTTAATTCCTCTTGCTGACTAGACCCTCGATTCCCTAGAATTTCTGGGATATTATTTGTTTCCTCTTCCGTGAAGACAGAACCAAAGTATTTATTTAATTGTTCTGCCATTTCCTTGTTCCCCATTATAAATTCTCTCGTTTCTGACTGTAAAGGATCTACATTTGTCTTCACTAAACTTTTTCCTTTTATGTACCTATAGAAACTTTTGCAGTTGGTTTTTATGTTCCTTACAAGTTTACTCTCATACTCTTATTTTTCCCCTCTTATTCAATCTCTTGCTCCTTTTTTGCTGAATTCTAAACTACTCCCAATCCTCAGGCTTGCTACTTTTTCTGGCAACTTTGTATAACTCCTCTTTGGATCTAATACTATCCTTAATTTCTTTTGTTAGCCATGGTTGGGCCACTTTTCCTTTTGTGTTTTTACGCCAGAAAGGAATGCATAACTGTTGCAATTCATTCATTCGTTCCTTAAATATTAGCCATTGCCTATCCACCGTCATGCCTTTTAATGAATCTTCCCAATTTATCATATCCAATTTATTCCTCATACCTTCATAGTTTAGATTTAGGACCCTAGTTTCGGATTGGACTTTCCACCTTAATAAAGAATTCAATCACCTTATGGTCACTCTTCCCTGAAGGACCCAGCACAACAAGACTGTTAATTAACTCCTTCTCATTACACAATACCCAATCTAGGATACCCTGTTTCCTAGTAGGTTCCTTAACATACTGGTCTAAAAAAACATCTCGTACTCACTCCAGGAATTTATCTGCCACAGTATTATTACTAATTTGGTTTGACCAGTCTACATGTAGATTAAAGTCACCTACGATTACTGTAGTACCCTTGCTACATGCATCCCTACTTTCCTGTTTGATGCCATCTCTACACTCCCACCAATGTTTTCTGCACCTTGGTGCTCCTTAGCTCCACCCAGACTGATTCTACATCTTGATTTTCTGAGACAATATCCTTTCTCACTATTGCTCTGATTTCATCCTTCATTAACAACGCCACACCAGCCCCTCTTCCTTTTTACCTGTCCTCCCTAAACATCGAATATCCTTGGATATTCAGTTCCCAACCCTGGTCACCCTGCAACCATGTCTCCACAATTGCAACTATATCGTATCCGTTTACATCTATTTGCGCTGTTAATTTGTCTACCTTATTACAGATACTTCGTGCATTCAGATACAATGCTTTTAGATTTCTCTTTTTATCATTATGAGACATCTTAACATTATTTTGCACTAATGCCCTTTTTGTCTTATCACTATTTTTTCTTACCTGATCCTATTACATGGAAACATGGCACAGGATTGCCACTGACTTTGTCCCACGTGTGATGGCACAATACTCAGACAGGACATTCTAGGGAACAGTGTTGTTTTATGTCATAACTGATCTCCTGGAGATTAGCTCCACCCCCCACAGAAGGTCTTGCTCCCCCATCCCAGCACAGTGGTCATATGATCCCATTATATAAGTAGTCATGTGATCCTCTATATAAGAGGACAAACTAAACTTTAAAAGTTTTGTCACCTCTATTTGTTTAATTTCGGTAATTGATGGTCATTGCCATCATCAATAAAAAAGGAAGCAGGTGCTCCCTTGTGAAGGGGCACAGTCACTAAAACTAACTTAAACAAGATTTAAAGGAAAGTGAAATGAAGATTCTGTTTTGGGGAGGGCTGATGCTGCATTCCAGTCCCTCCGGTTGTGGAAATGTATTTTTATCGAAGCTGATACCATACGGTATTTGTGTGCCTTTTGATTAAAATGGAGCCCTGACCCTTCCAGAACTTTCTGCATTTTAGCAGTCAGCTTGCATAAACAGCTAAACCTGGTTTGAGATGGCTGATGGCCATCAGACAGCTAGGAGACAAGTCATGCTGAGACAAGTAACCCCCCATGGTGCTCTCCTATTGTCTACACTACAGGAGTTCCATGTCACCCCACCCTTATCTTCTAGCCATTATCTCTTTCCGAGACCTCATCCATTTGATGCAAACAGATAAACTGACCAGGAAATTGGAACAATCCTGACACAATACAAGACAGGTGATAGCCCATTACCTATGACTCATGGAGTAATGGCCGTTTGGCTTTCTGATAACCCTGACAAAAGGAAATATCTGGATACCATGTCAGGACCAGGATATAGTAATTAACTCTTTATCTGTATTCACTGACTGTGAGACAGAGCAATACACAGGGAGAGGCCAGAACTTTGGTTTTACTGTATAAATATCTTGTTAAACTGAACCATTTCGGAGGTGTTCACTTAGCTCTTGACTGAGTGTGACCTACCTCTTGCGAGCAAATAAATTAAAGAAACTTCTACCGGAGCTGTAAGTGTCGGAGTCATTCTTTTCGGAGGTCGCGATTTCGACAGTTATAACTTGGAGGTTCCACCGAGATGCATACTCTCTGTCCTGTGAGTAAAACGGATACAGGCATAGTGCCTCTCCAGTGAAAGGCTTCAGTGGCCAAACAAGGTGAGCCTTTTGCTCACAAGAGGTTTCTTCACTGTTGAATCGCATATGTAATCTGTTGTCCACAGCGGAGGTACTGCATCTACAAGACTCGGCATTTAAAAGCTAAAGGTATTTTTTATAACCATTTCTTTCTCAGCTCGCCAGCAGAAGAGAACAGGTTCTGGAAAAATCTCGAAACAGCCCGGGGAAGGTTTCAGTAGGTAAGGGAGCGCTAGTCGATCGAAAAGGGTTCCAGGTTCTTATGTGATAAGATTTTTATTGTTTTTAATTCGGAAGGGGTTCTTATGTGATAAGACTATTAAAAAAAAAGAAAGCGCTAATCGATCGAAGGTTCTTATGTGATAAGATTTTTATTGTTTTTAATTCGGAAGGGGTTCTTATGTGATAAGAGTACAGAAAAAAAAAGAGCGCAATCGATCAAAGAGTTTGGGTACGGAACCATAAATTTTATCAGTTTTTTTATTAGGATAAGTTAAGGACTCGGTCTGTAGTGGCGTACAACGCAGACTGGGAATATTGTTTGTTGTCCTTGTATTACTGTTGTGTGCAATACCTTTGTGAGAGATTGCCATTAGAGAAACGGGAAGAGTCACTAGGGAAAATTGTGATTCGGAAAAAAAAACACAAGGCTTGATTAAGAAAAGAAACAGTAACTGATTGATCAACTACGGTTGGTTTGTGCCAACATATCTCACACACCCAGACTGAGCCCGAATTAAGAGCCTTTTCAGGCCACGTAACGGCCAGGAGAAGTGGGCGTAGAGAACTCAGTTGGCCGAAAGGATTGTGAGATCAGAAACTGTGGAAAATCTTAATCATCCAGAATGGGTGCCGGAGCAAGTTAAAACACCACAAAAGGCACACCAGCCTATGTCATGCTCCAGAATTGTGGTCAGTCTTCAATTGACCAAAGAAACAAAAACCGGTAAAGTGGACTAAGGGTGAAAACAGGCCATTTCCACCTGATGGTTCATTTAATTTAGAGAGAACAACATGTCTAGAGGAGTGTCTTATAAACAGAGATCCAGGTAGAAAAAAAAAGGAAAGTAATAGAAAAGGCCTGGGTTCCGATTCTTCAAGCCCATGTAAAATTAACAGAGGAAGTAAATCAAATGTAAAAAAAAAAGAGAACCTGATAAGTGACTTATGGATTAAAAAAAAATGAAGCTAGCAAAAGAAAAAGCTTTATTGAATGGAGAGAGACTTGTGAATGTCTTGTCTTTGAATGAGAGTGCGTGAATGTCTTGTCTTTGAATGAGAGTGCTTCTGTCTTTTTTTCCTTGTGTCTGGAAACCTGTTTGGAAAGGTTGTGGAGCTGCCTGTTTGTTTTAGCTCCACCCACTTTTTCAAACAAAGTGAAGTTTTTTAACCCTTCATAGTGTTGTCCTGTATGTGGGAAGTTTAAGACATTTTAAGTTAGAAGCGCAGGTGTGAATTTATTCGGATGAGAGGTTACGGAGCTAGGAAATGCACAAAGGATAGGTTTGTTGAGACATGGTCCCGGTGGTTAAAAGTTGTAATGCCTTTTTTAAAAAAAAAAGCCTTTGTGGGTCTCTCGAGGTGCAGGCTGGGGGAGTACACTTTCATTGTCCTTGGTGTAAAATCTTGGTACAAAAGCTTCTAGCTCAGTAAGAGGATTTTTTTTAGATAAAGAATGGCAGTACAATATTTGAATTGGGATTTTGAGATATTTCAGGTGATCTCCTTGATCAACATTTTGGGTGTATTGGAAAAATCTTGGGTTTGGAAGCCTTTTAATAAAATTAGAAAACAAGTACTTTACATTCTGTGATCTGTGAATCACTATAAGCATAAATGAGAAGTCCGTGTAACACACAGATTCGTCCAGTTCAGAAGCCCACACAAATGGAGGTGTGTCCAAGACCTATGAGCTGTGAATGAATCTACTATATTCTCACAATGCTTAAAGGATGTGGAATGAAGTATCCCGGAATGCTTTCCAGAGTCTTAAGCAGTCCCTCACTTCAGCACCAGCCTTGGGATTGCCAGATTACACTAAGCTATTCAACTTATTTGTGCATCACAAGTCGGGTTTTGCACAATCTGTTTTGACTCAGTTACATGGGGACAGGCAGCGACCGGTAGCATATTTCAGTACCCAACTAGACCCAGTGGCACGCGGACTACCAGGATGTCTTCCTTTGTTGGCAGCAGCTTATTATGCTATGCAACAGGCTCAGACAATAACTCTAAATCATCAGACCATTTTGTATATCCCACACTCTGTCGAGATTTTACTTACTAAATGTGCCACCCAACACCTAACCTCCGCAAGAACCACTAAATACGAGGTCGAACTGTTATCAAATCCGAACCTTATCATCAAAAGATGCACTACCTTAAATCCAGCCACTCTACTCCCCACGGAAGAAGATGGCAAACCCCATTCATGTGAAATGGTAACCGAATTAGTGACTAAACCACGTATCAATCTAACAGATGTACCAATGTGTAACCCTGATCTAGTGTACTATGTTGACTGATCAGCCTTACGAAATGATAGGGGCCAACCTAGAGCGGCTTAGGCAATTGTAACCCAGTTTAATGTTGTCGAAACAGCCTCTCTTCCAGACTCCTTTTCAGCCCAACAAGCCGAATTGTTTGCGTTAACTCGAGCCTGTATTCTGGCTGAAGGACACATAGTTAATATCTACACTGACTCCAGGTATGCTTTTGGGGTATCACATGACTATGGACAAATTTGGAAGATTCGCGGGTACCTGACTTCTTCAGGAACCCCTATCAAAAAATGCAGAACAAGTGGAAAATCTCCTGCGAGCCATTCAATGCCCTTTGAAACTTGCCATTATCAAATGCCGAGCACATACAGGCCAGTCGAATGAAGTGGCACTTGGGAATGCCAGAGCTGATAATGCAGCTAAGTCAGCAGCTCTGTCTAAAGGGGGGATGCAGGTGTCATTGTTCCCACTAAGGAAAAATAATTGCTCAGACCCACCACCCACTATTAATGACGTGCTGGCCTTTCAGACACAGGCCAGTATGGAGGAGGTGGTGACCTGGACGAAGGATCAATGTTATAAAAATCCAGAAGGAATATGGGTTCACCATGACGGCCGCGTGGTGGCCCCCAAATCCTTACTTCCATGGATTGCCCGATGTGTTCATACATTCACACATGCAGGCAAAGGGGGATTGGCAGATTATATTTTGGCAACTTGGTATGCACCAGGTATTTCGGCAATTGCAAAACAAATCTGTGAAAATTGTGTTACCTGTCAGACAATGAATCCGGGTAAGACGGAAAAAGTAGAATCTGCCTCCCACCCAAATCCAGTCGGGCCTTTTGTACATTTACAGATGGATTTTATTGAATTACCTATGTGTATGGGATTCAAGTATGTATTAGTTATTGTAGATGTGTTCTCTCGATGGATTGAAGCCTTTCCATGTAAAAAGGCCGATGCCACTACTGTTGCTAAATGTTTGTTAAAAGAAATTGTACCGCGCTTCGGAATCCCTGCTAAGCTTTCTAGTGCTAACGGGTCACATTTCACGGGAACTGTTATAAGAGAAATGTGTAAAGCTTTGCAGATTAATCAACGTTTTCATTGCAGTTATCATCCACAATCAGCTGGACTTGTTGAAAGATATAATGGAATGCTTAAAAATAAGCTGGCAAAACTATGCAATGACACTGGACTGAAATGGACAGAACTGCTGCCCTTAGCCTTGATGGTAATGCAATCTGCAACCAACAGAACAACAGGCCTGTCACCGCATGAGATAGTTATGGGACGTCCCCAACGACTACCTTTTACAGCACCATTTACTGCAAAACAGATGGACATCCACAAAATGGAGGAAAATATGTTGAATTATTGTATTGCACTAACCAAATGTATTTCCAGCTTTCATTCACAGGTAAAGAAAGCCCAAGTCAAGCCAGCGGAAGGGAAGTGTCATAACCTGGAGCCAGGGAAATTCGTTTACATCAAGATTTTTAAAAGAAAAAGCAGTCTACAGTCAAGATTCGAAGGACCAGACCAGGTCTTGCTGGCGACCAATACTGCAATCAAGGTAAAGGAAAGACCAACATGGATCCACGCATCCCATTGCAAACGGGCACCCGACCAGGAGGAAGGGAAGAAGGAGCCAGAGGAACAGAAAAAGGAAGACTGAATAAGGAACTGTATGGACTATGGGGACTGATGGATCGCTGGGCTTGACAGGGTTTTACTTCACATTATTGATTATACCAGGGGTACAGACTCGCCACCGAAGGGAATTGCACGTAAACGTATTTATGGCACTGAGTCATAAGTATGCTTAAGAAAGAAACTTGTCGAGTTGTTGGATATGTTCCCATGTACCTGTCCACTCTGAAGGGGGAATTCCCCTGAGGTCTGTCCCCTTTAACGAATCAGAAATGGTAGAATGGTTGACAGTGCAAAATAGGACAAAACTAACTAAGGGGCCAGAAACGAAGGAGCAAACAGAATGGAGGTTGGCAGAGTATAAACTTACAGCCTTCCAGGGATGGTACCAGCCCAATTATGATAATAACCATCAGCCTCCCTTCCTAAGCATTACTCCCAGAATAGGAAATCCTGAAGGTATAATATGCCTAGTGAGTAATGAGACTAAAGGACAAGAAATGGGACGCAGCAAGTGTTCCCAAATGATTAAATGGCAAGCCACAACTAATCCCACTGAGAGAAAGATAGCAACCGTTGGCTGGACAACGGTCCATAACAAAGCCCCAGGTAAAGGGTGGGAAGGTGAGACCATTCGAGTAGGGACAGTGCGAAAGGACCAGGAGCTGACGTCCTATAATTGCACCTACTTTATTTGTGGCCATAAAGCCTACCCATGGTTACCAGCCAACTGGACAGGGTCCTGTTACTTAGGATATGTGGTACCCCTTATCAGATCAGTAAGGACTCTAAGGGAGGCCTATGGAAGTCACAGATTTAAACAGGATTTGACGTGGCTAAACGGAATATTCAAGGTAATGGTGCCACCCTATGGAATAGCATCGACCGAATGGCAGTTACGGGAACTGGCTAACTTAGTCGAATCAGTAGCCAACGCAACTTCCCAAGCCTTTGAAGGGATAAATGACGAAATGGTAGCTATTCGAACAGTGGCGCTCAAATCGTATGGCCTTAGATTATCTCCTAGCCAAGGAGGGAGGAACATGCGCATTAATAGGTGGAGAATGCTGTACGTATATCCCAGATAAATCAGAAGATATCGGCAGTCTAGCTGAAAACATCAGGATGGTTGGGAGCCCTGGGGAAATCTGTGGTACAGGGTTTGATCATATTCCTGCTGATAGACTTCGCCCTGTATCTATTATTTGTCGTTGTTAAGTGTTGCTGTGCCAGGGTGGGAGAAACTATGTTACCTACCGAGACCACGGCTAGAGTTATGGTAGCAATAACTGTTGAGGGCTCTTGTGTGGAAATGGAAATGGAGAGACTGTACAAGATCAGAATGGATTGAGTTGTCCTTGTGAAGGACAAAATGGGGGAATGTGGAAATGTATTTTAATCTAAGCTGATACCTTACGGTATTTGTGTGCCTTTTGATTAAAATGGAGTCCTGGCCCTTCCAGAACTTTCTGCATTTTAGCAGTCAGCTTACATAAACAGCTAAACCTGGTTTGAGATGGCTGATGGCCATCAGACAGCTAGGAGACAAGTCATGCTGAGACAAGTAACCCCCCATGGTGCTCTCCTATTGTCTACACTACAGGAGTTCCATGTCACCCCACCCTTATCTTCTAGCCATTATCTCTTTCCGAGACCTCATCCATTTGATGCAAACAGATAAACTGACCAGGAAATTGGAACAATCCTGACACAATACAAGACAGGTGATAGCCCATTACCTATGACTCATGGAGTAATGGCCGTTTGGCTTTCTGATAACCCTGACAAAAGGAAATATCTGGATACCATGTCAGGACCAGGATATAGTAATTAACTCTTTATCTGTATTCACTGACTGTGAGACAGAGCAATACACAGGGAGAGGCCAGAACTTTGGTTTTACTGTATAAATATCTTGTTAAACTGAACCATTTCGGAGGTGTTCACTTAGCCCTTGACTGAGTGTGACCTACCCCTTGCGAGCAAGTAAATTAAAGAAACTTCTACCGGAGCTGTAAGTGTCGGAGTCATTCTTTTCGGAGGTTGAGATTTCGACACGGTGGCCACCTCTTGTGGTAGGCCGTGAGCATACCATTGGACACCGCGTGTGCTACGTTTAGAATAACCCACAAGATTGTACATCTTAAGCTCAAACTGTTGTGACCTTGGTCTCTTTATTGTAACTCCAGAGTGAGGAGGCAGTATGGTAGTCTGCCTTTTATACCTGCTTACCCAGCATTTGCAAGTGACCCTTGGGTCTCCCACGGGTGCACCCACTGGTGGTAAGTCTTACACATTGGTAATGTTTACATACATAACATTATTCGCCCCCCAAAGTCTTATGTACAAGTTATTTACTAGTTGAGGCGAGCCGGAGCTCTGCGTTCCCGGTTTGATCGCCTGAGTTGAAGTCCTGGCATGGGTGAGTCGGTTGGATCATTGCTGCGCTGTGGTGTGGCTGGTCTGATCGGACTGTCGGGCATGGTGGGTTCATCCTCGTGGTTGACCGTGAGGTCGATTGCTGGTTGGGTCTGTGTTGGTGGATCAATGATGCTATAGTCCTCTTCAAACTGTTCTGGGTTGTCAGTGAATCGCTGTTTGGTCTGATCCAAATGCTTTCTGCACGTTTGTCCATTCAAAAGTTTGACAACAAACACTCTATTCCCCTCCTTGGCTAACACAGTGCCAGCAACCCATTTGGGACCATAACCATAATTAAGAACAAACACAGGGTCATTGATCTCAATGTCATGTGATACAGCCGCGCGATTGTGGTACATGTTATGCCGGTGACGCCTGCTTTCTACATGATCATTGAGATCCGGGTGGACTAAGGAGAGTCTGTTTTTGAGTGCTCTCTTCATTAGTAATTCTGCAGGGGGAACCCCGGTAAGCGAGTGGGGTCATGTTTGGTAGCTGAACAGAATCCGTGATAACCTGGTCTGCAGGGAACCATCCGTCACACGTTTCAAGCTCTGCTTGATGGCTTGGACTGCTCGTTCTGCTTGACCATTG
Organism: Pristiophorus japonicus; assembly: GCF_044704955.1. Classification (NCBI taxonomy): domain Eukaryota; kingdom Metazoa; phylum Chordata; class Chondrichthyes; family Pristiophoridae; genus Pristiophorus; species Pristiophorus japonicus. The sequence continues at coordinate 86,164,381 of NC_091989.1, read as the reverse complement.
GATGCGAGTTTAAACGGCGCAGGCCTGACATGCTTGATGCCATTGTGGGCCATGAACTCGTCGAACCACGGTAGCCCGGAGGCTTTCAATGGTGGCAGTGGACATACATGACGACATTATTATATATTCAATCCATTTAGAGTAAGCGTCCACTGCCACAAGGAACATCTTTCCTAGAAAGGAGCCAGCAAAATCTACATGGAGCCTTGACCACGGTTTGGAGGGTCATGACCACAGATTCTGTGGGGCCTCCTTCAACTGTGAGCAAGTGTTACATTGGTGTACGCATGACTCCAATTCCGAGTCAATGCCGGGCCACCAAACGTGCGACTTGGCGATAGCCTTCATCATGACTATGCCTGGGTGGGTACTGTAAAGGTCGCGCATAAATGTTGCCCTGCCTTTTTTTGGCAAAATTATAAGATTCCCTCATAGGAGGCAGTCCGAATGCTTGGACATTTTGTCCTTGCGTTGGTATAACGGCTTAATTTTGTCTTGCATTTCCCCGGGAACAGCCGACCAGCTCCCATTGAGGACGCAGCTTTTTACTAGTGATAGCACCGGGTCCTGGCTAGTCCAGGTCCTGATCTGGCGAGCCGTGACCGGTGAGCCCTCGCTGTCAAAAGCATCCATTAGAAGGAGCATGTCTGCGGGTTGGGCCATTTCCATACTGGTGGTGGGCAATGGTAGCCGAATAAGGGCATCCGCACAGTTCTCAGTGCCTGGTCTGTGGCAGATTACATAATCATATGCAGATAAAGTTAGTACCCATCTTTGGATGCGGGACGAAGCTTTGTTGTTAATACCTTTGCTTTTGAGAAGAATGAAATGAGCGGCTTGTGGTCGGTTTCGAGCTCGAATTGGAGCCCAAATAGGTATTGGTGCATTTTCTTAACCCAGTATACGCAAGCTAATGTTTCTTTCTCAACCATATTGTAGGCTCTTTCAGTCTTAGATAAGCTTCTGGACGAATATGCAACCGGTTGCAGTTTGCCTGACCCATTGGCTTGCTGTAACACACAACCCACCCCGTACAAAGATGCATCACAAGCAAGTAGAAAACATTTACACGGGTCAGACAATACAAGTAGCTTGTTAGAACATAGCAGGTTTCTGGCCTTGTTAAAGGCTGTCTCTTGAGATTTACCCCAAACCCAGTCGTCACCATTGCGTAGCAATAAATGCAATGGTTCCAGAAAAGTGCTCAACCCCGGTAGAAAGTTAGCAAAATAGTTGAGGAGTCCCAGGAACGAACGCAGCTCCATCACATTCTGTGGTCTGGGTGTATTCTTGATGGCCTCCGTCTTGGAGTCTGTGCATCTGATGCCGTCCGCCGCAATCTTTCTCCCCAGAATTTCAACCTCTGGTGCCAGGAAAACACATTTGGAGCGTTTCAGCCTGAGTCCCATTCTGTCCAGTCGCTTGAGAACCTCTTCCAGATTGTGCAAGTGTTCGGTGGTGTTGCGGCCAGTGATCAAGATGTCGTTGTTGGAACACCACGGTGCACGGAACCGATTTCAGCAGACTCTCCATGTTCCTCTGGAAGATGGCCACCGCTGAGCGAATCCCAAAGAGGCATCAGTGGTATATGAACAGTCCTCTGTGCGTATTGATGCACGTCAATTTTTTTGAAGGTTTAGCCAGCTCCTGTGTCAGGTAAGCAGAGGATAGATCCAGCTTGGTGAATGACTTCCCCCCTGCTGGTGTTGCAAACAGATCATCTGCTTTGGGTAGTGCGTAGTGGTCCTGTAACGAGACTCGGTTGATCGTTACCTTGTAGTCCCGGCAGATTCTGACTGTCCCGTTGCTCTTCAACACCGGCACAATTGGACTGGCCCACTCGTTGAACTCAACTGGCGATATGACCCCCTCTTGTTGTAGTCTGTCCAGCTCGATCTCGACTTTCTCTTGCATCATGTATGGAACCACTCGGGCCTTGTGATGAACAGGTTGTGCATCAGGGATTAGACAGATCTGCAACTTGGCGCCTGTGAATTTGCCAATGCCTGGCTCGAATAACAACGGGAATTTATTTGGCACTTGGGCGCACGAGGCGTCATCCTCCAAAGACAGTGCTTTGATGTCGTCCCAGTTCCATCGAATCTTTCCTAGTCAGCTTCTGCCGAACAGCGTTGGGCCATCGCCTGGTATAATCCATAGTGATAAATCATGCACAGCTCCATCGTACGATACCTTCACTGCCGCACTGCTAATGACTGGTCTGAGCTCTTTGGTGTAAGTGCACAGCTTGGTGTGGATCGGGCTTAGTTTTGGCCATTGTGCCTTGTTGCCCCACAGTTTCTTAGAAGCCTTCTGGCTCATAATTGACTGACTCGCCCCTGTGTCCAATTCCATGGAAACTGGAATGCCATTTAATTTTACTTTCAACATTATCGGAGGGCTTTTGGTGGTGAAAGTGTGTACCCCATACATTTCCTCTTCAGCCTCGGGTTGAGTTGCCTCTCTTACTCGTTCAGCGTGATCCACGCCGGATCGGTCATCTTCTGCCGACTCTGCCACGTGGTGAGTCGCAGCGCATCTGCACATTCGCTGGAGGCACCCCATTGTTCCACAGCTCTTGCACATGTAATGCTTGAATCGACATTGATGGGCTCGATGATTACCCCCGCAGCTCCAATATGGTGCTAATGGATTCGCATTCACACCTCACGACGGGTTCTGAGTCATCCTCGGTCTGGCCTCTGCAGGCATTTAGGCCCTGCCATGTTCAGTTCTGCCTGCTGAAGGCATTATTTTATGCACAGTACTTGCCGGTGAGTTCCGATGCTGCAGCGATATCTGTTTTGTGTTATCGTTCGTGGATATAAAAGCCTGGGCTATTGTGATGGCCTTCCTCAGATCTAGGGATTCGACAGACAGCAGTTTGCGAAGAATGACCTCGTGGCCGATTCCAAGCATGAACAAGTCCCGCAAACACGTCCCCCAAAAATCCAGCAAATACGCACAGTCCCACAAGGCGTCTAAGGTCGGCGACATAGTTCACCACGTCCTGGCCCTCGGAGCGGTGGTGTATATAAAAGTGATACCTGGCCATTAAGATGCTCTCCTTTGGCTTGAAGTGTTCCCGAACCTGTGTGCACAGCTCTTCATATGTCTCTCCATTGGTTTCATCGGTGCTAGCAGATTTTTGATGAGGCCATATATCGTGGGCCCGCAACTGGTGAGGAGAATCGTCCTGCGCTTGACCGCGGTTTCTTTCTTTTCCAGCTCGTTGGCCACAAAGTACTGGTCAAGATGCTCAGTGAAGGCTTCCCAATCATCACCCTCAACAAATCTCTCAAGAATACCAACAGCAGCCATAACTGCATGAAAAGTTTGTGATCTGTTACTCGTCACCAATTGTTATGTTTACAATAACTCCACAAGACTGTACATCTTAAGTTCAAACTGTTGTGACCTTTGTCTTTTTATTGTAACTCCAGAGTAAGGACACTGCATGGTAGTCTGCCTTTTATACCTGATTTCCCAGGATCTGCAGGTGACCCTTGGATCTCCCACAGGTGCGCCCCCTGGTGGCAAGTCTTACACATACATAAAAGTGTGCTCCATCTCCAGGGACACCCGGCCACAGACGAGAGGCAGGTAGTCGGGCCAAATGACCCACTCGACTGCCCACTGCCTGGACCTGTTAATGGCCACCTTGGCCTGGCCCAGGAGCAGTCCCACGTGGAGGCACTCCTACCTTCCTGCTACCGCCTTCCCTTGCACCCCTTCAAATAATGGAAGAGGAGATTCAACCTTACACACGCAATGTATCCATGGAACGCGGACTCAGAAAATGCTGGTGGTCCGGGAGTCCATGAACCTACTTAAAACCTTATTGCACGGGACCGCTGCGTGCAACACCCTCCATGCCAGTCCCCAATAGATAAAGGGAGGACTCCCATGTAGAGGGCCCTCCATTGGGTTTACCGTTCAAATGGAGAAGACACGACAGAGTGAGCTGGTAATGGAGTGCGGTGAGAACAGAGTGAAAAACATTCAAGGATGGAATTGGCTTAGTGCTGAGCAGAGGTAAGTAGCACATAAATAGCTCAGAGTTTCTTGCGTATTGTGCACTACAGTTTTAGTCTCTTTAAGTGAACTGTAAATGTAAATTTGTGCTCCTGTGGTGAATTGCCATTAACAGGTAGCACATCATCATCATCATAGGCAGTCCCTCAAAATTGAGGAAAACTTGCTTCCACTCCAAAAGTGAGTTCTTAGGTGACTGTACAGTACAATACGGGAATTACAGTCTCTGTCACAGGTGAGACAGACAGTCATTGAAGGAAAGGGTGGGTGGGACAAATTTGCCGCACGCTCCTTCCGCTGCCTGTGTTTGGTTTCTGCATGCTCTCAGCGATGAGACTCGAGGTGCTCAGCGCCCTCCTGGATGCTCTTCCTCCACTTATGGTGGTCTTTGGCCAGGGACTCCCAGGTGTCGGTGGGGATGTTGCACTTTATCAGGGAGGTTTTGAGTATGTCCTTGAAACGTTTCCTCTGCCCACCTGGGGCTTACTTGCCGTGTCAAAGCTCCTTGCTTAGGGAGTCTTGTGTCAGGCATGCGAATAATGTGGCCCGCCCAGCGTAGCTGGTCGAGTGTGGTCAGTGCTTCGATGTTGGAGATGTTGGCCTGATTGAGGATACTGACATTGGTGCGTCTGTCCTCCCAGGAGATTTGCAGGATCTTGCGGAGACATCGTTGGTGGTATTTCTCCAGCGATAACAGGTAGCAGGCAGTCAGCAGCATGGTGTCGTTGGGCTTATTGAACAGCTGAAATAGTTGTCACCTAATTTGGCAGGAGTATAAAAGGAGTGGTGGTAGTGAGAAAGCCGGAACAGAGAGAAACACAAAGAGTGAGGCGGGCACAGAAGGAGAAACCGGATTTTACAAAAGGAAATTTGGCAAGAGTAGGAATTTGGAGCAGAAGGGCAAAGTGCAGAAGAGTAGTTTAATGGACATTTAAGCATACAAAGAATATAAACGTAATTATAACTTAAGCATTTATAAAAGGAATAGCAGGGCAAGAGGGCTGAGTGATGTATGGGTCCTGCTGCATGTGGGAGTTTCAAGTAGCTAAAGACAAACATGTCTGCTAGATGTGTCTCCAATTGAGATTATTTTAGCTCAAGATCTCAGAACTTGAGGTAGAGACGATAGGGAATGAGACGTCTCTGGATTGAGAGATTTGTTCGGATCTAGGGAGTTGGCAGTGTTGGAGGAATGTGTCCACAAACAAAAAATAAAGACCTGGATTTATGAGCCCCTCAGGATGTCCCAAAGTGCCTTACAGACAATTAAGTACATTTGAAATGTTGTCACTGTTTTAATGTACGGCACGGTCCCACAAATAGCAGTGCCCAGGTGGGGGAAAGTGAGAAGAGATAGGAAGAACAGGAACACCGACAGCAAATTTGCATCTGCAACAAACTTGAGGCAGTGGTTCCCTGTGGGGCCTCTGAGTGTTCTGGGCAGGATGATTTAAATGACACCAAAACAAAAAGGGAGATGGCTCAAGAGGGAAGATTAGCAATTTAGTAAGGAACGCAGTAATAATGGTAGACTTGGTAGTCGGTGAGGTGGATGAAGGGTGGATGAGGGGGAACCAGTGGATGTGGTGTATTTGGATTTCCAGAAGGCATTCGATAAGATGCCACATAAAAGGTTACTGCACAAGATAAAAGTTCACGAGGTTGGGGGATAGAAGATTGGCTCACTAACAGAAAACAACTATTTACAATCTATATTAATGACTTGGATGAAGGGACCAAGTGTAATGCAGCCAAGTTTGCTGATGATACAAAGATGGGTGGGAAAGCAAATTGTGAGAAGGACACAAACAATCTGCAAAGGGATATAGACAGGCTATGTGAGTGGGCAAAAAATTGGCAAATGGAGTATAATGTGGGAAAATGTGAGGTTTTCCACTTTGGCAGAAAAAATAGAAATGTAAATTAAAATTTAAATGGAGAAAAATTGCAATGTACTGCATTACAGAGGGACCTGGGGTCCTTGTACATGAAACACAAAGTTAGTAAGCAGGTACAGCAAGTAATCAGGAAGGCAAACGGAATGTTAGAGGGTTGTAAATCTGTGGAATTCTCTGCCCCAGAGAGCTGTGGAGGCTCGGGCATTGAATATATTCATCATCATCATAGGCAGTCCCTCGAGTCGAGGATGACTTGCTCCATGCTAAAAAGTTCACAGGTATTTCAATGAAGGATCTAATATTCCAGGTCCAAAACTAAATATTGAAGGGTAGAAGATGCCAGTGCATGGATTTTTTTTAACATGTTGTGGCCGTTGCACACCAGCCACCACACGGGAATATATTTAAGGCAGAGATAGACAGACTTTTTAGCGGGCAGGGAAGTGGAACTGAGCCCATGATCAGATCAGCCATGGTCTTATTAAATGGCGGAGCAGACTTGAGGGGCCAAATGGCCGAGTCCTGTTCCTGTTTCTTTTGTTCTTATGTTATCTTCGACAGTCCACACCAGAGTTCAAGATACTTTGGTCCCTCCCAGGTGCGAGAGTAGGGGACATTTTGGAAAAATCACGAAAGACAACGGAAGGGTAGAGCAAGCTGTCGTCATGATCCATGTGCGGACCAATAATATAGGAAAGTGAAGGCCTGGAGTCCTAAAAGGAGATTAGGAAGAAGGCTCAGGACTGCAAGGAAGGTAATCTCTGGACTACTTCCTCTGCCATGCATAAGGATGGGAAGTTTCGGGCTAAAGGGTGGTACAAATTACACAGTTCCCATTGAATGGGGCATTGGCACCAGCTCTGGGCAGATGGGAGCTGTTCCACAGGGAATTGTCATCTAGATCAATGGGATTACTCTTCCTTGGATCCACTCTGAGCAATGCAATCTGAGTCAGGGAATCTCGTGCAATAGCTTCTCTTTTTGCCTCCGCACGGTTACTTCTCGGGACCTGCAATTATTTTTCCTTGGTCCCTCTTTGCTTGCTCATCTATATGCCATCACATGGTAACATCATCTACAGATATGGGATCAGATTCCACATGTACACTGAAGACTCCCAGTCCTACCTCACCACCATCACCTCCCTCGATCCCTCTACTGCCTCGGTGTTGTCAGCCTACTCATCTAACATCCTGTCCTGGATGAGCTGCAATTTTCTCCAGTTAAATATTATCATGATCAAAAACATGGTCTTTTGCCCTCGCCACAAATTTCAGGATGCCATATATAAATAGAAGTTCGAAACAAACCGAATTTTAAGACGGCGCATGGGGATCATGGGTTTGATAAAAATATGAGAAACTAAGGAAAGTTAGAGCTAGATAAGGAAAGTAAGGATAGAATATGAGGGGGGAATGTCAAAACTATTCAAAAGAGCAATGTGGAGTTTTCTGAAGGAAGTTGGGAATATACAGCACAAGTTCACCAGGACTCTGCCTGCTATCAGGAAATACAAGTCCAAAGAAAGGCAGAAAATGCAGTGGAGTTTGGAACAGATAAGTATAAGGATGATTTGATACAAGTGTTTAATACTATACAAGCACAGAACAGATTACATAGAAACAAAGGGGGTGACATTAGTCTGGGTGGAAGTGCAACACAGGCACTAGTGAACTGGCTGCCGATATAAACCCTGCCTGTGTTTCGTTTTCATTAGCTTCACTGTTTTGAGTTACTGCCCCAAACCAATTTCAAACCGAACTGTTTCCAGAGATTGAGGGATTTAAAATAATGGGACACCAATATGAGATTAGATGCAAGAGATCTAGGAAACCGAGCTGGAGAAGCCTTTTATACTTAGTCTGTGAGGCAGTGACAAAAGTAAGACTTGCATTTATATAGCACCTTTCACGACCACCGGACATCCCAAAGCGCTTTACATCCAATTAAGTACTTTTGGAGTGTAGTCACTGTTGTAATGTTGGGAATGTGGAAGCTAACTTGTGCACAGCAAGCTCCCACAAACAGCGCTGTGACAATGGCCAGGTAATCTGTTTTAGTGACGTCGGTTGAGGGATAAATTTTGGGCCCAGGACTCCGGGGAGAACTCTCTTGCTCTTCTTTTAATAGTGATCTTTTACATCCACCTGAAAGGGCAGACGGGACCTAGGTTTAACGTCTCATGTAAAAGATGACACCTCCAACAGTGCAGTACACGCTCCATACTGACCGGGAGTTTCAGCATTGATTTTGTGCTCAAGTCTCTGGTGTGGGAATTGAACCCAGAACCTTCTGAGTCAGAGGCCTGATCCACGGCTGACACCTGGTGTTAATGACTGAAGCAGAGGTTATGTGAACAGTTAAGAATTGACTAGCTGCGTGCTTGCCTAAATGGGGACGCAGTAATATGGAATGGGGTGGGCACTTATGTTTAGGATACTGCTCCTCTGGAGGATGAAAATTAACATGGCCTGTTTTTGTGTTGTATTTTTTATGTAACTTGATGTGCATCCCTTTCAATTTCTTTGGAACAACTGAATGTGTGTTCTTATGTTCTTATTTACTAAACAAACTATGACTTTATTCGTAAAGTTATTTTTTTAAATGGAAAAGGAAAAAAGACCTCATTGATTTGCAATTGGATTTTTAATTTTTCATTCTTGGGATGTGGGCATCGCTGGCAAGGTCAGCATTTATTGCCCATCCCTAATTGCACCTGAGAAGTTGGTGGTGAGCCAATGCCTGGAACTGCTGCAGTCCGTGAAGTGAAGCTACTCCCACAGTGTTACATATTACTCAGGATCACAGGATAACATTGGATATACGGCACAGAAACAGGCCATTTGTCCCAACCAGTCCATGCCGGTGTTTATGCTCCACTCGAGCCTCCTCCCGTCTTTCCTCATCTAACTCTATCAGCATAACCCTCTATTCCCTTCTCCCTCATATGCTTGTCTAGCCTCCCCTTAAATGCATCGATACTATTTGCCGCAACCACTCTCTGTGGATAGTGAATTCTACATTCTCACAACTCTTTCTTCTGAAGTTTCTTCTGAATTCCCTATTAGATTTCTTGGTGACTATCTTATATTGATGGCCTCTAGTTATGCTCTTCCTATTATATCTGTAATGCACTTATGAATGATTCCACGAGGCAATGTGTTGTACTCAAACTGTAGTGACTTTGGTCCTTTATTCGTAACTCCAGAGTGAGGCACAAGCATGGTGGGCAGCCTTTTATACTGGGCCCTGCACACCTATGCAGGTGACCCTCAGGTCTCCCACGGCAGTGCCCTCTGGTGGACAGCCTCTGCCACAGGGGCAGGAAACCCCGGTCTCCACCAGTTACACCTCTAGTGGTGCCAGCATAGTATATACACAGTGTATACCTTATTGTTAGTATATCAGGTAACAAGTCTCCATCTTATACAACTCTACAGTGACTACACAGAGAGTATAACTATAGTCTGCATATACAACATCATTCTCCCCCAAGTCCTTTGTGCCAATTGCCTTTGCACTATGTGCTCTGGCTTAGCTCTCCCCAGACTTAAGTGCCGATAGCCCTTGCACCTTGGCTGTGCTTTGGCTTGGCTCTCTCCCTGTTAACCCCCAAGTCCTTTTGCCACAATGTTGGGTAGTGGTTACCAGTTTGGATGGTTTGTTGATGCAGTGGAGGTTCCAGTGGGTTCTGGGTGTGATACATGTGTATGTTCATGGCTACATACATCCTTTTCCACCCCCACAGCGAGATCGTTCAGCAGGCCCGTTACATTAACATACAGGATCAGATAATGCAAGTACAAAGAAAGGCAGTTACAGTTTGTTTGTGACACTTTGGTTCAGTGACTTACATTCATTACGTTTTGCGGTCGTGCGCCAGGATTGGGTAAATTGCATTCATGATTCAGTCATGGTAAGTACTGAGGTATGCAAGGACACAGGTTCCAGAGCAAACAGACGGGGTCCTAGTCATCTGATAGCGGCGCTGTGCCTCCTGCTAGCGGGGTGGGCTTGGTTGCTCACCTAGCCAGGACACAGGGCCTTTGCCGTTGCCGAGTGGTGGGCAGAGCCACAGATATGTGTGGTCTCGTTGTCCTCCTTTGAGGACTGCAGAATCTTCTGCCTGCTCTCTAATGGTGTTGGGAACCTGGCTGTTCGGGGAACTCATTGGTTCTGATATTTCGCTCCTGGACATTGGCGAGGCAGTGACTGGGTCTGTGGGCTGCGCGGTCTCCACCCGGGTGGTGGGCAACGGCGGCCGACTGCGCGTATTGGCGGCGTTTACATTTTCAGGTCCGTGGCGAATAGTGCCATTGGGTGCCTGCAGCGTGGGATAGACCTGGGGCAGGGTCTCAGATCAGTGCCTTCACCCTCCTGAGGTCGCTGGCCTATAACTTGTAGGGACACCTGGGGTAGGGCATCAGGATCAGTGCCTTTACCCTCCCGAATTCGCTCGCTTGCTACCTTTGGGGACACTCTATTCCCGACATCTTGCAACAAAATTTGGTTCTTTACATTAGGACTGGTACAGACATCTCGCAGCAACATTTTGTTCTTTACATTAGGAATAGTTCCGATATCTCGCAACAACATTTTGTTCACAATCTTAATCAGTTCGTTACATTGATTGCCATGCATACAATGTTTCTTTAAGTTCAGTTGGTTGCAGGCCTCCTTTAAGAGAACCCTGCTGGCTTTACCCCAATCAGATCCTTTGTTGGACCCCACGTGTTGGTCCCTCAGCCTTGCACCACGTGATATGACCGTGGCCATCGTTTTTCTTTCAGCCACGCTGCACCTCGCTGCATCAGGTCTTGATCCTTCTCGCCCTCAATTCTGCAACAAAAGCTGAGAGAATGCCTGTGAATGTGATCTTCCTCCCCAGGAGTCCTGCCACTGGAGCTGGAAAGGTACTTTTAGTTTGTTCTGGTTGGATCAGTGCCTCACAGTCGTGATGGACGGTCTGTGCCTCAGGTGCTGCGCTGGTCTGTTCTTTGGTGCCTGGCCCAAGCGAAGGTGAGGTTTCGCTCTGCCTCTGAGCACTGGGGACATCGATTGCTGGAGTGAAGAGGTCTTCCCATTTCCACTGGATCTTCCCCATCCACCTTCATCCGAGTAGCGTTGGACCATCACCTGCAACAATTCACAGAGGTAACTTGTGCACCATGCCATTATGGATTACACTTACATCCACACGACCAAGGACTGGGATCAGCTCCTTGGTGTAGGTGCACAACTTTTTCTATTTTCTACTTTCTATGTTTCTATGTTTCTATGTTTTCCTGTACTGGAACCAGCTCGGGTCGTTTTTCGTTCCATAGCCTCTCAAAGGCATCTTGGCTCATCATTGACTGGCTCACTCCTGTGTCCACTTCCATGAAGATTGGAATGCCGTTTATCTCGACTTCCATCTTCACTGGAGGTCAATCGGTGGTGCAGGTATACACTCCATACACTTCTTCTTGGGGCTGGCCAAATCATCATACTCCCTGCTGGATTCAAAGTCATCTACCAACTCCTCTGCTAGACGGTGAGTCATATTTCTTTTATACATACGCTGGAGGTGGCCTTCATGTTACAGGCTTTGCATACCTACTCAGCAAACCGACACTGGTGAGCCCTATGGTTTCCTCCGCAACGCCAGCATGGTGCGACTCAATTACCCCTCCGTGAACACTGAGTTCTGGAACCCTGAGGTCTGTGCTCTCTGCCCTGGGCAGAGCCACTTTCTACAGTCTTGCCTGTGAAAGGCACCACTCAGTGTACAGTACTTGCCAGGTTTGAGTCCACAGGATGAATAATTTGCTTGGTGCTGCAGGTCGAGGTCATGAACGCCTGACTGATGCTGATGGCCTCCTGCAGGTTGACTGTGGTGTTGGCAGATAATAGCTTGTGAAGGAGGCCTCGTGGCCAATTCCCATAATGAAGATATCTCGCAATGCTTCATTGAGGTGCGTGCCAAAATCACACGGTGCCGCAAGTCTCCTGAGGTCGGCAGCATATTTTGTAATCTCCTGGCCCTCAGCTCTGCGGTGAGTGTAGAATTTGTGCGTGGCCGTGAGGATGCGCTGTGTTGGTTTTAGTAGGTCAAGAATTAGTTCAGTTTTCTCATTGTATGTCAGCTTATCCTTGGCCTTCGTGGGTGCCAGCAAGTCCCCGATGAGGCGGTAGACCTCGGGCCCACAACTGGTCAGCAGTATAGCCTTGCGCTTCTCCGCCAATGTGTCTGTCTCCTCTGCCAGGTTGTTTGCCACGAAATATTGCTCGAGCCTTTCTGTGAAGGCATCACAATCATCACCCTCTGCGAAGTCTTTTAGTGTGCCAAAGGTAGCCATAATCTCGTGATAATCCATATTTTCATCGCCAGTTGTGATATCTATAATGCACTTATGAATGACGCCACGAGGCAATGTGTTGTACTCGAACTGTAGTGACCTTGGTTCTTTATTCATAATTCCAGAGTGAGGCACAAGCACGGTGGACAGCCTTTTATACTGGGCCCTGCACACCTATGCAGGTGACCCTCAAGTATCCCACTGCAATGCCCTCTGGTAGACAGCTTCTGCCACAGGGGCAGAAAATCCCGGTCTCCACCAGTTGCGCCCTCTAGTGGTGCCAGCATCGTATATACACAGTGTAAACCTTATGGATAGTACATCAGGTAACAAGTCTCCATCTTATGCAACTATACAGTGACTACACAGAGAGTATAGCTATTGTCTGCATATATAACACTTCCCACAAGTGGAAACATTCTCTATGTATCCACTCGATCAAAACCTCTAAGTGAGGGAGTTCCATAAATTTTCCCCAGCGACGATAAAGGAATGCGATTATATTTTCCAGTCAGAATAGCATGTAACATGCAGGGGAACTTGAAGGTGGTGGAGTTCCCATGAGCATCCTGCCATTTTCCCTCTAGGTGGTAGAGGTCGTGGGTTTAGGAAACGCTGCCAAAGAAGCCTTGGCGAGTTGCTGCAGTGTATCTCGTAGATGGTACACACTGCAGCTACGGTGCGCCAGTGGTGGAGGGAGTGAATGTTTAAGGTGGTGGATGGGGTGCCAATCAAACGGGCTGCTTTGTCCTGGATGGGGTCGAACTTCTTGAGCATTGTTGGAACTGCACTCATCAAGGCAAGTGGGAAGTATTCCATCACATTCCTGAATTGTGCCTTGTAGATGGTGGAAAGGTATTTGGGAGTCAGGAGATGAGCTACTCGTTGCAGAATACCCAGCCTCTGACCTGCTCTTGTAGCCACAGTGTTTAACTGGCTGGTCCAGTTGAGTTTCTAGTCAATGGTGATCCCCAGGATGTTGATGGTGGGTAATTCAGCTTTAATGTTGGCCAGATCTTGCTTCATGTGGGCATGGACTGCTTCATTATCAGAGGAGTTGTAAAGAGTGAGACCTTCCAATCAGCTGCCTCTGTGAGTTCCCTTCTTTCCCCTAGCCTACTGGGCCAAACTTCCTCTGAGGTTCCCACCTCCCTTATCCTACCGGGCCAAACTTCCTCTGAGGTTCCCACCCTGCCCTAGCACAAAACTCTCATCTTTCTCCAGTTTCTCTCTGATCTATCCTCTTGACCTCGCTATGCCCATCCTGTCCATGAGAGCCATTTCATGCTCCCTCGGCCCTATTCCCACTAAATTGCTGAGCACCCAACTTCCTTTTTTGGCTCCCATGTTAACCATTGTTAACGGTTCTTTCTCCTCAGGTACTGTTCCCCCTCTCCATAATATATGCTGTCATCACCCCTCTCCTCAAAAAAACAACCCTTGACCCCACTGTGCTTGCCAGCTATTGCCCATCTCCAACCTCCCTTTCCTCTCCAAAGTCCTTGAACGTGTTGTCGCCTCCCAAATCCATGCCCATCTTTCCTGGAACTCCATTTTTGAATCCCTTCAATGCGGTTTTCACCCCTGCCACAGTATCGAAACAGCTCTCATCAAAGTCACAAATGACATCCTTTGTGACTGTGACCAAGGTAACCTATCCCTCCTCGTCCTCCTAGATCTGACTGCAGCCTTTGACACAGTTGACCACTCCATCCTCCTCCAACGCCTCTCCACCATCGTCCAGCTGGGTGGGACTGCACTCGCCTGTTTCCATTCTTATCTATCTAATTGAAGCCAGAAAATTTCCTGCAATGTGCTTCTCTTCCAACTCCTGCATCATTACCTCTGGTGTGCCCCAAGGATCTATCCTTGGCCCACTCCTATTTCTCGTCTATATACTTCCCCTTGGCGATATCATCCAAAAACATGGAGTCAGTTTCCACATGTACACTGACAACATCTAGTTCTACCTCACCACCACTTCTCTCCCTCCATGGTCTCTAAATTGTCAGACTGATTGTCCAACATGCAGTACTGGATGAGCAGAAATTTTCTCCAATTAAATATTGGGTAGATGGAAGCCATTGTATTTGGATCCCACCATAAACATCGTTCCCTAACCGCTGACTCCATCCCTCTCTCTAACATCTGTCTGAGGCTAAACCAGACTGTTCGCAATCTAGGCATCATATTTGACCCTGAAATGAACTTGCGGCCATATATCCACGGCATAACTAAAACAACCAATTTCCACCACCTGGAGTATGCCTGCCTCCACCCCTGCCTCAGCTCTTCTGCTGCTGAAACCCTCATCCCTGCCTTTGTTACCTCTAGACTTGACTACTCCAACACATCCTGGCTGGGCTCCCACATTCTATATTATGTAAACTTCAGATCATCCAAAACTCGGACCTTTCAGGATCACCCATCACCCCTACATTGACTCCCGGTTAAGTAATGCTTTGATTTCAAAATTCTCATCCTTGTTTACAAATCCCCCCATAGCCTGTCCCTCCCTATCTCTGTAATCTCTTTCAGCCTCACAACCAACGAGATGTCTGCGCTCCTCAAATTACTGCTCTTGAGCATCCTTGATTATAATCGCTAAAACATCAGTGGCTGTGTCTTCAGCTGCCAGGGCCATAAGTTCTACAACTCCCTCGCTAAACATCTCCACCTCTCTATCTCTCTTTCCTACTTTAAAACCCCTCTTAAAACCTACCTCTTTAATTAAGCTTTTGGCCATCGGCCGTAATTTCTTCTTATGTGGCTCTGTGTCAAATTTATCAGTTTTGTCTTATAACACTGCTGTGAAGCGCCTTGGGATATTTTACTACATTAAAGGTGCTAGATAAATAAAAGTAGTTGTTGGGTTGTGATTGGAACTGAACACTGTGCAGTCATCAGCGAACATCTCCACTTCTGACCTTATGATGGAGGGAAGGTCATTGATGAAACAGCTGAATGTGGTTGGGCCTAGGACACTGCCCTGAGGAACTCTGCAACGATGTCCCGGGGCTGTGATGATTGACCTCCAACCATCACAACCATCTTCCTTTGTACTAAGTATGACTCCAGCCAGTGCAGAGATTTCCCCCTGACTCCCATTGACTTCAATCTTACTCAGGTTCCTTGGTGCCAAACTTGGTCACATGCTGCCTTGATGTCAGGGTCAGTCACTCTCACCTCAGCTCTAGAATTCAGTTATTTTGTCCATGTTTGCACCAAGGCTGTAATGAGGTCTGGAGCTGAGCAGACATGGCAGAACTCAAAGTGAGCATCGGTGAGCGGGTTATTAGTGAGTAAATGTTTCTTAATAGCACTGTCAACGACATCTTCCATCACTTTGCTGATGATTGAGATTAGACTGATGGGACGGGATTTGTCCTGTTTTTTGTGGGCAGGGCATAGGCATACCTGAGCAATATTCCACATTGTCGGTACATGCCAGTGTTGTAGCTGTACTGGAAAAGCTTGGCTAGAGGCATGGCTAGTTCTGGAGCACAAGTCTTCAGCACAACAGCCTAAATGTTGTCGGGGCCTATAGCCTTTGTTGAATCAAATGCGTTCAGCCATCTCTTGGTATGATATGGAGTGAAACAAATTGGCTGATGACTGGTTGTTGCGATGATAGGCACCTCAGGAGGAGGCAGAAATGGATTCATCCACTCGCCACTTCCAATTGAAGATGGTTGTAAATGCTTCAGACTTATCTTTTGCACTCACGCGCTGGGCACCACCAGCTTTGAGGATGGCGATGTTCATGCAGTCCTGTGTTGCAGCTTCCCCAGGTTGGCACTTCATTTTTAGGTATTCCATGGTGCTGTTCCTGGCATGCTCTTCTACACTTCTCATTGAACCAGGTTTGATCCCCTGGCTTGATGGTAATGGCGCAGTGAGGTATATGCCACGCCATGAGGTTACAGATTCTGGTGGAATACAATTCTGCTGCTGCTGATGGCCCACAGCACTAGATTTGAGCTGCTAGATCTGCTCCGAATCTATCCATTTAGTATGGTGGTAATGCCACACAACATGATGGAGGGTATCCTCAGTGTGAAGGCGGGACTTCGTCTCCACAATGACTGTGCGGTGGTTACTGCTACCAATGCTGACATGGGCAGATGCATCTGCAACAAGTAGATTGGTGAGGACAAGGTCAAGTAGGGTTTTCCCATGTGTTGGTTCTCTCAACATCTGCCGCAGGCCGAGTCTGACATCTATATCTTTCAGGACTCGGTCAGCTCTGTGTAAAATGGTACTACCGAGTTATTCTTGATGATAGACATTGAGGTCCCCCACCCAGAATATATTCGGTGGCCTTGTTACTCACAGTGCTTCTTCCAAGTGGTGTTCAACATGCAGCAGTACTGATTCCTGAGCTAAAGGAGGATGGTGATCATCACCATTTGAAAAGATGCCACATTTTAGCATGAATAGAGGAATGGCTAACTAACAGAAAACATTGAGTCGGGATAAATGGGTCATTCTCTTGTTGGCAACCAGTAACTAGTGGGTTGCCACAGGGATCAGTGTTGGGACCCCAACTATTAACAATCTATATTAACGACTTGGAAGAAGGGACTGAGTGTAACATAGCCAAGTTTGCTGACAATACAAAGATGGGAGGAAACGCATTGTGTGAGGAGGACACAAAAAATCTGCAAAAGGACATAGACAGGCTAAGTGAGTGGGCAAAAATTTGACAGATGGAGTATAATGTTGGAAAGTGTGAGGTCATGCACTTTGGCAGAAAAAAAATCAAAGTGCAAGTTATTATTTAAATGGAGAAAGATTGCAAAGTGCCGCAGTACAGCGGGACACGGGGGTACTTGTGCATGAAACACAAAAGTTTAGTATGCAGGTACAGTAAGGCCAATGGAATCTTGGCCTTTATTGCAAAGGGGATGGAGTATAAAAGCAGGGAACTCTTGTACCGCTATACAGGGTATTGGTGAGACCATACCCGGAATACTGCGTGCAGTTTTGATTTCCATATTTACGAAAGGATATACTTGCTTTGGAGGCAGTTCAGAGAAGGTTCACTAGGTTGCTTCCCGGGATGAGGGGGTTGACTTATGAGGAAAGGTTGAGTAGGTTGGCCCTCTACTCATTGGAATTCAGAAGAATGAGAGGTGATCTTATCGAATTGTATAAGATTATGAGGGGGCTTGACAAGGTGGATGCAGAGAGGATGTTTCCACTGATGGGGGAGGGACTAGAACTAGAGGGCATGATCTTAGAATAAGGGGCCGTCCATTTAAAACAGAGAGAGGAGAAATTTCTTCTCTCAGAGGGTTGTAAATCTGTGGAATTTGCTGCCTCAGAGAGCTGTGGAAGCTGGGACATTGAATACATTTAAGACAGAAGTAGACAGTTTTCTTAAACGATAAAGGGATAAGGGGTTATGGGGAGTGGGCAGGGAAGTGGAGCTGAGTCCATGATCATATCAACCATGATCTTATTTAATGATGGTGCAGGCTCGAGGGGCCGTATGGCCTACTCCTGTTCCTATTTCTTATGTTCTTATGTTCTTATTATCATCATCATAGACAGTCCCTTGGAATCGAGGAAGACTTGCTTCCACTCTTAAAATGAGTTCTTAGATGGCTGAACAGTCCAATGCGAGAACCACAGTCTCTGCCACAGGTGGGACAGATAGTCATCGAGGGAAGGGGTGGGTGGGACTGGTTTGCCGCATGCTCTTTCCGCTGCCTGCGCTTCATTCTGCATTCTCTCGGTGATGAGACTTGAGGTGCTCAGCACCCTCCCGGATGCACTTGTTCCATTTAGGGCGGTCTTTGGCCAGGGACTCCCAGGTGTCAGTGGATGGTAGATGTTAATCATCAAGAGATTTCTTTGCCCATGTGAGACTTCATTGGATGTGGAGTCAATGTTCAGGACTCTCAAGGTCACTCCTTTATAACTGTATATCACTGTGCCTCTATCTCTGTGGATCTGTCCGACTGGTAGGATAGGATTAGTGATGGAGGAGTCTTGATGTTGGCTGCAAGATAAGGTTCTGTGAGTATGACTCTCAGAATTTGCTTGACTGGTCTGTGGGACAGTTCCCCCAATGCAGCACAAGTCCCCAGATGTTAGTGAGGAGGACAATGCTGGGGTGACTGGGCTGGGTATCTGTGAATCTGGTGTCTAGTTTAATTCCAGGTTGTCCATCTGGTTTTATCTTTTATTATTTTTTCTAGCAGTTTGTTACAACTGAGTGGCTTGCTAGGCCATTTTCAGAGGGCAGTTAAGAGTTAACCACATTGCTGTAGTCATATATCGACCAGACCGGGTAATGGTGGCAGATTTCCTTCCCTAAAGGACCAGATGGGTTTTTATGACAATCCGGTAGTTTCATGGTTACCATTACTGATACTAGCTTTTTATTCCAGATTTATTTCATTAACTGAATTTAAATTTCACAGCTGTTGGGATTTGAACTTGTGTCTCTGGGACATTAATCCAGGCCAACATTGCACATTGACGAGAAAATTATTGTGTTGATGTTGCTGGTTTTCAACAAGGAGCCTACCCTCAATTGACTCTTTGTCTTTGCTTCCTTCAGACAGGGTTCTTGCTGGGATGGGTCACCATACAATTGCTCTGTCTTGGTTGATTAATTTTCTAGTCAGTGACCTGTCTAGAAGTTATCACCCTTCACAGCCTCCAGTAAGAAGCATCCATGTGTTTGGTTAGAAAGTAAAAGTAGAAGTGTACCTCCCTTCTCTGCTTGCAAAGGATTTCCACATGGGTTTATTCAATTTCTGATCCTTAGGCATCATGCAGTTCTGCAGTAGACCACAGCTGATCTCAGTGCTATACGAAGATCTTCTGTTACACCTGTAGCTCCAAACCTAGAATTTCTCCATTGAATTCCAATTATTGAGTTGATGTGGAATGGCCCAATTTGCAACACTTAGGAAAAGGTTTCCCATGGTCAAGATGGAATCTTTAACGGAGTAGATTTTTACTTGGTGCCCGGGTGTAAAACTGGCATGGCGCCATAGTGTGAGTGGGCACCTGTTATAGAAAGCAACCATTGACATTACCATTAATTGAAATGCAACTGAAAATTGGGCAGTTTCCATTATTGCCAGTTTTATGCCTGGGCACCAATTTGAAAATCGAACCCATGTTCTTTGGAGTCAGTATAACAAAAAGGAGCAATTTTTCTCTTAGTGTCAGTATCAACTTGTTGGACTGATATCATTGCTTTTTTGGAGAAACTTGCATTAATGGACTAGCGCCATAGTGTGAAGTTGAAGAAGACAACACAGAATAACTGGAGGTGTAATGTTTGATAACATTAAACTGTAAGGAGTTGAAAGTCTGGAAGCAGATGAGCCTGAGGCAAGGAATTTCAGAGAAATCATTTTCTTTTCAATTGTAAACTCTGCAGAGTATAAAGTCAGCTGCCACTTTGCTCTTGCTCATTTTGCATTAGCGAGCCAGAGGAATTTTACCCCCAATATGTAGGACAATACATTCGGAACTTGGTAACAAGACTATAAAGTTCAAAGCAACATTAGCCACGTTAATGTTAGAGACAAAGCAAGACTGATGGGAAAAGAGTAGAAAACGCAAGTTAGAACCATGAGAGGAAAATTTCCATAGCAGACAAGCTTATTGTATTCCATAGAAGGATGTGGGAGAACTTATGCGAGCAGCATTCAGGTCTCGCACATGCTTAGAACCATAGAATAGTTACTGCACAGAAGGAGACCGTTTGGCCCACTGAGTCTGTGCCGGCTCTCTGCAAGAGCACTTTAGCTAACTGCACTCACCGCCCTTTGCCCGAAGGATATCAAGAACTGTTGTGGAAAAATAGGAGGTTGAGTTTTCGTAGGAGGGGTGTGAAATTTCCCCCTTTTATAGCCCTGCTAGCACCTCCAGGGGTAAGACACTTTTTGCCAGTGGGAGGGGGCACTAGCGCCTCCCGGGAAATTGCACAGTAGCCTGCAGAGGCACTGCTACAGCAGCACTGCACCCTGCGGTTAGCACCCCGTGTTGCCGCACAACCTGCGTTGATATCATCGCTGTGACCCGTCAGCACTCCGCGCAGACCCCTACTGCCCCATGGAAGAAGTTGCCCGAGGCCGTGAGGCTGGAGAGAGTGGATGTCAACTCCAGCTTCACAGGTTGGTGGATTTCCGCTCTCGGGGCACTCCTTAAAGGGATCATTCTTTGTCGGCCAAATCTCAGGTCAACTCAACGATGGTGGCCTAACGTGGTCCGGGCTGCCATCGTGCAGCCTGACATTCCGACTTGGGTGCCAGGTTCCTGACCCTGTTGCACGCTGCCCTGGTGACCGAATGCAGGCCATCAGAGCCTTGCAGAGTGTGCAACACCCCTCCCTTTTATCAGAGAGGAGGAGAAGCACGTCAGCACAATGTGGAACATCTGTGTAATGCTTTGTTCAGCCCCCCGAGTAGTGCCCAGGTTACCGCCTCCAAAGGAATTGGAGCGCGGGAGATTGTGCTCCGCTTCCTTTGAGGGGCTGTAAGAGCAATTCCGCAGCGGGAGCGGGACTTCCGCGCCAGCTGGTAAAAGTCCCGGCCCCAGTAGGTTACCGCTCCCAATCTTTGTTTCAACGGATTATCTGCCAAAGACATGTCTGGGGGCAGTGTCCTGGTGCCATGGAGGAGATGTTGTGGGGTAATTTTAACCAAGCAGCCTGACAGGAAGCTGGTGGGATTGGATCAATCGGCCACCCATTTTACGCCCTCTCCAATTTTGCTTATATGACTTTAACATGCGGCCGATCCGATTCAACCAGTTTCTCCAACAAGTGGGTTGGTTAAAATTGCTCAAGTTACAATGGGCTCGATTTTCCCGGGTCATTTGCATCATTTTTTTGGTGCATGCCATTTTTTTTGGCGTATTTCTTTTTTCAAAGTTTCCCCCTGCGATCTGCGTCGGGGTAACTGACTTAATTATGATTTTTCCAGGTGAGTTTGTTATGATTTAATAGGGAGTGTATCCTCATGTCTGCGCCGGTTTTCATAATTTTTCGCAGTTTGGCCAAAAGTCTTGCCTCCTAGGTCGGCATATCTGGCAACTCCCGAAAAACCTTCTGGTGAGTTAGCAGAAAGCAGCGCTCATTGACAAATTGGTGCTGAAAGATGCCATTGTTTTTAATCGAAAATTTTGGAGGGGGTCAAGAACACTCTAAAAATCAATAATAAAGTTCAGCTTTTTTTGCCTGTCAACGCAGTAAATGTAAGTTTTTGGGATTTCAGAAGTTCTCAATTTTTTTCTTAATTACACCGAACGTCTTCAAGCAGGGCCGGAGGTTCATAGCAGAATTGGCCCCACACCCGGACACAGGTTCGCGGGGCTCGGCTGGAAAACAAGCCCGGGGGGTGCCGGGGGGGGCAGCGGGGGGAGAGAGGAAGGTGCCAACTGATCGGAAGCATTCTGCATCGAGCCCGGGGAGAGAGCTGCGAATTGGAAGGCTTCTGAAGACTGTAATGAGTTTGGGGAGGAGGTGGGCCCTGGCGGGGGGTGACAGGGAGGTGCCGATTGCAAGGCTGATGCACATTGAGCCTGGGGAGCGAGGTGCCGATCGGATGGCTTCTGAAGACTGCAATGAGTTTGGGGAGGAGGGGGGAGGGGAGAGAGAAGGGGGGAGAAGTCACAAGACTGCAATTAGTTGTGGGGGTGGGGGGGAGAGTAGAAGTTTTAATAATCGACCAAATAATAGAAATGATTCAGTCTTAATGTAAAATATATTTATTCAAAAGTTTAACAGTTTGTACTTAAGTTAACTTTAATAAAATTATTCTTGTATCAAATTTTAACGTTTTCAGTTGCGATCACTTACAAACATGGACATCACTTACAAACTTTAGGATCGCTTAAAAACTTTAAGATCACTTCCTAATACACGTGTAAATTTACATACCTTACAAAAAACTTTTCATCTGAGAACAACAGTTACAACAGTATCAAAAAGCAGCAACAACAGCAGCAAAGAAAGGCTGCCCCCATCTCTCCTCCATTGTATTCTAAGACCGCCCACTGTGCTTGTTCTTGGTGACTCCACCACCCCTGCCCAGAGGTGGTGGCGCAGTGTTTCTGGGCTTGACGTACCAAGATTATTCTTCCTAATATCCCAGGTAGTGCGCATCTGTTGGGGGTGACGGGGGGGGGGGTGGCAGCAGCTTGCAATATGGAGGGCCCAAGCGGCAATGTGGAGGGCCCGGCTTGGGGCTCTTCAGAGGCTAGTCTGGGGATTGGAGTGGGAGTGGCAGTTGATGCTGTCAATGGGCGTGGTGTCTGGGCATGTTATCTTATTGCAGCAGCCAACTCCGACATTCCCTCCCTCATGCACCCTGACAGTGTCTCAACCACCTGCAGCACTCCCTCCCTCATGTTCAGTGATAGTGTTTGCACCATCTCTAACATTCCCTCCCTGATGTTCACTGACAGTGCATCACCTACCTGTGACATTCCCTCCCTCATGGTCGCTGACATCATGCCCAGTCCTCGTGAGATTGCAGTTACTTCTGCCATCACCCGCCTCACTGATGGTGTCCAGGAGTGAGCACATAAGGTCAATGCCATCCCCCTCATTGCCATCATCTGAAGCACATCTGTTAGATCCTGTACTTTCACCCCACCACTGGGATCTGCAACCTCGGAAGGTAGGAAACATGGAATGTCCCACCAGCACTCAAACCACGAGTCACGAAAGGGGCTGTCACCACAATGAACAGCACTTCCTCCAAAGTCAGTAAAACAGTGGGGGCTTCATCCAGCTCCATCCCCTCCCCCTCCCCCTCACCCCCATGTTCTTGGTCTGGAGGGCGGGATTCAAAGATGTTATCCTGTTCGGGCTGGTGATCGTCTGAATTTTCTTCTACATCGTCAGGGTCGGCCTCAAGTTCTGCAAAATATAACAGAACAAACAAATAGTTAGCAGCAGAGGAAGGAGCAGGGTGGGTGGCATGAGTAGGCTCACACAGCACAGGCCAGGCAGCAGGCTGATTTGTAGGACCCACCATGAATTATAGCACATTGCATCAACTGAAGCATAGCTGACAGAGACATCCTCAGGACCTAAGCATAGCTTGCCCACACAGTACTAAACATTTAGCAAAGCCAACTGTGCAATTTGCAGGACTTTCCCCCACCCTCGAGTGTGGGCCCAGCTTGTGCAGTGGTGATTGATTTTCTCCAGGCAGGATCCATCAAAGCAGCGACCCTCTCTTCCAAGCGTGTGCAGATTTTCCGGGCTTCTGACTGTTCGAGTTCTTTCTCATTTGTTGTGTGCTACTTTCCTCTGCAAAGTTGAAAACAAAACTTTTTAGAGAGGGTGTCTTTCTGTTGGATGGGACATATATTGCTGGTCAAATTTACAATTGCAATTGTATTGAAAAAATTAAAATATTACATTCACAAACTACTTGATCAAGGTCCTGCCACTCCTTTTTGCACTAGCCTCCAGATCTTGTGGTGGTCACCATTGCACAGTAATCTTCTGCAACTTGGTTCCAGCGTTTCTTCATTTCTTTGGGTGGAACTTTCATGTGTCCTCTGCTGGTGTCCAGCTCCTGCCATCTGGCCTCAGTTACAGTAACTAGTACCTCCACATCTTCCTTTAAGAAATCCTTTGTCCTTGCACCACGTTGCATCTTGTTTTGCTGCAGCTGCGATTTTTCCAATGCTCTCACACCGCACACCTTCTCACACACACACCTGGCTCTTTAAAAATGGCCGATTGCCAACTCGGAGCTATACTGCGCATGTGCATCCATTGCAACAACATCAAAAATGTCAGTTATTTTGTCGCGCTTTTGCAGAAAGTGTGGCATTGCTTTTCGGCGCAGACAGCAGGCTCCACCCCCCGAGGCAACTGAACATGCTGCATGGCGCCAAATTCGAATTATAGATCAGGGAAACTTTGGCAAAATATTTCCAGTGCATTTCTGGCCTAGAGAAACGGGCGTAACTCTGACAACGTGCCAGAAAACGGGCTTGGGCAAAATTGAGCCCAATGATTCCACCATTGGACCAGATGAAATAGAAACATAGACATAGAAACATCGAAAATAGGTGCAGGAGTAGGCCATTCGGCCCTTCGAGCCTGCACCGCCATTCAATGAGTTCATGGCTGAACATGCAACTTCAGTACCCCATTCCTGCTTTCTCGCCATACCCCTTGATACCCCTAGTAGTAAGGACTACATCTAATTCCTTTTTGAATATATTTAGTGAATTAGCCTCAACAACTTTCTGTGATAGAAAATTCCACAGGTTCACCACTTTCTGGGTGAAGAGGTTTCTCCTCATCTCGGTCCTAAATGGCTTACCCCTTATCTTTAGACTGTGACCCCTAGTTCTGGATTTCCCCAACATTGGGAACACTCTTCCTGCATCTAACCTGTTTAAACCCGTCAGAATTTTAAACGTTTCTATGAGTTCCCCTCTCATTCTTCTGAACTCCAGTGAATACAAGCCCAGTTGATCCAGTCTTTCTTGATATGTCAGTCCTGCCATCCCGGGAATCAGTCTGGTGAACCTTTGCTGCATTCCCTCAAATAGCAAGAATGTCCTTCCTCAAATTAGGAGACCAAAACTGTACACAATACTCCAGGGTTGGCCTCACAAAGGCCCTGTACAACTGTAGTAACACCTCCCTGCCCCATGTACTCAAATCCCCTCGCTATGAAGGCCAACATGCCATTTGCTTTCTTAACCGCCTGCTGTACCTGCATGCCAACCTTCAATGACTGATGTACCATGACACCCAGGTCTCTTTGCACCTCCCCTTTTCCTACTCTGTCACCATTCAGATAATAGTCTGTCTCTCTGTTTTTACCACCAAACTGGATAACCTCACATTTATCCACATTATACTGCATCTGCCATGCATTTACCCACTCACCTAACCTATCCAAGTCACTCTGCAGCCTCATAGCATCCTCCTCGCAGCTCACACTGCCACCCAACTTAGTGTCATCCGCACTAGAATAAATTCTAGTCGACTGACAGTACGCAATTTGAAGCAAACTGATGAATGTACAGTTCAGATCACATTGAGTATGATCATGTTACTGAACAGGGATGGGTACTATGGTGTGTGACATCATCCAGTGACAAACAGAAGTCTGCAGTACAACAAAAGCAGTGGAGCAGATTTTCAACTGGCATTGCCGATTGATAGCCCATTGCAGAAACCACCCCATTTTCCGTTTCTTTCATGGGATGTATCTGGAGGCCGATCCACAATGCCAATTCTATACCCAGATGTGAAGCAATGCTGTGGTCAACCAGATGTGAGGGACAACAATATCGCTCATTAACATAATGAAATGATGTCACTACCATTGCCCTGGCTACAGATTACATCAACAATACAAACAATTGGAAACAATTAGAAATATAGATGAAATGTAAATGTCCATTGTGAATTTTAGGAATAAGTTGAAAGGAAGATGGGGTTAATCAGGAAGTAGTCATTAATTTTCACCAAGCTTGGATTTTACAAGTTCAAAGATGGTAAGAATAAGGTAAGACTGAAGGAGGTAAATAGTTCTCTGTGTTTTCAGAGTAGTTAGTTGTCTTGACTACAGAGGAAGGAGGTAGAGCCTTTGGGACGGCATACTGCAGATTAGGAGGAACAAGAAGGGAAATGTTGTTTGGATACTAGCCATCACTAACAGCTGGAGAGAAGGACATCATCAGGATGAGGCATTTCCTCTGAATTTTTGCCCAAGATGGAGTATTCTTTGGGCGACCATTGGGGAAAATGGAACAACAAGATCTCACCTTAAATTCCTTCCCTAAAATTGGTGACTGAGAATTTCCTGCAACCAGTTACTGATGATAGCACCCATTGCCCATCATACTGAATATCATTGATGAGGAGGAGGCTTTGGAATCGTCGGGAACTGTCCCTCCTGTTGATGGAGAAAAGTCAGTCATAAGGAGGCAGTGGGAGGCCTGTAAGACAGGCAGTAGGTGTTCTCTCCACTGATGCTTCTCGTAACACAGACTACTAGCTATTTTATGACTGGGTTGAATCCGATTCGATTAGCAATGTTGTATCTGTGATATCTTCTGTACGACATCACAAACACAGGCTTTAAGACGGCTGATAACTTCAGGAATCTGTCAACTGACTTGTTCCCTCTTTATTCTGGTAAATAGCAATGGCTGCATTCCCACAGTAAGCCACTCGGTGGAGCTATATATATATTACACTCCTCCCTCCTTAATGAAGAAGTAATTATAACAACAATCATCTTAACTTGCATGGTTATACATAACAAAGGATTTTTTTTGCCATATTTACAAATCAAGCTTAAACACTTGTTTTCTGTTTTGAAGACGATACCTTCGCTCTTGAACAGAAATTTCCAAACATGATGTCGAACTCAGACTCATTCTGGGCTGATCCTGAGGAAAGTTTTCCTCCAAGGGAGACACTTGATTTACATTTGAATTCTGTACTACTTCAGACTGCTTGTCTGCCTGACTCAGACTCAGACTTAAATTCTGACTTTCTCTTGAACTTGTTTCCAGTACATCGGATGTAGGTTACGCTACTGGTACTCTACTTGTATCAGAACTATCTGATGTGTCAGAAATAATTGAATCATTCCAACTTTCAACTCCTTCCACATCTGTAGGTAAAATATGATGAACTTGAACAAACCTAACCTGTCCATGATCAAACATCTTGGCCAAATATGTGCGAGGACCACATATCTTTACCACTCTTCCTGGTAACACCTTTAACCATTTATGGTGATGGTTCTTCACTTTCACCTTTTGATTTAATTTCACACATCTCTCTTTTACTCCACCTCTATCATGGTTCTATGTCTGTCTTAATTGTTTCTCTTCTACGGACTATGCAAAGTTTGGTTTTAACAACGAGAATCTGGTTCGTGACTGTCGTTTGAGAAACAACTATGCTGGTGTTCTACCAGTAGTTGTATGAGGAGTATTACGATAAGCAATTGGAAAATTACACAATTTGTGGTTCAATGACAACTGTCATTTCTTTGAATTTGGATCCAACATCTGTTGATGAGGGCATATTTTATAATTTGTACTGTGCGCTCTGCTGCACCATTTGAAGCAGGGTGGTACGGTGGAACCTTGGTATATTTCACAACATTTTTGCTCATGAACTTTACAAATTCTTCTGAACAAAATTGTGTTCCATTATCAGACACAATTTATTCTGGGAGGTTATATGAAGAAAATAATCTTTGCAAAATGTCTAATGTTTTACTTGTTGTTATTTTCTGCATTGGAAACACCTCCACCCACTTCGAATGGCTAGCAATCACAATGGACAATTGCTGTCCTTCTAGCACTGCAAAATTTATATAAAACCTTTGCCACAACCTGGGAGGCCATTTCTGTGGCTGTAATGGCACTGATAGTGGTTTCTTGCTTACCGTTTGACATGTCGCACACTGACTGATGATGTACTCTATATCTTTATCTAGACCTGGCCACCATAAGTAACTGCATGCAAAACTCTTGGTCAAGCACCTTCCAAGGTGCTGGTCATGAAGATCTAATAACTTGGACCTAACTTTATTTGGTATAACCATTCTTGCGCCCAACATGACACAATCTTTATTGACTGATAATTCATTTCTAAGAATAAAGAATGGATGAATGTCTTTCTCTGATACCTGGTTTGACCAGCCATTTGCAATATAATCATACACCTTTGTCATAACTGGGTCATGTTTTGTTGCTCTACCAATCTCTTCAGCTCTGACTGGCAGTTCATTAATGTATGAAAAATAGAACACTTCATCCCTATCGGGTATAACCTTTGATGGGGAAGGCAATCTAGACATAGCATCAGCAATACAGTGATCAGCTGGTCATCTGTAATCAATATCATATGTATATGCTAACAAAATGAAAGCCCATCTCTGTGTAAGGGGAGGTCCCGGGGGTCAGGTTCACCTTGACCTACTTGAGTGGTTCGAATTGCTCCCACTCCCTTGGGTTCTGGACTCTGGATTTATTTGGGGGATGTGATAAAGTGCAAAGGACAACTGGTTTGATGCAAAAGAACTTTGACTTTATTACAGACAAGAAAATACAATGTCAAACTAAAAAATACTTTAATAAAGAACAATACATTAGACATTCAAAGATGGTTACAATACAAATTACACTTCCCACCTCCCAATACCTAATCCTAGCTAGGTTAGACTCCAGGGAAGGCAGGGACTATGCTTACCAATCCTTTCTGGTCAGTTAGCGGTAGTTCGCCATTTCGGGGTTCGTTGAGTTCTGTAGGTTCTGCTTGCCATACCCCGAAGGTCGGAGAACACTTCTTACTGTGTAACCTTCAGTTGGGTTGAGTCTGCTGATGTCATAAGGCGCGTTTTGGATCTGTGGTGTAAGTACCCAGTTTTCTTCGTCAGAAATAGGTTCAAAGTCTCTTTAGATAATGTTTTCACCTGTTGGTAGTCAGGCCTTAGATTTTGATTGGGAACTTTCGATTCTTCGGTTTCTTTCTCTTGGATATTTGTTTTGAGTTTGGTTGATCGCGGTGGTTTTTCGTTGGTACCACGTTGGCTGTGGTCGGTTGCTACCACGAGGTTGATGTTCTTCGATCTTTCAGGACTTCAGGAATTCGAGGCTGGCGAAGTTAGTTTTCAACTGTCGCATTGTTTTCTCTCCCATCTTGATGGCAAATTCACAGTATAGCACCTGGTGTAGTATAGCATTCCCTCTGTTAAAACAGGGGGCCAGTTATACGATTTGAGTTGTCCTAATCTTCGCGCCACATCAGTTCAGAATTCTTTGTTTAAATTTGGCGGGCTTGACATTTCTTTGTAATATTTTGGCGGACTCGTTAAAAGTTAATATGTCTTGAGTAGGTTGCATTTCTAAATCTATTTCTTGATGGAAATATTAGCTTTGTAATCGCAATATCCTTTTGTGCTTAGTTTTTCACATACAGGCTGTAGTGGGCCCTTTGTTATTATTCATGTTGAAGATGGCTTTTCTCAATTTGGTTTGATGGCTGGCCATCTCTGAGTTATTATAGTAATGTAAATGTCTCTCGTGGAGAAGGGTTTTTGAATGTCCATTCCTCCAGACAAGTTAACTGAGTCCCAACACCCAGACAGTTCCAATAATCAAGTGGGCTTCATTAGTACCCTAGGCCCACTCACAGGCTTGAATTTGTCTTGTAAAAGTCCAAAATTCGACTAAAGTTCTTAGTTTCTTCCATAAGCACTTTAGGATTTCAGACGTTTTGGTAGATAGTCCCAAATTAAATTTCCTTTCGAATGAGCCCAAACACCTGGTGGGGGTGGGGGGGGGGAGGGCGGTTCTCATAAACTTTGCACCCTTCAGTCACCTCTGTTGACAGTCCACACTCTTGAGTGTCAAACAAGGTAAGCAAAATTCCTGATCTCGAGAGTCAACCTTCCCTGCACTTATACTAGCTAAACATTAACATGCATCCCCCGTTGAAATACAATGCAATTTACAGGCGAATACAATCATTATAATTCAGTTACAGCATAGTACGATGCCCCTCCTTTACTCGGTTTAAATAGTAAAATAACGATATACAGTCAAACAGAACTTTAAATTCCGCAAAAATAAAAGGTACATAGTTAAGCACATTTTAAGTTCAGTAAAAATAAAGGTACATAGTCAAACACATTTTTTTTGAGTAACCATCTTACAACACTCAATATTTTGTGGTTTGCAGCAGGTAAAATAAAACACAAATTAAACTTGGTAGTATGGTGTCACCCCTCCCTGCACGATTCCCAAGTTCGGCCAAGGAGTGTACAACACTCTTTGGTGCCTGACCCGACGGCCTCTGCGTTTCACTCGGCAAGTGAGAAATTACAGCTTTTAGCAGAGCAGTAAGACGTTTGGCTAGAGAGGGACTTGCATAGCCAAAATGTACAAAATAGTCCTGCAGGTTTGTAATGTTTTCCTTCACAGTGAGGTGGACAGTGGAGGGTTCAGGAATGGGTACAATCCGTTCCTGGGCCACTTGAACTGATGCCTCAGGTTTGAAGCAAAAACTGCTGTCACTTACCGGACACCAGAAGTGTCCATGCTGGTAGTGGGGCGCACTGGTGGTGACACAATATGTCTCACTCCTTATGTATGCTACCTCTGGAGGGACGTGGTCTTGTGCCATTATCTCCATTGTGCAGTTAGTAGGCTGTGCGCCAGCAGCTTTAAACACACACTGTGACTTTGA
The DNA here is from genome assembly GCF_044704955.1 of Pristiophorus japonicus. Taxonomy (NCBI): domain Eukaryota; kingdom Metazoa; phylum Chordata; class Chondrichthyes; family Pristiophoridae; genus Pristiophorus; species Pristiophorus japonicus. The sequence continues at coordinate 86,133,884 of NC_091989.1, read as the reverse complement.
ATGGGCACTCCAGTACTGGGGACACAGTATTATGTGTGCACCCCAGTTCCGGCACCCGGAGAGGTCGGTATCCATTACAGCGTGCTCCCACTTTATGACATAGAGTGGGACCGCTGCGAAATGAATGTGTGCACGTCCCTGAATAACTCCAATGTTCTCCACCGGTGCAGGTCGGCCTGTCCCACCCACGACCAGCATCCTTAGTACGATTCCCATAATGGTGTGGTAAGATTTCCTACAATCTACTGGGAGAGGATAGGCTTCAGAGGCAAGGCGGAGCTGGCACGGGCTTAGTGAATTGCTGTATGGGTGGAGGACTGCGAGGTGCTTGTTCCTAATCTAAGTGGGGGCTAAACCTTGTTTTAAATCTTACAGGTTGTTGTGGCCCTCGCCCAACAACCATGCCCCATACAGTATGCACACCTTGTTCTGTGCAGCCTGGTCCGAAGCATTTCTATCCTCCTGTATGAGTGCATTCACTGTCTGTGCATGTTTTTCCAGCTCAGCCACTATTTCTTTTAATGGACAGTCATAGCCTGGTCCTCGTGTCGTTCTGAACCTACTGTGTTCTCTTGTTTCAGGATTTTCCTCAATTGGTTTTTAAAGCGTGTATCTGTGTTTGTAGTGCTATGTCATCTAAGCTAGTTATTACAGATGATCCTGTATTGTAGGCAGTGAAAACGTCATTTATGATTCCTCTTCTACGTCTCCCGGAACCCATGGTGTCCGTAGCATTTAGGGTCTGCTTTGTCTACATTTCCAAAGTCTAATTCATAAAATTTCTTGAACATGTCTCTAAGTAGGGCCTGGTATCGCAGCTCTGTTTCCTTCGGGCACCATGCAGGTAGCTGTACCTCAGTAAGGTTTAAAATTACTGAAGCTACTGCATAATATACCCCCTGGTAGAACACCTTTTTGGTCGGTACCAATACTAATCTGTTCCCAGGTCCCTTGGTGGTGGTAGGGCACCTTTCTATTACTGTGCGTATTGGCGGGGTTGTGGGCAGGAATTTCTTAATGTGTGCTCTGAATTCGGTGGCATTAATTGGGAGTGGTGAGTGTGGGACAACGCACCCGTGTAGGCTAGAATCCCACCCCATCCCTTCCCCTACATCTTGCCATTGCCTGACGAAGGCAATCAATATGCCTGCGGGACAAATATTCTCTGATCCCCACATGCAAATGTAAATTCCTTGTTCGGATTCCCACCATTTGTCCCAACACACTTCTACTCCTCCCTATGTCCCGATGATTGTGCAATACGTATCATTACCGAGTCTTCCCCAGTCCAATTCCTGGTCCCATGCATCCTTGCTGAGTTTTCTGAGACACCACCATCTTCCCAGGGGAATGTTTCCTTTGCAAGTCAAACATACACGTTTTCCCTCTGTAACATTGACTCGGGCAGTGATGATCCATATCCGGGGGCATGGAACTGAACTGAGGCCTCCTCGTAGGTAAAACCTTCCTGGCTGGAGTAGCGGGTAGAATTAGATCCCATCCACCTTGGCCATCTTCCTTTGTGGGCGTAAACAGTGAGTTCTTCCCCACCTGGGGTGCCACTGGGTGGTTATGATTGGTGCTATTTCTCCTGGACACCAGTAAATGAGGGATTCTTCCATGTCTCCTCGGTCGCCGCTGCTCATCCTTATCAGGGCAAGCAGGAACAGGATCCTTTCCATACCGTTCTCTTTCCTGTAGGGGCACATAAAACAGATTATCTAGCCCTGAGAAAGCTCTCTGGCTTGACAAAGATGACCGAGTTCCAAATAGTGCTCGCTTCTTTTCAGACATAGAATAGTCTTTAATTGACTGGCTGTCTTATTCAGTTCCTTGTGGACTGATGTCTGCTTCTAACTTTTATCTCACAGCCGTTTTGCTTGTTATCTCACCGTGCTTCCTTTAACAGTTAGGACAGTAGATTCTTCTTACTCCCGGGTATTACCCGGCCTGTGCCTCTTTTAATAGCTGCACAGGTAGATTATTTTCCATACCCCAGTAACGAATACATATAATCACTATCATTACACAGATGGTCTTACACTACTCTAAATTATTCAGTAGACATACTTAAATTCATATTGTACTATATATATACATCTGCCGCCCGTCTCCAGGTGGTCAGGTTCATTCCTGCCTTCTTCCTTTCTTATTTTGCCTCTGGGTGTTCAGCGGGGCCGGTAGTAAGTAAGCCTGCACTGCTGGACCCGGAGTGTCCTGACCGGAGGTGGGTTTGAGTCCCACACTATTGGGGGAAAGTCCCCTCCAGTGCTACGGCAGACCGCTCCTTTGGGGGTGGCTGCCTGGTTCGTTTCTTCACCTGGGGGTTCCGCTTGGTCGAGGGCTACAGGCTGGGGACCCCCACTTGCTGGCTGATCCACCGCTATCTCTTCTGGGGATCGCTCGTTGCCCGAGGCTACCGGCTGGGTGACCCTGCTCGCGGGCTGGTCTCTGACCTTAGGTACCCTCTGATGGCTGGTCCCTTTCCCGGGGCTGAACCATTCAAATTGGAGCGCTGGTGACCACGGTGTCTTTGGCCATGGTGTGTGGGGAGTCCTTCTTAAGGCTCCAGCTGCTGGAGGTCTGTCCGAGTCCCAAATGATTGGGGGGACAGCTCCTCCCGTAACATAGTCCACCGCCCCTCTAGGTGCAGTCTGTGGGTCTGCCACGTCCCCTGTCGGATTTCCACAGTCGGGAGCTATTGGCTGGGGGCTTCCTATCTTTCGTACAGTTTACAGTTTTTGGCTGTGCCTTATGTTTAGCTGCAGCCCCTGGGTTAAAAAGTTTGCACTGGTTTATGTGGAACCAGGGCAGGGCAATTTTATGGCATAGACATTGGGGCTTGCCTTGTCGACAATTTAGTATGGTCCCATGTACAGTGCATCAAAGACCTCTACTCTAGCGTAGTTCCGTACCATAGCCTGGTCCCCTATCTCCCACTCATGGTGCTTGCGGGGTTATAGCAGCAGTCGGTTGCTCTGATGCTCCATGTTGTTCGCAGCCTGCCAGTGAATCTGTTTGAGGTGTTCAAACAGATTCATGACAAAGCTGTCCCAGCTCGCTTCCCTAAGCTGACCTTCCGTGAGTACCGGGGCTATCACATGGGTTTGCTGGTCATGAGTTTGTATGGGGAGTACCCCGTACTCTTTGACTGACTGTCCCGGATCCCCATGAGGATCAGTGGTAGGACCTCTACTCACCCCTTGGGTGAGTCCCCTGTCTCTTTGCGCAGCCTTTCTTTGATGGTGCTGTTTAAACGCTCCACAGGCCCCGATGACTGCGGGTTGTGGGCGACATGCCATTTTCCTTTGATGCCGACCACAGGAAGGTGTCTCATGCATCACCTGCCCGGTGAAGTGACTCCCTTGGTCGGACTCCACATATTGTGGTAGTCCCCATTGGGAGAACACTTCTCTGACCAGGATCCTAGCTGTTCCCACGGCAGTGGCTGTTCGGCATAGGAAGGCTTCCACCCATTTGGTGAATACATCCACCAATACCAGGCAGTACTTGCAGCCTCCCTGGGCAGTGGGTAGTGGCCCGATGTAATCGATTTGGGTGGACTGCCATGGTCCCTCTACCCTCCTGATGTGTCCCATAGACACCTTTCTTTTCTGGGAGTCGGGGTTGTTGGCCGCACACCAGACAGCTAGCACAGAACTCGCGGACGTCTTCCCTGAGTCCTGGCCACCACCCTGCCTGTTCCACTCATTGCCAAGTGATCTCAGGTCCGGGATGTCCAGCTCCTGGACCTTCATAGGCCAGCTGGAGGAATTCTCTCCAGTGCTGTTGAGGTACTGTCCATTGCACTGCCCTGAACAGCATGCTTCTTTAATGGCAATTGCTGCGGTGCCGTACGGGCCGTCTATCCTTTCCCCTTTAGCTAGCGTGTTCAGGACAGTTTTGAGGACGGGGTCTTGGGTATGAACTGTTTTTAGTTCTGGGGGCAAAGCTACCCTGCCTTCCCTGCCGTCCCCACCCTGCCCCTAACCGCTGCGCTGGGTCTTGGCTTGTATGGATCCCAGAGCTTGCCCGTGCAGGCACCTTGCTTGACCAACATGTCAGCCTGCTCGTTTCCCTCACTACGGGGTTCAGTGGTGGAATGTGCCTTCCCCTTACGTATATAGATATTCCCTTTCACTCCTACGGCTTTCATGATCTTTTCCAGGAGGGGCTTAATTTCCAGGGGTCTCCCGTCTGTGGATGTGTATCCGCAATGGGACCAAATAGCCAGGTACCCTGTACACGAATTGCATGTGACCATACTGTCTGAGAAAATCGTGTATGGGGTAGGGAATTCTTCAGGTTGTGTGACTACGTACACCACCACAGACAGCTCAGTGTGCTGGGCGCTCATAGTACCGGGGAGTTTAATCGCCAGGGCAATTCCTGCCTCGGGGTCATAAACTCCGCAGCCTGTGAGTTGTTCACCCGCAGATACTGTGCTTGAACCATCCACATAGAGCTCTCGGCCTGTGGGGTGGAACCCAGCCCGAAAGCCTATGTTAATTTCCCATACCCTTTCTATGGAACACCAGTGGACTGCCCTGGATAAATCATGTTGGCTGCGAGTCTTGGCTTGCAGGGACCCTTTATCCTTAGATCTATTTGAGAGAGGAGTAGGGTCCAGCAAGCAATGCGGGCACTGCTCACTGTTCCGTCTTTGATTCTCCCATCTAGGAGCATTCGGATGGGCATATGGTGGGTAAGGAGTGTGATAGGGTCCCCCCTGTGAATATTAGTGATCTTTTCACAGCCCAGTGAGTGGCTTGGAGGTGGCGCTCATAGTTGGAGTATCGCTTCTCCATGTCCGTGAGTATTCTGGAGGAGTAGACCACTGGTCTCAGCCGGCCGTGCCGCTCTTGGAGCAGTACTGCACTCAGGCTGTCCCCACTGGCTGCTACCCCCAGGGAAAACTCTTTACCCCTATCAATGGCCCCTAGAGCTGACGCAGTCTGCAGGTCTTTCTTCAGTTGGATAAATGCTGCCTCGCAACCTTTGTCCCATTCCCACTCCACTCTGTTGTGTATGAGTCAGAGCAGAAGGGCTGCGGTGGCTGAATAATCATCAATGAAATCTCTGCAGTACCCGGTCAGCCCTAGAAAAGATCTTACTCCTGTTACTGTGTTAGGGTGGGTAACTTCTGCACTGCTTGCCTTCCAGCTTTGTCAATGGCTCTTTTCCCAGCGCGCATAGCCAGCCCAGGAATTTTACATCCTTCAGGCCGATCTGTGCCTTCTTGGGGTTTACTTTAAACCCTTCTTCTTTCAGCAGTTCCAGCAGCTCAGCCAGCAGTGGGCCATGCTCCTCCCCCTCATCGGTGAACAGGAGCAGGTCATCCACATACTGTACTAATTGCTGGGCTCCGCTGAAACTCTTTAAACAGTTGGCCATACACTGATGGAAAATACTGGGGCTGTTGTGGAAGCCCTGAGGGAGACAGTTCCAAGTGTATTGCTGTCTTTAAAAGGTAAAAGCAAACTTGTACTGATCTTCCCTTCTTAAAGGTATGGGCCAGAACACATTGGAAATATCCAGCACCATGAACGTGGTCACGGAGGCTGGGATACTTCCAATGAGGTTGGCAACAGCAGCAACGGTGGGTGCATAGGCGGGGATGTTATGGTTGGGTACTCGATAGTCCGCCGTGGCTCTCCAGGAGTTGTCTGGTTTCCTAACCGGCCACAATAGAGCGTTCACATGGGTAGCTATTGGTCTCAATACCCCCTGTTTAATCAGCAAACCCAAGGCTGTTTCCATGTCTGCCTCCACCTCGCTGGGGAAGTTGTACTGTTTCTGTGGTCGGGTCATGGAGTCCCTATCTATGCTAACCTCGATCCCGTTTATTCTCCCACAGTCGTGTTTGTGAATGGCAAAAGCTGCAAGGTTTTTCCTCACATATTCTTGGTATTCTATCGGAGTGTTACTGACCAGTGATTCAAGGTCGTAACCCTCCTTTGGTTTCGTGATGCACACCGTCCCTTTACCCTGTTTTCCTGGGATAATCATGACCTCACTCTCCTGTCCCGTACAGACTGACCCCCAAAGACAGTGGTTTCTTAAATCCACTAGGATCCCATGGCCTAGGATGAAGTCAGCCCCCAGGATCCCTCTCCCTTCCTGCTCCCACTTCATCCGGACACAAGTCCACTTAGTGTGGAGTTAACCTAAATGAATGGAGAGTGGGTCGGAGAATGAGCCAGTCTGTTCAGTGCCTGTGAAATCTACCAAGCTGTAGGGGACCCCATTAGACAGAGGTGAGATGGCGGGGTTGGCTGCATAGACAAGGGTGCTTGAGGCACCGGAGTCCAGCAGGTAAGTCCCTTTCACCTTTTCCACCTCCATCTGAACAGTCGGTCTCCCCCACGCATCATACTCGATGGAACACAGGTGGACAGGCTGTGCCTGTCCTAGTCACGGTTTTGGTTGGGAGGGGGCAGATGGGATTTCGGTACTGGTGGCGGTGGCTACCTTCCCAGCGCCATCTACCATAGTCCAGAGTACAGTTAGGAAGATATCGAATGAGTGGGGAGGGACTGGCTTATCTGTCTTGGCCTTTTTGGCCGGGGCTGGAGAACTCTTTCCTGCGCTACTCTTCCAGGGATTTCTACAATCCTTTCTCCAGTGCCCACTTTTTCTGCACCCAAAGCAGGTATGTTTAGTATCGGAGGGGTTGCCCCCCTCGTGGTGCCAATCCCTCTTATCCTGGCTAGGTTGTATTTCTTGAACGCTTCCCTTTTGTGGGAACTCTTCCGTCCCTCTGCCGTTCTGGTAAGCTAGGGTCAGTTGCATGACCACTCCCTGTTCGGTGACTTGGGGATCTCTTGGGTCGAACCAGGCCTCAGCCTTGGTTCTTATTCGGGGTAAACTGTTAGCTGCTAGGCTTCGGAGCCAGTGGGCTAACTCGTCCAGGCTTAATTATCTCGGTCGATGTCCCCACTACAGGCCACAGTCGGTCTGCGAACGCCTGTAGGGTTTCCCCTGTGAGCTGCACCGTTTTCTCTACTCTGGAGAAGGGACTCGCGTCATTGCAGCCCATGGCTTCTAAAATGTCTTTCTGGACGGTAGCAAGTGTTCTCCGCCCCCTTTTGCTCTCAGTAGAGAGGAACTGGTAAAGTTTGCTGTCCAGGGATAGGAGGAGCATCTTTGCCATTTCTGCATCATCACACCCATTAATATCCTCTGCATGTTCCACCTCCATAAAGTGAACCGAGGGGTCTCCCTTTGGAGGTAGCTTTCCCAGGTGGCTTATCATAGACCTAAGCTGTTGGGGAGCATGGGGGACCACAAACTGACTTTCCAGGGGCCCTTGACCCCCTGCACTGGTGGGCAGGCCAAACCTCTGTTGCTGGACCGGGCACATTGGCCCTTTTTCTGGCTCTCCCTGCTCTGGCTCGCCTACCCCTCCTCCCTGCTGCCAGGCCGAGCTGAAACTCGGCGCCACAGGTGGTGGTGGTTCGCTATCCCTGTCTGCCTCACAGCTTGTTTGCCCCTCCTGCTATTGCACCGGTGTAGTCACCGGTGCCACAGGTGATGTCTGAACAGTTTCGTCCTTCTCTTCCATGCATACCTGGGGCGTACCCGGGCTTATTAGGCATACCATGCCTTTTGCCTTGGACAGAGCAAGGGTTAAACTTTTGATTTGTTGCTGGCAGGCACCATGGTCTCCGAATTCAAACCCATTAGTGCCAGCTACTTTATACGCTGCCTGCACATCTTTTAATTTTTCCTGGAGCTCTTGTAGGGTGAGGCGAGTGCTTTCTTCCCACAGTGATTTTCATTATTTTTGGCCTTGGTGACCTGACATTGAAAATAGTCCTGACTGTTTTTAAACCTTTCCATTATCTGGGTCCTTTCCTGTTTTAACTTACAGAACTCATAAACTTTCTTCTGCCATACCCCTTTCCTGATAGTTCTCTGCGCATTCCCATAACTCTGCCTGTAGTGTCTCATTTGTTTTATCTGGGAGTTGAACTTGTTGCTGTTGACAGACCAACCAATTTGCCTTCTCTACTGCTTCTTTGTGATCCTTGCTTGCTGTCAACTGGGGTGCAGTATCCGCTGGATGCTCAGCGCGCAATAGACCAAGCATTCATTCCTTAGTGACATTGACCTGTTTATACACATAGGAGAAAATCCTCTCTTCCATCTTGGTTCTTTGCCCCAAAACAGCACTCTCCGCATCACACCCCTTGTACCAGAGTACTGCCACGGTCGCCATTTTGTAAGGGGTGGTCCCCCGGGTCAGGTTCACCTCTGACCAACTTGAGTGGTTCGAATCGCCTCCACTCCCTTGGGTTCTAGACTCTGGATTTATTTGGGGGGTGTGATAAAGTGCAAAGGACAACTGGTTTGATGCAAAGGAACTTTGACTTTATTACAGACAAGAAAATACAATGTCAGCTTATAATCACTCTAATGAAGAACAATACATTGCACATTCAAAGGGGGTTACAGTAACAATTACACCTCCCATCTCCCAATACCTAATCCTAGCTAGGTTAGACTCCAGTGAAGGCAGGGACTACGCTTACCAATCCTTTCTGGTCAGTTAGCGGTAGTTCGCCATTTCGGGGTTCATTGAGTTCTGCAGGTTCTGCTTGCCGTACCATAAATGTTGGAGAAGACTTCTTACTGCGCAACCTTCAGTTGAGTTGAGTCCGCTGATGCAGTAAGGCGCGTTTTGGATCTATGGTGTAAGTACCCGGTTTTCTTCGTTAGAAATACGTTCAAAGTCTCTTTAGATAATGTTTTCACCTGTTGGTAGTCAGGCCTTAAATTGTAGATTGGGAACGTTCGATTCTTCGGTTTCTTTCTGTTGGAGTTTTGTTTAGAGTTTGGTTGATCGTGGTGGTTTTTCGTTGGTACCACGTTGGCTGTGGTCGATTGCTGCTGCGATGGTGCTGTTTTTCCTTCCTTCAGGACTTCAGGACTTCGAGGCTGGCAAAATTAGTTTTCAATTGTCGCGTTGGTTTCTCTCCCTTCTTGATGGCATACTCGCAATATAGCACCTGGTGTAGTATAGCATTCCCTCTGTTAAAATAGGAGGCCAGTTATACGATTTGAGTTGTCCTGATCTTCACGCCAAATCAGTTCAGAATTCTTTGTTTAAATTTGGCGTGCTTGACTTTTCTTTGTAATATTTTGGTAGGCTCATTAAAAGTTAATATGTCTTGGATGGGTTGCATTTCTAAATCTCTTTCCTGATGAAAATATTAGCTTGGTAATCGCAATGTCCTTTTGTGCTTAGTTTTTTGCTGAATTCGGCCCTTTTTTCTTATTCATGTTGAAGATTGCTTTTTTCAGTTTGGGTTGATGACTGGCCATCTCTGAGTTAGTGCTGTAATGTAAATGTCTCTTGTGGAGAAGGGTTTTTGAATGTCCATTCCTCAAAACAAGTTAACTAAGTCCCAAGACCCAGACAGTTCCACTAATCAAGTGGGCTTCTTTAGTTCCCTAGGCCCGCCCACAGGCTTGAATTTGTCTTGTAAAAGTCCAAAATTCGCTTAACGTTTGTAGTTTCTTCCATAAGCACTTTAGGATTTCAAACTTTTCGGTAGATAGTCCCAAATTAAATTTCCTTTCGAATGAGCCCAAACACCGGGGGGTGGGTTATCGTTAATTTTGCACCCTTCATCTGCATTCGCGCTACAGCTAATGTTGGAACTGGGGTCTTTGGATTGCTGTCAGATTATGGTCAATAACGATGGTAAAGTTATGACCATGCAAGTATTTGTGGAACTTCTTTATTGCCAAAATTAATGCCAAAGCTTCCCTTTTGATTTGCGCACAATTACGCTCACTGGCACTGAGAATGCATGAAGCAAAATCAATTGGTCTCTCCTCCGCACTATATAGTATATGAGAGATCACTGACCCAACTTCATATGGAGAGACATCACATGCTAGCTTGATCTCTTTAGATATGTCATAGTGAACTAACATGGTGCTCTCTGCCAACTGGCTTTTACACTCCTTGAATGCCGTGTCGTATTTTTCTGACCACTTCCAATGGACCTGTGTTTTCAACAGCTCATTCAGTGGATGTAATACTAGTCAAATTTGGTTGTAATTTCCCATAATAGTTGAAAAGACCCAAAAATGATCGAAGTTCAGTGACATTCTTGGGAGTGGGTGCATTTCTGATTACATCCAGCTTTACTTTGGTTGGATGTAAACCATCTTTGTCTACTCTGTGCCCTATGTACTCCACTGAGTTTTGAAATAACTCGCACTTGCGAACAGACACTCATATTCTGTACTTCTCTAGCCACTTGAACACTTCATTCAACATGTTTTTATGGATTTGCCTGTTTGGTGCTGAAAATAGTATGTTATCTAAAAAACTTACTACCCCTTCATACCTTGCAAAATCTAATTCATCACCCCTTGGAATATGGCAGGGGCAGAAGACACTCCAAACGGTAGCCTATGAAATTGATATAAGCCTCGATGAATATTTATAGTCAAGCATGACTTGGACTCCTCATTTAGTCCATATTGTAAGTAGGCCTTTGTAAGATCTAACTTTGAGAAGATCTGACCACCTGTCAGTGTTGTGAACAAATCTTCAACATTGTGCAATGTATTGGGGAGATTAACCTCTGGAACCTGTTTACAGTTACTTTATAATCACCACAAAACCTTACCTTACCATTGGACTTAGGTACAACACCAATGAGTGCAGCACAATTACATTGATTTATCTCAGAGATAATGTTATCAGTCTCTAGTTTTTTGAGCTCTTGCTCAACTTCTCCTTGAATGCATATGGTACAGGACGTGGCTTGCAGTAAACTGGTCTAGTATTCCATCTGCATCCTGACACTCGCTTTGAAGCCTTGGATTGGACTGCCTGTTTTGCAGAACACCTTCAGATACTTCTTCATGACATCATCCTTCAATGAAAATCTTGCTTGAACACGAGAAATCTCACTCCAATCCAGCTTCAATGAGCCCAATCAACTTCTTCCTTGTAAGGCAGTCTTGTCTCCTGCCATTGCTAAGAGAGTTAAGCTCTGAAATTGATCCTTGTATTTCACGAGTATGGTGAAACGAACTATCACAGGAATGTTCTCTCCTGAGTAGTCTCGGATTTCTCCAATGGGAAATCACACAAATTGTTGAGATGTAGCGATTCTGCTACTACGCCTATGGATACACCATTATTGATTTCCATGGGTATCTTGGTTCCTGCAACATCTACTCGGATGATGATACTTTGCAAATCGCTGTTAGATACCCTCGTGCTCCCTGATGATGTGTATCTCTTAATCCTGTTGCTTTTCTTCCATGCTATGTACTTTCTGGTGATTCTTAATTATAGGCTTGAAAGTTGGTTTACTCTTCAGTTTCACAATATGCCCAGTTTTCCTGCAGAAAAAACATATAGGGACACATTTGAGCAATGTATTGTCCCAGGTACTGATAGCACGACTTCAATGTATTGTTATCTTGGCCAGTTTATGAGGCCTTGGGGCCCAAATGCTTTTAATTTTAACCATTTTATCTGATGACTTGAAATGGTACGAAATTCTTGGGAATATCGGTCGGCCATATCCATTGAAATAGCTGTCTGACAAGCTAAATCAAAACTCAGGTTTGGCGTTGTCAATAACTTTCTTCTGATCACTTCATTTTCCATCCCACAAACAAAGCAGTCATGCAATGCTCAGTCCTAAAAGTTTCTGAAATGAGAGTGGATAGCTTCCTTAATGATACAATGTACACTGATACTTTTAAGCTGATAATAGAGTGATGCAACTGAGTACTGTAGACAATGAGTAAGTGTGACCTTCGCTCCTTTATTCAAACTCCAGAGTGCCGGTACAGCATGGGAGGCCTGCTTGTATACAGTACTCCCAAGGGATGCTGGGATCTGTTGGGACTCCAACAGGTAAGCCCTCCAGTGGTGGTATGATACAGGTTGCCGAGGATTGCATATATAACATCACTCCCTCCCAAAGTCAATAGTACACTTATTTACAGGGTGAGACGATCTGGGGATTTTCGCTCCTTTGTCGATCATCTCGGTATAAATGCAGGTGTGGGTGAGTTTGTTGGTTCTTCGATGGGCTGCTGGCCTTGCCGAGTTGCTGGGGATGGTGAGTTCAGCTTCGTGGTCAACCGTGATGTCGGTTGCCATTTGTGTGTGGGTTGGAAGGTCGAAGTTGGTGGTGTCCTCTTTGGGTTGCTCGCGCCTGTTTGTGAATCGCAGTTTGGTTTGGTCCAAATGCTTTCTGCATGATATTCCATTGGCAAGTTTGACCTGAAATACCCTACTCCCTTCTTTGGCTATGATGGTGCCAGCAAGCCATTTGGGACCATGTCCATAGTTGAGTACAAATACAGGGTCATTGACTTTAATATCGCGTGACATGTTTGCGCGATCATGGTACATGCTTTGTTGATGCTGCCTGCCCTCGACCTGATCATGGAGATCAGGGTGGACAAGAGAGAGCCTTGCTTTGAGCGCCCTTTTCATGAGCAGCTCGGCTGGGGGAACCCCGGTGAGCGAGGGCGTCTGGTGCGGTATCTGAGCAGGACCCGGGGCAGACGGGTCTGTAGGGAGCCTTCCGACATGCGTTTCAAGCTTTGCTTGAGGGTTTGGACTGCCCATTCTGTCTGGCCATTGGATGCGGACTTGAACAGGGCAGATGTGACATGCTTGATCCCATTGCGGGTCATGAATTCCTTGAATTCAGCACTGGTGAAGCACGGTCCATTGTCGCTGACAAGGACATCAGGCAGGCCGTGCATGGTGAACATGGCCCGTAGCCTTTCGATGGTGGCAGTGGATGTGCATCCCCACATTATTACACATTCAATCCATTTTGAATAAGCATCCACAACAACCAAAAACATTTTGCCAAGAAATGAGCCCGCAAAGTCAACGTGGATCCTGGAGCACGGTTTGGAGGACCATGACCCCAAACTTAGCGGTGCCTCTCTGGGTGCATTGCTCAGTTGAGAGCAAGTATTGCATTAGCACACACATGACTCTAAATCTGAGTCGATGCCAGGCCACCACACATGGGATCTGGCTATAGCTTTCATCTTTACTATGCCTGGGTGGGTACTGTGTAGGTCGTGTATGAACATTTACCTGCCTTTCTTCGGCAAAACCACGCGATTACCCCACAAAATACAGTCTACCTGTATGGACATTTTGTCTTTGCGCCACTAGAACAGTTTGATCTCTTCATGCATCTCTGCTGGGATGCAGGACCAGCTCCCATGAAGGACACAGTTTTTTACAAGGGACAGTAAAGGATCCTGGCTTGTCCAGATCCTGATCTGGTGGGCCGTAATGCGTGACTTTTCATTTTCGAGTACATCCATCATCAAGAGCAAGTCTGCAGGCTGTGCCATTTCCACCCCGTGGTGGGCAATGGTAGCCGACTGAGAGCATCAGCGCAGTTCTCTGTGCCTGGTCTGTGGTGGATTATATAGTTGAATGCAGACAGCATGAGCCCCCATCTTTGAATGCGGGCAGAGGCATTGGTATTAATTCCTTTGCTCTCGCAGAACAGCGATATGAGCGGCTTATGGTCAGTTTCTAACTCAAACTTGAAACGAAACAGATACTGGTGCATTGTTTTCACCCCGTAAACACATGCCAGAGCATCTTTTTCAATCATGCTGTAGGCCCTTTCGGCCTGGGACAGACTCCTAGACGCATAGGCGACCGGTTGCAATGTTTTTGATTCATTAGCTTGTTGTAACACTCTCCCAACCCCGTATGAAGACGCATCACAAGCTAACACTAAATGTTTACTTGGTTTAGACAGAACAAGCAGTTTGTTAGAACATAACAGATTTCTGGCTTTCTCAAAAGCAGCCTCTTGAGATTTCCCCCATACCCAGTCGTCTCCCTTGCATAGCAGCATAGGTAAGGGTTCATGCAAGGTGCTTAACCTGGGTAGGAAATTCCCGAAATAGTTGAGGAGTTCCAGGAATGACTACAGCTCCATCATGTTCTGTGGTCTTGGCGCATTCTTGATGGCCTCCGTCTTGGCGTCGGTCGGTCTGATGCTGTCTGCCGCAATTCTTCTTCCTAAGAACTCGACCTCTGGCACCAGAAAAACATGTTTCAACCTGAGTCCCATACGATCTAGCCAAATTAGGACCTCTTCCAGGTTCTTCAATTATTCGATGGTGTCCCGACCTTTGACCAATATGTTGTCTTGGAAAACCATGGTGTGCGGAACCGACTTTAGCAGGCTCTCCATGTTTCTTTGGAAAATTGCCACGGCCGATCGAATCCCAAACGGGCATCTATTGTAGTTGAACAGACCTTTGTGCGTGTTGATGCAGGTGAGGCCTTTCGAAGATTCCGCTAGCAACTGCATCATGTAGGCCGAGGTCAGGTCCAACTTGGTGAACGTCTTTCCTCCAGGCAGGGTCGCAAATAGGTCGTCTGCCTTGGGTAGCGGGTACTAGTCCTGTCATGAAAAACAGTTAATCATTACTTTATGGTCCCCACAAATTCTGACAGTGCCATTGCCGTTGAGAACTGGAACAATTGGTCTGCTCCACTCGTTGAACTCCACCGGCGTGATGACGCCTTCTCATTGCAGCCTGTCCAACTCAATTTCCACTTTCTCTCACATCATATTTGGCACCACCCGTGCCTTGTGGTGGATGGGTCATGTGCCAGGAACCAAGTGGATCTGCACCTTTGCCCCCGAGAAACTTCCACTACCTAGCTCAGACAATGACGGGAACTTGCTCAGAACCTGGGCACATGAGGCATTGTCGACGGACGAGAGCACTCAGATATCGTCCCAGTTCCAATGGATTTTTCCCCAGCCAGCTTCTGCCAAACAGTGTGGGGCCACCTCCTGGTACAATCCATAGTGGGTGTTCGTGCACCGCTCCATCAGAGGAGACATTTACTGCTGCACTGCCAATAACAGGGATCAGCTCTGTAGTGTAAGTTCTTAGCTTGGTATGAATGGGGCTAAGCTTGGGTCTGTTTGCCTTGTTGCACCACAGCCCGTGGAAGACCTTTTTGCTCATGATAGACTGACTCGCACCCATGTCTAGTTCCATGGATACTGGAATTCCATTCAGTTCAACTTTTAACATAACCGGTAGACATTTCTTGGTCAAGGTGTGTACCCCGTACACTTCTGCCTCCTCGGTTCGAGTCTCTAGTTCAGCCTGATCCGCCATGGATCGATCCTCCTCTGCAACGTGGTGGTTTTCAAGGTTTGCAGCTCATCTGCACATTCGTTGGAGGTGTCCCATTGTTCCACAACCTTTGCACACGTAATGTTTGACGCGGCATTGATGGGCTCAATAATCACCTCCGCAGTGCCGAAAAGGTGTTAATCGCCTCGCATTAATGATTGATGGCGGACTCTGGGTCATCTAAGGTCGTGCAGCTGCCGAAGTGTACGTTCTGCCATATGTATTCCTGCCTGAAAATGACATTACTTTGTGTGTAGTACTAGCTGCGAAATGTGTCTGGTGTTACCTCTGGTGGACATAAATGCCTGGGCTATCGTTATGGCTTTGCTCAGATTCAGTGTTTCAACAGTCAATAGTTTGCGAAGGATAATCTCATGGCCAATGCCAAGCAAAAAAAAGTCTCTTAGCATTTGCTGAAGGAATCCATTGAATCCTGCAAGGCACCTTAGTTCAGCGACGTAGCTTGCCACTTCCTGGCCTTCAGATCGTTGAAATGTGTAGAATCGATACCTTGCCATCAAAATGCTTTCCTCCGAATTTAGGTGCTCCCGGACCAGTGTACACAGTTCTTCATAGGTTTTGGTTGTTGATTTCACCAGAGCGAGAAGATTCTTCATGAGGCCATAGGTCGTTGCTCCAAAGAAGGTAAGGAGGATCGCCCTTCATTTGGCAGCGTTTTTGTCCCCTTCCACCTCATTGGCCATGAAGTATTGGTCGAGTCGTTCCACAAAGGCCTCCCAATCGTCCCCTTCTGAGAACTTCTGCAGGATACCAACAGTTCTTTTAATTTTCGCATGGTTGTTCATTATCTCGTCACCAGTTGTTAAGCTCATAATAAAATAATGCAACTGAGTACTGTAGACAATGAATAAGTGTGACCTTAGCTCCTTTATTCAAACTCCAGAGTGTTGGTACAGCATGGGAGGCCTGCTTATATACAATGCTCCCAGGGGATGCTGGGATCTCTTGGGATCCAACAGGTATCATCATCATAGACAGTCCCTCGAAGCGAGGATGACTTGCTTCCATGCCAAAAAGTGGTGAGTTCACGGGTGTTTCAATGAGGGACTGAATAGTCCAGATCCCGAACTACATCCTGGAGGGTGAAGATGCCTGTGCTTGGATTTATTTAATGTGTGGTGGCCGTTGCACACCAGCCACCACACGGGCTTGACAGAGCTAGGTCTTAGTCCAGTGGCAAGGATTATCCCAGATGACTGGAGACCAGCTCTGCTGCATGGATCTAGTGCGCACACATATAGCAGTGTGGGCTGGCCTGTGCTGCCCTTGGACCCTCTTCTGGGCCCCAGACTCACGCCTCTCCTGGGCCCCGGTCACTTCCTTCTACAAACCCACACCACTCCTTCGCCCCTCCTGCTGTTCCTGCCCGCACTGCAATGTGCGACCTGACTTCGCAGCTATTGCCCTCCTGCAGTGGTATGCCACCACTCACTGCTCCCTCTGATGGCCTCGGCCTGCAGATGGTCTTGCAGGCAGGGACCGCGCCAATTTCCGTGCTGTCCACCACACGGTGGTTGTGTGTGGTAACAGGTAAGCCCTCTGGTGGCGGTATGATACAGGTTGCCTCGGGTTGCATACATAACAGATACTTTTGTCGGTTAACTGATCTTCTATTCCAAAACAATAACTTTCCGCAATTTCCAGGGGATCAGGACTGTAGAACTGTTAGAATCTGCTTAAGTGATGTGTCCTTTTGCTTGACAGGCTCAAGCAAATTTTTTCAGGATTTCATACACCTTGGTGCCTGCTTCAGTTAGAAAATAGCCCATTTACTTTCAAACACCACCCGGTTACGGTTTTCATCATCAGGGGCATTGGTGACACTATTGGATTTGACAAACATTTCAAGCCACTTCACATATGCTGTGAAAGTTTCACGGTGATGTTGAAACTCCCCCAAGTGCCGTATTATTCCCATTGGCGTGCCCATATGGATTTTGGCAGTTCACACAAGTGTGCTTGTAATTTACCTTGGATTTTTAGCTGTTAATCAAAACAAAGAAGCTCTCAAAGTCCCACTGTTGGTTGGATGAATCATCCACCAACATTAATTTCAGCTAGGTTATCTAGAAATCCTATCGTTCATCACCAATGTTATGTTTTCGGTATGACCTCTCAAACACACAGGCTGTAAGATGGCTAATAACTTCAGGAACCTCTCAGGTGACCTGTTTCCTCTTTATTGTTGTAAACAACAATGACTGCATTACCACAGTAGTTCACTGGGTGGAGCTATATATATATATATTACAGTACTATCAATTTTCGGGATTTTGTACCTGTTTTAATATTGATGTTCGCCCATTTCAGCTCCTCTAGTGAGTGCCAAGTGCAGAAATGGTGGATTCCCTCTGAAAAGCCACAATACAGCTGGAAGTCACTCTGCATAATTAATTTACGCACTGCTGGCCTCTCTTCCGTGGCCTTGTCCGCACCTGGCCAGCTCTGGAGAAAGAACATGCGCTGTCTACCGTATGCGCTGGGCCTGTGGGTGCTGCAGGGGCTGGAAGACTCATTAGACATGGGTGGCAATTTTATTACTATAATTTGATAAGTTTCCTTTGTTTCTTTATGATTGGATTTCTATTAGTTATGCCCTTTTAAAAGGGGCACGTGTGCTTGTTTTGGTTTGATGACACAGGGGCAATCCAGTGTCTCCTCGTATTTTATTAAGAAAAGATATAATTAATTGACACTGACCCAGAAAAATGGGACCAGGTTGCAGCAGAGTCCGACCAGGTGCTGTGGTCCTGGCACACTAATGGTGGCAATCCAGCACTTGAGGAAAATGCTCCCCCACCCACATGGAGGAATATTGTGTTGGGGGAGTTGGAGACGGAGAGTTCAGGTTAACTGAACCATTATTAATTAGAAATAGCCAACCTGAGTCACATGGCCTCAGAGGCTCCCAGTCTAAGTCTAACAGCAAATAAATGACTCGAGATGAGCTGCCCATTCAGTCACTTGGGCTTGTTCCGTGCACTGAGGGAACGGGTGAATCAACTGCAAGATAATTGCGAGTTAGGTACTATGGTTTGAATTTCCAAAGGTGTTCTCCCCATTGCCCATTGTATTTTTGGTGAAAGATCCACAGGAAAGCCGGAGAAGTGGTATAAGTGGCAGTTATGCCATCTCTCCAGTGCTTTCACTGATGTGCTGCGGAGTTATGGGAGACAAGTTGGAGAAGTCTCTTAATATAAATGTAGTATGTTTAAACATAAGAACATAAGAAATAGGAGCAGGAGTAGGCCATATGGCCCCTCGAGCCTGCTCCACCATTTAATATGATCACGGCTGATCCAATCATGGACTCAGGTCCACTTCCCTGCCCGCTCCCCATAACCCTTTATTCCCTTATCGGTTAAGAAACTGTCTATCTCTGTCATAAAGTTATTCAATGACCCAGTTTCCACAGCTCTCTGAGGCAGCGAATTCCACAGATTTACAACCGTCTGAGAGAGGAAATTCCTCCTCATCTCACTTTTAAATGGTCGGCCCCTTATTCTAAGAGTATGTCCCTTGTTCTAGTCTCCCCTATCAGTGGAAACACCCTCTCTGCATCCACCTTGTTAAGCCCCCTCATAATCTTATACGTTTCGATAAGTTCACCTCACATTCTTCTGACTTCCAATGAGTAGAGGCCCAACCTACTCAAACTATCTTCATAATCAACGCCATCATCTCCGGAATCAACCTGGTGAACATTCTCTGAACTAATATGGAAACCAAAACTACGCAGTATTCCAGGTGTGGCCTCACCAATACCCTGTATAACTGCAGCAAGACGTCCCTGTTTTTATACTCCATCCTTTTTGCAATAAAGGCCAAGATTCCATTGGCCTTCTTGATAACTTCCTGTATCTGCATACTAATCTTTTGTGTTTCATGCAGAAGTACCCCCTGGTCCCGCTGTACTGCAGCACTTTGCAATTTTTCTCCATTTAAATAATAACTTGCTCTTTGATTTTTTTCTGCCAAAGAGCATAACCTCACACTTTCCAACATTATACTTCATCTGCCAAATTTTTGCTCACTCAGCTGTCTATGTCCTTTTGCAGATTTTTGGTGTCCTCGTCACACATTGCTTTTCCTCCCATCTTTGTCTCATCAGCAAACTTGGCTACGTTACACTCAGTCCCTTCTTCCTTGTCATTGATATAGATTGTAAATAGTTAGGGTCCCAGCACTGATCCCTGTGGCACCCCATTAGTTACTGGTTGCCAACCCAAGAATGAACCATTTATCCCGACTCTCTGTTTTCTGTTAGTTAGCCATCTATCCATGCTAATATATTACCCCCAACCGCGTGAACTTTTATCTTGTGCAGTACCCTTTTATTTGGCACCTTGTCAACTGCCTTCTGGAAGTCCAAATACACCACATCAACCAGTTGTCCTTTATCCACCCTGTTCGTTACATCCTCAAAGAATTCTAGCAAATTTGTCAAACCTGACTTCCGCTTCATAAATCCATGCTGACTCTGCCTGACCGAATTTTGCTTTTCCAAATGTCCTGCTACTGCTTCTTTAATAATGGATTTCAACATTTTCCCAACCACAGATGTTAGACTAACTGAGCTATAGTCCATGTTATCCAAGGCCTCGTCATGGTTCTTGATCATCGGGGGAAGTATTGTGTGGCGGGGGCAGGTTGGTAGAGAACCTTTGTCTTACAGATGTTTAATGTAAAGCCCATACTCTCGTACGCTTCGGTGAAGGTGTTGACAATGGTTTGTAGTTCGACCTCCCAGTGTGTGCAGATGCAAGCGTCGTCTGCATACTGTAATTCAATGACAGAGGTTGGGATGACCTTGGCTCTGGAGTGGAGGTGCAGGTGGTTGAACAATTTACCGTTTGTTCTATAGACTAGCCCCACTCCAGCCAGAAGCTTATTGTGGGTGAGATGGAGCATTGCAGCAAGGAAGATCGAGAAGAGCCTTGGTCTGTTGACACAGCCTTGCATGACCCTGGTCTGTGGTGGATCCGTTGGACAGGATCACGTCTTGCATGTCATCGTGAAGCAGGTGGAAGATCGTGATAAACTTTTGAGGGCAGCCGAATTTGAGGAGGACACACCATAGTCCTTCATGGTTGACTATGTCGACGGCCTTTGTGAGGTCATAGATGGCCATGTTGGTGCTGTTCCCTGCATTTCTCTTGAAGTTCATGCATGGTGAATATTGTGTCCCTTAGTGGGCAGAGTCTGGGAGGAGCTCTTCAGCCACTGGGAGAAGGTGATTGAGGACGATTCTTGCGATGACTTTCCCTGCGGTAAGCAGCAGGGAAACTCCTCTGCTAATTACCATATCGGAATTGTCAACTTTCTGGAAGATGGTTATGATTACAGTGTCTCTGAGATCTCTTGGTTTGCTATCCTTTTTCCAAATATGATCAATTAGTTCATGGATCCATGCCAATACTACTTCTCCGTCATGATTTAGTGCTTTGCCGGGGATTCCATTTGCTCCTGAGGACTTCTTGTTCTTCAGTTGTCAAATTGCCTTTTCATCCTTGTGCCAGGCTGGAGCTGTGGTGAGGTGGTGGCAGGTAGCATGCTGCGGGATGGAGTCAACGACACTCACGCTGAAGATAGAGTCTCGTTAAGTATATGTGTGATGTGTTGCTTCCAGCGGCCACTGACTACTGCGGTATCCTTGATGAGTACCTCCCCATTGTTGGACCTAAGTTTGGTAGGACCTTGAGTGCTTGGGCTGTAGATGGTTTTGACTGCACTAAAGAATCCACGCACATCATGGTTGTCGGCTAGTTGTTGGATCTCTTGCTCTTTTTTCACCCACCATCTGTTCTTTAGGTCGTGAGTTTTATTTTGGCCCTTGGTCTATAGAGCTGCTTTGTTGCTCTTGAGTTATGTTGCTGTTTCCAATTCAAGAATGTAATGTAGGTGTCACTGGCAAGGCCAGCATTTATTGCCCATCTCTAATTGCCCTTGAGAAAATGGTAGTGAACTGTCTTCTTGAACCCCTGCAGTCTGTGTGGTGAAGTTACCCCCATAGTACTGTTAGGGAGGGAGTTCCAGGATTTTGACCCAGCAATGATGAAGGAATGGTGATATATTTCCAAGTCAGCATGGTGTGTGAATTGGAGGGGAACTTGCAGGTGGTGTTGTTGGAGCTGCACTCATCCAGGCAAGGGGAGAGTATTCCATTACACTCCTAACTCGTGCTTTGTAGATGGTGGAAAGGCTTTGGGGAGTCAGGAAGTGAGACACGCGCCACTCAGCCTCTGACCTGCTCTTGTTGCCACAGTATTTATTTGGCTGGTCCAGTTCAGTTTCTGGTCAATGGTAACACCCAGGGTATTGATGGTGGGGGATTTGGCGAAGGTAATGCTGTTGAATGTCTAGGGGCAGTGGAATGTCTAGACTGTTGTTTGTTGGAGATAGTCATTGCCTGGCACTTGTGTGGCATGAATATTACTTGCCATTTATCAGCCCAAGCCTAAATGTTGTTCAGGTCTTGCTGCATGTGGGCACGGACTGCTCCATTATCTGAGGAGTTGCGAATGGCACTGGACACTGGAATCATCAGTGAACATCCCTACTTTAAAGGGGAGGGAAGGTCACTGATGAAGCAGCTGAAGATGGTAGGGCCGAGGACACTGCCCTGAGGAATTCCTGCAGCGATATCCTAGGGCTGTGATGATTGACCTCCTACTGCCTAGTTTTCTGAAGAAGCTACCGCGCCTTCAGTTTCAGTTAGCGTAATCCACACTTTGAATGTTGAGCATCCACTTCAAGCCAGATTCCGCTTCTCAACATTTTACTGAGGTGGAACACGTATGCGTGGAAGATCAGTGCCAGACCGGGAATGTGCTGGATCTTGGCTTCTGACAATGAAGCACTTCAGTGCTGGAGTACATGGATAATCAGGAACTACCGCCTTCTCCTATCAGCACCAGTACAGATTAAACATCCTTACTGGAGATGCTGGGAGGTTTTTCATTGCAGCAATTACTGCTGATGCTGTTAGTGTAGGGATCCGCAGCTCCCTCTAGTCCAGCTGCACTACCCGGGGTGTGGGACATGAGCAGGAAGCAGAATGCAACGGAAAAGGGAAACGGAATGTCGGAAATGTGAAGAATGCAGAAAGGTCCCAAAACTGCTCAAAAAGACAAGAATTCAAAGGGGTAAGAATTCTAAATAGAGCGAGGTGTGTTTTGTTGTGGTTAGCTCAATGTTTTGTAAATTACAAAAGTATTTAATCAAATATATGAGCAGGAATTGTCAAATTCGGGGACGCGAACAACTTTCAAATACTTCCAAATCCAGGCTGACCATCCTGTACCTGATCGAATTCTTAACAAAGCCTGGGACTTGTTTCCGTGTGAAGGCAGGAACATTGCTTGAGAGGATCAGAGATCCACTGAGCCCAGTCAAAAATCAGTAAAGGCTCTTCCGGGTTTAAACTCAGATTGTATTGGAATAGACATCTTGTCAAAAACATTGCAAGGGGCTTTCTCCCGTCAAACCCTAAACTACAGCTGAGGCAGAGTTCGGCGGGTTTAAGCCGGTCTAGTTCTGACCAGCGGTGAGGCTGGAGAGGAATTGGATCAGATATGGTAACGTGAATTTAGTGGTTATGTTAATGGACTAGTAATCTAGAGGCCTGGCCTAATGATCTGGAAACATGAGCTGAAGTCACACCAAGGCAGCTGGGGAATTTAAATTCAGTTAATGAATATATTTGGAATAAAAAGCTAGTATCAGTAATGGTGAACATGACGCTATTGGATTGTAGTAAAACCCATCTGGTTCACTAATGTCCTTTCTGGAAGGAGATCCGTTCTTATTTGGTCTGGACAATATTTGGCTGACTCTTAACTGTCCTCTGAAAAAGCCGAGAAGCGTTGATCTGATTGGAATAGAAAGGAGTGGCCGAAACAGCCGAGACAGGATCGGCGTGGGAGATAATGGAGTGAGGCCCAGAGCCTGTAGCACCATCCGATCTGAGAGGGAGAAGTAAAAATAAGTCAAAGTGTGACATCAAAGGAAAACAGGAAAGGAATTGGTTGGTCAGTATTTCTCTCTTTTTCTTGGGCATTTGTTTAATTTAAGAGCCAGGATTAAAAACAAAACTTTCAAAATTTGAAAACGTAAATAATTAAATAAAATACATTAGAGATGGCAGGGCAGGGGATGTGTTGCAGCTGCAGCATGTGGGAGCTGGTGGACACCAGTGTGATCCACGGTGACCACACTTGCAGCAAGTGTTGGCTGTTCGCTCCTTGTTGATGAGCTGGAGTCTGAGCTTCAAACACTGCAATACATCATGAACAGGGAGAGTTACCTGAACGCTGCCTCCCAGCAGAGAGTCACACACCTCAAGTGAAATAATTCAAATTGTATCCATGGTCAGGAATGTAGTGTCCTTACATTCTACTATAAATTCACACGAGGCACATTCTGCAGACAAGGTCACTCTGTGACCCGAACCTTTATTCACGGGACCAAGGAGTGATGACCCTGTTTGGGACCTCCCTTTATATACCTGGATGACCAGGTGAGGAGTGTCTCCCACAACTTCACCCTCTGTGGTCAAGGTGTGATTTCTTAGGTGTATACAGTCTGTAGTGTTGTTACATGAAGGTTACAGTTACATGAAGGTTACATACATGACATCACCTCCCCCCCACGTCTTATGGGGTCAAAGATTAAGTCTTTCAGGTGGTCGACGCTCTCTCGTGGAGTGCCACAGTTGGGGCTCTGGTTGTTGAGCCTTGGCATGCGTCTCTGTTACCTGAAGTGATTCTGGCTTGTCCAGGCTGGCCGCAGGGACTGTGCATGCTGCTGAAAGTTCTTGTTGCTCATTCACTGGCGGTGGTGTGGGCAACATTTCATGATCTTCCTCAGGTTCCTAGTTTCCATGCTGAACCTTTTTTTTACTTGGTCCAGATACTTGTGGCATATCTGTCCATTGTTAAGTCTGACCACAATGACCCTATTCCCCTCTTTGCCAATTACAGTACCCTCAAGCCATTTGGGCCCCAAAGTATGATTAAGAACAAATACAGGGTCATTGATTTCTATACCCCTCCCCTTTGAGTTACGGTCATGGCACTCATTTTGGGACTGGCGCTTGCCCTCAACAATGTCTGACAGGACTGGATGAATGAGGGACAGCTGAGTTTTAAGTGTACATTTCATGAGTAGCTCTGTGGGCGGGACTCCCATGAGCGAATGCGGTCGGGACCTATAGGAGGTGCAATAGGCGGCATTGAAGGGAGCGTCCTTGAATCTGGAGCATGCCTTGTTTTATGATTTGGACCGCACGTTCCGCCTGGCCATTGGAGGCTGGCTTGAACGGTGCTGTCCTGACATGTTTGATGCCATTACCCGACATGAACTCCCTGAATTCATAGCTAGTGAAACACGGGCCATTGTCGCTAACCTGGATGTCCAGCAAGCCATGGGTTGCACAGTGGTGGATCTCGTGCACGAATTCAAATGATGCACTCGATCCATTTCGAGTACGTATCAACGACAATGAGGAACATTTTTCCCATGAACTGGCTCACGTAGTCTACGTGAATATGTGACCATGGCCTGGTGGGCCAGGGCCACGGGTTGAGTGGGTCCTCCCTGGGGGCATTACCCAGCTGGGCACACGTCGTGCACCTGCGAACACAATGTTCCAGGTCTGAGTCAATTCCCGGCCACCATACATGTGACCAGGCAATGGTCTTCATTAGCACAATGCCTGGGTGCTCGCTGTGGAGTTCCCTGATGAATGCTTCCCTTCCCTTCTGGGGCATGACTATCCGTCTGCCCCATAGTAGGCAGTCGGCTTGGATGGAGAGCACATCCATCCATCTGTGAAACAGTCTGACATCCTCGGGGCATGCTCCATGTGCGGGCGCCACTCCCCAGTCAGGTCACATTTCTTAATCAAGGATGGGAAGGGATCTCTGTTGGTCCAGATTTTGATCTGGCGGGCTGTGATGGGGGAGCCTGCGCTGTCAAAGGCATCAACAGCCATGACCATCTCAGCGCTTTGCTCCGCTTCCCCCTCAGTTGTGCCCAGTGGAAGCCTGCTGAGTGCGTCAGCGCAATTTTCGGTGCCTGGACGGTGCCGTATGGTGTAGTCATACGCAGCCAGCGTGAAAGCCCATTGCTGTATGCAAGCTGACACTTTGGCATTGTCAGCTTTGCTGTCTGACAACAGGGATGTTAATGTCTTGTGGTCCGTTTCTAACTCGAACCTTCTGCCAAAAAAGGTACTGGTGTATCTTTTTCACCCCATAGACACATGCGAGTGCTTCCTTTTCAACCATCCCATATCCCCGTTCTGCTTGGGAGAGCGACCTGGAGGCATAAGCCACAGGTTGGAGTTGGCCCTCATCATTATTCTGCTGCAACACGCACCCAACCCCATAGGATGATGCATCACATGTTAAAACCAATTTCTTACAGGGGTCAACAGCTTATTAGAACAAAGCAGGCTCCGCACCTGATTGAAAGCCCGTTCCTGGCAGTCCCCCAAAAACCAATCGCAACCCTTACGCAGGAGCACATGTAGCAGCTCCAACAATGTGCTTAAGTTCGGCAGAAAGTTCCCGAAAAATTTCAAGAGTCCCAGAAATGAACGCAACTTTGATGTGTTGCCGGGCCTGGGTGCACATCAAATCGCCTCCATTTTGGATTCAGTGGGCCAGATCACGTCTGCGGCAACCCTCCTGCCCAAAACTTGGGCCCAAAAACACACACTTGGACTTCTTTAGTCGCAGGCCTACCTGGTCCAATCGGCGTAGCACCTCCTCCAGGTTGTAGAGATGTTCCTCGGTGTCTCGACCCATGATAAGGATGTCGTCCTGAAATACGATTGTTCCAGGGATAGATTTGAGCAGGCTTTCCATGTTCCTTTGAAAGATAGCGGCCGCTGATCGAATGCCAAATGGACACCTGTTGTAGACAAACAGCCCCTTGTGCGTGGTGATGGCGGTCAGTAGCTTGGATTCTTCGGCCAGTTCCTGGGTCACGTAGGCTGAAGTGAGATCCAACTTGGTGAACAGCTTGCCGCCTGCCAGCGTGGCAAAAAGATCCTCCACTCTTGGAAGCGGGTATTGGTCTTGTAGTGACACACGGTTGATAGTGGCCTTGTAGTCGCCACAGATCCTGACCGAGCCATCCGTTTTTAGGACAGGGACGATGGGACTTGCCCAGTCACTGAATTCAAAGGCCGAAATTATGCCCTCTCTTAGCAACCTGTCCAACTCACTCTCAATTTTATCCCGCATCACATACGGCACAGCTCTGGCTTTGTGTTGCACTGGTCTGGCGTCCGGGGTGATTCGTATCACTACCTTGGTACCTTTGAAAGTCCCAACATCAATAGTGACTCAAATTTTTGTAGGACCTCTGAGCATGAACTTCGCTTCACAGATTAAATGGCGTGCACATCCCCCCTATTCCAGTTCATCTCGGCAAGCCAGCTCCTCCCCAAAAGCGCGGGACCATTTCCCGGGACAATCCAGAGTAGCAGCCGGTTCTCTGATCCATTATGTGTGACCACCAACATTGCACTGCCTAGCACTGGGATGATCGCTTTGGTGTACATCCGTAATTGCGTGTCAATGCGTTTTAGTTTGGGTCTGCTAGCTCTGAGTGGCCATAGTTTCTCGAATTGTTGGACACTCATAAGTGACTGGCTGGCCCCTGTGTCCAGCTCCATGTGTACTGGGATGCTGTTTAATAGGACTTTCATCATCATTGGTGGCGATTTGGTATATGAGCTGTGGATGTTTGCCACATGAACCTGCTGAAGTTCAGCGTCCATTGTTTGTCCCAAGCATCAACCTGCCTTGCAGACCCCTCTTCTGGTTCATCTGCCTCGTAAATTAGCCTTGCTGCGGGCTTCCTGCACATTCTGGCTAAATGTCCACTGAAGTTACAATTTATACAGCTAAATTGTTGAAACCTACAGCTTTTTGCAGCATGTCTGCCCCCACACCTCCAGCATGAACTGAGATTGTTGTGAACAAAAGAGCTGTTACCAGGCATTCCTCTCTGATTGTCTCTTTGATTACTCTTGAACACTCTGTTAGTGGGTGCCAATGGCCCCATCCCGGGATGCATTGTCCACCGTGATGGTGTAAATGTCCGTTCAACCTGCCATTGTTTCTGTTGAGGAACTACTCTAGAGTCTGTTGCTGCCTGGGTGGTGTCGAATTGCCCTTGCCACCTTGCCTGCCTGCAGGGTCTGAGTCGTGTTTACAATGTTAACTCCCTGATTCATCACCACGTTGGAAGCAAAGTTGCGCGGGTATATTATCTTGGTTTCCTCCTCCCCCGCCATGAAGGTCTGAGCCATCAACGCCGCCACTTCCAAGGTCAAGTCTTGGTCTCAATTAGCTTTCTGAAAATTCCGGCATGACCAATGCCCTCAATAAAGAAATCCCTTAACATCTCCCCTCTGAAGGCGTCTATGAACTTACAGAGGCTGGCCAAGCGCCGAAGGTCCGCAACGAAGTCTGGTATGCTCTGTCCTTCCTGGCATCGGTGTGTATAGAATCGTTGTCGGGCCATGTGTATACTGCTCGCCGGTTTGAGGTGCTCATCGATCAGTTTGCTGAGCTCTTCAAAGGTTTTTACCGCCGGCTTCTCGGATGCGAGTAGGTCTTTCATCAGCGCATACGTCTTAGGTCCACAGATGGTCAGTACATGCGCCCTTCGCTTGTCAGCCACTGCATCTCCCAGCCAGTCCTTCATGACAAAGCTCTGCTGGAGCCTCTCAATGAAATCGGCCCAGTCCTCACCAACACAATACCGTTCCTCTATGCTACCGGTGGCCATCCTCGTGAGTCGTTGATTCCCGATTCTCATCACCAAATGTAGTGTCCTTACACTCTACTATAAATTCACACGAGGCACATTCTGCAGACAAGGTCACTGTGTGACCCAAACCTTTAGTCACGGGATCAAGGAGTGATGACCCTGCGAGGGACCTCCCTTTATATACCTGGATGACCAGATGAGGAGTGTCTCCCACACGTTCACCCCCTGTGGTCAAGGTGTGCATTTCTTAGGTGTATACATTATGCAGTGTTGTTACATGAAGGTTACAGTTACATGAATGTTACATAGATAACAAGGAACAGGAGGGTGTGCCTGCGAGTGAAGCAGGTATGCGGACCCAGGATGTAGAGATGGGGAAGCTTAGCCCTTGCAATTGTTTAACAGGTATGAGGGTTGCTCTCTGTCTGGATGAGAGCAGAGACTGCAGGGAGGATGAAGAAACTGACCACATCACCATGGTACAGAGGGGCATTCAAGTTGGGGGAGTAAAACGGAATGTAGTAGTGGAAGGGGCCAGTATAGTTAGGGGGACAGATACTGTTCTCTGCAGCCAAGAGCATGATTCCTGAAGGCTGTGTTGCCTGCCCGGTGCCAGGGTTAAGGACATCTCCTCTGGGCTGGAGAGGAACATGGAGTGGGAGGGGAAAGATCCATTGCCGTGGTCCACGTCGGTACTAACAATGTAGATAGGACAAATAAAGACGTTCTGCTGGGGGAGTATGAGCAGCTAGGAGCCAAATTAGAAAAGCAGAACCACAAAGCCAAGAGCAAATTTGCAAAGAGTAAATAGGATCAGAGAGATGAACACGTGACTCAAAGTTTGGTGTGGGAGAAATTGGTTTCGGTTCATGGGGCACTGGCACCAGTACTGGATAGGGGGGAGCTCTTCAGTCGGGATGGACTTGAACCAGGTTCGGACCAGTGTCCTGGAGAATCGAATAAGTAAGGCTGTAGATAGGACTTTAATCTAAATAGTGGGTGGGGGGTAGGGATCCGGTGAGTGGAAATTTAAAAAGTCAAAGAGAAAGGAGAACGCAAAAGTGAACGGTAGCGATAGGGGTAATCATAATCATAATCATCATCATAGGCAGTCCCTCGAAATCGAAGAAGGCTTGCTTCCACTCTAAAAGTGAGTTCTCAGGTGGCTGTACAGTCCAATATGGAAATTACAGACTCTGTAATAGATGGGTCAGGCAGTCGTTGAATGAAACAATGGGTGGGGAGGCTGTTTGTTGCGCGCTCCTTCCGCTATCTGCGCTTGATTCCTGTATGCTCTTGGTGACGAGACTCGATGTGAACTTCCTGGGTCCTGGATGCTCTTTCTCCACTTATGGCGGACTTTGGCCAAGGACTCCCAGATGCTGGTGGGGATGTTGCAATTTATCAGGGAAGCTCTGAGTGTGTCCTTGAAACGTTTCCTCTGCCCACCTGGAGCTCGCTTGCTGTGTAGGAGCTCGGAGTAGAGCGCTTGGTTAGGGATTATTGTGTCAGGCATGCGGACAATGTGGCCCACCCAATGGAGCTGGTCAAGTGTAGTCAGCAGTTCGATGCTGAGGATGTTGGCCTGAGCGAGAACACTGACATTGGTGCATCTGTCCTCCCAGTCGATTTGGAGGATCTTGTGGAGGTAATGATAACCAGAGTGTGACAGGAAGGGGCAGAGCATATGAACATAAGACAACATTAAAAGCTCTGTATCTGAATGCAAGCAGCATTCGTAACAAGATAGATGAGTTGACGGTACAAATAGAAATAAATGGCTATGATCTGATTGCCATTACAGAAACGTGGTTGCAAGGTGACCAAGGGTGGGAACTGAATTTTCGGCGGTATTTGTCATTTTGTAAGGATAGGCATAAAGACAAAGGAGGTGGGTTAGCTCTGTTAATAATAAATAATAATAATAATAATAATAATAATCATTATAACATTTATTTATATAGCGCCTTTAACATAGTAACACGTCCCAAGGCGCTTCACAGCAGTTGTACAAGACAAAACAGATACATTTGACAGCGAGCCACAAAGAATAATTTAAGGCAGATGACCAAAAGCTTGGTCAAAGAGGTAGGTTTTAAGGAGCGTCTTAGAAGAGGAAAGATAGGTATAGGTGGAGAGGTTTAGGGAGGGAATTCCAGAGTTGAGGGCCCATGCAGCAAAAGGCACGGCCACTAATGGTTGAGCATTTAAAATCAGGGATGCTCAAGAGGGCAGTAATTTAATGAGCGTAGACATCGTGTGGGGCTCTGTGGCTGAAAAGGATTACAGAGAGAGGAAGGGCCAAGGCGATGGAGTGATTTGTAAAAAAGGAGGATGAGAATTTTGAAATTGAGGCATTGTTTAACCAGGAGCCAATATAGGTCAGAAAGCATAGGGGTGATGGGTGATTGTGACTTGGTGAGAGTTAGGACAAGGGCTGTTGAGTTTTGGATCGCCTCAAGTTTACATAGGGTAGAATGTGGGAGGCTGACCAGAAGTGAGTTGGAATAGTCACATAAGAATTAACAAAGGCATGAATAAGGGTTTCAGGAGCAGAAGAGCTGAAGCGGGGAGGGGGGTGGAATGCGAGCAATGCTACGGAGGTGGGAAAATGCAGTTTTAGCTATGCCGTGGATATGTGGCTAGAAATTCATTTCAGGGTCAAATATGACACGTAGGTTGTGAACAGTTTGAAGCTAGGGAGAGAGATGGAGTCAGTGGTCAGGGAACGCAGTTTGTGGTGGGGAGCAAAGATAATGGTTTCGGATTTCCCAATATTTAATTGAAGAAAGTTTCTGCTCTTCCAGTACTGGATGTCGGACAAGCAATCTGGCAATTTAAATACCAAGCAGGAGTCGAGATAATTGGTGGAGAGCTAGATCTGGGTGTCGTCAGAATACATGTGGAAAGTGGGTCCATGTTTTCGGATAATATCACCAAGGGGCAGCATATAGATGAGAAATTAAAGGGCAGCCAAAGATAGATCCTTGGGGGACACCAGTGTAACGGTGCGGGACTGGGAAGAGAAGCCATTTCAGGAGATTTTCTGGCTACGATTAGATAGATACGAATGGAACCAGGCGACTGCAGTCCCACCTAGCTGGACTTTGATGGAGAGGTGTTGGAGAAGGATAGAGTGGTCAACTTGTCAAAGGCTGCAGACAGGTCCAGAAGGACGAGGAGGGATAGTTTACCTTCGTCACAGTCACAAAGGATGTTTTTTGTGACTTTGATGGGAGCCATTTCGGTACTGTGGCAGGGGCGAAAACCAGAATGAAGGGATTGAAACATTGAATTCATGGAAAGATGATCACGGATTTTGGAGGTGACAACATGTTTAAATACTTTGGACAGGAAATGGAGGTTGGATATGAGGCAATAGCTAGCAAGCAAAGTGGGGCCAAGGGTTGTTTTTTTGAGAGGGGTGATGACAGCAGATTTGAAGGAGAGGGGAACAGCACCTCAGGAGAGAGAACCGTTAACAATGTCGGCTAACATGGGAGCCAGAAAATGAAGTTGGGTGATCAGCAGTCTAGTAGGAATAGGGTCTAGGGAGTAGGAAGTGGGCCTCATGGACAAGATGAGCTTGGAGAGATCAAGAGCGTAGATCAAAGAGAAACTAGAGCAAGATGTGAGTTTAGGGCTGGGGCAGGTGGGAGTCTCAGAGGAAGTTTGGCCCGGTGGGCAAGGGGAAGGAAGTGAACTCGCAGAGGCAGCTGATCAGAGGGTCTCAATCTTTGAGACACAAAGAAGTTGTTGGAGGTGGAGACAGTGGAGAGGTGTTTAAGGAGTCGAGAAGAGTAGCCAGGGGTTATTTTTGCAATCTAGAATGATCCTGAAATAGTGACCAGTTTTTGTAAACAAAAGTAGGAACCAATAGTGTTTTATGTGTTCGAGCCAGATCTGGTGGTGAATGGCTAAACCAGTTGTCTGCCACACCTGTTCAAGTCTGCTCCCTTTTGACTTGAGGGAGTGAAGATGAGGCTGTACCAGAGGGAATGGCCAGTGTAGGAGAGAGTCATCTGTACTTGGGCATCAAAGGTGTTGGTGAGTCTGCAGAAATTTCATTTTAAAAAGAGAGCCAAAGGTTGGACAGTTTTGAGTTGATAAGTGTAGTTTTAAGATTGTTTGGAGAGAGTTTTGTCCAGGGGCAGATGCAGAAGGAAGTAGGTTTGGATTGTGGAAGGGGGATGTGGTTCGAGAGCGATATAAGGAAATGGTCAGAGATGGCTTTATCTTTAATTGACACGGATGGAATAGCAAGGCTACGAGAGATTGCAAGGTCAAGGGTGTGGCCTTGAATATGGAGTGAGGAATTTACATGGAGGGACCATTTAAGGGAGGACAGGAGGGTAATGAACTCAGAGGAGCGAGAGCATGATGAATTAAGATGGACGTTGAAGTCACCGAAGATGAGAAGTCGCTCGGTGCATAGGGTGGGTGACGAAAGCAGTGAGGATATATCCGTGATAAAGTTTTTATTATACGTGGGTGGGCAGTAGAGAACGAGAATTTTGAATGCGAGGTGAGCAGGCTGGAATAAGGTGAGATATTCAAAAGATGATGAAGATGTTAATAAGGGGTGAGATCAGTGCAGTAGTGAGAAATGATATTGGCTCAGAAGATCAAGGTGTAGAACGAGTTTGGGTGGAGATAAGAAATAATTGCGGAAATAAGTCACTGGTCACCAGGTGCCAAAACAATAGCCACACTGTAAGAAATAATGGAGGCTTGTAAGAAAGGTACAGCAATAAACATTGGCGATTTTAACCTTCATATTGATTGGACAAAACAAATTGGCAAAGATAGCCTTGAGGAAGAGTTCATAGAGTGTATGCGGGATGATTTCTTGGAAGAATACGTAATGGAACCAACCAACAAGCAGACTATTTTAGATCTGGTAATGTGTAACGAGTCTGGATTCATTAATGATCTCGTAGTGAAGGATCCTCTTGCGAGGAGTGATCATAGCATGGTAGAATTTCAAATTCAATTTGAGGATGAGAAAGCTAGTGTGCTGAACTTAGATAAAAGTAATTACAAGGGTATGAAGGCCGAGCTCGTTAAAGAGTATTGGAAAAATATATTAAACGGTAGGACTGTAGAAAAGCAGTGGCAAAAATTTAAGGAGATATTTCATGACTCTCAGCAAAGATATATTCCAGTGAAAAAGAAAGCATCTAAGAGAAGGATGAATCATCCGTGGCTAACTAAGGAAGTAAAGGATGGTATAAAATTGAAAACAAAGACATACAATGCTGCAAAGAACAGGGGAAGGCCAGAGGATTCGAAAATGTTTAGAAACCAGCAAAGGACGACTAATAAAACGATAAAGAGAGAGAAGATAGCTTATGAGAGTAAACTAGTGGAAAAAGAAAAACAGGCAGTAAGAGCTTCTCCATGTATATAAAAAGGAAGCGAGTAGTACACGTTGGTTCCTTAGAGGATGAGACTGGGAAATTAATAATGGGAAACAGGGAAATGGCAGAGACATTAAACAAATATTTTGTATCGGTCTTCATGGTAGTGGAAACTAAAAGCATCCCAATTGATAATCAAAGGACTATTTTGTGGGGAGCGGGGGGTTGACTTAAAACAATCGCTATCATTAGAGAAAAGGTACTAGGCAAACTTATGGGACAAAAGGTGGACAAGTCCCCTGGACCTGATGGCCAGCATCCAAGCATCTTAAAAGAAGTGGCTGCAGAGATACTGGATGCATTGGTTGTAATCTACAAAAATTCCCTGGATTCTGGAGAGGTCCCAGTGGACTGGAAAACCGCAAATGTAACGCCACTATTTAAGAAAGGAGGCAGATAGAAAGCAGGACACTATAGACTAGTTAGCCTAACACCTGTCATTAGAAAAATGCATGTGTCAATCATTAAGGAAGTAGTAGCAGGACATTTAGAAAATGATAATGCAGTCAAGCAGAGTCAGTATGGTTTTACGAGAGGGAAATCATTTTTGACAAATTTGCTGGAGTTCTTTGAGGATGCAACGAGCAGTGTGGATAAAGAGGGAACCAGTAGATGTCGTGTATTTGGATTTCCAGAAGGTATTCGATAAGGTGTCACGTAAAAAGTTACTGCACAAGATAAAAGTTCATGGGGTTGGGGGTAATATATTAGCGTGGATAGAGGATTGGCTATCTCACAGAAAACAGAGAGATGGGATAAATGGGCAATTTTCAGGTTGGCAAACTGTAACTAGTGGGGTGCCACAGGGATCAGTTCTGAGGCCTCAAATATTTACAATTTATATTAATTACATGGATGAAGGGACTGAATGTAATGTAGCCAAATTTACTGATGATACAAAGATTTTTGGGAAAGCAAGTTGTGAGGAGCTGATGAGTGACTTCAGTTATGTGGATACACTAGCGACGCTGAAGTTAATCTCCTTACAGCAGAGAACGTAAAGAGGAGATTTTACAAAGGTGTTCAAAATCATGAGGGGTCTCGACAGAGTAGATAGAGAGAAACTGTTCCTATTGGCAGAAGGATCAAGAACCAGAGGACACACATTTATGTTGATTGGCAACCAAAGGAGGAAGAACATTTTAACAAAGCGAATGGTTATGATCTGTAATTGACTGCCTGAAAGGGTGGTGGAGACAGACTCAGTCGTGGCTTTCAACTGGAAATTGGATAAGTACCTGAAGGAAAAAAAATGCAGGGCTAAGGGCGGAGGAAAGGGACTAGCTGAAGTGTTCCTGCAGAGAGCTGCAGCTGCTGTAAGCATCCTATGATTCGATGATTCCAAAAATCTACTGGTGGAAAATAACTAAATAGCAATGATGGCTTTTACAGATGAAACGGTGCAGTGCAGGACCGCTGTAACACCGCAAGTCCCTTAATAACAAATTTCTATTTATTGAATGGGAAACAGGAAATATCATTGAGAATCTCCTGAATGGCGGGACTCCTGAGCCCATTAGTGATTAGGGGCCTGTGACTGGAGTGTGTGGAATAGATGTCAGTCTAAAGACTCCTCAGTCTGAATCTTTTCCCGGTTTCGTTCCCGTCACCTTCTCCCACATTGATGCCACAGTATTCAGTACAAATTCATCTGACTTTACAAGCACAGTGTGTCGGGGCCCTGCTGACACGGGAACCTCTGAATATTTCTACAGATAGATTCGTACTAGCTATGAGCGCAAAGATCAATTCCTTTCTGATAAGTTTTCCTGCTTAATATAGTCCACGATTGCTCCCAGTAAAACCCCTTCGCACACTTGGAGAATGAGAGCGTTCTCTGTGGACCTGTCCCCAGGGTTATGCTGTGAATGGCGCAGGACTCGAGTTGTTTTACCCCAGGAGATGGGAGTGGTTTGTCTTTCCCCACTGACGCTGCCAGTTTGATTCCAATGCTTACTTTATTCCTCCAAACCTTCACTGTATCTGAGCAGGGATTCCACTCCTGTCCTTCCTCTCAGCATCATTTTGCTGCCATCCCAGCCTCACATTCCTCCCTTACTGTTATTATTTTATCAGCATTAATTTTATTATTAGTCTGATGCTGGGATTTATTAAAACACTTTGTTCCTTCATCGAAATTAAGAGAAAATAAATGTGTCCTTTTCTGTGTTTATTTGAACATTTTACAACAGGCACCGAATGCTCGTCAGTTCCAATATTTAAAGGCCGTTCCTGTCTCCTAGAATCTAAGACCCACGTTTAGAAATACCTCTACAATACAGGGCAAAGAGTTTGATATTGAGCGGCAGAGACACGGTCGTTGACGATTGCCTCCAATACACTGCATTCCTGACCGCCCCCCTCAAGGACCAGACTTTGCTGATATCAGTCAAACTTGTATCCAATAAATATAGGAACAAAAATTATACAGCCTTCAATAGCGCGTAATTTACACTTTGTCAATGAAACTGTCTCGATATCACGGCGAACAATTGAAGCTGATGCGAAACTGACGCAATTTATTTGATGCAAAAGCAAAGTACTGCGGGTGCTAAATATCTGAAATAAAAGCAGGAAATGCTGGAAGTACTCAACAGGGCAGGCGGTATAAGAACATAAGAAATAGGAGCAGGAGTAGGCCATACAGCCCCTCGTGCCTGCTCAGCCATTTAATAAAATCATGGTTTATCCGATCATGGACTCAGGTCCACTTCTGTAGAGAGAGAAATAGAGTTATGTTTTCAGCCCTATGCTCTTTTACCAGCCGGACAAGGCAATTGGCCCAGGTGTCCCTGGGACAGGAAAGGACCACAATCCATTTGATACCGATTTACGGTGGGTGCTGGGAGTGGGAAAATCTTAACTCCAACCTACCCATCACATTGAAGTATGTGATTATTGTCAAATCGAATTAGTGTCATGGGCCGACCATTTAAAACTAAGTTGAGGAGAAATTTCTTCTCTCAGAGGGTTGTAAATCTGTGTAATTTGCTGCTTCAGAGAGCTGTGGAAGCTGAGATATTGAATAAATTTAAGACAGAGATAGACAGTTTCTTAACCGATAAGGGGATAAGGAGTTATGGGGAGCGGGCGGGGAAGTGGACCTGAGTCCATGATCGGATCAGCCATGATCGTATTGAATGGTAGAGCAGGCTCGAGGGGCCTTATGGCCTACTCCTGCTCCTAGTTCTTATGTTCTTATGTTAGACAATTACAAATGGGCTAATTGTAGCCAAGAAACTTAATATATATTGGTTCCTCGTTTTATCTACTGCAGAATGAACATCTTCAAATCGACTTTCTTCTTTACATTCCCATTCAGCACTGCACTGACTCCTTAATTCGCTGCTTTCCTGGAGTCGGTGAGACTGGGAGCAAGCTGCTGCCATCATCAGCTGTGTGACTGCTGGAAAGAAAGACGATTTCTGAATGAACCGAAAGCGGTCGGTGCATAACCAAAGTGAGCACCAACTACCAGCGCAGAATCACCGGATACTTTTAATGAATTTGCTGGCGAAACTCAGGATGCAAGGGTGCTGCTTTCTGAAGCAAACCAGGAATATAAGAGATCAGGCTCATTGATGTCTGTTTACCACCCTCCTGCAATGCGACAATCTGCTAAAAAGTGAGTAAGGTAAATGGGCTGAACTTTACACAACAGGGACAAATACAGGAACCAGCAGCTGGAAATTGAGGTAATGCAGCAAGTGTCCAGAAACACAGGAGTGGATATGTAGCTGGGATTGAACCATTGCAGCGGTAGGTCCCAGGGTGCATTGCTGTTCTGTTGAGTTAGCTGATCCCAGCCGGGGAAGGGGCAATTGGCCTTGGAGTCCCTGGGATCGGTAAGGACAGCATTCAGTCAAAGTTCCTGCCAATTATTCCATCCACTGATATGGCTAGTGTCTGTACATGAATGAGGCCCTGTTGGTGCTGGGCTGTGCTGGCCAATCACACACAGACGTAATCACACACACATATATGCACGAATCGTCGCATTATTTATTCTGTTCATAACTGGAGCAAATAAATACTTTAAAATAGCATTGAATTCTCTAGTACTGTCACAATTAGCACATGGACAGGTCACACAAAATAAGGTGCCCGTGTGCCTCCTGCTATCTGTGTTATGGGAAACTCGACAAGTTGTTTCATTATACTGAGAACCTTAAATGACTGATACTTTTACCTCTGGACCTGCATTGCATCGAAACATTATTTGGAATAGTCCTCTGATTCCTCAGTAATTTAGAAATGGATGTAGGTGAGTAATGTGCAACCGTGAGTTGGAGATGATTTAAGCTATCCCTGACCGATAAACAGGTGATGACCATTTGGCTAAAGTTAATAGAGCAAAATGTAAAACCGAATAAAATTAGAACATGCCGGAAATCTCAGCAGATCAGGCAGCATCTGTGGAGACTTAGAGTTAACCTTTCAGGTCGATTACCCTTCATCAGAACTGCCGATTATTCAAAAAGAACAGATCTTTAAGGAGCACTGAAAGGGGGAGGAGAAGAAAGAACAAAAGGGAAGGTCTGTGATAGGGTGGAAGGCAGGAGAGATTAGGGAGATAAAAGGGATGATGGGCGGAATCGAAATGTTAATGGTAGAAGTTAGAAAAAGTTTGTCCAGATTGTGTGTGAATGGTGGAATAATGACCAGCTGCCATTAGAGACAAAGATAAAATAAACCATAAGATATGGCGGGGGCGGGGATAGGGGGAGCCAAAGATGGGAGAGGTTATCCTCTGAAATTGTTGAACTCAGTGTTGAGTCCAGAAGGCTGTAAAGTGCCCAAACGAAAGATGAGGTGCTGTTCATTGGTAGAGTGCAGGAGACCGAGGACGGAGAGGTCAAAGTGGGAATGCAGTGGAGAATTAAACTGACCGGCGACCGGAAGCTCAGGGTCACACTTACAGACTGAAGGGAGGTGTTCCGCAAAGCGGTCACCCAATCTGCACTTGGTCTTCCCAATGTAGAGGAGACCGCATTGTGAGCAGCGAATACAGTATACTAAATTGAAAGAAGTACACGTAAATCACTGTTTCTCCTGGAAGGAGTACTTGTGGCCCTGGACATAGAGAATGGAGGAGGTTAAAGAGCAGGTGTTGCATCTCCTGGGCTTGGAAAGGTGCTGTGGGAAGGGGAGGTGGTGCTGGGGGTATCTGCGGAATGGACCAGGGTGTCACGGAGGGAGCTGTCACTTCGGAATGCTGAGAAGGGATGGGAGGGGAAGATATAATTGGTGGTGGGATCACGCTGGAGATGACGGAAATGGCAGCGGATGATCCGTTGAACCAGAACAACCAATCTGAAGTCACAAAAGAATTAATCGGTCCTTTTGTTTTCTGTGTGTTATTGCTATAATTCTGCAGTGAGAATCAAGAAATGAACATCTTACCTTTAAATTGAGACTGATTTTAAATGATCCACAATAAGGATGGTCCCCACCAGAACCACCATTAACCCCAACAGGAAACGGCTCAGATAAATGGTTTGGTATAGGTCAGTAGAGGCTGTGGGCAGCAACAGAGAAACATTTAAAGGAGTTTAGTGAGAAACATCAGGGAAACAGAAAGCAGAAAGGAGGAAGAGAGAGGGAGAGAGAGTGGGGTAAAATAGATAGATAATCCTGATGAAATGCATCCCAGGGTATTAAAAGAGATGGCGGAAGTTATAGCAGATGCATTCGTTATAATCTACCAAAATTCTCTGGACTCTGGGGAGGTACCAGTGGATTGGAAAGCAGCTAATGTAACGCCTCTGTTTAAAAAAGGGGGCAGGCAAAAGGCAGGTAGCTATAGGCCGGTTAGTTTAACATCTGTAGTGGGGAAAATGCTTGAAACTATCATTAAGGAAGAAATAGCGGGACATCTAGATAGGAATAGTGCAATCAAGCAGACGCAGCATGGATTCATGAAGGGGAAATCATGTTTAACTAATTTACTGGAATTCTTTGAGGATATAACGAGCATGGTGGATAGAGGTGTACTGATAGATGTGGTGTATTTAGATTTCCAAAAGGCATTCGATAAGGTGCCACACAAAAGGTTACTGCAGAAGATAGAGGTACGCAGAGTCAGAGGAAATGTATTAGCATGGATAGAGAATTGGCTGGCGAACAGAAAGCAGAGAGTCAGGATAAATGGGTCCTTTTTGGGTTGGAAATCGGTGGTTAGTGGTGTGCCACAGGGATTGGTGCTGGGACCACAACTGTTTACAATATACATAGATGACCTGGAAGAGGGGACAGAGTGTAGTGTAACAAAATTTGCAGATGACACAAAGATTAGTGGGAAAGCGGGTTGTGTAGAGAACACAGAGAGGCTGAAAAGAGATTTGGATAGGTTAAGTGAATGGGCTAAGCTTTGGCAGATGGAATACAATATCGGAAAGTGTGAGGTCATCCAACCGGAAAAAAAACAGGAAAAGGGAATATTATTTGAATGGGGAGAAATTACAACATGCTGAGGTGCAGAGGGACCTGGGGGCCCTCGTGCATGGATCCAAAAAGTTAGTTTGCAGGTGCAGCAGGTAATCAGGAAGGCGAATGGAATGTTGGCCTTCATTGCGAGAGTGATGGAGTACAAAAGCAGGGAGGTCCTGCTGCAACTGTATAGGGTATTGGTGAGGCCGCACCTGGAGTACTTCGTGCAGTTTTGGTCACCTTACTTAAGGAAGGATATACTGGCTTTGGAGGGGGTACAGAGACGATTCACTAGGCTGATTCCGGAGATAAGGGGGTTACCTTATGATGATAGATTGGGTAGACTGGGTCTTTACTCGTTGGAGTTCAGAAGGATGAGGGGTGATCTTATAGAGACATTTAAAATAATGAAAGGGATAGACAAGATAGAGGCAGAGAGGTTGTTTCCACTGGTAGGGGAGACTAGAATGAGGGGGCACAGCCTCAAAATACGGGGGAGCCAATTTAAAACCGACTTGAGAAGGAATTTCTTCTCCCAGAGGATTGTGAATCTGTGGAGTTCTCTGCCCAAGGAAGCAGTTGAGCCTAGCTCATTGAATGTATT
Organism: Pristiophorus japonicus; assembly: GCF_044704955.1. Taxonomy (NCBI): domain Eukaryota; kingdom Metazoa; phylum Chordata; class Chondrichthyes; family Pristiophoridae; genus Pristiophorus; species Pristiophorus japonicus. Next base: position 86,093,426 of record NC_091989.1, on the reverse strand, counting down.
CAAGTCACAGATAGATAGATTTTTAAACAATAAGGGAATTAAGGGTTATGGGGAGCGGGCGGGTAAGTGGAGCTGAGTCCACGGCCAGATCAGCCATGATCTTGTTGAATGGCAGAGCAGGCTCGAGGGGCTAGGTGGCCTACTCCTGTTCCTAATTCTTATGTTCTTATGTTCTTCTGTTAATGAAAGAGGGTCGAAAAAGATAGATAGAGACAAACAGAGATAGAGAAAAAGAAAGAGAGACAGAAATAGAGTGTGGAGGTTAGAGAGACACACGGACCAAGCGAGAGAGACATACACAGACAGACGTACATAGACAGAGAGAGGGACATAGACATGACCAAAGAGCAAGGCTAAGACTGAAACTGAAAAAGACATATACACACATAGAGAGGGAGAAAGAGAGAAAGATAGAGGGAGCGATAGACAGAAAGAGAGAGAGAGAGAGAACTGATGGCAGAGAATGGCTTGGATACAAGGGCTGTGTGTTTTAGGGTTCATTTCAGTTTATTTACATTAACTTTAGTGGGATTAGAACATAGGTAGATACTGAAATTAACGTATATATAAACAGTTTAAATTTCTGGCCCCTCGGTCTTCACATAGGCTCCTCAGCCCCTCTGTAGATTAGACTCTCTGACGGGGTCAACAACTAATCTCAGCTATATCACTCCATTGGGGAGTCAGGATGTGAGGCACTCGCCACAGAATACTCAGCCTCTGACCTACTCTTGAGGCCACAGTGTTTATGTGGCTGGTCGAGTTCCGTTTCTTATCAATGGTGACCTCCAGAATGTTTATGATGGGGAATTCGGCGATGGTAATGCCATTGAATATCAAGAGGCAGTGGTTAGACTCTGTTGTTGGATATGGTATTGCCTGGCACTCGTGTAGCGCGAATGCTAGTTGCTACTTATCAGTCCAAATGCTGAATGTCATTCAGGTCTTTTTGGTGGCGATAAGGATTCCGCTGCCCGTTATAAATGTCTCCGGATCTTCAGTTACAGGGTCAAAGTCGAAATCTTTTTGAGATTTAATGAGCACTGTCACCGCTTACACACTCGCTGCATTGAGAATGTTCTTGTGCGGATTATTGGTGACAGGTGGCCCCTGACAGGCTCCTATCCATAACACAGATACAGTTAGATTCTCAGAATCTGGACCTCTCACGCAGATCAGGGAAATATACTGAACAATTAGCAGGCTACCAACAGACTTTAAGAGTGCCTAGCCAGACTGATAAAATGGGCAGACACGTGGCGTATGAAATTTATCGCAGTGAAATGTGAAATGATATATTTTATTAGGAGGACTGAGGACAGGCAATATGAAATAAATGGTAGAATCTTAAAGGGATGGCAGAATAGAGAAGCCTGGAGCTGTATGTGCACAAACATTTCATGTTGACAGGACAAGCTGAGAAGGTTGTTAAAAAATACATAGAATCCCTGGCTTAATTAATGGAGGAATAGCGTACAAAAGCAAGGATGTTATGGTAAACCTTAATAGAACACTAGTTAGGTCTCATCTGGACACCACCACTCTTTAGGAAGAATGTCAAGGCCTTAGAGAGGACAGTGAAGACATTTACTAGAATCGTACCAGTGTTGAGAGACTTCAATACAATGGGCCGAATGGCCTACTTCTGTGCTCTATGATTGTATGATACTAATCTCCTCAAGGAACTCGTCCAGCTCCTTTTAAACATTTGCAGCGAAAGCACATTCACTGCGCGAGTCTTTGATTAATTCCAAAGGCCAGCGACCTCATGGGAGAAGACAGAACTCCTGAAATCTAAATAGTTCTGTGCGTACATGACATGTATCTGTGGCCCGTCCTTCTCCCTAATTTGTCCAATTCAAACACCCTATCCACGCTTACACAGTCTAGCCCTATCGTCGTTCAATTCAATCCACCGAAATCTATGCTTTTCTAAAGTAGAAATAGCCAGATCTTTGAGCCTATCGTGATACCCAAGGGTGATTAAATTAGTTATCGATCGAGTGGCTCTCCACTGTTCCGTTTCCCAGTGCCTCTATCTCTCTGACCATATGAGGGACCAGAATTGAACACAGTGTTAGCGATGAGGGCTGACAAAGTCAAGGAGATTCGAGCCCAGTTTGTTGGTATTGGTTGGTTTTTGCTATAAACCCCACTTGTCTATTGTCTTGGCTATTGCCTCTGGGCCGTGGCCATCGATCTTTAGATAACACCTAGGTCTCTTTACTGCTCAGCATAGTTTATTTCAGCACCCGGACTACTATACACATACCTGCCATTAGCCCTACCCACATGTATTGCACTTCGTATATCCACCTGAATGTAAGCTGTCAGATACAAGCCCATTCCCCCCTCTAGATCGGAGTATAATCTACGTTTTTGCTCATCAAAGGTTCTGACACTGGCACAGATATTTGCATCATCAGTGAACTTGCGGCACCTTCCTCCAGATCATTGATATAAGTCAATGAAGAATAACGGCCCTACACCGATCCCTATCGGATCAAACTAATAGCGGGCATCCACATGGATTCACTGCCATTATCAGCAACCCTCTATCTATGAGAATGCAAACGATTTCCTATTCAAATCAGGATCTGCCCTCTAAACACAACCCACGCCATGTTACTGAGTGATATGTTGTCCGGCCCATCGTCAAAAGGTTTTTGACACCGCAATGAGCTCAATAACTCCATTCACACTCCCTCCATTGAGAATGATCTGGTTAACGATTAAAGGGGTCAGAAAGCCCGTGACGTGTCGCTATATCCGATACAGGTCAGGGCAGTATTGAGAATCTGAGCCTCTTACTCGGATCACGAACCGTATAGCTGCCGTCGGCTGGAGCCCAGAGATGAGATGGGACACTTCACAGATATACTCCGACCCGCTCTCCATAGGGTTGAGGGAGCTTGAAACCTGATGTAATCCCTGCTCGCTCCGTCTTTCCGTCGTGTTTATCCCAGATGTAATTTTCATGCCAGTTTTATACCAAGTGAGGGTAAACTCCTCCGGGAAAAACCCAGCTGTTGTACAGAGGAGTGTGAGGGTCCGAGAGGGCAGGCAGGTCGCCTTCACAGGGGTTGGCGGCACTGGAAAGGACAAAGAATGTGTTGACATCGTTATTCTTACATTGCAGTGGAGATGGGAAGCTGCAGCCGTCAGAAAGCTGCAGGGCAGTGTCTCTTTAAGAGGCTTTTTTTTCATCGCCATATTGATATTAATAACGGACGCTCGGTTTGTTTAAAACAGTAAACTGCAATATTTCTTTCGTTCGTGTCTTTATCCATGATCCGATGACACAAATGCACTGAAACCAATTAAAGTCCGAATTAAACAGACCCCGTCCAGCGGGCCTCTGAAGCTCCCGCTGTTGCCTTCTGCAGGTGGATCGCCGTGATTGTGCTCCGGGGATTTTAACTAGCATTTAGTGTCACTAACAGGGAGACAACAGAGAGAAGTATAATGGGATTAGATCTTGACTTTGTGCAATAATGTAAACCGGGTTCGCAAATCGGCCTCCTGTTTTACATCTCTCCTGATTTTCCAACAACTAAAGGTCGGGAGAGCTGCAAAACGGGCTGGCGATTCGCTATCACCGGTTTTACACTATCACACAAAGTCCAAATCTACCGGGTGTCTGTGTGCGGGCGTGGGAGTTGTCTGAGTCTGACAGGAATACCGCTGCCGACTAGCTGAGCTGACCCACTTGCTTCATTCCCGGATAATGCTCAGATCCTCACCCCCAGCATCGATCCGCGGGGATTATTTCAACTCTTCGCTCGTGTTCAGGCACAAAGTGCCGAGGGGTGGAGAGGGAAAATTAATGTAAAAATGACCAGCTCACAAATATGACGGATAAGGGGATAATCCTGCAGTGTCAGAGATTGTTTCGGTCACATCTAGGGAACAAATACCTGCAGGAGTCAGCGCTCCCGGCAGCGAGCCTTGAGGGACGGGATTGTGGGCAGAAATCTGAACCTCTGAAACGGCCCATGTTTGACCCGCGCTTTGATCGGACTGAACTGGGTACCGTGCCTCGCTCAATTTCTCCGCGAACAACTCAATTGTCCTCCTTATTTTCCAGTGAATTCTTAAACCTGTAAACACGGTAGGAGGCAGCGAAGCAGGCACACTACAGTCTCGCTCCCTGCTCTCTGCCCAATATTTTCCCCTGCCCCCTCCCACGCATTTTTCTTTATGTCTAATTTCCCGGTAAACCGTCTGCCCAATTCCCTTCAATAGCCTCTTGTGCCGATATTTTCCATACATCGTTGAGTGAAATATGTTCTGTTTCTAGAGCTGATACTAAGTTTATGACCCCTTGTTGCAGTTAATGTAATCAGTGGATATAGCCTCTCAAAACTCTCAAAACTCTCCTCAAAGCTCTTCGAATGAGACTCCCTCGACCTTTCTCAACTCGACAGAACATCGGCCGCTTTATCAAGTCGCCCATCATAACCATCTTCACTATACCCTGGGTTCGTCGCAACGAATTCGCCTTGCACTTTCTTGTAATGTCCTTTCTCTTATGGAACACTCAATATAACACGCACACCTGTGAGTATGGCCCAGTCAACGGCTTGTTAAAAGGCAAATTGGAATTTAATCCAACTCGGGACCCCATTGTTCAATTTGCATCGCTGTGGAACAAAAGGTAAGATTTAAATATCGGAGTATGTCTAATCCCGCCGCAATCTTCACACAGAGAAAGTCTGAGAGCGAATAACATCTGACACCTATTCTCACCAGCAGAGAAGGTGCTGGTTAAAAACACTGACCCATTATCCCTCCGATTGTCGGATTCCACGCCTGAACTTCCAGCGAGAGACAGAGGATAGGATTTACACTGTAACCGACAAAAAAAAGTTTGTGACTGGAACCGGGTTGATAAAAGGTGCCCAGACAACAGTATTGGTGACATAGACCGAGAAGTAACAGAAGATGACCCAGGCATCAGCCGCGTGGCACGCGATTTAGTTCTGTTTCATGGAAATGTTCCTTATCCAATGCTTGAAAACCCTACCCCCAACTATCAAGATCCTCATAATCTCCCCTCTTACCCTCTGCTATCGATTATACAATTACCCATTTTAAATGTCGAGCTTTTTACTAAGCAGGTCTCTTATATTTGGAACGGATGCACAGTTTGGATAACGTGCTTCCCGTGTACCCCCCCCCCCCCGCAATAATCAATAATCCTGCAGAGTTCTACAATATCTCTCACTGCTCCTGCGTGCCCGGACATTGATTACACTGACTTACCGAGGGAAGAGCGCAGAAACGCTTAGTCGCTTCTTCAGCAGGATACGAGACGAAATTCAATCTATAATCAGCATAAATAAATCTCTCCGTGTAAGTCAAATCTATACTCGGAGTAAATATATCGCTCCATGTAAGCAAATCTACGTCAGTGCAAATAAAATCTAGTATCTAAGTAATGACATCTGTCAGACTAAATTAGATCCAACATTAGTGAAATAAAATCTAGGATTATAAGCAGTAACGTGTTGTTCAGTGTTTATTCCGCCGCTCCTCTATGTCCCGCGGAATCATTATTAGCTAGCTCTTGGTTTGCTTTGCTACACGTCATTTATCTGTCTGTCTGCAAAGCTTGCATCTATTTGCTAATAGTTTCTGATTGTTACTGTAGTATCCCCAGGTTTGAGTCGCCAGGCTCTGGGAAATAGTCTTTCGAGTTCGGAGTGCCGATATGAATGGGGTCGAGTAGGGAACTTTTGTGAAAATAGGATTGAATGATGTTTTGCTAGGCTATATTCCATTCAGACTCTTTTTAATTTTCGATAATTGTTGAATCAGACAATCTGAATTTGAATGTCCCGTGTTGGGTGACCGGTGCGGCTGGGTGTGAACTGCCAGGATACACTACAAATAGGAGGGAATGTAACTACTCCGAACCGAACTGAGACAACATGCCTGGCTGCTGATTTATTAAATATCGTCTGACCTACAGCTGTATGATCATACGTTGGCCCATTACCCCCTCAGTAAGACTCACCATGTACAATAAGCTCCGTCCCATTCCCGTTGTAAAGCTTTTCTCTCCCGTCTCTCACGCTGCAATAATAGACCCCGGAGTCCTGTAAAATCACATTCTGCAGGTGCAACTCCGCAGATCCTTGCCTGAAAGGTATCATTGTTTTCCTGTTGTCTGCAGTCGGATCCAAAGCGCCGTCCTGACCGGCTCTCCGCCAATAAACATCTACAATTTCGTTGGGATCGAAAATCGTCGAAGAACAATATATGGATACATTTCTACCTTTCAACTGCGTCACACGTTGGGGTATCTGAAGCACCGGGACAGAGGTCACGTCAGTAACTGTCAGAAATAAACACAAACACGGGTTACAGGCAGTGATACTGATCAGGGGGATTAAAAGGGAGGAAATAATGCGGCAGAAATAGTACGAAAGAAAATGAGGAAATTGTACAATGAACATTGCACAGAAGTGACTTCTACACAGCTCATTGAGTTTTTATTCACACTATGCTATTTATCAGACAGGTATAAATATAGAAACCTGTGTAAATAATGCCCAGGGCTGAGAGGTGCAACAGCACATCAAATACAGACATTCTGAGTAATGGTAATAAACTCGAACTGTTGTTTGCAGGTCAGCGGGAAACACTGAATGGTGCTGGGATGGGGTGATGTGAGGTTCACCTGGATGCTGCAATAAAGCGCTTCACAGGATGTCTGAGGCGGCAGCTTCAATGCACCGGTTTCGCTTTTATGCTACATCTGTGAACATCGGTATGACAACTCGTTGAAAGTTACAGTGGCCCAGGTCTCATTGGTGGCCAAGAGAAAATGGAATGTTTCTTGCAACACGTGAACGATTCCGCATTGCAACAACTCTTAACTTAGCTGTCCAATATATCTGTTACCAATATATATGTGCAGGTGCAGTGAATGTGGCCTGTATCTGAATCTTTCGCCAGGCCCCGATGCATCGCCGGATGAAGTACTGAGGCGCACAGAGCAGAAGCTCGCCGGTTCGAACCCTATTCTTTCTGAGTTGACTGACCTGAGTTTTGATGGTTTGCTACAATTGGCCCAGATAGCCGGCGTTATGGAGGGTTAAATCGGGCAGACAATGGCATTGTTCATTACACTAGCCTCTTTGCACCGAGGCAAGTGCACAGCGACTGAAGAGAATGCCCCCCCCCCCCTTTAATGGTCTCTCGGGACACCAAGCGCGCTCGTAGAGATTATTAACTTGAGTCGAAACACTAATTCTAACATCTGGTTCTTCAGGTTTAGTCGCCATTTACAAACAGATTCGAAGGTGTAACCTATTTGTAAAAAACTAATTCGGGTTGCGACTGGTTTCCGAGTCTTTCCGGAGATGATACAGTCAGCCCTAATATTCAGGAAACAAAAAGGCAGACCGAATGCAACATTTGGATTTATATAGCGCCTTTAACATAGGAAATCGCACGAGGAGTGATTAATAGCTTTGACAAAGAGCTGGGCTTTAAGGAGGATCTTAAATGTGAAGACAGATGTGTTGAGTATTAGGGATGGAGTTCGAGAGCTTAGCGCCTAGGCGAGGGAAGGTACGATCGCAACTGGTGGTGCAAGGGAGTGATGGGTGGAGAAGAGGCCAGGATAGTTGGAGGAAAGCAGGGTTATCACGGATTTTGGGCTGCAGCAGGTAACAGAGATAGAGACGGGCGAGGCAATGGGGTCACCTGAACATGAAGATGGTAATTTTGCATTTGAGGTGATGGTGGACCGGGAGCTAATGAGGTCTGCGAGCACAGAAATGGTGGATGAGTGAGATTTGGAGTGTTGGGATAAGGGCAGCAGATGCGCTCAAGTGTGTGGAAGATGAAAGATTGGAGACATTGGAGTAGTCGAGTGTGGAAGTAACAAAGGCATGGATGTGGGTTTTAGCATCAGATGAGCTGAGGCACGGGTAGATTCGGGCAATTTTACGAAGGTGGAAGTCCGCAGACTTTGTGATCGGAAGCTCAACTCAAGTTCAATTAAGATGCCAGTGATGGCCAGAGTCTGGTACAGCTCGAGACAGTGGCCAGCGAGAGGTATGGCATGGACAGCTAGAGAACAGGTTTTGTGGCCGGGGACTAATTCAATGGCTTGTGTCTTCCGAATGTTCAATTGGAACAAATTGAGTTTCATCCAGGACTTTATGTCAGACAAGCAGGCTTACAATACACAACCAGTGGAGAGTTGGACAGAGGTGGTGATGAGAGAGAGCTGGATGTCGTCAGTGTATATGTGGAACCTACAGCCATGTCTCTGGATGATGTCGCCGAGAGACAGCATGCAGATAAAAATAGGAGGGGGGCAATGATCGATCCTTGCAGGACTCCTGATGAGATTCTCCTGTAGTGAATGGATAATTAAAAGTGGGACCAGTACAGAGCAGTCCCATTCAGCTGGGCAATGGAGAAGATAAGCTGAAGGATGATGACCTGTTCGGCTCTGCCAAAGTCTCAGAGAGATGGAGAAGAAGAATGGATAGTGCTCCACGGTCACACTCAAATGGGATGTCAATTGTGACTTTGATTAGCGCCGTTTCTGTGCTATAGGAAAGGTGGAAATCTGATTCTTGAGCTTTATACATAGAGTTGCGGGAAAAATGACACAGGTTTAGCAGGCGACAACATATTGAGGGACTTTGTAGAGGAAAGGGTGTTTGGGGCTGATGTGGTATTTTGAAAAGACAGAGTGATCATGGGTGCTTTGTTTAGGAGTAGGTGATGACGGCAGTTTTCAAAGGGACGGAAGTCCAGAATTGGGGAAAAGCTAATTTTGTTAAGTTAAGGAGTGATTTGGCCACAGTGGACTGGAAACAGCTACTTGTGGGTAAATCAGTGTCGGAACAGTGGGAGGCATTCAAGTAGGAGATCCGGATGGCTCAGGCCAAACATGCGCCCTTAACAAAAAAGGTTGGGAATAATAATTCTAGGGACTTACAGGGGAGCATAAAGAAAATTTGGATGCTTACGTCATATACTAACGACTAAATACTATAGAATCTTTGGAGAAATATAGAAAATTAAGAAGCAAAATTAAAAAGGATATTAGGAATGCTAAGAGAAAGCGCGAGAAATTCTTGGCTAGTAAAATTAAGGAAAACCGGTAAAGCATGAACTCCCATGTTCTGCCACCAGGGAGTGCTTCCCTTGAAGTCCCAAGGGATCCCAGCATCCCTTGGGAGCACTATATACATTGTACATTAATGATTTGGACGAGGGGATTAAATGTAGTATCTCCAAATTTGCGGATGACACTAAGTTGGGTGGCAGTGTGAGCTGCGAGGAGGATGCTATGAGGCTGCAGACTGACTTGGATAGGTTAGGTGAGTGGGAAAATGCATGGCAGATGAACTATAATGTGGATAAATGTGTGGTTATCCACTTTGGTGTTAAAAATAGAGAGACAGACTATTATCTGAATGGTGGCAGATTAGGAAAAGGGGAGGTGCAACGAGACCTGGGTGTCATGGTACATCAGTCATTGAAGGTTGGCATGCAGGTGCAGCAGGCGGTTAAGAAAGCAAATGGCATGTTGGCCTTCATAGCGAGGGGATTTGAGTACAGGGGCAGGGAGGTGTTACTACAGTTGTAAAGGGCCTTGGTGAGGCAACACCTGGAGTATTGTGTATAGTTTTGGTCTCCTAACTCGAGGAAGGACATTCTTGCTATTGCGGGAGTGCAGCGAAGGTTCACCAGACTGATTTCCGGGATGGCGGGACTGACATATCAAGAAAGATTGGATCAACTGGGCTTGCATGCACTGGAGTTCAGAAGAATGAGAGGCGATCTCATCGTAACATTTAAAATTCTGACCGGTTTAGATAGGTTCGATCCAGGAAGAATGTTCCCAATGTTGGGGAAGTCCAGAACCAGGGGTCACAGTCTAAGGATAAGGGGTAAGCCATTTAGGACCGAGATGAGGAGAAACATCTTCACTCAGAGAATGGTGAACCTGTGGAATTCGCTACCACAGAAAGTTGTTGAGGCCAATTCACTAAATCTATTCAAAAAGGAGTTAGATGTAGTCCTTACTACTAGGGGGCTCAAGGGGTATGGCGAGAAAGTAGGAATGGGGTCCTGAAGTTATATGTTCAGCCATGAACTAATTGAATGGCGGTGCAGGTTCGAAGGGCCGAATGGCCTACTCCTGCACCTATCTTCTATGTTTCTATATAAGCCGGTCCCTAAGGCCATTTCCTCACTCTGGAGTGTCTTAATAAAGACTGAGGTCACCGTTATTTTAACCTCCCTGTGTGCAGTGTCATCTGTGTTAGGAACATAATAACTGGCAACGAGTATGCGAAACCAACGCAAAGATGCAGCAAACTGTGGGCATCCTGGAGAAGTTGTCAGAGGGTGAGGACTGGGAAGCCTATGTTGAACGGCTAGATCAGTACTTTGTAGCCAACGAGCTGGATGGAGAAGGAAGCGCTGCAAAAAGGAGAGCGGTCCTCTTCATGGTCTGCGGGGCACCGACCTACAGCATCATGAAGAATCTTCTGGCTCCGGTGAAACCCACAGATAAGTCGTATGAGGAGCTGTGTACACTGGTTCAGGAGCATCTTAACCCAAGGGCGAGCGTGCTGAAGGCGAGGTATCGGTTCTACACGTGCCAGCGATCTGAAGGTCAGGAAGTGGTGAGCTACGTCGCCGAGCTAAAGCGACTTGCAGGACAATATGAGTTTTATGGCTACATGGAGCAAATGCTCAGAGACATTTTTGTACTGGGCATTGGCCACGAGACCATCCTCTGAAAACATTTGACTGTAGAGACACCAACCCTAAGTAAGGCGATTACGATAGCACAGGCGTTTATGTTCACCAGTGATAACACCAAACAAATATCTCAACACAGAAGTGCTAGCAATGTTCGTAAATTAACTGGAACTGTGTTTGCGAGCAGAAATGTACAGGGCAGAAACCACGAGTCTGCAACTGCCAGCAGGCCTCAGGTGACCCAGATGACTCAGAGTCCGCAGCAAAGGATGAATGCAAGGCAATTCACACCTTGTTGGCGTTGTGAAGGCTTCCATTCAGCCTATTCATGCCCCTTCAAAGGGTATGTTTGCAAGAGCTGTGGAACAATGGGGCACCTCCAATGAGCTTGCAGGTGAGCTGCAAGCTCTGCAAAACCTAACCACCACGTGGCAGAGGAAGATCGGTCCATGGTGGATCAAAGCAATTTCGAGTCTCAGAGAGAAGATGCAGATGCTGAAGTACACGAAATGTCCATCAAAAATGCTCAATGTAAAATTGAATGGCTTACCCATAGCCATGGAACTGCATACTGGCGCAAGCCAATCCATCATGAGTAAAAAGATGTTTGAGAGACTGTGGTGCTACAAGTCACTCAGACCAGCCCTGAGCCCCATCCACACGAAACTGAGAATGTACACCAAATAGCTTATCATTGTCCTGGGCAGTGCCATGGTCAAGGTCACCTACGAGGGCACGGTGCATGAACTGCCACTCTGGATTGTCCCGGGCGATAGCCCCACACTGCTTGGAAAAAGTTGTCTGGGCAAAATCCGCTGGAACTGGGATGACATCCGAGCGCTATCACATGTCAGTGAGGCCTCATGTACCCAGGTTCTTAACAAATTTGTTCCATTTTTGAGCCAGGTATTGAAAACATTTCTGCGGTGAAAGTGCGGATCCACTTGGTTCCAGAGGCACGACCAATTCACCACAAGGTGCGAGCAGTACCCCACACGATGAGGGAGAGAGTGAAAATCGAGCTGCACATGCTGCAACGTGAGGGCATTATCTCTCCAGTGGAATTCAGCGAGTGGGCCAGCCCGATTGTTCCAGTACTCAAATGTGATGGTACGGTCAGGATTTGCGATGATTATAAAGGAACTATTAATCGTTTCTTGCTACAGGACCTAAGGCAGATGACCTATTTGTGACGCTGGCAGGAGGCAAGATATTCACCAAGCTCGACCTGACTTTGGGCTATATGATGGAGGAGCTGGAGGAGTCTTTGAAGGGCCTCAGCTGCATCAACATGCACAAGGGACTGTCCATCTACAGCAGATGCCCGTTTTGAATTCAGTCGGCTGCAGCGATCTTCTCGAGAAACATGGAGAGCTTACTCAAGTCAGTATCACGCATGGTGGTTTTTCAGGACGACATATTGGTCACGGTTTGGGACACTGTCGAGCACCTACAAAACCTGGAGGAGGTCCTCCAGCGACTAGATTGCATAGGGCTGCGGTTGAAGAGGTCAAAATGCATCTTCATGGCAACAGAAGTGGAGTTTTTGGGGAGAAAGTTCGTGGCGGACGGCATTCGGCCCACAGATGCCAATACAGATGCTATCAGGAATGCGCCCAGGCCATAGAACGTAACGGAGCTGCGGTCATTCCTGGGGCTCCTCACCTATTTTGGTAACTTCCTACCGGGGTTAAGCACTCTCTTAGAGCCGCTACATGTGTTATTGCGTAAAGGTGAGAACTGGATATGGGGAAAATACCTAGTAATTGATTTTGAGAAAGCCAGAAATATTTTATGCTCCAACAAGCTGCTTGTAATGTATAACCCGTGTAGAAAACGTGTGCAAGCATGTGATGCTTCGTCGTATGGAGTCGGGTGTGCATTACAACAAGCTAACATTGCAGGGAATTTGCAACCTGTCGCCTGTGCCTCCAGGAGCTTGTCTAAGGCCGAGAGGGCCGACAGCATGATTGAGAAAGAGGCATTAGCATGTGTGTTCGGGGTAAAGAAAAATCATCAGTACCTGTTTGGCCTCAAATTTGAGCTGGAAACCGATCACAAGCCCCTCATATCCCTGTTCGCTGAAAACAAGGGGATAAATACTAATGCCTCAGCCAGCATACAAAGGTTGGCACTCGCGCTATCAGCATATAACTATAGCATCTGCCACAGGCCAGGCACCGAGAACTGTGCAGATGCTCTCAGTCAGCTACCATTGCCCACCACGGGGGTGGAAATGGCGCAGCCTGCAAACTTGTTAATGGTGGCACTTGTTGATGGTCATGGAAGCGTTTGAAAATGATAACTCACCTGCCACAGCCCTCCAGATTAGGATTTGGACCAGGCAAGATCCTCTGCTGTCCCTAGTAAAAAACGGTGTACTGCATGGGAGCTGGGCCAGCATCCCCGTTGAAATGCGAGAGCTAATCAAGCCGTTCCAGCAGCGAAACGCTGAGCTGTCCATTCAGGCAGACTGCCTGTTGTGGGGTAACCGCGTAGTGCTACCCAAAAAGGGCAGGGAGACGTTCATCTCGGATCACCACAGCACACACCTGGGTATTGTAATGATGAAAGCGATAGCCAGATCCCACGTGTGGTGGCCCGGTATCAACTCTGCCTTACAGTCCTGTGTATGGCAATGCAGCGTGTGTGCTCAGTTGAGCAACGTGCCCAGAGAGGCACATCTAAGTTTGTGGTCCTGTCCCTCCAGACCATGTTCAAGGATCCATGTCGACTATGCGGGCCCGTTTCTCAGTAAAATGTTCCTGGTGGTGGTGGATGCTTTTTCAAATTGGACTGAATGTGAAATAATGTCGGGAAGCACCACCACCACCACCATTGAAAGCCTGTGGGCCATGTTTGCCACCCACAGCCTGCCTGACATACTGGTCAGTGACAATGGGCCATGTTTCACCAGTGCTGAATTTAAAGAATTCATGACCCGCAATGGGATCAAACATGTCACCTCGGCCCCGTTTAAACCAGCCTACAATGGGCAGGCAGAGTGAGCAGTGCAAACAATCAAACAGAGCCTTAAACGAGTCACAGAAGGCTCACTCCAAACCCGCCTGTGCCGAGTACTGCTCAGCTACCGCACGAGACCCCACTCGCTCACAGGGGTGCCCCCGGCTGAGCTACTCATGAAAAGGTCACTTAAAACCAGACTCTCGCTGGTTCACTCCATCCTGCATGGCGAGCAGGCGGCAGCAACAAAATGTAAACGATGGTCGCGCCACTGTGTCATGGGAAATTGATCTGAATGACCCTTTGTGTGTGCTAAACTATGGACATGATCCCAAGTGGATTGCGGGCACGGTGATAGCTAAAGAAGGGAGTAGGATGTTTGTAGTCAAATTAGACAATGGAAAAATTTGCAGAAAGCACCTGGACCAAATGAGGCTGTAGTTCACAGACTGCCCTGTACAACCCACAGCAGACACCACCTTTTTCGAGCCCAGAACACACTCCCAAAGGATCAACAACACCACCCCAGACCAGGAAATCGAACCCATCACTCCCAACAGCCCAGCAAGGCCATGCTCACCCAGCAGCCCTGCAGGGCCAACAACATGCCAACCCAGCGAGGGAACAGCCAACACACCAGAACAGACATTTGTACCGAGACTGTCCACCAAGGAAAGAGGGCTCCCAACTGCCTCACCATTTAAATTGTTTTCACTTTGACTTTCAGGGGGAGTGATGTTGTGTATCTGTAAAGCATGCACTCCCATGTTCTGCCACCAGGGAGTACATCCCCTGAAGGGATCTCATCATCCCTTGGGAGCACTGTATATAAGCCGGCCCCTAAGGCCTGTTCCTTACTCTGGAGTGTCTTATTAAAGACTGAGGCCACTGTTACTTTAACCTCCCTGTGTGCAGCCTCATCTGTGTTAGGAACACAATAAAACCTTAACATGTTATATAAATATATTAAGAGTAAGAGGGTAACTAAAGAAAGGGTAGGGCCTATTAGAGAACATGAGGGTAATCTTTTTGTCGAGGCGGAAGATGTTGGTAAGGTTCTCAACAAATACTTTGCATCTGTTTTCAACAAGGAAAGGGGCAATGCAGATACTGCTATCGATGAGGGGTGTGATATTCTGGATGAAATAAATATAGTGAGAGAGGAAATATTAAGGGGTTTAGCAGCTTTGAAAGTAGAAAAGTCCCCAGGCCCGGATGAAACGCATTCCAGGCTGTTGAGCGAAGTAAAAGAGGAAGTGGCAAAGGCCATGACCATCATTTTCCAATCCGCTTTGGATTTGGGCATGGTGCCGGAGGATTGGAGGACTGCTAAAGTAGTACCTTTATTTACATTATTGGAAAATGTCCTGAAAGACAGGAAAAATCTATATTTGGAAAGGCAAGGAGTAATTAGGACAGTCAGCACGGATTTTTTAAAGGGAAAATCGTGTTTGACTAACCTGATTGAATTTTTTGAGGAGGTAACCAAGAGTGTCGATGAGGGTTGTGCGTACGATGTAGTATATATGGACTTTTGCAAAGCTTTTGATGAGGTGCCACATGGTAGACTGATCACGAAGGTTAAAGTCCATGAGATCCAGGGCAAAATGGCAAGTTAGCGAGGGTGCAGAGGAGATTTACGAAAATGCTGCCTGGAATGAAGAATTTTAGTTATGAGGACAGATTGGATAGGCTGGGTTTGTTCTCATTGGAACAGAGGAGTTGAGAGGAGACCTCATTGAGTTGTACAAAATATTGAGGGGCTTGGACATAGTGGATAGTAAGGGCCTATTTCCATTGGTGGAGGGGTCTATTTCGAGGGGGCATAGTTTTAAGGTGGTTGGTGGAATGTTTAGAGGGGTGTTGAGGGAGGAAGGAGGAGCTTCTTTACGCAGAGGGTTGTGGGGATCTGTAACTGGCTGCCTGGAAGAGTATTGGATGCAATAACGCTCACCACATTTAAAATATATTTGGATGGGCACTTAAAGTGCCGTAACCTGCAGGGTTATGGACCTAGAGCTGGTAATTGGGATTAGATTGGAGGACCTTTTGTTGGCCGCTGCAGATATAATGTTAAGTACTGCAGGGAATCGAATACGGCCAGGGTGATCACCTGGATGGGTCGGAGTGGAATTTTCCCAGATATTTTCTCCTTAAGTTGGCCTGGGTTTTACTTGGTTTTTGCCTCTCCCAAGATATCACATGGCTCCGGTTGTGGTGGAGTGTAGAATGTTTCAGTGTAAGGGGTGTCGCAGTTGTGTGGGGCAGACTGGTTGGGCTGGGTGCTCTTTGCCTTTCTTCATTATTCACAAGTTTATATGTAACCTTTAGGGCTGCTGACCATGGGCCGTGCGGCTCTTTGTTGGCCGGCATGGACATGATGGGCCGAAATGGCCTCCTTCTGCACTGTAAATTTCTATGTTTCTATGTTTCTAAGTCGGATAGTCAGCTGTTTAATGTTAATTGGGTTAACAGAACAGAAAGTGGTTCTCGTAAATAATATGAGCTCGGAAAGTGAATGAGGAGAGATATGACATAAACTCGAGAAAGGTGCCGGTTCAGAGCTGGTGTGCAGGAATCTTGGGAGACATTTTATTTGGTGGGCTGGGCAAGGGAGGGATGCAGAAAAGGCAATTGACAGAACGATCTCAATCTTAGTGCCATAGAAGTGTCCCTGAGCTCTTTATATCTGCTGGAGATGAGGGTGGTGGAGGAAGGGAAGAGTGGTTTCAGGAGACGATTTCTAGTGGAGAAAAGCAGTAGGCGTTATATTCGCATTCTATATTGATCCTGGAATAGTGAGAAGATTTGGCAGAAGAGGGCCTCTTCATACTTTACATGTTCCAGCTGTACCTGGTGATGAATTATTTTTCCAGGACGGACATAGAAGGTTGTGGGATTGAAAGGGGAATGTGAGTGCTGCGGGATACAAGGAGGTGATCATAATTCACCTTGGCTATAATTGAGACAATTGGAATTAAGTAGCACCATGAGATTGCTATGTCAACTAGGTGATCATGATTATAAGTAGGAGTGTTTATGTGATGCGAGGCATTAAGGGAGGACAGGAGCGAAGTTAACTCAGAGGAGAGAGGACAAGATGTGTTGAGATATACTGTGAAATTAGCAAGAATGTGGAGTCACTCAGTGCAAAAAAGGAGGGAAGAAAGGAAGGAGAGTATCACATGAGAAACCCGGAATGGCTCTTGGGTGGGCGTTGAAGAAGAAGGATTTTAAAGAAGGCGAGGGTGGTGGAACATGACAGCACACACAGCAGGCAGACAGGAAATGATGACTGCGATCATGTACTTACAGAGATTGGCTGTTCTGGAACATACTGACTACAGTGATTTCCTATCAGGAGATTGCACATAGCTGTTACATGTTCTCAGAGTAGTTGATGACCTCACTCCGTTACAAAGTCTGTATGCTGCAGAGAGGCTGGTTCCTCTTACAAATTAACTGAAACGTCACTGTGTTGTCGACGTGGAAGCTGTTTATTTCCAGATGAGTTTCAGTGTTCGGTACGTATCAGTGATCTAATTTCACATGTGATCAAAGTTCCTTAGAAATAAACCTTTATAAAGATATTGCCCTTCTATCCAACACACTCACTATCTTTAATTAACTGAAAGGTAATATATTTGCTGAACACTTCTGTTCAGTCCGCAAGCTTGATCTGAGCTTCTGGTGAGTAGCCAACTGTCCCACTCCCACTCTGAGCTCTCTGACCTCTCCGCCTTCGGCCTCCTACACTAGTCCAGTGAGATTCAACTGAAGCTCGAGGAACAGCAACTCATCCTTTGAGCACTTATCAACATTCCAGACTCAAGATCGAGTTCAACAATTTCACATCATAACCACTGCTCCCACTTTTTCGACCAACAGCCGGCAATAATTCTTTGTTCATTTAATGACTCTTGCCTTCCAAACCTTCCCTTTTGTTCGTTCCTTCCCCGCCATTTCCCTACTTCTGTGCTTGCTTCAAACTTATTATACCTATAAGATTTTCCACTTCTGACGACAGGTCATCGACCTGAAACGTGAACTCTGTTTCTCTCTCCAAAGATGCTGAATATTTCCAGCATTTTCTATGATCTTCAGTCTACTCTCTCTCTCTCTCTCTGTTCATATATCTCTGGTTATCTCTCGCTCTCTCTTCTGTGATTTTCTGATTAAATTCCTTTAAATTTCTCTTATCTCGCCACTCATGAGCCTTTCGCGACTGATTCCACGCAAACTAAAACTCAGATTGTGAAAATGTCACTCGCTTTTACAGAGTTCACCCATACCAACCCTAACCCTAACTCTCTACTCATTTTTATGCACTCACACCATTCTCTCACTGATTGTCATACGTCCATACACATCTCTCACTGGTCTGTACATCCACATCCACCTTTCACTGATACACCCATCTGTTTAAGGTGGTAACTTTTACAGAATGTGTCACAGTACATAAAAAAGAAAAAACGATTGATATTACTTATACTCTACGTTTCATTCACAAACCAGCACACTGACACTATGAGTTCCCAGCAGATTAATGAAAAATAACCAGTGATGCTGTTCCTGGATTTTGTGCTCACTTTCTTTAAGCACTGACTGCTGCCAGTTATTCAGAAATCTTCTTTCTTTATAACAATCACACGTCTGATTAGAAACTGGCATTAACAGCTCAAAATGTTAAGGACTAGAAGAAATCAGTGAATTAATATAAAAAAAGGACAGAAGCTGTGCTGACAGGAATTAGAATAGGGAACTCCATTAATACATGGCTCTATTGCATTATCTGGAA
Source organism: Pristiophorus japonicus (assembly GCF_044704955.1). NCBI lineage: Eukaryota > Metazoa > Chordata > Chondrichthyes > Pristiophoridae > Pristiophorus > Pristiophorus japonicus. The sequence continues at coordinate 86,074,918 of NC_091989.1, read as the reverse complement.
CAAAAAGCCAATGTGTTTGACATCGTTAACCAACTTGCAATTGCCCGAGACACGCTGCTCTCATTGATGAGGGCAGGATTTAGTTTAATGTTAATAAGAGTAATGTGGCCCTATCAGGAATGGAGGGTGATGGGGGCCATATCAGGAATATGGATTTTTTGGGGGCCAAAATCAGACTGCCCGTTGATGGGGTCCACATCAGGAATGTGTTTTTTTTTGGGCCCATATCAGGTCTTCAGGTTGATGGGGCCCACATCAGGACTCTAGGTTTAATTGGGGCCTATGTCAGGACTGCTGCTTGTTGGGGGCTGATATCATTAATGTAGTTTAATGAGGGGGGGGCTGATATCAGCAATCTAAGATATTATGGGGGCCCACATCAGGAATGTTGGATGAGAGGGGCCCATATGTGGAATGTACAGTGATGGAGTACCATATATGGGATGTCACGTGATGGGCGCATATCAGGACTATTGGTTGACGTGGCGGCCCACATCAGTAATGTATAAGGTTACAGAGATTGAGTCTGAGGAGTCTGAAAAGTCACAACGGCCCTTTCGAATGAAGTCTTCTCCACACACTCCAGTTACTTCAGTTTATCATTAATATACTGAGGAGTTCCATCATTCAGTAGATTATGACTAGTACTTCGTGGTCACCAACCAATAGACATAGTACTTTTATTAAGGAATATGGTGTTAGATCAAACGAGTCGATTAATCAAAATTGCATATGTATGGACGCACGAAATAAAGCAATTTATTGGATTTATTAATATCGACAGAATACACAAGCTAGTTTTACGTCTATGCAATATCCCGCGAAGTACTAAACAATGCAGACGAGTTATCATCTGCAAAGAACGTTTGAAAGTGAGCCTATTTATTTTCAAAGATATACAATGTCAGATGAAATGCTTTACACCTACCAGTTTTGAAATTATTGTTATGTAATCTCATCTGCCATATGTTACTGCACCATTAGATGGTAATGTTGCACCACATACACACCATTCTCACCAGAACGTTGGTTTTATGTAGAATATACGAACCTTTTGAATGGTTATAAATATGTCATCTTAACATTTGGTTTCTGGACATGTTGATTAGCTATAATTCTCCCACAACTTTTGACTGCATTAATCTTTGACCTGCCGTTTACTGAGCATCTCTCTGTGGAATTTGAACTACCGAGTCTAAACCATGTGTTAAACTCTATCACATCAAATACATTCTCATAATATAAATATTTCAAAATTAACTTCTGTATTGTTAAGCTATCCCCTGTTATATTATATACTATCCTGCACCTGATGCTTAATAGCCGGTCCTGCATTTTCATTTAACCGTTTGATCAGCAAAGCTCATCATTTGTATCCCGTGCCATTGGCCCAGTTCCTCAGGCACATTACCTGCCTCGTATGCGGAGTACAAACATCACGAAATCAGACTTGAACATGAATTAACGGTTAAAAAAAAGAAAAGAAAGTCTGTCATCTTTTTAGCGCTTTTGACGACTTCAATGGTACTTTGGAGTTTCAGCCTAGATTTTGAATTGGGATTTTAACACACAACCTTCGCCACTAAGGCGGGAGCGCTACCAACTGCGTAGCAATTGACACCCGAAGCAACCAGGGAAGCTCCCTTTGGGACAATGTCCAGTTATTTGAAGTCTACAGAAAAGGATAATTAAGTAGATATCATTAATTTAGTTTTACAAAAGACCGTCCATAATGTACCACATCATCATCATAGGCAGTCCCTCGTATCGAGGATGACTTGCTTCCACGAGAAAAAGGATGAGTTCACAGGTGTTTCAATGAAGGACCTAAAATTCCAGATCCCGAACTACATCGTGAAGGGTGGAGGATGCCTGTGCTTGGATTTTTGTTAACGTGTGATGGCCGTTGCACCCCAGCCACCATACGGGCTTGACAGAGCAATGTCTTGGTCCACTGGCAAGCTCTGCTGCATGGACCTAGTGCGCACACATATCGCGATGTGGGCTGGCCCGTGCTGCCCCTGGGCCCTCGCCTCTTCTGGGTCCTAGATTCACGCCTCACCTGGGCCCCGATGACTTCCTTCTACAAACTCTTGCCGCTCCTTCGTGACTCCTGCTGTGCCTGCCCGCACTGCAGTCAGCGACCTGGCTTCGCAGCCGTCGACCCCCTGCAGTGGTATGCCGCCACACACTGCTCCCTCTGATGGCCCTGGCCTGCTGATAGTCTTGCAGTCCGGGACCGCGCCGATTTCCGGGTCGGGCCACCGCATGCTGCTCCCTAATAGACTAATGAATGTAGTCAGAGAGTGTGGAGTCAGGAGACAGTTGGAAGAATGGACAGTTGTTAGCTTCAAGTTGAAAGCAGGGATTAGGTGTAAATGACCGGTATTCATGGTGGCAGAAGGTGGAAAGTGGATTCCCGCAAGGATCATTCCCGGGACCACTGCTGCTTGGATTCAAAAACACTGCTTCTAAATTTGGGGTGGACACCAAATTGCGGGGGGCGGGGGGGTAGGGCATAGTTAGTACTGAGGAGGACTCAACATATTACAAGAATACATTAATAAACTTGCAGAATGGGCATATCATTAACAACTTTATTTCAAGAGATATAAATTTTACCTTTTGCTAAGAAAAATAAGGAGGTCACATGTTATCTGGAAAATAAGAATCTAAATGAGGTAGAGGAATAAAGGGATCTCGGAGTACAAATACACAAATCCCTAAAAGTAGTGACACAGGTTAACACGGCCATAAAAAGGGAAACCAGGCACTAGGATTTATTCTTGGACTGATAGAATTTAAAAGTAGAGAAGTTATGCTAAATTCGTATCGAACCTTGGTATAACGCACTTGAAGTACTATATACTATTCTGGTCGCCATATTATACGAAATATATAAAGACATTGGGGAGGGTGAAAGGTCGATTTACAAGGATCATATCAGATATGCGGGGTTATACCCATCAGGAAATGATAAACAGGCTGGGTCTCTTTTCTCTTGAGAAAATAAATTTGCTCGGTGACTGAATAGAGTTGTTTAAAAATATGAATGATTTTGAAAGAGTAGACAGAGAATGTTTCCACTTGTGGGGAAAAGCAAAACTTGAGGCCATCAATATAAGATAGTCACCAAAAAAAATCAAAGAGGGAATTCAGAAGAAGTTTCTTCAACCAGAAAGTGGTGAGAATGTGGAACTCGCTACAACAGGGAGTGGTTGAAGCACATAATATAGATGGAAATAATGGGAGGCTAGATAAGCATACGAGTGAGAAGGGAATAGAGGGTTATGCTAATAGAGTTAGGTGCAGAAAGACTGAAGGAGGCTCGAGTGGAGCATCAATGCCGCATGGTAGCGACGAATGGCCTATTTCTGTGCCGTATTTCCGATGCAATCCGATGTAGCTAAGACACAGCTGACACCTGGTACAGTCAGGGCAGGTCCCTGTAGGATAATGTACAGTTTGATCCTTGTGGTGTGCAATCTGTAAATGATGCCCTCCAGCTCTTAAATGTGAAGCAAAAGAAACCCACGTCCTCCCCAAATATTGAGGCGATCTAAATTGATTTCTTAAATTCATTGTAATTTGAACACTTCCACTACCGAAATTGGAACGTTCCTGAGGAAGGTCTACGGCCCAAGATATCCCATAATAAGGAGTGAGCCTAAATCTGCTGCTTCGTATTTTATCGTTTTGCTTTCAGAAAATCCCTTGTGGAATCAGCCCTAAAATGCAAAGCATCAATTTCCAAACTCGTGCCAGGAAGATGAAAATTGCCTGCAATCCCGGATCTGGGCCTGAAAAGAAGAAAAAAGATATGCATCTACCTTTTGCTTAGGCGCCCATCAGCGATTCCGGTTTAAGGCATCTTCTTCATGTGCATCGGAGTGCGTGCACATCTTGTAGGTATTTAACTGAAGCTGGAGCTGGGGCTGAAGTCACGTGGGCATGGACACCCAATCAAGGTAAAGTATTCTCATTCATAGTAATAGGAGCTCTGTAACTCCGAGTTCCGAATGGCCCTGAAATTCAGGTCGGAGTTTTCCCGCGGGCTATTGCCTCCGACCAGAGAATTTTTCCGAAAGTACCTGGTGGTCCCGGAGGCGCTTTCGATTCCGATGGGGAGGCCTTCACTTCCCGCGCTGCGAAGTGTGCTCCCGTCCTCCAGGTTCCCACGAAAAAGATGCAGTCACGTGTGACTGCTCAACCAATCAGGTTCAGTATTCTCAATTAAAAGCTCTGGGAACTCTGTATCTACGAGTTCTTATTGCTATTAATTGAGAAAAAAACAAACACAATAACACCAATTAAAAAATAAAAAACACACCTCACATAATTAAATTTAATTGAAATTAAAGTTAATAAATATATTAGCGAAAAAAAATTCAGAGTTTTTAAAAAGTTTTAAAAATTATAGTTTAAAATCCAGTTAATGTATTGGGCAGGGATTTTCAAAATAAAATGTATTTTTAATGTAATTTTTTCTGTTTTAAGTGTGTTTTAAGACTCTTACGCCTGCAAAAGTACGCTATGCACCTGCCTTTATCAGATGCAAGAGTTTGAGGACATTTGCTGGGCAAGATATGGGTAAATACCGCATTTCTTGTCCTTGCAAACGTCTTTGCTCCCGAGATGCAGAGAATCTGTCAAGCTGACAGATCGGAAAAGGTGGTTTTCAGCGCATGCACATTGTGCACTGAAAACCAGCTTTTCTGATGCCTTCTCACGTCTGTAGAAACTCCGTACATACCTGGAGAGGCTGGAATTTCTGGGTCAATACTATCAATGAGAATCCCCACCAAACACCCAAACACAACATTAAAAAATAAAAACCATCTCACATATTTAGCATTAATTGAAAATAAAGTTAATGAAATGTTTTAGAAAATAATATATATACTTTTTAAAGTTATTTAATTAGGGTTTAAAATAAACTTACAGTAGTGCACAAGGTTTTTAACATAAAAATGCATTTTTAAGTTTTATTTTTTTCTGTTTTTTCTGTTTTAAAACTTTTACACTGGTAAAAGTAGTTTATGCATCTGCTTTTATCAGGTGCAAGAGTTTGAAAGACATTCGCTGGGCAAGAGATGGCCAAATAGCACAATCTCGCCCATGAGAGTGTCCTTCTCCCGAAGATGTGGAGGATCTGTCAGGCCAAAACTTGACAGATCGGAAAAGCCAGTTTTTGTTGCATGCATATTGCATGCTGAAAACCAGCTTTTGCGCTGCCTCGCTGGGTCCATACACACTTCGTACATACCCGGGGAGGCCACAATTTTCGGGCCGCTACATTTTACGGGAGGTTTCTTGGCCTATCTAATATGGGGAGGACGCTACCAGATGTTACATTGTATGATCAATGCTATATTTAAGCTCTCATATATCTTATCCACCTCAACATATCTATCACCCTTTACTTCCCTGTAAATCCAGGCTCTGAGAGAGTTTCGCAGAGATGAGTCCCAACAACAGTTTAACCGGCTTTTAATTCACATGATTATAGAGAGACCTGGACGAGCAATTTCATACTAAATCTCAATCCCAATCAGACATTACTCCTTATATATTTCCCCTTGGAGTGTCTCATCCATTCTGGAGTTCACCAACCCTGGTTATTAAAACAGTGTTTTAAGTTGGTGCAAATGTCTCTGAAACTGCTATTTGTATTTGTACATAAGAACATAAGAATTATTATCAGGAGTAGGCCATTTGGCCCTTCGAGCCTGCTCCACTATTCAACAAGATTGTGGCTGATCTTCTACCTCAACTTCACCTTCCCGCACTATCCCCATATCCCTTAATTCCCTTTGTTTCCAAACAAATTATCCATCTCTGATTTGAATATATGCAACGACTGAACATCCACAGATCTTTGGTGCAATAATTCCAAAGATTCACAACTCTTTGAATGAAGCAATATTTCCTAATCTAAGTCCTAAATGGCCAACCCCTTATTCTCAGATTGCAATCTCACATTCTAGATTCCCCTGACAGTGGGAACATTTTCTCTTAAGAATCTTATGTTTCAATTAGAACACTTCTCATTCTTCTAAGCTCTAGGGAATATAAGCCTTGTCTCCTCAATCTCTCCTCGTAAGGTAATCTCCACTTCCCAGGAATCAGTCTGGTGAACCTTTGTTGCTCTCTCTCTGAGGCAAGTAAGTATTTCCTTAGATAAGTAGACCAGAACTGTACTCCAGGTGTGGCCTCATCAATACTCTCAATAATTGTAGTAAGACTTTGTTGCTTTTAAACTCTAATCCCTTTGTAACAAAAGCTAACACACCATTTTCTTTCCTAATTGCTTGTTGTACTTGCATGTTAACGGACTGTGATTCATGTACCAGGACACCCAGGTCTCTTTGAATGAAAACATTCCCAGTTTATCAACATTCAAAAATGTTTTTGGTTTTCCTAATAAAATGGATAACTTCACGTTTCCCCACATTGCATTCCATTAGCCATGTTCTTGCCCACTCAATCAAACTATATCTCCCTGTAGCCTCCTTGCATCCTCCTCACAGCTTACTTTGCCACCTAACTTTGCATCATCAGCAAACTTGGATACATTACACTCTGTCCATTCAGCTTTGTCATTAATATAGATTGTAAATAGCTGAGGCCCAAACACTGATCCTTGTGGTAACACACTAGTTACAGGCTGCCAACTCGAAAATACCCCTTTATTCCTGCTCTCTGTTTTCTGTCCAATAACCAATCCGCAATCCATGCAAATATATTACACCGAATCCCACGAGTCCTAATTTTAATTAATAACATTTGTGTGGCACTGAACCCATCCTACTAGTTAGGTCTTCAAAAAACTCTAACAGATTTATTAAACACTATTTCCCTTTCATAAAAACATGTTTACTCTGCCTTATCATACTACAATGTTCTTAGTGCCCTTTTACCACATCCCTAATAATATATTCTAGCATTGTGCCTAATACTGATGCCACGTTAACTGGCCTTTATTTCCCCATTTTTTTCCCTCCTTTCTTATATAGCAGGGTTGTCTTTGCTACCTTACAATCCTTGGAGGCTGTTCTAGAATTTCATGAATTCTGGAAGATTACATCCACCATCTCTGCAACTACCTCTATTAAAACCCGAGGATGCAGGTCGTCAGGTCCAGGGGATTTGCCACCACTTAATCCCATTAATTTCTCCAGTACTTTGTCTTTACTTATCCTGATTTCTTTAAGTTCCTCATTCTCTCTAGATTCTTTGTTCTGCATTATTTCTGGAATGTTTTTGTGTCTTCTACTGTGAAGACAGATACAAAGTATTTGTTTAATGTCCTGCCATTCCCTTATTGCCCATTATAATTTCTCCTGTTTCTGCTTCGAATGGGCTGACGTGTATTTTCACTAATCTTTTCCTATTCAGATACCCAGAGAAATGTTTACAATCTCTTTTCTGTCGCCTGCTAATTTACTCTCATATTCTTTTATCTCTTTCCTTATCAATTTCTTGGTCCTCCTTTGCTGAATTCTAAAAATCTCCCAATCCTCAGGCTTACTGCTCTTTTTGGCAACATTATAAGCCTCTTCCTTTGATCTAACACTATCTTTAACTTCTCTTGTTAGCCACGGTTGGGCCACTTTTCCTGTAGGATTTTTATTCCTTAAAGGAATGTATATGTGTTGTTAATTATTTATTAATTCCTTAAATGCTAGCCATTGATTGTCTACCATCATACCTGTTAATGACGTTTCCCAATCGACCCAAACCAACTAGTTCCACAGACTTATGTAGTTTGCTATGTTTAGATTTAAGACCTTAGTTTCAGACTTAAACAGATACTTTCAAACTCATATATAAAATGTTATCATATTACGGTCACCCTTCCCTAAAGGCCTCTTTACTACAAGGTTGTTAATTAACTCTTTCTCATTGTATTGTGTTTCGCTGTGTCTCGATGTGTTTCCCTGTACTTCCATGAGTTTCCCTGTGTTTCCCTGTGTTTTCCTGTGTTTCCCTGTGTTTCCCTGTGTTTTGCTGTGTTGCAATGTGTTTCTGTGTTTCTCTATGTTTCAGTGAGTTTTTATGCATTTCCCTGTGTTGCAGTGTTTCCCTGTGTTTCAGTGTTTCAGTGTATTTCCCTGTGCTTCAGATTGTTTCCCTGTGTTTCCCAGTGTTTCCATGTGTTTCCCTGCGTTTCAGTGTTTTTACATGTTTCAGTGTGTTTCGGTGTGTTTCAATGTGTTTTCTTGTGTTTTCCTGTGTTTCCATGTGTTTCAGTGTGTCTCAGTGTGTCTCAGTGTGTTTCAGTGTGTTTCCATGTGTTTCAGTGTTTCCATGTGTTTCAGTGTTTCCGTGTGTTTCAGTGTGTTTCCGTGTGTTTCAGTGTGTTTTCCTGTGTTTCAGTGTGTTTCCCTGTGTTTCAGTGTGTTTCCCCATGTTTCAGTGTGTTTCAATGTGTTTCCCCGTGTTTCAGTGTGTTTCCCTGTGTTTCAGTGTGATTCCCTGTGTTTCAGTGTGTTTCAGTGTGATTCCCTGTGTTTCAGTGTGTTTCAGTGTGTCTCAGTGTGTTTGAGTGTATTTCCGTGTGTTTGATTGTGTTTCCGTGTGTTTCCTTGTGTTTCAGTGTGTTTCCCCATGTTTCAGTGTGTTTCCCTGTGTTTCAGTGTGTTTCTCTGTGTTTCAGTGTGTTTCCCCGTGTTTCAGTGTGTTTCCCTGTGTTTCAGTGTGTTTCTCTGTGTTTCAGTGTGTTTCCCCGTGTTTCAGTGTGTTTCTCTGTGTTGCAGTGTGTTTCCCCGTGTTTCAGTGTGTTTCAGTGTGTTTCCCTGTGTTTCAGTGTGTTTCCCTGTGTTTCCGTGTGTTTCCCCGTGTTTCAGTGTGTTTCTCTGCATGTCAGTGTGTTTCCCCGTGTTTCAGTGTGTTTCAGTGTGTTTCCCCGTGTTTCAGTGTGTTTCCCTGTGTTTCAGTGTGATTCCCTGTGTTTCAGTGTGTTTCCATGTGTTTCATTGTGTTTCCGTGTGTTTCAGTGTGTTTCCCTGTGTTTCAGTGTGTTTCCCTGTGTTTCAGCGTGTTTCAGCTTGTTTCAGCGTGTTTCAGTTTGTTTCAGTGTGTTTCAGTGTGTTTCCATGTGTTTCATTGTGTTTCAGTGTGTTTCAGTGTGTTTCAGCGTGTTTCAGCTTGTTTCAGCATGTTTCAGTTTGTTTCAGTGTGTTTCAGTGTGTTTCCGTGTTTCATTGTGTTTCCGTGTGTTTCAGTGTGTTTCAGTGTGTTTCCCCGTGTTTCAGTGTGTTTCCCTGTGTTTCAGTGTGTTTCTCTGTGTTTCAGTGTGTTTCCCCATGTTTCAGTGTGTTTCAGTGTGTTTCCCCGTGTTTCAGTGTGTTTCCCTGTGTTTCAGTGTGATTCCCTGTGTTTCAGTGTGTTTCCCTGTGTTTCACTGTGTTTCCCTGTGTTTCACTGTGTTTCCCTGTGTTTCAGTGTGTTTCCCTATGTTTCAGTGTCTTTAAGTGTGTTTCAGTGTGTTTCAGCATGTTTCCCCGTGTTTCACTGTCTCTCCCTGTGTTTCAGTGTGTTTCCGTATGTTTCAGTATGTTTCCCTGTGTTTCAGTGTGTTTCTGTCTATTTCCCTGTGTCTCCGTGTTTTTCAGTCAGTTTCAGTGTGTTTCCCCATGTTTCCTCGTGTTTCAGTGTGTTTCAGTATGTTTCTCTGTGTCTCAGTGTGTTGTAGTGTGTTTCCCTGTGTTTCAGTGTGTTTCAGTGTTTTTCCCCGTGTTTCAGTGTGTTTCAGTGTGTTTTACTGTGTTTCAGTGTGTTTCAGTGTGTTTCAGCGTGTTTCAGCGTATTTCAGTTTATTTCAGTGTGTTTACCTGTGTTTCAGTGTGTTTCCCTGTGTTTCAGTGTGTTTCAGCGTGTTTCAGCTTGTTTCAGCGTGTTTCAGTTTGTTTCAATGTGTTTCAGTGTGTTTCTGTGTGTTTCATTGTGTTTCCGTGTGTTTCAGTGTGTTTCCCTGTGTTTCACTGTGTTTCCCTGTGTTTCAGTGTGTTTCCCTATGTTTCAGTGTCTTTCAGTGTGTTTCAGCGTGTTTCCCTGTGTTTCATTGTCTCTCCCTGTGTTTCAGTGTGTTTCCGTATGTTTCAGTATGTTTCCCTGTGTTTCAGTGTGTTTCTGTCTATTTCCCTGTGTCTCCGTGTTTTTCAGTCAGTTTTAGTGTGTTTCCCCATGTTTCCCCGTGTTTCAGTGTGTTTCAGTGTGTTTCAGTATGTTTCTCTGTGTCTCAGTGTGTTGTAGTGTGTTTCCCTGTGTTTCAGTGTGTTTCAGTGTTTTTCCCCGTGTTTAGTGTGTTTCAGTGTGTTTTACTGTGTTTCAGTGTGTTTCAGTGTGTTTCAGCGTGTTTCAGCGTATTTCAGTTTATTTCAGTGTGTTTACCTGTGTTTCAGTGTGTTTCCCTGTGTTTCAGTGTGTTTCAGCGTGTTTCAGCTTGTTTCAGCGTGTTTCAGTTTGTTTCAATGTGTTTCAGTGTGTTTCCGTGTGTTTCATTGTGTTTCCGTGTGTTTCAGTGTGTTTCCCTGTGTTTCACTGTGTTTCCCTGTGTTTCAGTGTGTTTCCCTATGTTTCAGTGTCTTTCAGTGTGTTTCAGTGTGTTTCAGCGTGTTTCCCTGTGTTTCATTGTCTCTCCCTGTGTTTCAGTGTGTTTCCGTATGTTTCAGTATGTTTCCCTGTGTTTCAGTGTGTTTCAGTCTGTTTCCCTGTGTCTCCGTGTGTTTCAGTCAGTTTCAGTGTGTTTCCCCATGTTTCCCTGTGTTTCAGTGTGTTTCCCCGTGTTTCAGTGTGTTTCAGTATGTTTCTCTGTGTCTCAGTGTGTTTCAATGTGTTTCCCTGTGTTTCAGTGTGTTTCTCTGTGTTTTAGTGTGTTTCCCCGTGTTTCAGTGTGTTTCAGTGTGTTTCCCCGTGTTTCAGTGTGATTCCCTGTGTTTCAGTGTGATTCCCTGTGTTTCAGTGTGATTCCCTGTGTTTCAGTGTGTTTCCCTGTGTTTCAGTGTGTTTCTCTGTGTTTTAGTGTGTTTCCCCGTGTTTCAGTGTGATTCCCTGTGTTTCAGTGTGATTCCCTGTGTTTCAGTGTGATTCCCTGTGTTTCAGTGTGTTTCCCTGTGTTTCAGCGTGATTCCGTGTTTCAGTGTGATTCCCTGTGTTTCAGTGTGATTCCCTGTGTTTCAATGTGTTTCCCTGTGTTTCAGTGTGTTTCTCTGTTTTAGTGTGTTTCCCCATGTTTCAGTGTGTTTCAGTGTGTTTCCCCGTGTTTCAGTGTGTTTCCCTGTGTTTCAGTGTGATTCCCTGTGTTTCAGTGTGTTTCCCTGTGTGTCACTGTGTTTCCCTGTGTTTCACTGTGTTTCCCTGTGTTTCAGTGTGTTTCCCTATGTTTCAGTGTCTTTAAGTGTGTTTCAGTGTGTTTCAGCATGTTTCCCTGTGTTTCACTGTCTCTCCCTGTGTTTCAGTGTGCTTCCGTATGTTTCAGTATGTTTCCCTGTGTTTCAGTGTGTTTCAGTCTGTTTCCCTGTGTCTCCGTGTGTTTCCGTCAGTTTCAGTGTATTTCCCCATGTTTCCCTATGTCTCCGTGTGTTTCCCCGTGTTTCAGTGTGTTTCAGTATGTTTCTCTGTGTCTCAGTGTGTTTTAGTGTGTTTCCCTGTGTTTCAGTGTGTTTCGATGTTTTTCCCTGTGTTTCAGTGTGTTTCAGTGTGTTTTACTGTGTTTCAGTGTGTTTCAGTGTGTTACAGCGTGTTTCAGCGTGTTTCAGCGTGTTTCAGCTTGTTTCAGTGTGTTTACCTGTGTTTCCGTGTGTTTCAGTGTGTTTCAGCGTGTTTCAGCTTGTTTCAGCGTGTTTCAGTTTGTTTCACTGTGTTTCCCTGTGTTTCACTGTGTTTCAGTGTGTTTCCCTATGTTTCAGTGTCTTTAAGTGTGTTTCAGTGTGTTTCAGCATGTTTCCCTGTGTTTCACTGTCTCTCCCTGTGTTTCAGTGTGTTTCCGTATGTTTCAGTATGTTTCCCTGTGTTTCAGTGTGTTTCAGTCTGTTTCCCTGTGTCTCCGTGTGTTTCAGTCAGTTTCAGTGTATTTCCCCATGTTTCCCTATGTCTCCGTGTGTTTCCCCGTGTTTCAGTGTGTTTCAGTATGTTTCTCTGTGTCTCAGTGTGTTTTAGTGTGTTTCCCTGTGTTTCAGTGTGTTTCAATGTTTTTCCCTGTGTTTCAGTGTGTTTCAGTGTGTTTTACTGTGTTTCAGTGTGTTTCAGTGTGTTACAGCGTGTTTCAGCGTGTTTCAGTGTGTTTACCTGTGTTTCCGTGTGTTTCAGTGTGTTTCAGCGTGTTTCAGCTTGTTTTAGCGTGTTTCAGTTTGTTTCGGTGTGTTTCAGTGTGTTTACCTGTGTTTCAGTGTGTTTCAGTGTGCTTCAGTGTGTTTCAGTGTGTGTGTCTGTGTTTCAGTGTGTTTCCCTGTGTTTCCTTGTGTTTCCTTGCGTTTCAGTGTCTTTTCAGGTTTCAGTGCCTTTCCTTGTGTTTCACAGACAACAATTTAAAATCTGGCTTTCAAACATCAACCTTGGAATCGTGAAGGAACAGCAAACCTCTGGTCATAACTATAATGCAATTATCGTGATTGACCAACCATATCCCGGTGGCGCTTCAAACAAAAACTCAAATTTAGCTCAACTGAAGTTGTGGGTTTAAGGAAGTAAAAGTGGCCATTGGACGTTTTTAACTGATTGCTTGTTCAATTAGTGTATGTGTGGAGGGGTATGTGGTATTAGACGTCCACTTCTCTAATAACTAAAAACTAATGCTCACAATTAATCAAAAAGGCTAATGGAATATTGACCTATAACTCAAGTGATTGAACTATAAAAGTGAGGAAGGGATGCTTCAGTTTTACGGAGCCTTGATCAGACCCCATCTGGAGAACTGTGTTCCTTGTGGGCTCCGCACCTCGGGGATGTTACATTAGCCTTGGAAGGGTAGAGTGCAGATTCACGAAAATGATGCCGGAGCTGAAAGAGTAAATTATTAAGACAGGTTGCGTAAACATGGTATGTATTCTCTTGAGTTTAGATGTTTGAATGGTGATCTAATGGAGGTGTTTAAAATGATAAAGTGATTCGCTAAGACAGATGCTGAGAACTGTTTCCTCTGGTGGGGAAATGCTGAACAAGTCAACAACATAAAATAAGAGCTAGGCCATTCAAGTTGAAATCAGGAAGCGCTTTGTCACAAAAAAGGCTGGTGGAAATCTGAAACTGTCTCCCCAAAAGGCCGTGGACGCTGGCTCAATACAAAATTTTCAAGATTGAAATCGATAGATTTTTATTAGGTGAAGGCACCAAATGATCTGGATCAAAGGTTGTTAAATGGACTTGAGGTACAGATAAATCATGATTTAATCGAATGGCAGGACAGGCGTGGGGCTGAATGACCTATTTTGTTCCTATTTTCCGACGAACAATTAAACTTTATTGGGTGGCTTCACAGAAGCGCTCCCCTACCCAGCAAATAAAGGCACCAGATTTCACAAGGAAACATCCACGTGGTTTTGATGAGGTTTCAGTCAGACACTATGCTGGATTTCTATTCATTGGCGATCTTTATTTTATATGTGCAGAAGTTTCTTTGCAGTGATACTTTTATAAAGTATTACTTTTTCTTTCAAATCTTCTCTGAAATGTACATTTTCTTTTGTTAAGCTTTAATATTTTTAATGCGCTGAACAACTTTATTTTCTGTTTTAAGCTCTAGATTTTCTATATATCCATACAACCCAGAAATTCGCCACGTTCCAGCTTACTCTGTACCCCTTACTTCATTCGGGAATATATGTAATTTATAATCTACACATTTCCTGTTTGAACATTTGTATACTATCTTATCTACCAAGATTGTTTTGCCAATTTATCTGTTACTTCCATTACTACATCATTGACGTCTTATTTCCAGTCACTTTTTAGCTATTCCCTCTCCTTTGCAATTTTTGTATCACTGTCTCCTCGATGTTCCCATTCACTTCCATCATCCTCCTGTCCCACTTCGTTCACTACAATTAGAACAGCACTGCATCATTCCTGATAGCATTGAACACACATTGATGTATAACGCTGTCCTCGCCACAGTGTGGAAGCTCATCCTTTAGCCGACCACTGCAGTTAGTTTTACTCCAGTCCATCTTTAGATAATTGAACTTGTTATTTATGCAACACCTTGTAACCGGCATTCCACCACCACCAGAGGGCACATCTGTTGGAATCCCAAGGGATCGCAGCATCCCTTGGGATCACTTCATATAAGCAGGCCTCCCATGCTGTGCCAGCACTGTGGAGTCAGAATAAAGAGACTAGGAAACATAGAAACATAGAAAATTGGTGCAGGAGTAGGCCATTCGGCCCTTCGAGCCTGCTCCACCATTCAATATGATTGTGGCTGATCATGCATTTTAGTACCCCTTTCCTACTTTCTCTCCATACCCCTTGATCCCTTTAGTCGTAAGGGCCACATGTAAATCCCCTTTGAACATATCTAACGAACTGGTTCCAACAACTTTCTGTGGTAGAGAATTCCACACGCCCACAACTCTCTGAGTGAAGTAGTTTCTCCTCATCTCGGTCCTAAATGGCTTACTCCTTATCTTTAGACTGCGACCCCTGGTTGTGGACTTCCCCAAAATCGGGAACATTCTTCCTGCATCTAACCTGTCCAATCCTGTCAGAATTTTATATGTTTCTATGGGACCCCTCCCATTTTTAAATTCCATTGAATACAAGCCGAGACGATCCAGTCATTCTTCATATGTGAGTCCTGTCATCCCGGGAATCAGTCTGGTGAACCTTCGCTGCACTCCCTCAATAGCAAGAATGTCCTTCCTCAGATTAGGAGACCAAAACTGTACACAATATTCAAGCTGTTGCCTTACCAAGGCCCTGTACAACTGTAATAAGACCTCTCTGCTCCGATACATGAATCCACTCACTATGAAGGCGAACATGCCATTTGCCTTCTTCACCGCCTGCTGCACCTGTATGAGAACCTTCAATAACTAATGTACCATAACACCCAGGTGTTGTTGCACCTCCCCCTTTAACAATTCACCATTCAGATAATAATCAGCCTCCTGTTTTTACTAACAAAGTGGATAACCTTACATTTATCCACATTATACCGCATCTGCCATGTATTTGCCCACTCCTCTAACCTGTCCAAGTCACCCTGCAGCCTCTTAGCATCCTCCTCACAGCTCACACTGCCACCCAGCTTAGTGTCATCTGCAAACTTGGAGTCATTGCATTCAATTCCTTCGTCTACACTTACTCAATTCTACAGTATTCAGTCACATTGCTTTATTTGAGACATAACATCTGGCGACGAGTAATAGATAATGAACAATCATGCAAAAATGAAGAGAACTGTTGGTATCCTGGAGAAATTCTCAGAAGGTGACGATTGGGAAGCCTTCATGGAGCGACTCAACCAATACTTCGTGGCCAACGAGCTGGAAGAGAATGAGAATACTGCCAAATGAAAGGTGATCATCCTCACCGTCTGCGGGGCAACAATCTATGGCCTCATGAAGAATCTTCTTGCTCCAGTGAAACCAACAACCAAATCTTATGAAGAACTGTGTATGCTGGTCTGGGAGCACCTCAATCTGAAGGAGAGCGTTCTGATGGCAAGGTATCAATTCTTTGCATGTCACTGGTCTGAAGGCCAGGAAGCGGCAAGCTACTCATTGAACTAAGGCACCTTGCAGGGCATTGCGAATTCAGTGGATGACTGGAGCAAATGCTAAGAGACTTTTTTGCGCTTGGCATTGGCCATGAGGTTATCCTTCACAAACTATTGACTGTTAAAACACAGAGCCTGAGCAAAGCCATAACGATAGCTCAGGCATTTATGTCCACCAGCGATAACACCAAACAAATTTCACAGAATAAAGATGCATCAGCAAGTAATGTACACAAAGTAACATCGTTTTCAGGCAGAAATGCATATGGCCGGATGTACACGCCTGCAGCTGCACGACGTCAGTTGACTCAGAGTCTGACATCAAATGTGAATGCGAGATATCTTGCTGCGGAGGTGATCATCGAGCCCATCAATGCTACTTCAAACACTCTGCTTGAAAAGGCTGTGGAACAATGGGACACCTCCAGCGAATGTGCAGACGAGCTGCAAACCCTGCAAACCACCATGTTGCAGAAGAAGACCGATCCATGGTGGATCAAACTGAACTGGAGACTCGAACCGAGAAGGCAGAAGTGTAGTGGGTACACACCTTCACCACAAAATATCCACTGGTCATGTTAAAAGTTGAACTGAATGGAATTCAAGTATCCATGGAATTGGACACGGGTGCGAGTCAGTCTATCATGAGCAAAAGGGCCTGTGAGGGGCTGTGGTTTACCAAGGCACAAAGGTCCAAGCTGAGCCCTATTCATATCAAGCTGAGAACTTGCACTAAAGAGCTGATCCCTGTAATTGGCAGTGGAGCAGTAAAAGTCTCCTGTGATGGAGCGGTGCATGAACTTCCACTATGGATTGTACCAGGAGATGGCAGAAGCTGGATGGGAAAAATGAGCTGGAACTGGGATGACATCCAAGCGCTTTCATCCGTCGATGATGCCTCATGTGCCCAGCTTTAGAACAAGTTCCCGCCAGGCATCGGAAATTTCTCTGGGGCGAAGGTGCAGATCCACTTGGTTCCTGGTACACGACCCATCCATCACAAGGCACGTGCGCTGCCATACATGATGTGAGAGAAAGTGGAGATCAAGCTGGACAGGATGCAATGAGAGTGCATCATTGCACGGGTTGATTCCAATGAGTGGGCCAGTCCGATTGTTCCGGTTCTCAAGGGCAATGGCATGGTCAAAATTTGTGGGGACTACAAAGTAACGATTAACCATTTTTCGCTGCAGGACCAATACATGCTACCCAAGGCAGATGACCTATTTGCGACGCTGGCAGGAGGGAAGACATTTACCAAGTTGGACCTGACTTTGGCCTACATGACGCAGAAGCTGGCGGAATCTTCGAAAGGTCTTACCTGTATCAACACTCACAAAGCTCTGTTCATCTACAATAGATGCCCATTTGGTATTCGTTCGGCAGCGGCCATTTTTCAAGGTAACATGGAGAGTCTGCTAAAGTCGATTTGTGCACCGTGGTTTTCCAGGACGACATATTGATCACAGGTCGGGACAGCTTCGATCACTTGCAGAACATGGAAGAGGTTGTAAGTTGGCTAGATCGCGTGGGACTCAGGTTGAAATGCTCTAAGTGTGTTTTCCTGGTGCCATAGTTCGAGTTATTAGGGAGAAGAATCCTGGCAGACAGCATCAGATCAACTGATGCCAAGATGGAGGCCATCAAGACCGCACCGAGACCACAGAATGTGACGGAGCTACGGTCATTTCTGGGGCTCCTCAATTATTTTGGTATTTTCCTACCCGGGTTGAGCACCTTGCTAGAACCTCTACATGTGTTGCTACACAAGGGAGATGACTGGGTATGGGGGAAATCACAAGAGACTGCTTTTGAGAAAGCCAGAAATCTGTTATGTTCCAACAACTGCTTATTCCGTATGAAGAAGGAAAACGTTTAGTGCTAGCTTTGAATGCGTCTTCATACGGGGTCGGATGTGTGTTACAACAAGCAAACAAATTGAGAACATTACAATTAGTCGCTTATGCGTCCAGGAGTTTGTACAAGGCCGAAAGGGCCTACAGCATGATTGAAAAAGAAGCTATGCATGCATTTACGGGGTGAAAAAAACGCACCAGTATTTGTTTGGGCTTAAGTTCGAGTTAGAAACTGATCATAAGCCGCTCATACCACTATTCTCAGAGAGCAAATATATTAATACTAATGCCTCTGCGCACATCCAAAGATGGGCGCTCACGCTGTCTGCATATAACTAAGTAATTCGCCACAGGCCAGGCACAGAGAACTACACTGATGCTCTCAGTCGGCTACAATTGCCCACCACCAGGGTGGAAATGGTACAACCTGCAGACTTGCTCTTGGTGATGGATGCATTCGAAAACAAAAAGTCACCCGTTATGGCCCGCCAGATCAGGACCTGGACCAGCCAGGATTCTTTACTGTCCCTTGTAAAAAAAACTGTCTGCTCCATGGGAGCTGGTCCAGCGTCCCAGTGGTGCGCCATGAAGAGATCAAGCTGTTCCAGCAGCGCAAAGACAAATTGTCCATAGAGACAGATTGTCTTTTGTGGGGTAATCACGTGGTTTTTCCTAAGAAAGGCAGGGAAATTATCATACGTGACCTACACAGTACCCACCTAGGCATTGTAATGATGAAAGCTATAGCCAGATCCCATGTGTGGTGGCCCGGCATCGACTCAGATTTGGAGTCTTGTGTGTGCCAATGAAACACTTGATCTCAGCTGAGCAATGCACCCAGGGAGACAGCACTAAGTTTGTGGTCATGGCCCTCCAAACCTTGGTCTAGGATCCACGTTGACTTTGCTGGCCCGTTTCTAAGCAAAATGTTTTTTGTTGTTGTGGATGCTTACTCAAAATGGATTGAGTGTGTAATAATATCTGTAAGCACATCCACTGCCACCATCGAAAGCCTACGAGCCATGTTTTCCACGCACGGCCTGCCTGATGTTCTTGTCAGCGACAATGGGCCATGCTTCACCAGCGCTGAATTCAAGGAATTCATGACCCGCAATGGGATCAAGCACGTCAAATCTGCCTGTCAAGCCTGCATCTAACGTCCAGGCAGAACGGGCAGTCCAAATCATCAAGCAAAGCATGAAACGCATGTCGGAAGGCTCCCTGCAGACCCACCTGTCCCTTGTCCTGCTCAGCTACTGCACAAGATGCCACTCGCTCACTGGGGTTCCCGCTGCTGAACTGTTCATGAAAAGGGCACGCAAAACAAGGCTGTCTCTAGCCCACCCTGATCCCCATGGTCATGTCGAGGGCAGGCAGCATCGACAAAGCATATACTATGATCGCGCAAATTTGTCACGCGATATTGAAGTCAAAGACCCTGTATTTGTACTCAAAATGGTCCCAAATAGCTTGCTGGCACTGTCATAGCCAAAGAAGGGAGTAGGGTGTTTGAGGTCAAACTTGGAAATGGACTAACTTGCAGAAAGCATTTGGACCAAACCAAACTGCGATTCACAGAGAGCCACGAGCAATCTAAAGAGGACACCACCAACTTCGACCCTCCAATACACACACAAGTGGCAACCGACATCACGGCTGACCACGAAGCTGAACTCATCATCCACAGCAACCCAGCAAGGCCAACTGCACAGCAGCCCAGCAAAGGCCCAACCAGCTCACCGGCACCTGTGTTTGTACCGAGAAGATCGACTAGGGAGCGGAAAGCCCTAGATTGTCTCACCCTGTAAATAAGTGTACTATTGACTTTGGGATAGAGTAATGTTATGTACGCAACACCTTATAACCAGCACTATACCGCCACCAGAGGGCGCATCTGTTGGAGTTGCAAGGGATCCCAGCATCCCTTGGGATCACTGCATATAAAGCAGGCCTCCCATGCTCTGCCAGCACTCTAGAGTCAGAATAAAGAGACTAAGGTCACACTAACTCAATTCCACAGTACTCAGTCACATTGCTTTATTTGAGACATAATAGAACTCACCTTGAATTAGGGTTCTGCAGCTTATGTACTCTTCTCCTATCTGTTTACATGTCGCTTACTTTATATGATTTGTACTGGCTGATGGTATATAATATATCCAAATAGAGCACTTTCTGTTCCTTCAGTGTAACCAATCAGATTTGGCTTTTGCTCCATCAGTATATAACTTCTGTGTTCTCCAACTGTAACTGAATCTTTCAATGATACCACCACCTGCTTCCCTCTTTTCCTACTCTATCCCACCTAAGCATTATTAGAACAAGGTATTTCCAGCTCGCAGTCCTACTTTAGCCGAAGCAGAGACTTTTAAATCTGTAATATATAACTCCCAGCAAAGCATTCTGTGTCGCTGGCTTGTCAGTTTCATTCACAATACTTTATGCATTTAGCTACGCACATCTCAACCCTGCTTCCCTCAGCTTGGCATCATTACTCAATTTACTGCACCTCTTGCTGGTCCGTTTCGTGAATTACCTGCTTTCTGCACCATACCGATATCCCTAAACCTTTCTGCATCCTCAGCTTGTTGCCCTCTGCCACGTCATTGTTGCTGGGTTACATTGAGGTACAGGTGCTCATGCTAAAGCTCTGGCAGCACCGTCTGCAACGGAAGTCCTCCCAGTCTCTGCAATCCGATTTCTAATCCTTATTAGTACCGATAACAGATGACGCAAATTCATGTCAATCCATATATTCCAGGGCGGAAGTACATCGGCCAAGATCTACTTCATCTACAGAAACAGAGTTCCAATACATTCTCTGTCTGGTGGTGATCTGTCCCGCATGCTTCAGCCAGTTCGGTAATATATTCTGAACTCTCTTCATGGAGCTAGCTGGCCTCAGCCCTGGCCAGCACGGCCGTGTGGTTATTCTCCGGTAGCTTGGGATTGAAACTGGCTGTGAGGTGGCACTGGGACCTTGAACAAACAGTTTTTGGCAGCCGGCCATTAAGTCACCACCGGCGTAGCACGAATATTGTATGGGTTCAGGTGGTGTTGGTGGGATGTTGCCCTGGAACGGTAGGGGATGTGGTGAAATGTACCTGTAATAAGCTTGTCGCTTTCCGTGAAATAGCAGTGATACCATATGATTCACGATATTCCATGTTAAGCTGCATCGCAGAGCAGTATGATCATGTTGGAATGTGAAGAATGTTCCATCTACTATGATTGTTATAACTGCAGTCATTCAATCACATGTAAATGTTAATTAATTACAAAGACACAGAGAGACAGGGTCGGTGCCAGCTATGTCCCATTCTGTAACACCCGGTTCAATCCTATCACAAATGACAAGACGGTTGATTAAAATACCCAGAGCAGTAAGGGTTCAGCATCCGAACAGTTTTTTTTTGTTTACAGCGTCAATGCATCTAGAAAGAATGGAATCGGAAGTGAAAATAATTTCTATATGAAAGTTTGAATTGAACTGAATGAAACTGAAGGAGCAGCAGTTTCCAAACAGAAATGGCTGCGATCATTGAATCCCAGTCACCATACACGATCGCGAGGGCCCGGTCGAAACCTGGTAACAAATATCTACATAAAACATTTTCAGAACTTTCTTGGAACGCTGCTTTATTAGTGACATTGGCAAAAATAAAAAAACGCAATTCAATCCTTCAAAATTAACATAAGCAGTTATAAACGACTGTTAAAAAGGAAGGAAAAGGAACAACAACTGAAGACAAATTAAAGTGCCTATAGAGCAATGTACACAGTATACAAAATAAAATTGCAACTGGAGGCAATAATACGTAGTGAGGAACCAAATGTAATAGAAATATCTGAAAGAAAGCTCAATAAGAACGGAACTGCAACTGAATATTGCTGGTTATAACATTATCACAGGGTATAAGAAAGGAAGAAGGTGGTGGGGGAGCTGTACTAATTAGATATAACAATCACAGTAGAAAAAATGAACATAGCTAAGAGAAGGTTAGAAACATAATCCATAAGCATTGAAATAAAGACCACACTAATATGGGTACACTACAGAGCACCCAGTAGTGGAAAGGAGGTGGAGGAAGAAATATGTGAGCAAGTATATGAAATGAGTAAAGGACAGCGAATAACAATTATGGGAGATGTTAACTACTCCTAAATAAACTGGCAAAAAGAGTTAGGCAATGTGTGTAGGACTTCTTTCTTAGCTAATATGTAAAAAAAAACAAGAGAGGAAGCACTGCTGGATCCATTACTGGAAAATTAACCAGAACAAATTATTGAAGTAAGGGGACATCTAGGCATTAGCAATCACGACATAAAACGGTCTAAGGTAAAGATTGAATGCCTAAGTAAGACAAAGACCAAATTAATACATCGGGAAAAAGCTGATTTTAAGGGAATGGGAATGGAACTGTGGAAAATATACTGTCAAAATGTACTGAGAAATAAAGAAATAGAACAGCAGTGGGAAACGTTTAAAACGGTATCAATCGAGTGCAGGAGAAATATATTCCATCCACTAAAAAGCAAGAACAGACTAGCCAGTAATGACACACCATTGATGAATAAAGAAATGAGGGCAAGATTGAAACTCTAGAAAATGCATACACCAATACATAGACAACGAAGGAAAGCATGAAAAAAGGGAATGTGAAAGGTGAAGAAAGAAGTCAAAAACAATTAGAAAAGTAACGGGAAAACAAAAAATTAGGTTTTCAAAGAATAAAAAAATAAGTATCAAAGTATTCTACAGAGAGATAAATAACAAAATAAATGCCATGACAGGGATAGCGTCACACACGATAAACTCACAGGTAATAAAAGCAAAATGTCAGAAATATTAAATAATTACTTTGTCTTGGCATTTACATAAGGACATATGCATTCGGAGCACGAGTAGGCCATACAGCTGTTTGAAGTGGCTCCGCCATTCAATAATATCATGGCTGATCATCGATCCCAATTCCATTTTCCCGCCTGATCCCCATATCCCTTGCTTCCCCTAGAATTCTAAATTCTATCAATCTCAGCCATGAAAATACTCAAGGATTCAGCATCCAAAGCCCTTTCGGATAGAGATTTCCAAAGATACACAACTCTCTGAGTGAAGAAATTACTCTTAATTTGAATCTTAAATGGCCGACCCCTTATCCTGAGAATATGGCCTCTAGTGCTGGACATTCTAATCAGGGGAATCAAACACACTCAGCATCGACCCTGCAAGAATGTTTTATACTTCAATGAAATCACCTCTCATTTTTCAAAATTACAGAGTGTATATACTTAATCTACTCAATCTCTCCTCATAGGACAACCCTCTAATCCCAGGAATCAAACTAGTGAGCCTTCATTGCACCACCTCCAAGGCAATTCTATCCATTCTCAGATAAGGAGACCAAAATGTGATCAGTACTCCAGGTGTGGTCTCATCAAAGCCCAGTACAATTGACACAAGACTTCCTTACTCTCGTACTCGAATCCCCTTGCAATAAAGGCTAGCATGCCATTTGCCTTCCTAATTGCTTGCTGTACCAGCATGCTAATTTCCTGTGTTTCCTCTATGAAGACTCCTAAATCTTTCGGAACACCAACTTTAATACTTTATAAACATATTAAAAATCTGTTTTTAAATTCTTCCTACCAAATTGAATCAGCTCACATTTCCCCACATTATACTCCATCTGTCACCTTATTGCGCAGTCACTTAACCTTTCTATATGCCTTTTCAGCCTCTTTGTGTCTTCCTCACAGCTTACTTGGGTTGTAAGTCTATGGAATTCTCTGCCCCAGAGAGCTGCGGAGGCTGGGTATTGAATATATTTAAGGTGGAGATCGACATATTTTTGAGCGATAAGGGAGTAAAGAGTTATGGGGAGCGGGCAGGGAAGTGGGGCTGCGTCCATGATCAGTTCAGCCATGATCTTATTGAATGGCGAAGCTAGCTCAAAGGGCCGAATGACCGACTCCTGCTCCTATTTCTTATGTTCTTATGTTCTTACTTTACCACCTATTTTTGAATCATCAGCAAACCTGAATTCTCTACACTGGGTCTCTTCTCCTAAGTCATTACTGTGGATTATATATAGCTGAGGCCCAAGCACTGACAGAATCATAGAATAGTTGCAGCACAAAAGGAGGCCACTCGCCCCGTCGAGCCCATGCAGGTTGTCGGCAAGAGCAATTCAACCAGTCCCACTTCTCCCACCCTTTCCCCATAACCCTGCATTGTTTTTCTTCAGGTATTTATCCAATTCCCTTTTGAAAGCCACAATTGAATCTGCCTCCACCAGCCTCTCAGGGATGCATTCCTGATCATAACGGTTCGCTGCCTAAAGTTGTTGTTCATACCGCATTTGGCTCTTCTGTCAATCACCTTAAATCTGTGTCCTCTGGTCCTCGACTCTTTGGTCAATGGGAACACTTCATCTCTGTTTACTCTGTCTAGACCCCTCATGATTTTGAACTTCTCTATTAAATCTCTTCTCAATCTTCTCTGCTCCAAGAGAACAACTCCAGCTTCTCCAGTCTATTCACGTAACTGAAATCCCTCATCCCTGAAATCATTTTCGTAAATCTTTTCTGTACATCTCTAAGACCTTCCCTTCCTTCATAAAGTATGGTGCCCAGAATTGGACAAAATGCTCCAGTTAAGGCTGCACCAGTGTTTTATAAAGGTTCATCATAACTTCCTTGCGTTTATACTCTATGCCTATATTTATAAAGCCTAGGGTGTGTATACATTTTTAACTCCTTTCTAATCCTATCCTGACACCTTCAACGATTTGTGCACATATACCCCCATGTCTCTCTATTCATGCTACCACTTTAGAATTGTATCCTTTAGTTTATATTTCTTCTCCTCGTTTTTGCTACCGAAATGCATCACTTTGCACTTTTGTGCATTAATGTCCACCCATTCCACCAGCCTGTCTATGTCCTCTTGAAGTATATCAATATCCTCCTCACTGTTCACTGTACTTCTACGTATTGTGTCATCTGAAAATTTGAGCCCTATGCACCCGTCCAAGTCATTAATATATATCAATAAAAGCAGTGGTCCCAGTACCAAACCCTGGGGAACAACATTTTATACCTTCCCCGAGTCTCAAAAACAACCGTTCACCACTGCTCTCTGTTTCCAGTCACTTAGCCAGTTTCGCATTTATGCTTTCACTGTCCCTTTTATTCCATGGGCTCTAACTTTGCTGGCAAGCTCCCTTGAGGCAGCCCACTACATAAAATGACCCATTTATCCCTACTCTCTGTTTTCTGACCAGTAAACAATTCTCTATCCATGCTAATATATTACCCCTGACCCCACGAGCCCTTATCTTGCACATGGGGCAACTTGTCGAATGCCTTTTGGAAATCAAACTACATCTACTGGCTTTCCTTTATCTATCCAGCTAATCACATCCTCAAAACACTCTCAAAAAAGTTTTCCATTTCATAAAATCATGTAGACTCTGCCTAATCATATTATGATTTTCTAAGTGCCCTTTTACCGCTTCCTTAATAATGAATTTCAGCATTCTCCCGATGACTGATGTCAGTGAAATTATTCTATCTCCCTCCTTTCTTGAATTGTGGGGTTACATTTGTTACCTTCAAATGCACAAGGACCCTTCTAGAATCTAGGGTAATTTGAAAGGTCACAATCAATGCATCCACTATCTCTGCAGCCCCCTCTTTTAGAGCACTAGGATGCAGGCCATGACATCCAGGGGATTTTTCAGCTTCTAGTTCCATTCGTTTCTCAAGTATTTTTTCTCTATTGATATGAATTACTATAAGTTCCGGATATTTATTAGTCGCTTTGTTCCCTACTATTTTTGGAATAATTTTTGTGTTTTCTACTGTGAAGAGAGATACAAAGTATTTGTTTAAAGTCTCTGCAATTTCCTTATTTCCACTTCTATTTTCACCTGTTTAAGCCTCTTTTGCAAATCGCTTCCTTTTTACATACAGATAGAGGTTCTTACGATATATTCATTTATAGTTAGTTTAGTCTCATATTATATTTTTTCCGTTTTTATCAATATTGTGGTTAATCATTGCTGGTTTCTGGTCTCCTCTCCCCAGGTTTACTATTATTCTTCGCAATATTATAAGACTCTTTGTTTAATCTAATATTATCCTTAATTTATTTAGTTGCCATGGGTGGATTACATTTCCTGTGAGGTTTATATTTGTCAATGCAATGTATATTGGTTGAGAATTTTGCAATATGTATTCAAATGTTTGCCACTGCTAATCGACTGTCTCACCTTTTAATCTAATTTGCCAATCTACATTGGCCAATTCGCCCCTCATATCTATGTGATTGATTTTATTTATGTTTAATCTCTACTTTAGGACTTAAGTATGTCCCTCTCAAAGTAAACGTGAAATTCTATCATGTTAATTTCACTCTTCCCCAGAGGATTTTTTTTACTATAGAGAGTATTAATTTACCCTGTGTCATTACACAATACAAAATTTAAAATACCATGTTCCCTGATTGTTTCCATGATGTATTGTTTGAGGAAACTCTCTCGAATGCATTCTATGAACTCGTCCTGCAAACTACCTTTGCCAATTTTATTTGCCCAGTCCATATGAACATTAAATCACCCATGATTATTGTATTACCTTTGTTACAAGTTCCTATTATGTCTTGATGAATATTCTGTCCAGCTACTGCTAGGAAACATAAACGACTCCCATCCGTGTGTTCTGCCCCATGTTATTTCTTATCTCCACCCACACTGATTCTACTTTTTGATTTTCTGATGCAAGTTCCTTTCTCACTGCTGCCCTGATGTAATCCTTTATTATTAGAATCATCACATCGTTTTCCATTCTGCCTGTCTTTTCGAGAGAAACTGACATAGTTCGAAGAGAGCAATACATATATGAAGGCATTTAAGATAGGAAGGGGGGGAGGGTGGTAGAACATTGGAAAACTAATCACACTACAGAGGATAAAACCCCTGGTCCAGATGGATTGCATGATTGCATCCATGCATATTAATAGAAGTTAATGAAGACATAGCGGAGGCACTACTTGATATATATATATATATATAATAAATAAATCATTACAAATTCATTAGAAAAGTGTACAGTGCCGGAGGTCTAGAGGACAGCTAATGTGATTCCTATATTTTAAAAGGGAGCTCGAGCAAGTCCATAGAACTATAGCCCAATAAACGTAACAACAGAAATATATTGGAGCCTTTACTTAATGATGCAATAAAAACATATCCTGAAACTGAAAATGTCATGATGTGTAGTCACCATGGATTCCCAACGGGAAGGTTAGGTTTGATCAACCGCGTTGAATTATTTACGAATTAACAGAAAATGTAGTAAGGGTAATGCAGTAAGACATTTGGATTTACAAAAAAACCTTCGATAAGGTATGGCGTAGTAGACACATAACGAAGGTCAGAACAGGAATCGGGGGCAAGTGGCAAAATGTCTAGCAAGCTTGCAACAAAACTGTAAAATAAGAGTAGGTGTGAAAGGTAGTTAATCAGATTGGCAAAAGGTGGAAAATTATGTTACATAAGGTTTGTTGCTGGCAACACTGTTGCTCACCATTTACGTAAACAATTTTCACTCGGGAATCAGAAGTACGATTGCAAAATTTGCGGATGACACCAAATTTGGAGGGATGTGGTGTAATTAATACAGACGAGGACTGTTACAACTTACGGGAAGACATTAATAAACTTGCAGAATGTGCGTGTAATGTGGCAAATGAACTTCAATATAGCTAAGTGTGAAATGGAACATTTTTCTGGGAAGAATGAGGAGGCCACGTACTGCTTGGAAAATAAGAGTCTAACTTGGCTACATGAACTCAGTGATCGGGGCCACATTTGCACAAATCATTAAAAGTGGCAACACAGATCCATAGGTTCATAGAAAAGCATACAAAACACTGGGGCACATTTCTAGAATGATAGAAGTAAAAAGCAGAGAAGTAATGTTGAATCTGTATAGAACCTTGATTAGATCCCCACTTGGAGTATTGTAAATACTTCTGGTTTCTATATTATAAAAACGATATGGAGACACTGGATAAGGTGCAAAAAAGATTTACTAGAATTATACCAGATATATGAGGTATACCTATCAGGAAAGATTGAACATTTCTCTTTAAAAGAGAAGACTGAGGACTGACCTGATAGAGCTCTTTACGATTATGAAAGGATTTGATATGTAGAGAAGATGCTTCCACTTGAGGTCAAGACTAGAACAAGGGGCCATACATATAAGATAGTGGATCCAAATCGGGAGAAGCGCTTTACAAACAGAGTGGTTAGATTGTGCTACTCGCTACTACAAGGAATAGTTGAGGCGACTAGAATAGGTGCATTTAAGGGGAGCTGGATGAACACATGTGAGCGAAAGGGATCGAAGGTTATGGTGATGGAGTTAGATGAAATAAAGTGGGAGGTGACTCACTTGGAGCATAAACCTCGGCATGGACCTGTTGGATCCAATGACCTCCTCCTGCTTAATAAATGCCATGTGATACTGCTAAGACGATGTAACAGAAATGAACCACGCTAAATGGCGTCATCGACGAGTCAAGGGCCTCATATTTTCTTTGGTCCCAATTGAAGAGTACATTCATTCTTTTATTTAAAGTGATTGCAGATTTCAAGAATAGGCGCAGGCCCCAGAAACCAATGTATCGCTGTTATTAAAAACTCATGCCCCTTCCTTCAATTAGAATAAAGAAAAATGCGGTTGATAAACACCATGTTAAATACAGCTAGATGTGATCTTCAGAACCAGAATGGCTAGCTCCTGGGTAACTGTATCATCTCTGGGCTCTTGGTGGTGATGATACAATCCCGAATTCTCCGCTTGGCTTATTTATCCTGATCTCGGCATATTCCGCTCTGGTTTCCTTCTGTTTCCGCCTTCCCTTTTTCTGAGAAGCCGTGAAATCCAGAGACACGTAAGTCAGTTTACCATCTGCTCCTTGCTTGGTCTGTGGGAGCAACAATGAAAGATCAGGAGGACATTAGCTGTTCTAGGTTGTCAATGCAGATTACTAAGATCAAACACCAGTACCGGACCAGGCTATTTTGGAATGGGTTGCTGTGTTTCTCGGCTGTACCTGGGCATAGACATCACGGTCTTCCTCATGTCTGGGTTCCCCGATTTTCCTGAGGTTGAGAGCAGCGTAAGACAGACTCTCCCCATCTCCACTTCGCATGTTCTGAGGAGAGTTAATGGGGAGATATTAACTCCACATCAAATCACAAACAGCACAGTACAGTACGACTAAAGGACAGACACATTGATTAATGAATGGGAAGTATGATCAGTGCCGATCATTGATGTAAATGGCATTGTCCGTGTGGTAATGGGTCAGACAAGGAGAACGGAGATATCTAATTCTCAGCCGGTGTCATTACCCTACAGATTCTTCCATAATTCGTGTTATCAGAGCTGATGTTGGATTAGTGAGTCAAGGCCTAGCCCGTGTGCTGCTACGCGGTTAGCACACGTCCAAGTTCTGAGTGTGTAGCTTTCAGAAAAGATAATTGCCCTCAGTGGCTCTGGGCCCGGGAAAGGTTGGGGGGTTTTAACCAGGGGACCAGCCCCGATCTGCACTCACAGATCCCGCTGAACAGATCATGGGTGTGGATGTTGGAGGAGAGCAGGACCGAAGGACCGAGCTCGGTTATGAAGCTTCGCGTGGTTAAATAGCCACTCAATGCGCACTGACAAAGTGCACATATCAACAACGATGTCTGCGAGAACTTGGGGGTTGCATCGCTGCACTGTGGGGTCAAAAGTTATACCATCAGAGGAGGGGAGGACACTGGTGAAACATTGGACCCGGCAGTGATCACCGTGTGCCCACAGTCACCGGGAGCCCTTCTGATATTCCGGCAATACCGTTATAACCACGGTGTAAATGTGCAGTACATATGCGATAGCAATATATTTGTCGTCACAGCAACATGACACTGACCTGCTCCTCGAAGTGGCCTGGTATATCCTCACTAATCTCAGTGCCTAGTGGAGAAAGACATTTACATCAGTGATCAATTTCATCGTGATGCGCAACGTGCCCGCCAAAAGTTACGCAACATTCTATCAAATTGACCAGACTCATCGATCAGTAGAAACGTGTCTGAGCGGGCACACTACTCACATGGTTCGAATATAACCCGTCAAATCCGATTCTATTGGTGGGTGAGATGGGGCGATTTTACAGCCGGACATCCCGTGCTACATTCGCACCATCTGGTTGATACCCTCTGCCCCAGGGTTGCTGCCCCTCTCTATAGCCCTAAATTAGGGACATTTATTGTACAGCGTCCACATCACCATCTTCAGTTGTTGTAAAGAAGGAAAATACCGTTTAGTTTTAGTTCAAATATGGTGAAATTATTCTGACGCATCTGTTGGGTTTCAGGTCCTACATGCACCACAACAGTGGGCCACAGCAGGGCAAACTCTCAGTGCAATAGACACTGCTGTCAAAAGCTAGATCCCAGTCTGGATCCTTTAACCTCCTCGGTGCCGCAGTGCTGATCTGTAACTGGACGAAAGCACCCAATTCTGAACAGGGATTGTGTGACGTCTTACCTTCAGTTCTGCCTAATTTGTCTCGCTTGACAAGAATTACCAGCACTACAATTATTAATATTAACACGCCTGCTGGACATCCAACCACCAAGCAGTAGAAGAAACGACCGATACCGTTAGCTAAAAGGGACAGCGAAAGGGGAATGTTAGCATTGTACAGTAAAGATGATGTTAAATTATTAAACGGCGTCAGATATCAGGCAGCACCGACAGATCACAGCCATTGTCTCTGACGGAAATACTAAGGGTACAGCATCTTTTCTTTTATCCTGAGGTCTTTTTGTCAAATTACACAAAGAAAAAAAACACTGCGACTTTCATTGTGTCATAATATCAGCATTTAATTCTGATTGTCATATCTGAACCAATGGTTAGGCAGCTTTCTTCATGACGTGTACATGAATATATATTTGTGCGATTCACGATATATGTATCTCTTTCTCCCCGTGTATCTTTCCCCCGTAAAACTCCCAAACGAATAAAAAAATAAACCCTTGGCCTATTCGGGAAAATAAATAATGGGAAATTTACTCGAAGGCGATGAGAAATGAGTTCCAGTAGAGAATTTTGGCCAATAGACACGTCACACAGGACACAACCTGAATTTTGTACTCAGTGATATTATTCCGAGGGATCTGCTTGGTTTCAGGTCTGCTCCTTGTCACAACATTGGATACCAGGGTGGTGCCAAAGGATTGGAAGATTGGAAATATTACTTCCCTGTTTAAAAAGGCGGAGAGGGATACACACTACAACGACAGGCCAGTCAGCCTAATGTCGGTGCTGGAAGACTTTGAGAGGGAATAATCCTGGACAAATTTAACTGGAAAAGTATGGGCTCATACATTAAAGTCAGCATGGTTTTGTATAATGCAAATTGGTTTTGACTAATTGATTGAGGTATTTGATGAATTAACGGAGAGGGTTGATGGACTTTGGAAAACATGTTTGTTAAAGTACCACATTAATAGACTTGTTAGCAAATTGAATGCCATGTGATTAAAGGGTCAGTCGCAAAATGGATATACAATTTGCAAAGGGACAGAAAGCCAAGTGTAGTGGTGAACAATTGTTTTTCAGACTGGAGGAATGTTTATAATGGTGTTCTGCAGAGGTCGGTATTAGGATTACTGCTCTGTTTAATATATGTTAATGACATGGACTTGGGTATAGAGGTCATAATTTCAAAGTTTACAGATAACACAAAACTTGGAAATGTAGGAAAGAATGAGGAGGTTACTAACCGAGAGGACCGAGACAGATTAGTAAAATGGACAGACACGTGGTGGATGAAATTTAACACAGAGAAATATGAAATGATACATTTTGGTCGGAAGAATGAGGAGCGGTAATATAAAGTAAATGATAGAATTTTAAATGGGGACCAGGATAGAGAGACTTGGAGGTGTACGTATACAAATATGTCATGCTGACAGAGCACGTTGCGAAGGCTGTTACCAAATGATATATGATTCTTTACTTTATTAATAGCGGAATATTATTGAAAAGCAAGGAAATTATGCTGAACCCTAACAACGCACTTGTTAGGTCTCAGCTGGAGTATTTTATCTCATTCTCGACACCTTACTTTCGGAAGAATGGCAAGGCCTTAGTGAAGGTGCAGCAGAGATTTACTGGCATGACCAGGGCCGAGGAAATTCAATTATGTAGAGAGACTGGAGAAGCTGGGGTTGTTCTTTTCACAGTCGAGAACTTTCAGAGGAGATTTGATAGAGGTGTTCAAAACCATGAACAGTTTTTAGAGAGCAAATAAGGAAAACTGTTTTCGATGGTACAAGGGTCGATAACCCGAGGACACAGATTTATGGTGGTTGGCAAAAGAAGCAGAGGCGATTTGAGGAAAACAATACACAGCGAGTTGTTGGGATCTGGAATGCGCTGCCTGAAAGCATGATGGAAGCAGATTCATAAGTAACATTCAAAAGAGAATTGTATATATACTTGAAGGGAAAACATTTACAGGGCTATGGGTAAAGTGCAGTTGAGTGCGACTAATTGGATAGCTCTACGAAAGAGCGGGCACAGGCACAATGGCCTACATCTGTGCTGTAGGATTCCACGACAGCCTCCTCCTCCAAGTACTCGCCCAGCTCCTTTTAAACATTTGCAACGAATGCGCACTGATAGCATAAGCCTTTGGCTTATTCCAAAGGCCAGTGATCTTCTGGGAGAAGAAAAGTCTCCTGATATCTAAATAGTTCTGTGCTTACATAATATGTATTCTTGTCCCCTGCTTCGCCCCAATTTATGCAATTCAAATACTCGATTCACTTGTACACAGTCTAGCCACTTCCTTGTACAATTAAGTCTACCAGAAATCTACGCGTTTTAAAAAGTATACATACCCAGAAATTTGAACCTAGCATGATAATTAAGGGTGTTTCAATCAACCCTCAATGTAGTATCTCTCCTGTGTTCCTTTTCACAATGCCTCTATATCTTTCACCATTTCAGGGAGCAGAACTGGGCACAGTGTTATCGATGAGGATTGATCATGTAAAGGGCACCTTTGTAATAGTTTGTTCCTGTTATACATCCCTATGCTCTGCATGTGTTTGTCTATAGCCTCTCCGCGTTGGTCGCGGACCTTTACATATTCTTATACTATAACACCGAGGTCTCGTTCCTGCACAACATTGTTTATTTCAGAACCCAGCCCACTATACACATACTTGGCACTTGCCCTATCCACATGTATTGCACTACGTATATCCACCTTAATATAATCTGCCAGATGCAAGCTCATTCCCCCATCACATCTACATGAGACTGTAACCTTTTTTGCTCCTCAACGGTTCTGGCACCAGTACAGATATTTGTACAATCAGTGAACATCCTAAACCTTCACCCAGATCATTGATATAAGTCATGAAGAGTAACGGTCCTACACCAATCCCTATTGCATCCAACTAGTAGTGGGCATACACATGGATTCACTGCCATTAAAAGCAACCCTCTGTCTATGAGAATGCAACCGATTTCATATTCAAATCAGGACCTGCCCTCTAAACACAGCCCATTCCATCTTACTTAGTGATATGTTGCGCAGCCCATCATCAAAATGTTGTTGACACTGCAATGAACGCAGTAACTCCAGTCACAATCCCTCCATTGAGAATGTTCTGGTTAACGATTAATGGGGACAGAAAGCCCGTGACATTTCCCTATATATAACACAGATACAGTTCAGGGCAGTATTGAGAATCTGAGCCTCTTACCCGGATCACGAACCGTGTAGCTGCCTTCGGCTGGAGCCCAGAGAGTGACATGAGACACTTCACAGCGATACACTGACCCGCTCTCCACAGGGTTGAGGGAGCTTGAAACCTGATATAATCCCTGCTCGCTCCGTCTTTCCGTTGTGTTTACCCCAGATGTCATTTTCATGTTATTTTTATACCAAGTGAGCGTAAACTCCTCCGGGAAAAACCCACCTGTTGTACATAGGAGTGTAAGCGGCCGAGAGGGCAGGCGGGTCACCTTCACAGGGCTTGGCGGCACTGGAAAGGAGGACAAGACAAAGAGTTCAAATCGCTACTCTTGTGTTACATTAGGAAAATGAAAGAATAGCTGTCGAGAAAGGAGAATATGTAGCGGCTGCAGTGTTACTTTAATGGGGTCATTTCATCGACATATTAATATGTATAAGGAATATGTCATTAGCCTGAAGCAGTACATGTCATTTTTTCTTTTGTTCTTGTCTTTATCCACACTCAGTGAGGGGAAGTCTCTATGTCTGCACTGAACCGAATTTAGGTCCCAATTAAACAGAACCAGTCCCGAGCCATCTTCCTGCTCGTGTTTCACTGTGGTTTAGACCTTTGGTTTTAAATACGTTCCAGCTTTGCTAATAGGGAGGCAGTAACATGGTTTCACAGACTGAGTGGTAACTCCATGCAACAACATGGAGAAGTTCCACTCCAGTCTGGGACTTGCTGTCAAGGTCCAACCTGAGGGAAGCTTTCTGTTCCACAGCTCACTTAATCGGTTCATTTCCAGGATCAGGCCTTGAGCCCGGTTCATGCTCCGTGTGAATAATTTCAAGTCTTTGTTACTGTTCCGGTGTCATGAATGAAACGATAAATTGTCCAAAGGTATATCAGAATAGCCATCCTCCCAATATTTTGCGGTTACTGAGACCCGTGTGCATCATTCCTTGTGGGTGAAGTAAATTCAGTCGACAGATTTTTGAACGATAAGGGAATACAGCTTTATGGGGAGCGGGCAGGGAAGTGGAGCTGAGTCCATGATCCGATCAGCCATGATCTTATTAAATGGCGGAGCAGGCTGGCAGGGCCAGGTAGCCTACTGCTGCTCATATTTCTTACATTCTTATGGCTTCCCTCCTGACTGGAGCCTTGCTAGCGCGATATGGATCATCATTGAGTGACCCAACTGGGATGTACTTTGTGGCTGAGCGTCGCTGACCTGGACTGCCTCAGTGTTCCTTGTCCAATTCTTTCCCTCTTTACTTTACGGTTAAATTACAGAAGTTAAAGGCAGAGAGAGATATTACAAGCCGCACTCAAGTTCTCGACCTCAATCCAGTCCCGTTAACTTCACCCACATTCTTTAATATTTTCCCTCATGTGTTAATCTAATTCCCTCCAGACCTTTGTGTTTGATTTCATTTACCAGCCCTGGTGCCAATCTATCCTATGCTCGAATGATCCTTTGAGTAAAAATAAAGTTCTAACCTCCAATTTCCTTTTCTACAACTAATGCTAAATATAACCACCTTTCTCATCCGTGTAACGCCGCTCAAACCCCTTCAACTGGGTCTGCTTATAACTTTTTTTATCCACAGCATTTACGACTGACATCACCAAGTAAATACATTTACACCGTCTCCTTGACGCCAATAAAGTACCTCAAATTATACGCACTGCTTCAACGGTGGCCTAGTCAATTACTTTTAAATATGCAAATTTTAAATCCAGTTCCATTCTGAACATCATTATATCGCTAGCCTCATCTATGGGCCAAATGATATGATCTGGAAATTTAACAATATCCAGCCCCGCTCTATTCCTGACATAGAAATAATCCCTCATTCAGTGGAGCAGATCCCTCACCAAGACAGAAGTTTCTCGTAAAAAATCCTTCCCTCGCGTCTCCGATTAATGAATTCAGCACCTGAAATTCCAGCCGACATAACGGTTGAAATTGCAACTGGATCTATGAAACGTGCCGAGAGGAATACGTACTGGGATTTGCAACCGTCAATATATACCCCTTGCAAACTCTGTACACTAAATGTCCGCTATAAGTACATTGCGATCTTTGGTTTCACAATCCCGTGTCTCCTCTACTGTCTCTTTGAACAATTGATGAAGTGCATTAACTTGTATTTCCGTTGGACCCAGCGGAGACCCCTGAGGAATGAATCAGAACCCATTGCATGCAATAGTATCAGTTCCTCTTCGTCCCAACTCTCCCACAGATACACTGCTCATTTCCTCTCTTTCCATTTAACTTTATCTTGTTCGGTTTATTAATAATTCCTCATTTGGCTATGATCCCAAACCTCACACTGCCTGTTAGAACTTGAGTTTATTTTTGAGAGCACTCTAATCTCCATCAGGACGACGACGTCACACTGTGAAACTCGATTTGCTGGCGTAATTATTCAAAGATCCTATTAAATTTATCTCCATCTTATCCAACTGGTGACTATTCCACTCACAACGATTAACATCCCCATTTACAATCTGGTCTTTTATTTTCCGGGACTGTGCTTCTTTCGAATGTCCTCAGCTGTGCCACACCCTACCCGAATCCTGTCGCTCAGTGAAAGCTATAAACTCATCAGTCACTATGTGCTTTTCATAAATATTTAACCCCGAGTTCAAAACGTAATTTATCCGTAAATTTTACCAAACATGTGACAGTGATCCTATCCCGGTTCTCGCAGTACCTTGGTCTGCATTCCAAACAATGTTAGATCCATTAAACACAATCACCGCCCCCCAATCCCCCCAAGGAATGTTACCTGCACGTTACCTGCAGAAGATGAATAAATATCCTTGTCAAATTATTTTCCATAGATGACCATGTGTAACTAACTTGTGCGCCAAACCGTTGACTCCATTCTTGGTCTGAATCATGTCTTTCACTCTGGCGCCGAGATCTATGGGAAATAATCGGCTTCACCGCCGTGATCTTGTTGGAGTCTCAGAGTGACTTGGAACAGCAGATATTCCGGATTTGCGACATGGAGTTTACTTTTTTTATGGACATTTTCCTAATCCAATTCTTGAAAAACCCATTCCCAGCTGTCAAGGTCTAAAATTTGTTGCCTGTATAAGTACGACTATCAATGGAAATCAACTCCATCAGTGCAAATAAACCCAGCAAGTGTAAAAAAAATGTTTAACTGCAGGTATACACTCTCATTAGTGCAATTAGAGTGATCAATGTAAGCACCGTCTCATCACTGTAACTACAATCGATTAATGTAAAAATAATCTATTTTTGAAAATATATTCGAGCAAATGCAATCTGTTATGGAATCGAATAGATTTTCATTGCGATAACTAAAATCGATCAGCATAAATAATATATGTTATCAGTAAGTATACCTATTACTTTATGTTGTAAAATGTTGTACAGTGAGTGTACTGTCACCTCTGCCTGGTTGATTAATTTTTGCTCTTGGTTTTCCCCGGCTCCGCTCGTCCTTTATCTCTATCATTGTTTAGCACTTGCATCTATTTGCTAACAGTTACTGACAATCCACTGTTGTATTCCGGGTTGGGCTCGCTCGCTACTCGGGTAAAGTCATTACATTCCGGAATATGTGGATAAACGCCGAGTCGATAGCGGGTCCTGAATGCTTGTATAATTGAAGGAAGTGATTCCAATTAGGAGTCTATTCGCGGTCTGATGCACATTTTTGCTTATTCATTAAATATTTAAAAATATAAAAGGAAGCTTATTCTTCCTTTTACAAATATGTGATATAAATGGCCACATACATGCACAGGATTACGTAGAATTCCACAGGATATACGGCACAGAAACAGGCAATTCGGCCGGACCAGTCCATACCGACGTTTATGCTCCTCGAGCCTCCTCCTGTCTTTCCTCATCTAAATCTATCAGCATAAGCCTCTATTCCTTTCTCCCTCATATGCGTATATAGCTTCCCCTTAAATGCATTTACGATATTTGCCTGAACTACTCCCTGTCGCAGCGAGTTCCACATTCTCACCAACCTCTTGGTAAAGAAGTTTCTTGTGAATTCCCTATTTGATTTGTTGGTAACTATCATATTGATGGCCTCGAGTTATGCTTCTCCAAACAAGTGGAAAATCTCTCTCTGACACACTCTATCAAAACCTCTCATAATTTTAAAGACCTCTATTAGTTCACCAAACAGCCTTCTTTTTCAAGTAAAAAGGGACCCAGCCTGTTCATTCTTTCCTGATAGGTATACCCTCGCATTTCTGGTATCATCCTTGTAAATCTTCCTTGTACGCTCTCCAGAGTCTCGATATCCATTCTATAATATGGCAACCCAGCATTGTACGCAGTACTCTGTATGGTCTAATCAAGGTTCGATACAAGTTTCGCATAACTTCACTCCTTTTCAATTCTATTAGTCTAGAAATAAACTCTCGTGCTTGGTTTCCCTTTTTATGGCCTTGTTAATCTGTGTCGGTGCTTTTAGCGATTTGTGTATTTGTACTCCGAAATCCTCACATCCTCCAATGAATAAGTGACCTCCCTATTCTTCCGACCAAAATTTAGAACCTGACATTTATCTGTGTTGAAATCCATTTGCCAATTATATGCCCATTCTGCACGATTATTAATGTCCTCCTGTAATTTGTTGCAGTCCTCCTAAGTATTGACTATCCCTCGCAATTTAGCGTCATCTGAAAATTTAGAAATTGTGCTTTTGATTCCAAAGTCCAAATCGTTCATAGACATTTTGAATAACAGTGGTCCCAGCATTGATCCTTGTGGAACACCACTACCCACCTTCTGCCACTGTGAATAGTTACCCTTTACCCTCACTCTCTGCTTTCTGTCTTAAAGCCAGCGAGCGACCCATTCTGCTACTTGCCCCCTGACTCTGCATTCTCTGACCTTGTTCATCAGTCTATTATGTGGTACCTTATCGAAGGCATTCTGAAAGTCTAGATAAATTACATCTACAAATTACTCTTCTGTTACCTCTTCATAAAATTCAATGAGATTTGTGAAGCAAGACAAGCTTTTTGGAAATGCATGCTGAATATTTATTATTATATTTTGACTTCTACGTGTTCATCTGCTTTCTCCTTTAATAGTTATTCCGTTATTTTTCCTACCACTGATGCTTAGTTGACTGGTCTATAGTTGCCTGGACATGGTCTATCTCGCTTTTTAAAGATAGGTATTACGTTAGCTTCGTGCCGTGTCTATTAGAGCAGGTCAGCTGCCAGATATTCTGTGGTGAGTAGCTCGGCTGCTGAACCACCATGAGTCTGACGGAATACCCTCCACTTGCCTGACTGAGTGCAGCTGAAAAAACCCTCTTGACAGCTCGACACCATCCAGGAAAAAAATATTCCTCCTTCTTAAACATCTACTCAGTCCGCCATATGTGCGCCGTGGCTGCAGTGTGTACCATCTGCAGGATGCACTGCAGCAACTCGACAAGTATTCTTCGGCAGCTCCTCCCAAACCCGCGACTTGTAGCATCTGCAAGGACAAGGGCGAAAGGCGCCTGGGAGCACCAGCACGTCTAATTTCCCTGCAAGTCACACATTATCCTGAATTGAACATATATCGCTGCTCCTTAATTGTCACTGGATCAACATCCTTGAACGCCTTTCGTAACAGCACTGTGGGAGTACGTTCATCACACGGATGGCAGCGTTTCAAGAAGGCGGCTCTCCACCACCTTCTCAAGGAGCAATTAGGGATGGGCAATAAATGCCGGTCTTGCCAGCGATGCCAACATCCCGATAATTAAGTTAATCAAATGAAGGAGATTTAAGTAGCAGTCTCGAGAAAAGAGAACAATGATTGACTGAATTCTGACCTCCTGACTTGCGGTGTTTGCTGATCGGTGCGGCTCGGTGTGAACAGCCAGGATTCTATGCAAATAGGAGAGAATGCGAACCGAACTGAGACAACATGCCTGCCTGCTGATTATTAAATACGCTCTGACCTACAGCTGTATGATCATACGTTGGCCCATTACCCCCTCAGTAAGACTCACCATGTACAATAAGCTCCGTCCCATTCCCGTTGGAAAGCTTTCCTCTCCCGTCTCTCACGCTGCAATAATAGACCCCGGAGTCCTGTAAAATCACATTCTGCAGGTGCAACTCGGCAGATCCTTGCTTGAAAGGTTTCATTGTTTTCCTGTTGTCTACAGTCGAATCCAAAGTTCCGTCCTGACCGGCTCTCCGCCAATAAACATCCACAACTTCGTTGGGATCGAACATCGTCGAAGAACAATACATGGATACATTTCTACCTTTCAACTGCGTCACATGGTGGGGGATCTGAATCACCGAGACAGAGGTTACGCCAGTAACTGTCAGAAATAAATACAAACACGGGTTACAGGCAGTGATACTGATCAGGGGGATTAAAAGGGAGGAAATAATGCGGCAGAAATAGTACGAAAGAAAATGAGGAAATTATACAATGAACATTGCACAGAAGTGACTTCTACACAGCTCATTGAGTTTTTATTCGCACTATCCTAGTTATGAGACAGGTATAAATATAGAAACCTGTGTAAATAATGCCCAGGGCTGAGAGGTGCAACAGCACATCAAACACAGACATTCTGAGTAAAGGCAATAAACTCGAACTGTTGTTTGCAGGTCAGCGGGAAACACTGAATGGTGCTGGGATGGGGTGATGTGAAGATAATAAAGCGTTGGGCGTGTTGCAATATGGCGCACCACAAAATATCTGAAGCTGCAATCTCAATGCATTGGTTTCGCTTTTACGTCACAGCTTTGAATGCACAGTAAAAGTTAAAGCGACCTAGTTCTCATTGTTGCTCAAGAGAATATGGGACATGTTTGAGATGTTTCAGATTTGATCTTTCTCTTGACTAATCGGAAAGTTGCCCAATTGTTACAGTTATGTCCGTGCAAGTGCGGTGAAAGCGGTCTGTAGCTGGCTGCTAAGACCCGCTTCCCGTCCATCGTTTGGCCTCAGAGTCCCGGCGCTTTGGAGTGGAACCTGAGCCGAAGGTCGGTACAACATCGTGTTGTTTATTAAAAGGCTCACTTGGTATCCAGGCTGCTACACAGCAACTGAAGATAGTCCATTACACATTCAGCAGACATGGTGCTCTGGATACCAACCAGATTGATAGAAGTTATTGAGAGGAGCCTAAGGCCAGGTATCTGACACGTTTCTGAAAGGTTAGTCACAATTGTATAACCCTTTGTTGGGAGGGTTTCGACTTCATGTCCAGTAGATGACTGCTGGTGACTGGCTAGTGCTGCTTTGTGACTGGTCCGTTCTGCTGGTGACATCCTGCTGATCACTGAGTGATGTTGCTGATGATTAAGCATTTAGGTTGGTGAATGGGTGTTGTTCCTTGTGACTGGCTGCTGCTGGATGTGGCTGGGTGATGGTGCCCTTGTGAGTGGGCGATGTTGTTGGTGACCGTGTTGGTGATCTGATGGAGGCTGGGTGCAGCTAGTGGTTTCTGCTGATGTCTGGGTGACACTGCTGGTGATTGAGTTTTGTTGCTGGATATTATGTAATGCTGTTGTTGGAGCTGAATGTTACTGCTGCTGATAACTGGATGATACTGCTGGTGACCGGGTAAAACTGATATTTACTGGACGATGTTGCTACTGGTGAACGGTGAAGCTGGTGGTGACTGGCTATTTGTGCTAGTGACTGCTACTGGTGACTGGAAGATGGTGCTTCTGGTGATTGGGAAATGCTGCTGTGACTGGCTAATGCTGCTGGTGACTGAGTGATGGGGCTGGTGATAAGGTATTTATGCTGGAGACTGCGTGCCACTATTGGTGACGGTGTGATGCTGCAGGTGGATCAGAGTTTCTGCTGGCAACTGAGTGACTAGGCATTTATTATGGGGACTGGGTGCTGCTGGTGTGACTGGGTACTGATTCTCGTGACTGGCCATGTTGCTGTTGAAGGTGTGATGCCAGTGACCTAGGTGAAGATGCTCCGAGTGACTGGGTGGCGGTGTTGGTGACCTTGTGTTTCATATGGAGACAGGATTCTGCAGATTGTAAATCAGTTTCTGCTGGTGACTCGGTGATGCTAATTGTGTCTTGTTGCTGGTGATTGAGTAGCGCTGTTGTCTGTGACATATAGGCCTTTCGCGTCTGCACCACCATTCAATAAGATCATGGCTGATAATTCCTTCAGTATCCCGTTCCTGCTTTCACTCCATACCCCTTGATCCCTTTAGCCGTAAGGGCCATATCTAACTCCCTCTTGAATATATCCAATGAACTGGCATCAACAACTCTCTGTGGTAGGGAATTCCATAGGTTAAGGAATCTCTGAGTAAAGAAGTTCCTCCTCATCTCAGTCCTAAATGACTTACCCCTTATCCTAAGACTATGTCCCCTGGTTCTGGACTTCCCCAACATCGGGAACATTCTTCTTGCATCTAACCTGTCCAGTCCCGTTAGAATTTTATATGTTTCTATCAGATCCCATCTCATCTTTCTAAACTCCAGTGAATACAGGCCCAGTCGATCCACTCTCTCCTCATATGTCAGTCCTGCCATCCCAGGAATCAGTCTGGTGAACCTTCGCTGCACTCCCTGAATAGCAAGAACGTTCTTCCTCAGATTAGGGGATCAAAACTGAACACAATATTCCAGGTGGGGCCTCACCAAGGCCCTGTACAACTGCAGTAAGACTTCCCTGCTCCTATACTCAAATCCCCTAGCTATGAAGGCCAACATACCATTTGCCTTCTTCAACACCTGCTGTACCTGCATGCCAACCTTCAATGACTAATGAATCATGACACCCAGGTCTCGCTGCACCTCCCCTTTTCCTAATCTGCCACCATTCAGATAATATTCTGCCTTCGTGTTTTTGCCCCCAAAATGGATAACCAGACAGTATGGTCTGCTGCTGGTGACTTGGTGATACTGCTGGTGACTGGCTAATGCTGATGGTGACTGGACGCTGTGGTTGCTGGAGAACGGTGAGACTGCTGGTGAAATGCTAGTTATGTTAATTACTGGACGTTTTTGCTGGTGACTGGGTGGTGGTGCTACTGTTGATCATGTCAGGTTGCTGGTGACTGAGTGTTTCTGCTGGAGAGTAGCTGCTGCTGCTAAGTGTGTAGTTCTGGTGACTGATTGATGTTGCTGCTACTGCGTGGCTGATGGTTCTCGCGACTGGTTGCTGCAGCTGGTGAGATGGATACAATCATGAGTAACATCGACACTCCCATTCATGATGACATGAAAACCCAACCACGAAAGTGCGTAAAATTGCTCCGGCCATTCGGGGAAATCGCAGACAATATTCTTGCAATTGGTATCAACCCACTATCCCGATGGATGAAACCATGGGATGCTTGTAGCATAAAGAAACAACACCTCATCACTAACTCAACAACAGAGGTCCCTGGCTTCGATCTCTCTCAAAGACAGTGGGAAGCACTCAATCACCTCCACACAGGGAGTGGACAATGCGACCACCTGCTCGAAAAGGGGAAGATGAGTGACGACC
Source organism: Pristiophorus japonicus (assembly GCF_044704955.1). Lineage (NCBI taxonomy): Eukaryota > Metazoa > Chordata > Chondrichthyes > Pristiophoridae > Pristiophorus > Pristiophorus japonicus. The sequence goes on along the minus strand of NC_091989.1, from coordinate 86,032,012 downwards.
CGAAGTGCAACTTTGGCCATGCGTCCCAGACCATCACATCGCATCAATCTGCCCACTAAGATCTGTTGCAGGAGGCACCTCATTTCTCTACTCAGTCTCTCAGGAGGCTTTCGAATGGAGAGGCAAACGAGACATCTTGTTATAAGTTTCTCCAGTCATATGAAAGTAGCTGGTGACTGCGCAATGCTGCTGGTTCCATGTACTTACCCTGCTATACAACATGAGCTTTATTGGGCGGAATTGAGGAAACATAGAGACATAGAAACATAGAAAATAGGTACAGCAGTAGGGCATCCGGCCCTTCGAGCCTGCACCACCATTCAATAAGATCACGGCTGATCATTCCTTTAGTACCCCGTTCCTGCTTTCTCTCCATACCCCTTGATCCCTTAAGCCACGAGGGGCATATCTAACTCCCTCTTGAATATATGCAATGAAGTGGCATCAACAACTCTCTGCAGTAGTGAATTCCATAGGTTAACAAATCTCTGAGTGAAGAAGTTTCTCCTCATCTCAGTCCTAAATGGCTTACCCCATATCCTAAGTCCATGTTCCCTGGTTCTGGACTTCCCCAACATCGGGAACATTCTTCCTGCATTTAACCTGTCCAGTCCCGTCAGAACTTTATATATTTCTATGAGATACCCTCTCATCCTTCTAAACTCCAGTGAATACAGGCCCAGCCGATCCAGTCTCTCCTCATATGTCAGTCCTGCTATCCCAGGAATCAGTCTGGTGAACCTTCGCTGCACTCCCTCAATAGGAAGAACGTCCTTCCTCTGATTAGGAGACCAAAACAGATCACAATATTCCAGGTGGGCCATCAAGGCCCTGTACAACTGCAGCAAGACTTCCCTGCTCCTATACTCAAATCCCCTTGCTATGAAGGCCAACATACCATTTGCCTTCTTCACTGCCTGCTGTACCTGCATTCCAACCTTCAATGACTGATGAAGCATGCCACCCAAGTCTCGCAGCACCTCCCCTTTTCCTAATCTGCCGCCATTCAGATAATATTCTGCCTTCGTGTTTTTGCCCCCAAAGTGGATAACCTCACATTTATCCACATTATACTGCATCTGCCATGTATTTGCCCACTCGCCTAACCTGTCCAAATCACCCTGCAGCCTCCTCACAGCTCACATCGGCACGCAGTTGAGTGCCATCTGCAAACTTGGAGATATTACACTCAATTCCATCATGCAAATCATTAATATATATTGTAAAGAACTGGGGTCCCAGCACAGAGCCCTGCGGCACTCCACTAGTTACTGCCTGCCATTCTGAAAAGGACCCGTTAATCCCGACTCTCTGCTTCCTGTCTGCCAACCAATTCTCCATCCACATCAGTACATTACCCCCAATACCATGTGCTTTGATTTTGCACACCAATCTTTTGTGTGGGACCCTGTCGAAAGCATTTTGAAACTCCAAATACACTATATCCACTGGTTTTCCCCTGCCCACTCTACTAGTTAAATCCTCAAAAAAATCCAGAAGATTTGACAAGCATGATTTCCCCTTCATAACTCTATGCTGACTTGGACAAATCCGATCCCAGCTTTCCAAATGTGCTGCTATTTCATGCTTAGTGATTGATTTCAACATTTTCCCCACTACTGATGTCAGGCTAACGGGTCTATAATTACATGTTTTCTCTCTCCCTCCTTTTTTAAAAAGTGGTGTTACATTAGCAACCTTCCAGTCCATAGGAACTGATGCAGAGCCAATAGACTGTTGGAAAATTATCACCAATGCATCTCCTATTTCTAGGGCCACTTCCTTAAGTACTCTGGGATGTAGACTCTGGGGATTTCCCGAACACAATTTCCCGCTGAATAAGGATATCCTTCAGTTCCTCCTTCTCACTAGACCTTCGGACCCCTAGTACATTGGGAAGGTTTCTTGTGCCTTCTTTTGTGAAGACAGAACCAAAGTGCTTGTTCAATTCCTCTGCCATTTCTTTGTTCCCCATTATAAATTCACCCGAATCCGACTACAAGAGACCAACGTTTGTCTTCACTAATCTGTTTCTTTTCACAAATCGATAGAAGCTTTTGCAGTCATTTTTTATGTTTCTGGCAAACTTCCTCTCGTAATCTATGTTCCCTCTCTTAATTAAACCCTTTGCCCTCCTCTGCTGCATTTTAAATTTCTCCCAGTCCTCCGCCTTGCTACTTTTTCTGGCTAATTTGTATGCCTCTTCCTTGGATTTAACACTATTCTTAATTTCCTTTGTTAGCCATGGTTGAGCCACCTTTCGCGTTTTATTTTTACTCCAGACAGGGATGTACAATTGTTGATGTTCGCCCATATGATCTTTAAAGGTTTGCCATTGCCTATCCACTGTCAACCCTTTAAGTATCATTTGCCAGTCCAATCTAGCCAATTCTCGCATCATACCATCAAAGTTATCTTTCCTTATGTTCAGGACCCTAGTTTCTGAATTAACTTTGTCACTTCTATCTTAATAAAGAATTCTACCATATTATGGTCACTCTTCCCCAAGGGGCCTCGCACAACAAGATTGCTAATTAGTCCCTTCTCATTACACATCACCCAGTCTAGGATGGCCAGCTCTCTGGTTGGTTCCGCGACATATTGGTCTCAAAAACCATCCGTAATACATTCCTGGAAATCCTCCTCTACCACATTGCTACCAGTTAGGTTAGCCCTATCAATATGTAGATTAAAGTCGCCCATGATTACTGCTGTATCTTTATTGCACACGTCCCTTATTTCTTGTTTGATGCTGTCCCCAACCTCATCACCACTATTTGGTGGCCTGTACACAACTTCCACTAGCATTTTCTGCCCTTTGGTATTCTGTAGCTCCACCCATACCGATTCCGCATCATCCAAGCTAATGTCCTTCCTTACGATTGCATTAATTTCCTCTTTAACCAGCAATACCACCTCGCCTCCTTTTCCTTTATGTCTATCCTTCTATCCTTCCTAAATGCTGAATACCCCGAATGTTGAGTTCCCAGCCTTGGTCACCCTGGAGCTATGTTTCTGTGATGCCAATCACATCATCCCCGTCAACTGCTATCTGCGCAGTTAATTTGTCCACCTTATTCTGAATGCTCCTCACATTGAGGCACAGAGCCTTCAGGCTTGTCTTTTTAACACACTTTTAACCTTTACAATTCTATTGTAAAGTGGCCCTTTTTGTTTTTTGCCTTGTGTTTTTCTAACCTCCACTTTTACTATTCTCCTTTCTATCTTTTGCTTCTGTCTCCATTTTATTCCCCTCTGTCACCCTGCATAGGTTCCCATCCCCCTGCCTTATTAGTTTAACTCCTCCCAAACCGCACTCGCAAACACTCCCCCGAGGACATCGGTTCCGGTCCTGCCCAGGTGCAGACTGAATGGTTTTTGCTGGTCCCACCTTCTACAGAACCGGTTCCAATGTCCCAGGAATTTGAATCTCTCCCTTCTGCACTATTCCTCAAGCCACATATTCATCTGAGCTATCCTATGATTCCTACTCTGACTAGCACGTAGCACTGGTAGCAATCCTGAGACTGCTACTTTTGAGGACCTACTTTTTAATTTAACTCCTAGCTCCCTAAATTCGTCTCGTAGGACCTCATCACATTTTTTACCTATATCGTTGATACATATATGCATCACGACAACTGGCTGTACACCCTCCCTTTTCCGAATGTCCTGCACCTGCTCCAAGATATCAAAGAGTGCATAAGGGATGGGTTCCTTGATTAGTATGTAACGGAACCAACCAGGGGGCAGGCTATCTTCGATCTAGTCCTGTGTAATGAGACAGGATTAATAATTAATCTACAATAAAGGATCCCCTTGGAATGAGTGATCATAGCATGGTTGAATTTCAAATCCAGATGGAGGGTGAGAAAGTTGGATCCCAAACCAGCGTATTAAGCTTAAATAAAGGAGACTATGAAGGTATGAGGGCAGACTTGACTAAAGTGGACTGGGAAAATAGATTAAAGTATAGGACGGTTGTACATTTAAGGAGATATTTCATAACTCCCCAGATAAATATATTCCAGTGAGGAGGAGAGGGTAAAAGATAAGATAGCTATCCGTGCCTAACTAAAGAAATAAAGGATGGCATCCAATTAAAAACAAGGGCACATAAAGAGGGCAGAAGATTGGAAAGCTTTGAAATGCCAGAAAAGAATGACTGAAGAAATAATTAGGAAAGGGAAGATAGACTATGAAAGTAAACTGGCCCGAAACATAAAAACAGATAGCAAGTGTTTCTGCAAGTATATACAAAAGGAAAAGGGTGGCTAAATAAATCTTAATCCCTTAGAGGACAAGACCAGGGAATTCGTGATGAGGAACATGGAGATGGCAGAAACTGTTAATAAATATTTTGTATTAGTCTTTACGGTAGTGGGTACTAAATATATCCCAACAGTGGAGAGTCAAGGGCCTATAGGGGTGAGGAACTTAACACAATCACAATTACTAAGGAAATGGTACTCAATAAGATAATGGGACGAAAGGCAGATAAATCCTCTGGACCTGACAGCTTGCATTTAAGGTCTTGAGAAGTAGAGGCAGAAATAGTGGATGCATTGGTTGTAATTTACCAAAATTCATTGGATTCTGGGGAGGTCCTAGCAGATTGTAAAACTGCAAATGTTTCTAAAAAGAAAGCAGAAAACAATCAGGAAACTATAGATCAGTTAGCCTAATATCTGTCGTTGGGAAAATGTTGGAGTCCATTAGCAGGACATTTGGAAAAGCCTCAGTCAGGCAGAGTCAGCATGGATTTATGAAGGGAAAGTCATGTTTGACAAATTTGTGGAATCCTTTGAGGATGTAACGAACAAGGTGGATAAAGGGGAACCAGTGGATGTGGTGTATTTGGATTTCCAGAAGGCAGTTGACAAGGTGGCACATGAAAGGTTACTGCACAAGGTAAAAGTTCACGGGGTTGGGGATAATGTACTGGCATGGATAGACGATTGGCTAACTAACAGGCAACAGAGAGTCAGGATAAATTGTGCATTCTCGGGTTGCCAATCAGTAACTAGTGGGGTGCCGCAGGGATCAGTGCTGGGACCCCAACTATTTACAATCTATATTAACAAATTGGATGAGGGCACCGAGGGTAACGTAACCAAGTTTGCTGATGATACAAAGATTAAAGGGAAAGCAATGTGTGAGGAGGACACAAAAAAATTGCGAAAAGGCATAGACAGACTAAGTGAGTGGGCAAAAATTTGGCAGATGGAGAATAATGCTGCAAAGTGTGAGGTTATGCACTTTGGCAGAAAAAAAAATCGGAGAGCAAGTTATTATTTAAATTGAGAAAAAATGCAAAGTGCTGCAGAACAGTGGGACCTGTGGGCCCTGGTGCATGAAACATAAAAGTTTAGTATGCAGGTACAGCAAGTGATCAGGAAGTCCAATGGGATCTTGGACTTAATTGCAAAGGGGATGGAGTATAAAAGCAGGGATGTCTTGCTACAGTTATACAGGTTATTGGTGAGGCCATTGGCATTCAGAAGAATGAGAGGTGATCCTATCGAAACATATAAGATTATGAGGGGGCTTGACAAGGTGGATGCAGAGAGGATGTTTTCACTGATAGGTAAGACTAGAACTAGGGTGCTTGATCTTAGAATAATGGACCGCCCATTTAAAACTGAGATAAAGAGGAATTTCTTCTTTCAAAGAGTTGTACCTCTGTGGAATTCGCTGCTTCAGAGAGCTGTGGAAGCTGGGTCATTAAATACATTTACGACAGAGATAGACAGTCTATTAATCAATCAGGGAATAAGGGGTTATGGGGAGCGGGCAGGGAAGTGGACCTGAGTCCATGATCGGATCAGCCATGATCGTATTACATGGCGGAGCAGGCTCGAGGGGGCCGTATGGCCTATACCTGCTCCTATTTCTTATGTTCTTATGTTCGTATTAATTGCCAATTAAATTCTTCTGTTTTCTACGTATGTATGTTTTTTTGTGTCTGTGTCTCGTCCCTTTTCCTGAAAAATGGCTAGAAGACGACCTTGTCATCAACAACACCTTGTTCCAGGGGAACAAGTACAACAAGGCTTAATGGCAGCACCCAGGCTCCAAGCACTGGCACTGTTCAATTACGTCTTCATCCGAGCAAGGGACCGCAAGGACATATAGATCACCTGTGCCATGACAGGAGCCGACAACTGCTGAACATGCTACCACCTAATCTGCTCTGTCATTAGCATCAACATAGCCCAGAAACAGCGACGGCAACAGAAAGAATGCTGCAGAACAATAAACACCGTGGCACTCAAAGAACCAGTTAAGAGAGCCCGATACAGCCAGCGCCTCACTGCCAACCTGGTGACCCTCGATGACCCTGAGACGAATAGTGCCCACAGTGCCTGGCCTACTCTCAAAGCGTCCATAACTAGCGCCTGCGGAGAGATCTCGGTCACTCAACCAGGAAACACCAAGTCTGGTTTGAAGAGAATGACCAGGAAATCCAGGAGCTTATAAGCCACAAGCGCAAGGCATTTCTGAACTTAAAGCAGCAACCCAACTCAGGAGCATCAAATCATCTCTACAGGCAGCTGACGGCCGAGGTCCAACAAAACAGGGCGAACTAAAGAATAGACGGTGGGTGGAAGACAACCGTGACGTGTGCAATTCTTCAGCGCAGTCAAGACCACCTATGGCCGAAGCACCCAAGGCCTCACCTCACTGCTGGCCAAGAATGGACAGGCACTCATTAAGGGCACCGAGGCAGTCAGGGCCCGCTTGAAGGAACACTTCAAAGATCTCCGAAACCAAGACCCTGCCTTCGACACGAGTGTCCGAGACTCTATCCTGCAGCAGGTCACCCACTCCCATCTCAGCAAAACCCCAGCCTTGCACGAGGTAGAAAAAGGTATTCGTCACCTCAAGAGCAACAAGGCATCAGGAGCAGATGAAATCCCCGCTGAGGCACCAAAGTATGGTGGAGAAGGACTATTCACACAAATACATGACCTCATCTCACTTAACTGGAAGATGGAGTGGTTGTCAGGAGATCTCAGAGATGCTGTAATCATGACAATCTTCTCAAAAGGTGACAAAGCCGACTGTGGTAACTACAGAGGAGTTACCCTGCTGTCGGCCACTAGGAAAGTCATCGCAAGAACCCTCCTCAACCGTCTTCTCCCTATGACTGAAGAACACCTCCCAGAATCACGATGCGGTTCCATTCATTAAGGGGTACAATGGGCATGATCTTCACCGCACAACAACGACAAGAGAAATGTAGGGAACAGTACCAACACTTGTACATGGCCTTCAAGCAGGAGTGCATCATCGCACCAAAGCTCTTCTCGATCTTTTTTGCTGCAATGCTCCATTTCGCTATCAACCAGCTCCCTGCTGGTTTGGAACTAAGCAATAGAAGCAATGGGAACCTGTTTAAACTTTGTCACCTACAGGCTAGATCCATGGTCATCCCATCCTCTGTCATCGAACTACAGTCTGCAAACAACACTTGCATCTGCGCACATCCAGAGGCCGAATTCCAAGCCATCGTCCAAACTTTTACTGAGGTATACAAAAGCATGGGCTTCACACAAAACATCCGTAAGACAAAGATCCTCCACCAAACTGACCCCGCCACATAGCACTGCACACCCGCCCCCCCGGTTATCAAAATCCATGGCTCGGCCTTGGACAACGTGGAACATTTTCCATATCCCTGGAACCTACTATCAGCAAGGGCAGGTAACGAGGTCCAACACCGGCCCGAGTTTGCCAGTGCAGCCTTCAGTCGCCTGAGGAAGAGAGTGTTTGAAGACAAGGACCTCAAATCTTGCACCAAGCTTTTGGTCTCCAGGGCAGTAGCGATACCCGCCGTCCTGTATTGCTCAGAGACATGGACCTTATACAGTTAACAGCTCAAAGTGCTGGAGATTTACCACCATAGCTGTCTCTGCAAAATCCTGCAAATGCACTTGGAGGGTTGACCCACAAACGTCAGTGTTCTCGATCAGGTCAACAAACCCAGCATCGAAGCAATGACCATAGTCGACCAGCACCATTGAGCGGGCCACATCGTCCGAATGCCTGACACAAGCCTCACAAAGCAAGTGCTCTACTCGGAAGTCATACACGGCAAGCGATCCCCAGGTGGGCAGAGGAAATACTGCAAGGACACCCTCAAATCCTCCTTGATTATGTGTAACATCCACACCAACACCTGGGAGTCCCTGGCCCAAGGCCGACCAAAGTGGAGGAAGAGCATCTGGGAGGGTGCTGAGCACCTCGATTCTCATCGCGGAGAGCATGCAGAAAGCAAATGCAGGCAGCGGAAGGAGCGTGCAGAAAACCAAACTCGCCACCCACCCTTTCCTTCAACCACTGTATGTCCCACCTGTGACAGAGACTGTAATTCCCGCGTTGGATTGTACAGCTATAAAGAACTCACTTTTAGAGTGAAAGCAAGTCTTCCTCGATTCCGAGGTACTGCCTATGATGATGATGTGTCTGCGCATATTTTATGTGCGACCCCATAATATTTGCATTTTCTTGTTTGTATTATATGTGCTTTCACTGCTTGTATCCGTGTCTGACTTGCAGCGCCCCCGATATTCGGGGCCCTAAATTCGTTCTCTGCTGCTTGGGCTTCTCAAGGCCCTGGTCACCGTCACTGTCCGCTCTAACTTCGCCTCCTCCTGCAGTCCAATCCTCTGTCAACATCTCCTCCTCACCGTTCTACCGTCCCACCTCCTCCGCCTCTCATCCTTTGCTCTTCCTCCCCCTTCTACTACATTTCTTTCCCTTCTCTTCCACCGCCTCGCTTCCCCGCTACTCTTGCTTTGCTTCTCAACCTCTTCTTCACACTCCTCTTCCCATTCAAGTCTTTCCACTCTTCCTCATCTCCTAACTTCCTCAGCCTGCTTCGCCGCCAGCATCACACCCGGCTCTACCTTTCCTCCCGCTCTCGCATCAAACCCTTCCTCTAGGTTTCCCAGGATCGTTAATCCTAATGTAAACCACCCTCCTTCGCCAGAAGACTATATTTAGTCCTCACTGTCAGGAATGGATTTGCATCTTCCTCCATTGGACGATAATGTGGCGAAGTGGCCACGGTAATTGTGGTGCCGGGCCGATTTTAATGTCCATTGTGTAACAGCATTGGAAATGGATTAGTAAAGGTGTCAAACGTTATTTAAAACGGGACAAAATCGATGGGGTAATATCAACTTTGTGCCACAGTCCAAAACGCGTGAAAGCGAATCGGCAGCAAATTGTACATCACTCCCGATTTTATTTCCATTGAGATCAATCTAAAATGATCTGCCTATTAATCACCACCCGTTTTACACTATCGCACAACGTCAGAATTACCACCTTGATTTTCAAGTCGTGACAGAATTATATATATGGTTCCTGATTGAATTAGGTCCGAAGACAATACTTGATTGTCACTCATTCGGGATAATTTTAACTTTCAGCAATGGTGTAAAAGGGCCATATCGTTATACACCTTTACATTGGAAAAGCAAATCAGGAGAAATGGATAATGGGCGGCTGAATCGATACAACTCGTTTTACACTGTCGAAACGAAAGTCAAAATTATCCCCCCCCCCGCCCCACGCTTATGTGCAACGTCACTGAACGATCAATTTATGCTAATATTTTATAATGTGTTGCTTTGTAAGCAAATCCCAGATATTACTATTATTGGTATGATCAGACAAAGGCGTACTAACTTCATATCACATTGTTTTGTACCATATATATTGGAACTATGAACACGTTTAAAATAAATTGGCTAACAGATCCTTTATTGGAGTGGACAACATGATATCCGACAAACATTCCAATAGTAACGTGGAGATGAAGGACCGTTTACTGACAGAATAACGGAGAAGATTCAGTAGATTATCAGAAGGTGCACGATTGCCATCGGAATGTTTTGTACCCAACTCACTGGGGTGGGCAATCTCTCATTTGAGGTAATGAAGAAAGCGGGAATATTACATATGTATAACATCTACTCCAACCTGCACCAAATAAAAGCCCACAAATCATTTTTCAAAAGCACAGGCCATCTACCACACAGAATACATACCCAGCACCGGATATAGTCTATTCACGTCGTAACTAGAGCACTAAAGCCAAGGATTCGGAGGTTGCGAGCATGTGAGGAGATTCTCAATGAACTCCTTTCATTTCCGTTCCTTTACCATCCACCAGTCGCCAATGGCCAATTTCAAACCGGGTGACGCGTTTAAAATCCACCCATTCAACTGCGACTCCGAGTTCCCAAATGCTACCTTGCTTCCCAGACGGCAAGATATAGACTTAAAACAAATTGAAATGCGAGGCTGCACAGCCATGTCGTAAAGTTCACCGACCTTGCAGGAAGGAATGGGGCCGAGTGAATCCAAGAGGATTTTCAGCAACTAATAAAAGATAACGCAGACAATCTCAGGACCATTACAAGTGTCATGCCTTTGACTAGTTAGAAAGAGTCAGGTAGGAAAAATCGACTTTAACATGAGATAAAAAGGGATGTCTTTAATTACAAATTGTCAGGAGAGAGTGTTATTCACCGGGAGCTTATATCACAAATTGTGTGCCTGCAGACCTGATTTTATGTAAACTAAATTAATATAAATGAAGCAGTAACTGCAATGAAGCAGTGGACAAAGGAAGCGGACGATACATAAGGCATTTAACAATTAAATTCAACAACCCTCAATTTCAGTCTTAGAACATTTACTGGATGTAATAAGAATGAACTTGATACGACGTCACACAGAGCTTTTCAACCAATGACTCACTTTTTTGCAGTCCCTATTATATGGGAAAACGCGCCTCCAATTTGCGCACAAGGTCCCACAGGCAGCAACAAGATGAAGGACCAGTCACTCTGCCTTTATGTGGTTGATTCACTACGTATTTGTTTTCTGTCGAGCTTAGTAGGACATATGCTTGCATCGGAAGTAATGTGCATATCGGAAGATATCTGTGAATATATAAAACACAGATTCCAAAATGTTGGAAAATGCAGCAACAATATTAAAAAGAAGCCAGTTTTCTGAGGAAGCATGGCCCCAAGATGCTTGAAGAAAATAATCTGATAGCTGGTGTGCGGTACACCGGCTTTTTAAGTCTCCGTTACTGCCCCGACTACAAAAAAGATCACTCCCAACAGACAGAATACAGTAACATCGTTAATCCTTAATAAATTGCAACAATACAGACCGAATGTACAGCAGGTAGACTGTAAGTAATTTTATGGAGTGATGTGGCAAAGACTAGTTGTTGACCCCGCTGTCAGACAAACCGTATCTTTACAACAGCCGCAAACCAGCTTGTACATCAATGTTTGGTATATGTCTGTGACCAATATCACTGAAGTACATGCACCTCCGCCGAAAGAAATCCTCAGAGGCTCAACCCTTGTATCCAACTGTCTTCATAGAAACATAGAAACATAGAAAATAGGTGCAGGAGTAGGCCATTCGATCGTTCGAGCCTGCACTACCATTCAATAAATAATGGCTGATCATTTCCTCAGTACCCCTTTCCTGCTTTCTCTCCATACCCCTTGATCCGCTGAGCCAAAAAGGCCATACCTAACTCCCTCTTGAATATATCCAATGAACTGGCAACAACAACTCTCTGTGGCAGGGAATTCCACATGTTACCAACTCTTTGAGAGAAGACGTTTCTCCTCATCTCAGTCCTAAATGACCTATCCCTTATCCTAAGACAGTGCCTCTGGTTCTGGACTTCCCCAACACTGGGAACAATCTACCCGCATCTAACCTGCCCGTCCCGTCAGAATCTTATATGTTTTTATGAGAACCCCTCTCATCCTTCTAAACTCCAGAGTATAAAGGCCCAGTTGACCCAGTCTCTCCTCATATGTCAGTTCAGCCATCCCGGGAATCAGTCTGGTGAATCTTCGCTGCAAGAACTCTCTCAATAGCAAGAAGGTCCTTCTTAAGATTAGGAGACCAAAACTGAACACAATATTCCAGGTGAGGCCTCACCAATGCGCTGTACAACTGCAGTAAGACCTCCCTGCTCCTATACTCAAATCCCCTAGCTATGAAAGCCAACATACCATTTGCCTTCTTCACTGCCTGCTATACCTGTATGCCGACTTTCAATGACTGATGAACCATGACACCGAGGTCTCGTTGCACCTCCCCTTTTAGTAATCTGCCTCCATTCAGATAATATTCTGTCTTCACGTTTTTGCTCCCAAAGTGGATAAGCTCACTTTTATCCACATTATACTGCATCTGCCATCAATTTGCCCACTCACCTAACCTGTCCAAGTCACCCTGCAGTCTCTTAGCATCCCCCTCACAGCTCACTGCGCCACCCAGTTTAGTGTCTTCTGCAAACGTGGACATATTACACTCAATTTCTTCATCAAAATCATTAATGTATATTGTAAAGAGCCTGCGTCCCAGCATTGAGCCCTGTGGCACGCCACTAGTCACTGCCTGCCATTTTGAAAAGGACCCGTTTATCTTGACTCGCTGGTTTGCCAACCAGTTCTCTATCCACATCAGTATATTACCCCCAATACCATGTGCTTTTATTTTGCATACCAGTCTCTTGTGTGTGACCTTGTCAAAAGCCTTTTGAAAGTCCAAATACACCACGACCACTGGTTCTCCCTTGTCCACTCTACTAGTTACATCCTCAAAAAATTCCAAAAGATTTGTCAAGCTTGATTTCCACTTCATAAATCCATGCTGACTTGGTCCGATCCTGTCACTGCTTTCCAAATTCGCTGCTATTGCATCCTTAATAATTGGGTTCCAACATTTTTCCCACTACTGATGTCAAGCTAACTGGCCTATAATTATGCGCTTTCTCTCCCCCTACCTTTTTAAAAAGTGGTGTTACATTAACTAGCCTCCACTCTATCGGAACTGATCCAGAGTCGATAGAATGTTGGAAACTGATCACCAATGTATCCACTATTTCTAGGGCCACTTCCTTAAGTACTCTGGGATGCAGACTAGCAGCCCCCGGGGATTTATCGGTCTTCAATCCCATCAATTTCCTTAACACAATTTCCCACCTAATAAGAATATCCTTCAGTTCCTCCTTCTCACTAGACACTCGATCACCTAATACTTCAGGAAGGTTAGTTGTGTCTTCCTTCGTGAAGACAGAACCAAAGTATTTGTTCAATTGGTCTGCCATTTATTTGTTCCCCATTATAAATTCACCTGAATCCGACTGCAAGAGATCTACATTTGTCTTCACTAATCTTTTTCTCTTCACATATCTATAGATGCTTTTGCAGTCAGTTTTTATGCTCCCAGCAAGCTTCTTCTTGTACTCTATTTTCCCTCTCTTAAGTAAACCCTTTGTCCTCCTCTGCTGAATTCTAAATTCGTCCCAGTCCTCAGGTTTGCTGCATTTCTGGCCAATTTATATGCTTCTTCCTTGGATTTAACACTATCCTTAATTTCCCTTGTTAGCCACGGTTGAGCCACCTTCCCCGTTTTATTTTTATTCCAGACAGGGATGTACAATTGTTGAAGTTCATCCATGTGATCTTTAAATGTTTGCCATTGCCTATCCACCGTCAATGATTTAAGTATCATTTGTCAATCTATTCTAGTCAATTCAAGCATCAAACCATCGAAGTTACCTTTCCTGAATTTCAGGACCCTAGTTTCTGAATTAATTGTGTCACCCTCCATCCTAATAAACAATTCTACCATATTATGGTCACTCTTCCCCACGGGATCTTGCACAACAAGATTGCTAATTAATTCTTTCTCATCATACACAACCCAGTCAAGGATGGCCAGCTCCCTAGGTGGTTCCTCGACATATTGGTCTAGAAAACCATCCCTAATACACTCCAGGAAGTCCTCATCCATCGTATTGCTACCAGTTTGGTTAGCCCAATCAATATGTAGATTAAAGTCACCCATATCCCCCTGTCGGCTGCTTCTCAATAAACTCTTTTACATTCTCTTTCTGTTGCTTCCCATCAACCTCTGCTGACCTATTCCATACCATCAGGCTGTGCCGTTTCCGGTCGAGGTTAATTGTGATTATGGTAGGATCCACCCTCATTGTGGAATATTTGAAATCAGACGCCTTTAATACTTAGTTCAGATAGTCACTGCACAAAATATGAGTAGAACAAACCAAACAAAAGGAACCGACGTGCCACCTCAGATAGAATCCGTCTTTTGTGATATTATATGCTAGAACGGTGTGTTTCCCTGGAGTCTAGTCACTTTTCGTTCATTCTCCAATTTCTAACCTATCATAGGACTCACGGTAGGAAGATTAAATCATATTACAGAATATGAAAATGCCACTCGCTGCTACACACACCCAGGATTCACTTATCTATACCCATACCCATATCTCACTCATTGTTACACAATCACATTCGGCTTTCATCCAATAGAAACATAGAATCATAGAAAATAGGTGCAGGAGTAGGCCATTCGGCCCTTCGAGCCTGCACTGCCATTCAATGCGTTCATGGCTGAACATGCAACTTCCGTACCCCATTCATTCTTTCTCGCCATACCTCTTGATCCCCCTAGTAGTAAGGACTACATCTAACTCCTTTTTGAATATATTTAGTGAATTGGCCTCAACAACTTTCTGTGGTAGAGAATTCCACAGGTTCACCACTCTCTGGGTGAAGAAGTTTCTCCTTATCTCGGTCCTAAATGGCTTACCCCTTATCCTTAGACTGTGACCCCTGGTTCTGGACTTCCCCAACATTGGGAACATTCTTCCTGCATCTAATCGGTCTAAACCCATCAGAATTTTGAACGTTTCTGTGAGATCTCCTCTCATTCTTCTGAACTCCAGTGAATACAAGCTCAGTTGATCCAGTCTTTCTTGATATGTCAGTCCCGCCAGCCCTCGAATCAGTCTGGTGAACCTTCGCTGCACTCCCTCAATAGCAAGAATGTCCTTCCTCAAGTTAGGAGACCAAAACTGTACACAATACTCCAGGTGTGGCCTCACCAAGGCCCTGTACAACTCTAGTAACACCTCCCTGCCCCTGTACTCAAGTCCCCTCGCTATGAAGGCCAACATGCCAGTTGCTTTCTTAACCACCTGTTGTATCTGTATGCCAACCTTCAATGACTGATGTACCATGACACCCAGGTCTCGTTGCACCTACCCTTTTCCTAATCTGTCACCATTCAGATAATAGTCTGTCTCTCTGTTTTACCACCAAAGTGGATAACCTCACATTTATCCACATTATACTTCATCTGCCATGCATTTGCCCACTCACCTAACCTATCCAAGTCGCTCTGCAGCCTCATAGCATCCTCCTCGCAGCTCACACTGCCACCCAACATAGTGTCATCCGCAAATTTGGAGATACTACATGTAATCCCCTCGTCTAAATCATTAATGTACAATGTAAACAGCTGGGGCCCCAGCACTGAACCTTACGGTACCCTACTAGTCACTGCCTGCCATTCTGAAAAGTACCCATTTACTCCTACTCTTTGCTTCCTGTCTGCCAACCAGTTCTCAATCCACATCAGCACACTACCCACAATCCCATGTGCTTTAAATTTGCACATTAATCTCTTGTGTGAGACCTTGTCGAAAGCCTTCTGAAAGTGCATACACCACATCAACTGGTTCTCCCTTGTCCACTCTACCGGAAACATCCTGAAAAGATTCCAGAAGATTTGTCAAGCATGATTTCCCTTTCACAAATCCATGCTGAAATGGACCTATCATGTCACCTATTTCCAACTGCGCTGCTTAATAATTGATTCCATCATTTTATCCACTACCAATGTCAGGCTGACCGGCCTATAATTCCCAGTTTTCTCTCTTCCTCCTTTTTTAAAAAGTGGGGTTACATTGGCTACCCTCCACTCCATAGGAACTGATCCAGAATCTATGGACTGTTGGAAAATGACTGTCAATGCATCCGCTATTTACAAGGCCACCTCCTTAAGTACTCTGGGGTGCAGTTCATCAGGCCCTTGGGATTATCGGCCTTCAATCCCATCAATTTTCCCAACACAATTTCCCAACTAATAAGGATTTCCCTCAGTTCCTCCTCCTTACTAGACCCGCTGACCCCTTTTATATCCGGAAGGTTGTTTGTGTCCTCCTTAGTGAATACCGAACCAAAGTACTTGTTCAATTGGTCCGCCATTTCTTTGTTCCCCGTTATGACTTCCCCTGATTCTGACTGCAGGGGACCTACGTTTGTCTTTACTAACCTTTTTCTCTTTACATATCTATAGAAACTTTTGCAATCTGTCTTAATGTTCCCTGCAAGCTTCTTCTCGTACTCCATTTTCCATGCCCTAATCAAACCCTTTGTCCTCCTCTGCTGAGTTCTAAATTTCTCCCAGTCTAAGAGTTTGCTGCTATTTCTGGCCAATTTGTATGCCGCTTCCTTGGCTTTAATACTATCCCTGATTTCCCTTGATAGCCACGCGTGAGCCACCTTCCCTTTTTTATTTTTCTGCCAGACAGGGATGTACAATTGTTGTAGTTTATCCATGCAGTCTCTAAATATCTGCCATTGCCCATCCACTGTCAACCCCTTAAGTATCATTCGCCAATCTATCCTAGTCAATTCACGCCTCATACCTTCAAAGTTACCCTTCTTTAAGTTCTGGACCATGGTCTCTGAGTAAACTGTTTCATTCTCCATCCTAATGTAGAATTCCACCATATTATGGTCACTCTTCCCCAAGGGGCCTCGCACAACGAGATTGCTAATTAATCCTCTTTCATTACAGAACACCTGGTCTAAGATGGCCTCCCCCCTAGTTGGTTCCTCGACACATTGGTCTAGAAAACCATCCCTTATGCACTCCAGAAAATCCTCCTCCAGTTGCTTCCAGTTTGGTTAGCCCAATTTATATGCATATTAAAGTCACCCATGATAACTACTGCACCTTTATTGCATGCACCCCTAATTTCCTGTTTGATGCCCTCCCCAACATCACTACTACTGTTTGGAGGTCTGTACATAACTCCCACTAACGTTTTTTGCCCTTTATATACTCACTGTTATACACCCACTCCCATCCTTCTATCACTGTCACACATCACTCGCTCTGTGTTACACACCCATTCTCAGCACGCGCTCACTGTCATGTCCGCGTACATATCTCTCCCTCACTGTTGCACACTCACACCCATTGTGTATAACTTTCTAGCACAATGCGAATCCAGAATCAATAGTTTCCATCTCTGAATCTAATCACCCAAATTGTGAACTGACTCACGGCACAGACATCTAATTGTGTTTGAAATGCTCATGCGATGATTATGATGCTGCCGGAGAGCTAACTTGTATTGTAACGTGTGTTTATTTTCTTTCTATATATGAACAGATTAACTAATACCGAATAGACATGTATGTGCGTGTGTGGGGGGGGGGGGGGGCGGTGGCGGTGGGTGGTGGTGCGGGGTGCATGTGTGTGTGCGTGTGTGTGATGTGCTATGTGTGTGAGGTGTGTGCTGTGTGTGTGACTGTGTGTGTGTGGTGTGTGTGTATGTTTCTCCTGCTTTACTAGTGCTTGCTGCTTTCTAGTTGATGGCAATGTTCTGATATCTAAGTAAATGGCTAGTCTTTATGGATGATCTCAAGCAATGAGATCCCAGAGGTACAGAACCCTTTGTATATCAAAGCATTTCAACATCTGGCCTTAGGCACATGTCAGAAGCATTAACACTGACTGGTCGCTATTTCCCCGAACTCAAGATCATCACGTCCAAATGGAGAACACCTGCTCTTGGCCTTACCACGGCCCCTGCTCACTGCCCTGCCTCTGCCCTGCTCGCTGCCTTGCCCCTGCTCCTACCCCTGTCTTTCACCGCTGCCCTGCCCCTGCCCCTGTCTCTGCCCACTGCTCTGCCTCTGCCCTGCCCGCTGCCTTGCCCCTGTCCCTACACTGCCTCTGCCCTGCCCGTCCCTCTACCCGCTGCCCTGCCCCTGCTTGCTGCCCTGCCTGCTGCCCTGCCCCTTCCTTGCACCTGCCCACTGCCCTGCTTGCTGCCCTGCCTGCTGCCCTTCCCCTCCCTTGCTCCTGCCCACTGCCCTCCCCGCCCTGCCCCTGCCCTGCCCCTGCCATTCCCCGCTCTCGGCTACAATACGTTCATTCAGCAGACCAGAGCAGTAAATTAATTCTGAGCTTTTACAGGCCTGCTGTTGTAACTTTGACCAAAAGTGTGCACGCTTAAATAGACGATTGCCGAAGTTACGGAATAGCAGCGGAGGAAATAACGAGGAAATTCACGCTATGATTTCAACCCTGGATATTTCTGCTATTATGGCTCCCCCCACCTCCCTCTCCGCCTCCCCCGAACTACAGATCAACTCCTATATTTCTGGACAATTACTCAACCATCTCCTTCGCCAGCTTTAGGTGCATCAGGCTGCTGGGCTGCTGGTTCTTGCATTTGTAGTTGTTGTGAAGTTCAGACCCATTTCATGTGATCACGTGCATGGAAGTTTATTACATTACACGAGCACACACATCATTGGAGCCTGATCTCTTATAAACCCTGTTTGATGCAAAAATTAGTACACTGGCACTGTGCGCCTTGCCAGAAGATTAATTACAATTATGTGGAACCAGGAACCAATGCATTTTGAGTTTCCTTTGTACAAAACGCACTGTTCAGATATTTTATCATTATCCAACACATTGTCCGTGTGCTTGATGGGGCAAGCATTCGGTCTGATGTTATACAGATTTTTCATTGTGACCAATTGCTTATTGTTAATTCTTCATGCTCCCAGAAGCCAGCCGAAACCGTCACCAAATGTATTTTGGCAGCCTCGCATCACTAACAATTCTCCTGTTCGAACTTAACTCAATGTCATTGATAAACTTTCAATTGCTAGATAGTAGAAGTCGAGTAATTTTTGTTCTACATTCATAGTGCATGGGAATGGATTATTACCAGGGATATATGATCCTACTCCATCCATGTCTGTGATGGAGGGTGAGGCAGCCCATCAACTGACTGGGTTCCACATTGAATATCAAACTTGGGGGCAACCGCGCTCCTCTTCCCCACCCCAAGAAAGAATTAGGAAAGGGCAGGATTTGAAGAGGAAACTTTCTATTCTGTTTCTGACATTGTCTGGCCTTTAAACAGTCAACACGCCATTGTTCGCTGACGTTGTAAAACGAATTAAATAAACATAATGAATTTCAGATTTGTCTTCTTTTAGATATTTTTAAGGTTAATTTCCTATTACCTAATCCACGAATATAATGGATAGCCATCAAATTAATGCTTCTAATTCATAAACAATAAGGGAAGAACGTGAGGCTGTGATCAGAGCAGAATGTTACTGAGAATAGGGACAGTAATGGAGTCACCGCTCAGTTACTGTGAGGAACAGGAAGAACCATGATAGTGTGCACTCCAGTCTCCTTGGGAGACTACCCGGGTCCTGCCCCAGTCACAACATCAACACTGGGAAATGGTCCACAGAGAACACTCTCAGAATCCTTGTTGAAGGGCTCTTACACCGGGCACAATCCTGGATTGTAGTAAACATTACCATAGTTACCAAATGGGAACTGATTATGCAGACAAGGAAGATATAAATCACTCCCATCTCCCGGAGCAAAGCTTCTGTGGCCAATCAAGGGAAGGAGTACAATTATTAATTTACAGGCGAGCTTCTATGTGATGCTGCACCATCGGTGTGGGCGGTGGTGACAAGCACTGAAGAGGGAATCCACTCAGACTGCGGAGTCGGGCCGGCCTTTAGTCGGGAATCTAATCTAAGCACTCCAGTTACCAGCCCCAATCATTAATGGGCAGTCGGGCCCCGTCACTCAGGAGATTTAGAATGATACTTCTGCATACCCTTCCATCAACAGAGCAGATGTTTTGAAGCTTCTCAGCCGGCTCCCCGCTTTACATTTAACAGTTTGATCCGTGAAGCTCCTCATCTGTATCCCATGACACTCTTCAGTTGCTTCATCAATAACATTGTCTCCGTCATAATGTCAGAGTGGAGATGTTCGCTGATGACTGTACAATGTTCAGTTCCATTCACCACTCCTCAGGAAATGAAGCAGTCCATGCTTACATGCAGCAAGACCTGGTCATCATCCTGGTTTGGCTGATAAGCGGCAAGGCACATTCGCACCGCACAAGTGCGAGCCAGTGATCATCTCCAATAGCAGATGTTCCAACTACCTGGTCTTGACATTCAGTGTCGAATCCCCCACTATGAACATCTTGTGGGCCACCATTGAACAGAAACTGGAACAGCCACATACACACTGTAGCTTAAAGAGAAGGTCAGAGGCTGGACATTCTATGGCGAGTGACTCACCTCCTAACTCCCCAAAGACTTTCCACTGTCTACAAAGCACGAGTCAGGAATAATCGGCGATGGAATAGTCTCTACTTTTCCGGATCTGTGCAGCTCCAAAAATACACAACAAGCTCGACACCATACAGGAATGGCAGCCTGCTTGATTAGCACCCCATTAGCCACCGTAAACATTTTCCCTCCACCACCGGCGCACCGTGGCTGCAGTGTGCACCATCTACAAGATGTACTGCAGCAACTCACCAAAGCTTCTTTGGCAGCACCTCCCAAACTGGTGACATTTAACACCTATAAGGACAAGGGCAGCAGGCGCATGGGAAGACCATCACCTGCAAGTTACTCTTCAAGTCACACACCATCTTGATTTGGAAATTGAATATTGCTTCATAGTCGCTAGTTCAAATCCCTGGAACTCCCTCACTAACAGCACTGTGGGAGTAGCTTCACCTCTTGGCTTGCAGCGGTTTAAGAAGGCGGCTCACCACCACCTTCTCAATGGAAATTAGTGACGAACAATAAATGCTCGCCTTGCCAGCGACGCCCAAGTCCCATAAATGAAATAAAACTCAGTTCCTTTCTGGAATCCGCTCTGGTTCCATTTTGATCTCTTACAACCCATTCAAGTTAATTTTCATCTCATGTTTGACTGAAAACTTTCTCCAATGAGAGCTCCCGCCCTCCTTTCACGAAATTTCCTCCAGTCATTGCTCCAGTCCTTTGCCCGCCTCAGCCACACTGTGGGAAATCACCGCACCTTAATTAAGCAGTGACTCACACCACTGGTTACTGACTGTGATTGCGGAAATTCATGTTGATTAACGTCTTTACAGCTAGCAGCGGAAGGGTCTTGCGTCCACAGGCGGGGCTGAATCTCAATTCCGAACCCAAAGATGAAAGGACACAGTGCTGCCACACTCTTCCCAAATGCTCCAGGGAGTGGGCATCCAAACATTCTCTTTAATATAATTACCCTTGATGTGTCTCATCCGTTTTGGAGGTTTCCTGCCAAGTTATGAAAAGTCTGCTTTAATCATGTGTCTTTTGTCCTGTGGGTAAAATGATTATTGGTGGTTGTGTATGTGTGAGACTCAATTGCTACTGGTGGACAAAGAGCAGAATGTGTATGTGTCTGGTTCGAACCAGTTTTATTGGAAGGAAGCATTAAACTATGTGACAACTGGATCTATAAGTACGAAAATTTAGAGATAAAACACAAACAGTTCACACCATGGGTTAGCAACAGAAAATGTGCGAATGGTCTCTCAAATGTGCAAAGCAAAGTGGCCCTGCCTTCGTTCTGAATCACAAGGACTGCAGGCTTCTGGGGTTTACAACATTTAACAACATGTTTAAGTATAGCAGTCCATGTTTGAGATATCATCGAACTCCGCCATCAGATCAGACTCTTGTAACTCGCTTCGGTCATTTGTTAACCCGCATATGATCTGTGACCATTTATATCTTCAGCATTCCATATATTTTCTCTACTTCCCCCTAACGTATTTCCTTACTTCCTTATCATTCTAGGATTCTGTCTGCTCAAGGTGAATAGCTCATGCGCCTCCGTATATCCATCACTGGTCGCCGAGAGTACTGCAGCAGAGCACCAACGTACAGCAGCCATTCATGCACTGATGTGAGCGACACTGACGGTCAGAACTGAATGGGTAGTGATTCTCAACCTCCACCTTGGGAACCCATCCATTAATTTGGGAATTCAAAATTCCTCTTTACTATAATTTAAATCTATCTGATATCATTGTGCTAACTCTAGCTTGATTGTTTCATTAATATTATTTTAAAAAGTCGGTTTCTGTATGGAGCATGTGTAAGTACCTGGATTAAAAAGTTCAAATCAGTAGTGATGCACTGTATGTTCGCACTCTTCTGAGTCACATGAATCATTTCATGTGGTAGTATTGTCAATGTGACTGAGCATGGCTGAGACCTGGCACGGGCCTCACCGAACTCCTTGTCGATATACAGAGCTGCTTTGTGATGGAGGTTATGCAGGGCTGTGTGCGAGTAGTCTATTATCCCATGCTCATGTGGGAATCCAGTAATGCGGCTATATTCCATAGCTCTTTCTTCCTACTTGTCAACCTGCATGGGCGATGAAATGCTGGTGCCTCGCGAACTATGTATTAGAGACTTACTGGACGGCCATGTGCTCAACAAAATGAATGATGCTGCTAATGTCACCAGAAGTAATTTGCAAGTGCATAACAATATGGACCCACAATTACTTTGACTCTCAGGGGCAATGCAGTGCTTACCCTGGTATTGGGCTCCAATTCCTACTGCAACAGACATCACAAGTAAGCTCCCTGTTGAAACGGCACCATCATCCGCCCTGTTTCTGTGTAAGAACCAGTTATGCTGAACCTTTCTCGAAGATCCACATATTGTAGGGCCTTCTGCGCCCTTGACTCCTTCGAATCTTCTTGCAGCTTGTGTAGGCCTTTGCTGCCATCCATTTTGCTGCCCCTCATGCTCATTGGTGAGCCTCAATGGAAAGCCCAGCAACATTCACATTGTTCAGCAACTGTTTACAAGAAAAACAGTGAAATAATTGTACACACTCCTCCATCAACTCTCTCCTTCTAATAATTTACCAATGCAATAATATTCAAAACAGCCGCAAATTTGGCCTAACAACACTCATGCAGCCTAAGCCGATTAATCAGAGCTTCAACGTAATGCAGATAAAGATATATTTAAATATAGCTTCTAAAAGCTGCTTCCTGACTGTTTCACAACCTCACACTGCAGTCTCATACGGAAATTATGTTTGAGGTGCTTCCGACAGAAAAATCAGGAACGGGCCATAATTCAGGCCCCAAGACACTGCATATATATTTAAATGATGTCTTAAATTGCTGTAGGCCTCTAACGCCGATGCCTATGGTGGTGGATGGAGCTGTGGATGGTGGTGGATGGTGGCACCAATATGGTAACACTCAAAATTGTGGAGCATTAAGTGAGCTCCTCAAGTGGACTTCATGGCGCTCGTTCAGAATCACCATAATATGAGAGGGCATTCCAATTGATATCCCATCGCATTAAATAGAATTATAGTAGCCAGGACGGAGGGATCATAGATCACATTCTATGAATAGTACTTGTAATACTTTACTTCCATTTAAATGAATGGAGGGAAAAGAATACCAGAGCAATATTGGCTGACTACGTTAGGCGCAAAAGAGGTAAAGTGATGTCCCAGATTGGGTCTTAAGCTGCAACGCTGGCTTAGCCCGCATTTGCCACAAGACGCATCTAGGTAAAAGAGTTGAACCCACCACAAGGAATGGTCACTTGGAAAATCGTTAAGGTGCTGATTGATAATTAACTTACCTGCAAGCGCTCAGTAGGGAGGACACCCGCCATTTTGGTGGATAGTGCTTAATTTAAGACCCATTCCTCATTGCGTCAGCTGAATAGGATAATTTTGATCATAGAGCAAAAACAGATGTTAAATACATGCTACGCTAATCAGAAAAAAAGTCCTGATTTAGCATGCACTATTAGGATTAATTAATGATTATCATGATTTGAACGTGCCTTAAGTGCTGGAACCGAGAACTGCAGTTTTTCCGCTCAAGCACTGATTAGATGCATTTTGCCTGGAGGTGTACATAAAGCCTGTACTCACCCACTTCCACTGAAGACTAGGTATGGATAGATGTCACAAGGAACAAGAGGGAAGATGCACAGGCTCTCTGATGTAGCACTGGAGGTCCTGGTGGAGGAGGTACAGAGGAGGAGGGCAATGTTCTCTATTCACAGGGCAGAAAGAGGCCACACAGGCAGCTGATGCAGTGCACTTGGGATGCGACTGACCAGACATCAGAGACAGGGGCCCTGGCCCCAGGACATGGCTCCAGCGCCACAGAAATGTAATGACTTGATAAAAGTGGTCAAAGTAAGATTCCATTTCACAAAGACATTTCTTCAGAACTGCACCACCACCACCAGCATCGCAAACAAAGTGCACCTCTCCTACCATCTAACATTCATGCACCCGTACTATTGCATCTTTCACAGGCACTATTCACATCTCAGACCTCTTCAGCCAAGTGAGGTGTTACACGCACACACAAGTAACCATGCCAATACACCCATTCACTATCAGTATTCTTTCTCTTCCTGGAGAAAGTAGCACATAACACATATTATGTCTGTAATGCACTTATGAATGACTGCATGAGGCAATGTGTTGTACTCAAACTGTAAAGATCTTGGTCCTATATTCGTAACTCCAGAGTGAGGCACAAGCATGGTGGGTAGCCTTTTATACTGGGCCCTGCACACCTATGCAAGTGACCCTCAGGTCTCCCACGCAGTGCGCTCTGGTGCACAGGCTCTGCCACAGGGGCAGGATACCCCGGTCTCCACCAGTTGCACCCTCTAGTGTGCCAGCATAGTATATACACAGTGTAAAATTGATAGTACATAGGGTAACAAGTCTCCATCTTATGCAACTATACAGTGACTACACAGAGAGTATATCTACAGTCTGCATATATAAAAGGTGGCAGCTAGCCCTGATGGGGAAGGCGAAGAATGACGTGATGATGTCAATTCCGTACAGGATGGAATGCTGGCAGTGATCGAGAGGAGAGTGGTATATACCATTGCCAGAGGAAGAGCAGGGAGCATCTCGCTTACAGGTATGTGGATACTTCAGCTTCTTTGAAGATGCATAATTATTTTTGATCTCGACTTCCCCGAAACTAAGCTCACTACCGTGCTCCATATGTTATCATCACATCAATCCTCATATAGCGGCCACACGCATGGCACCATAGCCCTTTTAACTTTATCATTTCATGTGTCCAGGAACAAGATGCACCTCGCCTCCAGAGCAGATTAAGGAAGAGGAACAGCCACCTCATCTCTGCCCTCACTGGAGGAAGAGGAATGGGAGAGCGAGGATTAATGCACTGTCCAAATGGCAACCACTGTCGCAGACACCAGGCCAGAAACCGGCACCACGTGAAACTTAGAGGCTAGCTTAGGAGATGGACCGTCACAATGGGATGCCCCAGCCACTAGCAGGCGGCGGCAACGCAGGATGGAGGGTCACCACAGGTGCCATATTTCCACGGGATTGGGGGGGCGGTCAGTGGGAGTGTTTTTCCAGGTCGCATACTAGTCCTGTTGTAAGGAGTCACATGAGGGCCTCGCTGGGTCAAATTTCAGAAAAAGGTTGATGGGTGCGACAATGCAAATGCTTGGTGCAATGGTGAGCCTGCCGGAGAGCCTAAGGGTCATATCTAGGGAGTGCAGGAGTCCGCCTCCACCTCCACAGGCTCTGTGGCTTGAAGCAGAGAGTGGAACCCATCCCCTACAGCGTGGAGAGGCTGGTGACTTACAGTGGCCTGTGCAGTGATTGCAGCTTCCATGGAACGGCAAACTGCTGCAATGGAATCTCAGGACGCTGTAATGGTGGCTCTCGGTGCTTCAGTTGAAAGGGGCTTGCAAAGTGTTTCCGATGATCACAGATCTGTCGTCCACCGGATTACTGGGCGGGCTGAACAGAGACCCCGAGGCAATCGCGTGGGAATCCTGAAGCAGGAACCTACTGGCCTCACTCCGGATGCCAGCATTGCTATTCCCTCCCCCACCACTCGACCATTGCTCTTGCTGTTGCCTTTCAGCCAGGCGGTCCAGAGTGCTGAAGCTCATGCTGAGATGGTGCAGTCTGAGGCGCGGCCATCATCACTCACAACCTTTCCAGGGTATTACAGGTGGACATCTGAAATACGCTATTCAGATTCTCAAAAGCGATCCACCTCACCTGGTACTGTCACTAAGGTTTCACTTTGTAGAAGCACTCAATTACGCAAGCGCACCTATAGATTGCCCCTGAGGCTAAGCACTAGGAAGAATAGTATATTTCTAAATGATGTTGGGTCTGTCATTTTACATATTTTGTTTTGGATGTATAAGAACAGTGATTATGGTAATAGAGTAGTGGTGGAATCCGAGAATGATTTTATGGTGAGTTTCATTGGGAAGGGGTTGAAAATATAGAGTGCAGATGATGGACTGACTAGTGGATCCGAAGTCGTGGAAGTAACATCATGTGGCAACAGTGCCCCGGAGTCTCATGGTGGAGTATGTCCCCCAAAAGCGCTGTTCAATTAGATAGTGGCGTGTGTCTCTCCCAGCCAAGGTCTCTCTACTTCGAACCGTCTGGTGCTCGCCCTGGCGCCCTCCTCTTTTCCTTCTCCTCCTCTTGTGGTTCCTCAGTTTGACCCTCTGACATTATTGCAGGTGCTGACAGCTGGTCTCATGATCGCCAGATTGTGGAGCATGCAACAAATCACCACGAGTAAATACACCTTCTCGGCCGAGCACTGCACGGCACCTCCTGACCGGTAAATGCAATAACCTTTTGCTTGAGGACTCCAATGGTATGCTCCACAATATTCCTGGTGGCAGAGTGGCTTTCATTCTATGAGTGCTCAGCTGGTGTCTGGGGTTTCTCTGTGAAGTCATTTGCCACGGCATTAGAGGATATGTCACTTAGTAGCTACTCATGAAAGTAGCGTTGCGGCTCAAATTTCTGCAGGACAGATGACCGTCTCATTGTAAATGCATCACGGCAGCTCCATGGATAGCAAGCACTTAACTGCATGATCTACTGCCGGTGGTCGCTTACGAGCTGTATACTGAGTGAATGGAATCCCTTTCTGTTCCTGAACATCTCAGAATTTAAACGATGGTCTCACATGGTCACATGTATACAGTCAATTGCATGGGGAGTACCACAATCCTGTCGAATCGTGGAGCTCTCTGTCTCTGGTCTTCTCAGGCAATACGAAATGTTATATACTCATTCCTCAGAGCGCATATAAAGAAGTGCACAGTGGATTGTGAAATGTAACTTATCAGCTGTGGCAGTCCTGAAGGTTTCAGTAGCATAAAAGTTAAGTGCTGCTGTGATATTCACTGCTACAGGCAAAGCAGTTCTGGCTTACTGCGATGCATGAGTCTTCCTGCCATCAAGCCACCGATCTCAGTAATATCCTCCTTGTTAAAGTGTAGCCTGCTCAGGCACTGGTCTTGACACATGTGAATTTAGGAGTACTGCTCTTTGAATACTCTGTGGGGATAGGGCCTCCTACTGAGAACCTTCTGCGCCCTCCTGTCCCTCTCTTCTGCAGCATCTCGTACTGCTCTGCCTGGCCTCATCTCCTCCTAATCAGCATGCAGAGCAAGGGGACCCCTATCAAGATGGCGACGGCCATCTCCACATTCACTTTCTCCACATGACTCAAGTAAGGTGTCCAATAAGGTAGAGTAGCACAGCAATCCCTCTTTTTAGGTAAAGTCCAGAGAGAATATCTGCTTCAAATTGTTGATAGAATATTGGCGAAGTCTTGACAAAAGGTCATAGAAAGTCTCTCAATGGGTTTCCAAAGTCCTGTTCAAATGCAATGTATTCAGTCGTTCCCAATCAGCAAATGAACATTGAAAGTTAAACATACTCTAAGTAGCCAGTTCAGCTGGTGAGAGATCGTTCAAGTAAGCACTATCCACCAAAATAGTATGGAACCTCTTTAATGAGTGTTATTCCAGTGGTTGTAGAAGTTGAAAGCTGAAGGCATCGTAACCAATAACGGGGTGAATGGAGACAAGGTTATAAAAGAGTCGGAGCAATGCCGAATCCAGGGTTTTGAGAGAGGCCATGAAGTGACAGAAGCTTCGAAACTTATGGCTCAGAAGGAGGCCATAGAATAATAGAAATTTACAGCACAAAAGGAGGCTATTGGGCGCATCGTGCCAGTGATAAACAGCTATCCAGCCTAATCCCACTTTGCAGCTCTCGGTCCGTAGCCTTGTAGGTTACGACCATTCAAGTGCACATCCTTATAATCTTTAAATGCTATGAGGCTTTCTGCCTCTACAACCCTTTCAGGCAGTGAGTTCCAGTCACACATCACCCTCTGGGTGTTAATATATCTCCTCAAATCCACTCTAAACCTCTAACAATTACGTTAAATCTATGGCCTCTTGTTACTAATCCATCTGCTAAGGGAAATAGTTCATTTTTATGCACTCTACCTTGGCTCTTCATAATTTTGTACACCTCAATTAAATCTCCCTCAGCCTCCTCTGTTCCAAAGAAAACAACTCCAGCCTATCCAATCTTTTCTGATTGCCAAAATTCTCCAGTCCAGGCAACATCCTCGTAAATCTCCTGTGTACCCTCTCCAGTGCAATCACATCTTTCCCGTAATATGGTGACCAGAACTGCACACTTTGCTCTAGCTGTATCCTAGTGTTTTATACAGTTTAAGCTTAAGCTCACTGCTCATAAATTCAATGCCCCCGTTAATAAAGGCAAGCAACCCGAATGCCTTCTTACAAGTTTATCTACTTGTCCTGCTACCTTCAGGAATCTGTGATCATGCACTCCAATGCAGTTATCAGTGTCCTATCTAAAGAGTAGGAGTAAACGGGTACTTTTCAGAATGGCAGGCAGTGACTAGTGGGGTGCCGCAAGGTTCTGTGCTGGGGCCCCAGCTGTTTACATTGTACATTAATGATTTAGACGAGGGGATTAAATGCAGTATCTCCAAATTGCCGGATGACACTAAGTTGGGTGGCAGTGTGAGCTGCGAGGAGGATGCTATTAGGCTGCAGAGTGACTTGGATAGGTTAGGTGAGTGGGCAAATGCATGGCAGATGAAGTATAATGTGGATAAATGTGAGGTTATCCACTTTGGTGGTAAAAACAGAGAGACAGACTATTATCTGAATGGTGACAGATTAGGAAAAGGGAAGGTGCAACGAGACCTGGGTGTCATGGTACATCAGTCATTGAAGGTTGGCATGCAGGTACAGCAGGCGGTTAAGAAAGCAAATGGCATGTTAGCCTTCATAGCGAGGGGATTTGAATACAGGGGCAGGGAGGTGTTGCTACAGTTGTACAGGGCCTTGGTGAGGCCACACCTGGAGTATTGTGTACAGTTTTGGTCTCCTAACTTGAGGAAGGACATTCTTGCTATTGAGGGAGTGCAGCGAAGATTCACCAGACTGATTCCCGGGATGGCGGGACTGACCTATCAAGAAAGACTGGATCAACTGGGCTTGTATTCACTGGAGTTCAGAAGAATGAGAGGGGACCTCATAGAAACGTTTAAAATTTTGACGGGTTTAGACAGGTTAGATGCAGGAAGAATGTTCCCAATGTTGGGGAAGTCCAGAACCAGGGGACACAGTCTGAGGATAAGGGGTAAGCCATTTAGGACCGAGATGAGGAGAAACTTCTTCACCCAGAGAGTGGTGAACCTGTGGAATTCTCCACCACAGAAAGTAGTTGAGGCCAATTCACTAAATATATTCAAAAGGGAGTTAGATGAAGTCCTTACTACTCGGGGGATCAAGGGTTATGGCGAGAAAGCAGGAAGGGGGTACTGAAGTTTCATGTTCAGCCATGAACTCATTGAATGGCGGTGCAGGCTAGAAGGGCTGAATGGCCTGCTCCTGCACCTATTTTCTATGTTTCTATGTTTCTATGTTTAACGTATATTCCCTTGCCCGTTTAGCCCTCCCAAAATGCATTATCTCACACTTCTCAGAATTGAATTCCATGTGCCATTGTTCTGCCCACCTGACCAGTTCATTGATATTTCCTGCAGTCTACACCTTCCTTCTTCATTATCAACCACACAGTCTATTTTTGTATCATTAGCAAATTTCCTAATTATACCCCCACATTCAAGTCTACCTCATTGATACATACCACAAAAAGCAAGCCACCTAGTACTGAGCCCTGCGGAACCCCACTAGAAATAGTCTTCCATTCACAAAAACATCCATCGACCATGACCTTTTGCTTCCTGCCTCTAAACCAGTTTTTGGATCCAACTTTCTGCTTTGCCTTGAATCCCATGGGCTTTTACTTTTACAACCAGTCTGCCATGTGGGACTTTATCAAAAGCTTTGCTCAAACCCACATACACTACATGAAACGCACTACAATCATCGACCCTCTTTCTTATCTCCACAAAAATTCAATCAATTTAGTAAGACACGACCTTCCCTTAACAAATCCATGTGGATTTCTCTTTCTTAGTCCATGTATTTCGAAATGAAGATTTATCCTAACACTCAGAAGGTTTCCAATAATTTTCCCACCACCGAGGTTAGGATGTTTGGCCTGTAATTACTCGGTCTATCCTTTCCTTCCTTTTTAAACAATGGTACAAATGTAGCACTCAACTAGACCTCTGGTAACACACCGCTAGACAGAGAGGATTGCAATATAATGGTCATGCCCTCTGCTACTTGCTCTATTGCTTCTCTTATCAGTCCGGGATACATTTCAACCGGGTCTGTGGATTTATCTACCTTCAAAGATGCTAAATCCCTTAATACTTCCTCTCATTACGTTTATTTCATCCAATATTTCACACTCATTCTCCCTGATTGTAAGGCCTTCATCTTCCCTCTCTTTTGGTAAAATAGACAGAAATCCAGAGCCAAATCCACGGCACCACGGGTGGCTCAGCTGCACGTGGGGGGAGGGGGGTGGTGGAGGAAGAAGAATGGAAGAGCTATAGTGCTATGGATTCAATAGCCAGGGGTGCAGACAGGCGTTTCTGCGGCGGCAGACGTGGCTCCAGGATGATATTTTGCCTCCCTGGTGCAAGGTCAAGGATGACACTGAATGGCTGCAGGGCATTCTGGGGGAGAGAGGGTGAACATCCAGAGGTTGTGGTACATATCGGGACCAATGACATAGGTAGAAAGAGGGATGAGGTCCTGCAGGTAGAGTTTAGAGAGCTAGGAGAGATATTAAAAAGCAGTACCTCCAAGATAGTAATCTCTGGATTACTCCCAGTGCCACGAACTAATGAGTACATAAAAAAGAGGATAGAGCAGATGAATACGTGACTGGAGAGATGGTGCAGACGGGAGGGTTTTAGTTTCCTGAGGCATTGAGTTAGCTTCTGCGGGAGGTGGGACGGGTTGCACATCAACAGAGGAAGGACCAATATCCTCACATGAGGGGTTTGTAAGTGCTGTTGGGGAGGGTTTAAACTAGCTTGGCAGGGGGATGGGAACCTGAAAGTAAATTCAGTAGGGAGGGGAGTAAAGCTGAAATTAAAAAGCAAAATAAAGAATGTGAATTTGAAGGAGAGAGGAATCAAGCAGGAAAAAAGGGTGAAACAATAAATTGAAAGGCTTTTTGTCTAAAGGCACGTAGCAATTGTAACAACATGCATGAGTTGACGGCACAAATAGAGATAACTGGATATGATCTGATAGCCATTACAGAGACGTGGTTGCAAGGTGACCAGGACGGGGAATTAAATACTCAGGGGAAAATAAATACACAATCCGGAAGGACAGGCTGAAAGGAAAAGGAGGTGGTGTAGCTCTATTGATGGAATCGCAGCAATATTGAGAAACGATATTGACTCAAATGATCAGGATGTTGAAAAAGTTTGGGTGGAGATAATGAATAATAAGTGGAAGAAGTCACCGGTGGGCGTAGTCTATACGTCTGCTAACATTAGCAACTCTGTTGGTTGGAGCATAAACAAGAAAATATTGGAGGCTTGTAAAAAGGGAACAGCAATAATCATGGGTGATTTTACCCTCCATATTGACTGGGCACATCAAAATGGTCAGTGCAGCCTTGAGGAGGAGTTCATGGTGTGCATAAGGGATGGGTTTCTCGAGCAGTATGTAACGGAACCAATCAGGCAGCAGGCAATCTTAGACCTAGTCCTGTGTAATGAGACAGCATTAGTAAAAACGGGATGAGGTGCTACAAGACGAATTTAGGGAGCTAGGAGCTAAATTAAAAAGTAGGACCTCAAAATTAGTAATCTCAAGTTTGCTACCAGTGCTACGTGCTAGTCAGGGTAGGAATCGCAGGATAGCTCAGCTCAGATGAATACTTGGCTTAAGGAGTGGTGCAGGAAGGAGGGATTAAAATTCCTGGGACATTGGAACCAGTTCTGGGGGAGGTGGGACCAGGTCAAACTGGACAGTCTTATTCTGGGCAGGACCGGAACCAATGTCCTAGGGGGAGTGTTTGCTAGTGCTGTTGGGGATGATTTAAACTAATATGGCAGGGGGATGGGAACCAATGCAGGGAGACAGAGGGAAGTAGAATGGGGTTAGATGCAAAAGATAGAAAGAAGAAAAGTAAAAGTCGAGGGCAGAGAAACCCAAGGCAAAGAGGAAAAAGGGCCACATTACAGCAATATTCTAAAGGGGAAAAGTGTGTTAAAAAGACAGCCCTGAAGGCATTGTGCATCAATGCGAGGAGAATTCGGAATTATGGGGACGAATTAACTGCGCAGATAACAGTTAACGGATATGATGTAATTGGCATCACGGAGACATGGCTCCAGGATGACCAAGGCTAGGAACTCAACATCCAGGGATATTCAATATTTAGGAAGGATAGACAGAAAGGAAAAGGAGGTGGGGTGGAGTTGCTGGTTAAAGAGGAAATTAAGGCAATAGTAAGGAAGGACATTAGCTTGGATGATGTGGAATCGGTATGCATGGAGCTACGGAATGCCAAAGGGCAGAAAACTCTAAAGGGAGCTGTGTACAGACCACCAAACAGTAGTAGTGAGGTTGGGGATAGCATAAAACAAGAAATTAGGGATGTGTGCAATAAAGGTATGGGCGACTTTAATCTCCGTATTGATTGGGCTAACCAAACAATGCGGTGGAGGAGGATTTCCTGGAGTGTATTAGGGATGCTTTTTTTAGACCAATATGTTGAGGAACCAACTAGAGGGCTGGCCATCCTAGACTGGGTGATGTGTAATGAGAAAGGACTAATGAACAATCTTGTTGTTCGAGGCCCCTTGGGGAAGAGAGTCCATAATATGGTAGAATTCTTTATTAAGATGGAGAGTGACACAGTTAATTCAGATACTAGGATCCTGAACTTAAAATGTAACATCGATGGTATGAGACATGAATTGACTAGAATAGACTGGCGAGTGATAATTAAAGGGTAGACAGTGGATAGGCAATGGCAAACATTTAAAGATCACATGGATGAACTTCAACAATTGTACATCTCGGTCTGGAGTAAAAAATAAAACAGGGAAGGTGGCTCAACCGTGGCTGACAAGGGAAATTAAGGATAGCGTTAAATCCAAGGAAGAGGCATATAAATTGGGCAGAAAAAGCAGAAAACCTGAGGACTGGGAGAATTTTGTAATACAGCAGAGGAGGACAAAGGGTTTAATTAGGAGGAGGAAAATAGTGTATGAGAGGAAGCTTGCTGGGAACATAAAAACTGACTGCAAAAGCTTCCATTGGTATGTGAAGAGAAAAAGATTAGTGAAGACAAACGTAGATCCGTTGCAGTCAGATTCAGGTGAATTTATAATGGGGAACAAAGAAATCGCGGACCAGTTAAATAAATACTTTCATTCTGACTTCACGAAGGAATACACAAATAACCTTCTGGAAATACTAGGGGATTAAGGGTCTAGTGAGAATGAAGAACTGAAGGAAATCTTTATTAGGTGGGAAATTGTGTTATGGACATTGATGGGATTGAAGGCCGATACATTCCCGGTCCTGATAGTCTGCATCCCAGAGTACTTAAGGAAGTAGCCCTGGAAATAGTGGATGCATTGGTGATCATTTTCCAACAGTCTATCCACTCTGGATCAGTTCCTATGATCTGGAGGGTAGTTAATGTAACACCATTTTTTAAAAAAGGAGGGAGGGAGAGAACGGCTAACTATAGAATGGTTAGCCTGTCATCACTAGTGGGGAAAACGTTGGAATCAATTATTAAAGATGAAATAGCAGCGCATTTGGAAAGCAGTGATGGGATCGGTCCAAGTCAGCATG
Source organism: Pristiophorus japonicus (assembly GCF_044704955.1). Lineage (NCBI taxonomy): Eukaryota > Metazoa > Chordata > Chondrichthyes > Pristiophoridae > Pristiophorus > Pristiophorus japonicus. Next base: position 85,997,849 of record NC_091989.1, on the reverse strand, counting down.
GATTTATGAAAGGGAAATCCTGCTTGACAAATCTTCTAAATTTTTTTAAGGATGTAACTAGTAGAGTGGACAAGGGAGAGCCAGTGGATTTGATGTATTTGTACTTTCAAAAGGCTTTTGACAAGGTCCCACACAAGAGATTGGTGTGCAAAATTAAAGCACATGGTATTGGGGGTAATCTACTGACGTGGATAGAGAACTGGTTGGCAGATATGAAGCAGAAATTCGGGATAAACAGGTACTTTTCAGAATGGCACGCAGTAACTAGTGGGATGCCACAGGACTCAGTGCTGGGACCACAGCTCTTTACAATATACATTAATAATTTGGATGAGGGAATTGAATGTAACATCTCCAAGTTTGCAGATTACACTAAGCTGGGTGTCAGTGTGAGCAGTGAAAAGGATGCTAAGAGACTGCACAGTGATTTGGACAGGTTAGGTGAGTGGGCAAACGCGTGGCAGATGCAGTATAATGTGGATAAATGTGAGGTTATCCTCTTTGATGGCAAAAACAGGAAGGCAAAATATTATCTGCATGGCGGCAGATTAGGAAAAGGAGAGGTACAACGAGACCTGGGTGTCATGGTACATCAGTCATTGAAAGTTGGCATGCAGGTACAGCAGGCGGTGAAGAAGGCAAATGGTATGTTTGTCTTCATAGCTAGGGGATTTGAGTTTAGGAGCAGGGAGGTCTTACTACTGTTGGACAGGGCCTTAATGCAGCATCAGCTGGAATATTGTGTTCAGTTTTGGTCTCCTAATCAGAGGAACGACGTTCTTGCTATTGAGGGATTGCATCGAAGGTTCACCAGACTGATTCCCGGGATGGCAGGACTGATATATGAGGATAAACTGGATCGACTAGACCTATATTCACTGGAGTTTCGAAGGATGAGAGGGGATTTCAAAGAAACATATAAAATTCTGACGGGACTGTACAGGTTAGATGCAGGAAGAACGTTCCCGATGATGGGGATGTCCAGAACCAGGGGACATATTCGAAGGATAAGGGGTAAAACATTTAGGACTGAGATGAGGAGAAACCTCTTCGCTCAGAGAGTTATTTACCTGTGGCATTCCCTACCACAGAGAGTTGTTGATGCCAGTTCATTGGATATATTCAAGAGGGAATTAGATATGGCCCTTATGGCTAAAGGGTTCAAGGGGTATGGAGAGAAAGCAGGGAAAGGGTACTGAGTTGAATGATTAGCCATGATCTATTAATTCATGGTGCAGGGTCGAAGGACCAAATGGCCTACTCCTGCAACTAATTTCTATGTTTCTATGTAAACAATGTCCTAGTAAAGCATCCCCTTGGACTGAGTGATCATAGCATGATTGCATTTCAAATTCAGATGGAGGATGAGAAAGTTGGATCTCTAGCCAGTGTACTAAGCTTAAATAGTGGAGAGTATGATGTATGGTGGCAGAATTGGGTAAAGTGGACTGGGAAAATAGATTAAAGTGTAGGACGGATGATGAGCAGTGGTGTACATGAAAGGAGATATTTCCAAACTCTGAAGCAAAATATATTCCAGTAAGGAGGAAAGGGTGTCCGAGAAAAGATAGCAATCCGTGGCTCATTAAAGAAATAAAGGACGGTATCCAATTAAAAACAAGGGCATACAAAGTGGTCAAAACTAGTGGGGGGACAGAAGATTAGGAAGCTTTTAAAAGCCAGTAACAAAATACGAAAAAATGATTAAGAAAGAGAAGATAGACTATGAAAGTAAACGAGCACAAAACATAAAAACAGATAGCAAGAGTTTAGATAGGTCTAAGTAAAGGAAAAGAGTGGCTAAAGTAAATGTTGGTCCATTAGATGATGAGACCGGGGAATTAGTAATGGGGAACATGGAGATGGTAGAAACACTGAACAAATATTTTGTATCTGTCTTTACGGTAGAGGACACGAAACATATCCCAATAGTGGATCATCAAGGGGTTATGGGTGGGGGGTGGGGGGGGCGGGGGGAGGAACTTAACACAATCACAATTACTAAGGAGGTGATACTCAGTAAGATGATGGGACTAAAGACAGATAAATCCTCTGGACCCGGTGGCTTGCATCCTAGGGTCTTAAGAGAAGTAGTGGCAGGGATAGTGAATGCACTAGTTATAATTTACCAAAAAAATCTCTGGATTCTGGGGAGGTCCTAGCAGATTTGAAAACTGCAAATGTAACGCCCCTATATAAAAAAGGAGGCAGGCAATAAGCGGGAAAATATAGACCAGTTAGGCTAACATCTGTGATTGGGAAAATGTTGGAGTCCATTATTAAAGGAGTAGTAGCAGGACATTTGGAAAAGCATAATTCGGTCAGGCAGAGTCAGCATGGATTTATGAAGGGGAAATCATGTTTCACAAATTTGATGGAATTCTTTGAGGATGTAACGAACATGGTGAATAAAGGGGAACCAGTGGACGTGGTGTATTTAGACTTCCAGAAGGCCTTTAACAAGATGCCACATAAAAGGTTACTGCACATGATAAAAGTTCACGGGGTTGTGGGTAATATATTAGCATGGATAGAGGATTGGCTAACGAACAGAAAACAGACATTCAGTATAAATGGTTCATTCTCAGGTTGACATTCAGTAACTAATGGTGTGCCGCAGGGATCAGTGCTGGGACCCCAACTATGTTAACGATTTGGAAGAAGGGACCGAGTGTAACGTAGCCAAGTTTTCTGACAATACAAAGATGGGAGGAAAAGTAATGTGTGAGGAAGACACAAAAAATCTGCAAAAGGCAATAGACAGGCTTAGTGAGTGGGCAAAAATTTTGCAGATGGATTATAATGTTGGAAAGTGTGAGGTCATGCATTTAGGCAGAAAAAAAATCAAAGAGCAAGTTATTACTTCAATGGGGAAAGAGTGCAAAGTGCTGCAGTACAGCAGGACCTCGGCATACTTGTACATGAAACACAAAAGGCTAATGCAGGTACATCGAGTGATCAGGAAGGCCAATGGAATCTTGGCCTTTATTGCAAAGGGGATGGAGTGTAAACGCAGAGAAGTCTTTCTACAGTTACACAGGATATTGCTGAGGCCACACATGGAATTCTGCGTGCAGTTTTGATTTCCATATTTATAAAAGGATATACTTGCTTTGGAGGGAGTTCAGAGAAGCTTCACTAGTTTGATTCCAAAGATGAGGGTGTTGATCTTTGATGAAAGGTTGAGTAGGTTGGGCCTATACTCATTGGAATTCAGAAGATTGGAAGGTGATCCTATCGAAACGTCTAAGATTATGAGGCGGCTTGACAAGGTGGATGCAGAGAGGATGTTTCCACTGATGGGGGAGACTCGAACTAGAGAGCGTACACTTAGAATAAGGGGATGCCCCTTTAAAACTGAGATGAGGAAAAATGTATTTTCTCTGAGGGTTGTAAATCTGTGGAATTCACTGCCTCAGAGAGCTGTGGAACCTTGGATAGTAAATAAATTTAAGACAGAGATAGACAGTTTTTAACCGATAAGGGAATAAGAGGTTATGGAGAGCGGGCAGAGATGTGGATGGAAAAATCCACGCACAGGCATCTTCCACCCTTCAGGATGTAGTTCGGGTCCTTCATTGAAACATCTGTGAACTCGTCCTTTTTTTGGCGCGGACGGAAGTCATCCTCGTTTCGAGGGACCACCTATGATGATGGTGATGATGGACCTAAGTCCATGATCGGACCAGCCAAGATCGTATTAAATGGAAGAGCAGGCTCGAGGTGTCATATGGCCTACTTCTGCTCCTCTTTCGTATTTTCTTAAAGTATTCATTTAGAACCATACCCATGTCTTCTACCTCCACATACAGGTTATTTTAATGGTCTCTAATTGTCACTACTCCTTAGTTAGTTACCCTCTTGCTCTTAATGTATTTATAAAACATCTTTATATTTCATTGATTTTACTTGCCAATATTCCTTCATGCTTTCTTAATTTCCTTTTTAATTTCCCCCCTGCACTTTCTATACTCTTCTAGGTTTTCTGCAGTACTGAACCTTCGGTATCTGTCATAAGCTTTCCCTTTTTATCCTATCCGGTATGCCCCTTGACATCCATGGAGCTCGAAATTTTTCAGTCGCACGCTTTTTCTTTAAGGCAACATACTTGCTCTGAACCATCACTCTCTCCTCCTTGAATGCTTTCCATTGCTCTGACACTGATTTAACTTCAAACAGTTGTTTCGTGTCCACTTCGACTAAATTAATTCTCAGCTTAGTAAAATTGGCTGCTAACGAATTGAGAGCTTTTGTTCCTGGTCTATCTTTGTCCGTTTCCATAACTACCATAAATCTAATTGAATTATGATCACAGGCCATTTGGCACGTATTGTCTGTGCTGCCTCTTTAAAAAAGCCTGTCCAAAGTACATTTTAAATGATTTATGGAATAGGCATCCACTGCCTTTTCAAGTAGAGTGTCAAAGATCCTGACAATTCTGCATGGGAAACAAATCTTCTAACCTCTCGCTCGTCTAGATCTTTTGAGAATGATTTGGAATCTATGACCTCTAATTATTGACCCACTCGCTAGAGGGAATTCTTTCCCCAAATCCACTCTAACAAAACCTCTCATCATCTTGACAACCTATATTAGCACAACTCCTTACATTTTCTGTTCCAAGGAGAACAGTACTATCTTTTCCAACCTCTCCACATAACTGAAGTTCCACATTTTCGGTCAGCTGAGGCCTAACCAGTGATTTTTAAAACTCTAGCATGATCTCTTTTGTTTTTATGTTCTGTTCCTCTATTTATAAACACAAGTAACCCATATGCTTTTTAACCACCTCATCAAATTGCCCTGCCTCCTTTAAGGATTTGTGCGTATGAACACCAAGGTATCTGTGCTCATCTACAATTTTCAAAATCGTGTCATTTATCGTCTACTGTCATTCCACATTAGTCCTCCCAAAGTGCATCACTTCACACGTCTCCTCATTGAACTCCATCTGCCATGCTTCTGCCCCTTTTACCATCCTGCCAATGTCATCCTGAAGCCTACAACTATCCTTATCACCTTTGACAAGTTTTGTTTCACCCGAGACTAGGTCGCTTATAAAAATTGCAAAGAGTAATGGATCAAAAACTGAACCTTGAGGAACACCACCGGAAATCACCTCCCAGTCTGAAAAACATCATTCCACCGACACCATTTGCTTCCTGTCACGTTGGAAGACAGATTGCCGGACTGTTGTTACACCCTGTAAGCATCTTGCCACACTCGTATACCCAGCCACGATGGCGGCAGTCTGAGCTTCAATGCAGAATTCTGAGCTTGCACTGCAGCAATCAGACGTTGGGTGGTTTGTGTTTGTGCTGCAATGGAAGCTGAGACATCAGCCATCACAAGCTGCACGATGGTTGGGTGTACTAATTGATCTACCCACTTCTTCCATGCTGGAAAAGGACGTCTTCAAGCTCTGCACAAAGACCCGTACAAGATTGTTGTTGGACTCCTTCATGCTCCTTAACATTGCACCCAGGCTTTCTGGTAGGCCTGCCAAATGCATCAAACATTTCGTTATGCATATATATCAGCGTTCTTCTGTTGGCAACACAACAAAATCCTCATCTGAGTCCACGTGAACAGAACTCATATGCGACCTTGCCCTGCAGAGAGCTGACACCTGCGCCACCCTTTCCTCTTGCCCTGGTTGCAGACCACTTTTGCCCGCTGACTCACCACATGCAGAACCCAGCTCGAAGCTGCCCTCCGAACTCCGTGCAATGCCATTATCTGAGCTGATGTATGGGACTGCCCGGTCGAGTGACGGTGTTTCTTCTTCATCACACTCTTCTTCTTCTTCTTGAACCACTTGCTGGGCAGGTTCAATTTCCTGGGTCCCTAAAACGAGAACGACAAACGCATTGGGTTGTGGTGAGGGGAGGGAGGAAGCAAGAGGTGCATGCTTATCTTATACCACGTGCAGATTGCAAATCGGAAGAGATTGTGGGGTGAGTGGGAAGTGGGATATGAGAAGGAGGATAATGTATGAGGATACCGAGATCTTGTTTTCTATTGGCCGTTCCGCTTGCCACCGGCTCAGCCAAGCCTCTCCCAAGATTCAACAGCACCGTCTCCTCCATGGGGGTGAGGTGAAGCCGGCATACATGTCTGCCACTGGTTAGGTTCTGCTGGCACCAGGTATGCATCAACGTTTCATGCAGGAGAAAGGGAATTGTGTCAGTGAGTGGTGCGATGTGTTTGGGTGATGTGCCTGTCACTGTTAAATAACTGATTGTGTGTGCAAGCTGTGAGATGTGTGTGTGTGTGTATGTCTGTGTGTGAAGCTTGCAAAAGTGGTAAGTAAGTGAGGGTGAGGTGAAGCTAAGAATGTGAGGTTGTGAGTCGTGTTTTTTAGGGATTGTTGGTCGGTGACTGTTAGGGGTGTGGTGAATTGAGCAGTGTGTGAGGCTAGTTGTGCAGATTGTGGATTGTGGCATTTGATGATGAATTCACGGACCCTGATCACTCATGTGAAGTCATTAAACTTTTTCTGTCACTGTGTCTACGTTCTCATGGCGACATTGCTGACATTCACCACAATGGCTATCTGCTACAATTGCACTTTCTTCTATTGCATGGAGGGCCTCCTGGCTGCCCCCCAAAGAAAGAGTACACATCTATTCATATTTATCTCATCATTTCTTTTATATTGAGCGAAGTTTACTACATATATTTCCATTAATTTAAGCTGCATAAATTCCTCTGTATTCGTCAATAGTTCTACCTCTGTGCTCATGTCAAAATAACTTAACTATATTGAGAACAATGGACGTCCCAACAAAGACCACGTGAAGAGATCCGAGCTATTCTGAGAAACATTCATTTACTGCCATTCACTCTGTTGTGTCCTGCAGCAATCCCGAACTATGCTACAGATTACCTTTATGAAACTTTAAAATTTCAAAGTGCAAACGTATTCCTTGTACCATTTGGTCATTTCTCATGGGGTTCTACCGTGATTTAGCTTTGGCCATGGGTTTCTTTCTGTAATATTCGTTTTAATTGCATTCAACGCCTTATCTTCGACATCATGGAATAGATTTCTCACTTGCTGACCAGGCTTAAAATTGCTGCTGTATTATGTCAAATACCTGATTTTAATTTCTATTGAAATCAGTGGACATTCAAATCGGGCTGCTTCTAAATGAGTCATCATCATGATAGGCAATCCCTCAGAATCGAGGAAGAATTGCTTCCATTCCAAAAGTGAGTTCTCAGGTGACTGAACAGTCCAATACGGGAATTATAGCCTCAGGTGGGACACACAGTGGTTGAAGGAAAGGCTGGGTGGGGAGTCTGGTTTGCCGCACTCTCCTTCCGCTGCCTGCGCTTGATTTCTGCATGCTCTCGGCGATAAGACTCGAGGTGCTCAGCATCCTCTCAGATGCAACTCCTCCACTGAGGGCGGTCTTTGGCCAGGGACACCGAGGTGTCGGGGGGGATGTTGCACTTTATTAGGGAGGCTTTGAGGGTGTCCTTGTAACGTTTCCTTTGCCCAGCTGAGTCTCGCTTGCCGTGTAGGAGTTCCAAGTAGAGCGCTTGGTTTTGGGAGTCTCGTGTCAGGCATGCGGACAATGTGGCCCACCCAACAGAGCTGGACGATCTACAACTCTAGTTTTATGTCAGAGCAGCAAGTTGAAAACCTACCCCATTAATTAGAGGTCACTCACTTGCGCTGGTCATTACATAGAAGCGGGCAAGGTACGGCCTGCTTTCTTTCTAAATTATTAACTGCTGAATTCTACAAGAAGCACCAATACATTCCACTGAAGCAAGTGGTATTTTACTGCAATCCGCAGCTTTAATGATCATTAGGTTCTGTTGAACAGTGTGGATGGAGAATTTAGAGTGAAAGAGAATAGATTTTGGTGGTTTCTATAACCATCAGCCAATCCTAAAAATAAGATGGCAAGTTGAAATCGAAGAGTGTCTCTGCCATGCATTATGAATGTGCATAACTGTAAATCCAAGTTGATTTTAATGACTTTAACCCTAAAGATTAATGTTGGCCGTGTTAAAATATGAAAGAGCTGTACAATCTTGATCTGCTTGCAATTATTTGGTTAGAGGGTTGATTTAAACATTCTCCACCAGGTGAAAAACTGGGTACCAGATCAGCCGCCTGTTAAACGCTCTGCCCGATTTTCGTTTCCACTGAATTGAAATGAAATCCATGGTTTGATAAATTCGGTTGCTTATCAGCTTCCGTTTGCGACCAGGTGTGCCGAATTCAGCAATGCCCACAAATTTCAGTATTGGTTAACTCTTACCAGCTGGGCCTCTAGCGCCTTACAGATCGTGATGTCAAAAAGTGTGCAGTGTCCCGTTACCAGCCCGGATGCAAAATTGCTTCCCGCCCCCTGCTGCAAAGCTGGGTGTGACCAACAGGAGGAAGAGGACGCATTGTCAAATACGGTAGCATAGTGGTTAAGTTAATGGACTAGTAATCCAGAAGCATGTACTAATACCTGGTGAATGGAGTTTAAAAACACACGTTAAATCTCAAGTTAAAATCAGGTTTTAAATTAAATAAATCTGGAATATAAAAGCTAGTATCAGTAATGGTCTTCCAGTTTATCGGCAAACCCAGCTGGTTCACTAATGCCCTTTAGGTAAGAAATCTGCCATCCTACAGCACAGTGTGGTTGACTCTTAACTCCCCTGTGAAATGGGCTAACAAACCACTCAGTTGTACCAAACCACTACAAAGAACTGAATGGACCAACCACCATCGACCGAGGCTCCAGCCTTGACAACGGCTCACCAGCCGAGCCGAAATGCAAAGTCCTCCTCAGCAACATTTGAAGGACTTGTGCCAAATCTGGGAGAGCTGTCCCACAGTCTAGTCAATCAACAGTGTGTCAATAGACTCGTAGTATCACACATTTCAGCCAACGTCCCAGTCTCCTCCATCACCAACCCTGTCCCACTGTCAGGACAGACCCACCAGAGGTGGCACCACAGTGAAATACAGTTGGGAGGGGTGGCCCTGGGAGTCCTTAACATTGATGCCCGACCCAAAGATGTCTCATGGCATCAGATCAAAGACAAGCAGGGAAAATAGCTAATGATTATCACCAGCCACCTTTCAACAGCTGAAATTCAGTACTCCGCCATGTTGAATATCACTTGGAAGAATTATTGAGAGTACAAGGGCACAGAATTTACTCTTGGTGGGCGATTTCAAAGTCCATCACCAAGAGTGGCTCAGTAGCACCACTACTGATCGCGCTAGCTGAGTCCTGAATGATGTAGCTTCCAGACTGGGCCTGCGGCAGGTGGTGAGAGAACCAACTCGAGTGAAAAACCTACTTGACCTCGTTCAAACCAATGGACCTGTCATGGATGCATCTGTCCATGACAATATTGGTCGGAGTTGTAACTGCTCAATGCTTGTGGAATTGAAGTCCCGTGTTCACACTGAGGATACCTTCCATCCGGTTATGTGGCACTATGTGCTAAGTGGGATAGATTCAGAACAGATCTAGCAGATCAGGACTCGGCATCCATGAGGCGCTGTGGGCCATCAACAGCAGAATTGCATACCACACATGGCCCGCTTATCCTTCACTCTAATATTAACATCAGATCAGGGGACCCACAATTGTGCAATGAGGACAGTAGAAGAGCAGGCCAGGGCTAGCAACAGGCATCCCTGAAAATGAGGTGCCAAACTGGTGCAGCTACAACACATGACTACCTGCAAGCTAAGCAGTGGAAGTAGTATGCTACAGACAGAACGACGTGATCTCTCAACTAATGAATCAGGTCAAAGCTCGAAAGTTCTGTCACATCCAGTCATGAATGGTAGTGGACCATTAACCAATTAATGGGAGGAGGAGGCTCCATGAACATTCCCATCCTAAATGATAATGGAGTCCAACATGTGAGTGCAAAGGACAAGGCTGACGCGCTTGCAAACATGTTCAGCCAGAAGAGCCGAATGGATGGTCCATTACACCCTCTTCTCGTGGTCCCCAACATCACGGAAGCCAGTCTTCAGCCAATTCAATTTAATCCATGTGATATCAAGAAACGGTTGAGTGCAATAGATGAAGTAAAGTCTATTGGCCCCGGCAACATCCCGGCTGCCATGCTGAAATCTTGTGCTCCTGAACTGGCAGTGCCTCTAGCCAAGATGTTAAATTACAGTTAAATACTGGCATGTACCCGACAATGTGTAAACTTGCCCAGATGTTCCTTGTCCACAAAAAGCAGGACAAATCCAATCCAGACACCTACCGCCCCGTCAGTCTACGCTCAATCAGCAGCAAAGTGATGGAAGGTCAGTAAACAATGCTACTTTGCAGCTCCTACTCACCAATAAACTGCTCACCGATGCTCAGTTTGGGTTCAGCTAGGACCTCTCAGCTCCAGATCTCAATACAGCCTTGGTCCAAACATGGACAAAGGAGCTGCATTCAAGAAGTCAGGTATCAGTGACTTCGCTTGACTTCAAGGCATTATTTCACCAAGTGTGGCATCAAGGAGAACTAGTAAATGGGAATCAGGGGGAAACTAGACACCGGCTGGAGTTGGCGCTAGTACAAAGTTGGATGATTGTGGTTGCTTGAGGTCAATCACCACAGCCTCGGGACTTCACTGCAGGAGTGTCCCTGGTCAGTGTCCTCCGCCCAACGAACTTTTGCTGCTTCATCAATGTACATCCTTCCATAATAACGCCAGTTCACTGATGATTGCATCATGTTCTTAGAAACATAGAAACATAGAAAATAGGTGCAGGAACAGGCCATTCGACCCTTCGAGCCTGCACCACCATTCAAGAAGATGATGGTTGATTATTCAACTCAGTACCCCTTCCCTGCTTTCTCTCCATACTACTTGATCCCTTTAGCCGTAAGGGCCATATCTAACTCCCTCATGAATATATCCAATTAACTGGCATCAACAAACCTCTGCGGTAGGGAATTCCACAGGTTAACAACTCTCTGAGTGAAGCAGTTTCTCCTTACCTCAGTCCTAAATGGCTTACCCCTTATCCTTAGACTGTGTCCCTTGGGTCTGGATTTCCCCAACATCGAGAACATTCTTCCTGCATCTAACCTGTCCAGTCCAGTCAGAATTATATATGTTTCTATGAGATACACTCTCATACTTCTAAAATCCAGCAAATAAAGGCACAGTCCATCCAGTCTCTCCTCATATGTCAGTCCAGGCATCCCGGGAATTAGTCTGGTGAACCATCTCTGCATTCCCTCAATAGCAAGAATGTCCTTCCTCAGATTAGGAGATCAAAACTGAACACAATATTCCAGGTGAGCCTCATTAAGGCCCTGTACAACTGCAGTAAGACCTCCCTGCACCTATACTCAAAAGCCCTAGCTATGAAGGTGAACATATCATTTGCCTTCTTCACTTCCTGCTGTACCCTGTATGCCAGCTTTCAATGACTGATGTACCATGTCACCCAGGTCTCGTTGCACCTCCCCTTTTCCTAATCTGCCACCATTCAGATAATATTCTGCCTTCGTGTTTTTGTCCCCAAAGTTGATAACCTCACATTTATCCACATTGTACTGCATCTACCATGCATTTGCGCACTCACCTAACCAGTCCAAGTAACCCTGCAGACTCTTAGCGTCCTCCTCACAGCTCACACCGCCACCCAGTTTCGTGTCATCTGCAAACTTGGAGATATTACACTCAATTCCTTCATCCATATTATTAATATACATTGTAAATGGCTGGGTTCCCCAACACTGAGCCCTGCGGCACCCCACTAGTCACTGGCTGGACCCATTTATCCTGACTCTCGGCTTCCTATCTTCCAGCTAGTTCTCTATCCACGTCAGTACATTACCCCCAATACCATGTGCTTTAATTTTTCACATCAATCTCTTGTGTGGGACCTTGTCAAAAGCCTTTTGAAAGTCCAAATACACAATATCCACTCGTTCTCCCTTGTCGAATCTATTAGTTACATCCTCAAAAATTTCCATAAGATTTGTCAAGCATGATTTCCCTTTCATAAATCCATGTTGACTTGGACCGATCCTGTCACTGCTTTCCAAATGCGCTGTTATTTCATCTTTTGCAATGGATTCCAACATTTTCCCCACTACTGATGTCAGGCTAACCAGTCTATAATTACCCGCTTTCTCTTTCCCTTCTTTTTCAAAAAGTGATGTTACATTTGCTACCCTCCTGTCCATAGGAACTGATCCCGAGTTGATAGATTGTTGGAAAATGATCACCAATGCATCCATTGTTTTGAGGGCCACTTCCTTAAGTACTCTGGGATGCAGACGATCAGGCCCCGGGCATTTATTGGCTTTCAATCGCATCAATTTCTCTAACACAATTTCCCGCCTAATAAGGATATCCTTCAGTTCTTCCTTCTCACTAGACCCTCAGTCACCTAGTATTTCCGGAAGGTTATTTATGTCTTCCTTCGTGAAGACAGAACCAAAGTATTTGTTCAACTGGTCTGCCATTTCTTTGTTCCGCATTATAAAGTCACCTGAATCCGACTGCAAGGGACCTACGTTTGTCTTCACTAATCTTTTTCTCATCACATATCTATAGATGCTTTTGCAGTCAGATTCTATGTTCCCGCCAAGCTTCCTCTCATACTCTATTTCCCCCTCCTAATTAAACCATTTGTCCTCCTCTGCTGAATTCTAAATTTCTCCCAGTCCTCAGGATTGTTGCTTTTCTGGCTTATTTATATGCCTCTTGCTTGGATTTAACACTATCCTTAATTTCCTTTGTTAGCCATGGTTGAGCCACCTTCCCCGTTTTATTTTTACTCCAGACAGGGATGTACAATTGTTGAAGTTCATCCATGTGATCTTTAAATATTTGCCATTGCCTATCCACCATCAACCCTTTAAGTATAATTTGCCAGTCTATTCTAGCAATTCACGTCTCATACCATCGAAGTTACCTTTCCTTAATGTCAGGACACTAGTTTCTGAATTAACTGTGTCACTCTCCATCTTAATAAAGAATTCTACCATATTATGGTCACTCTTCCCCAACGGCCTCGCACAACAATATTGCTAATTAGTCCTTTATCATTAAAATCACCCAGTCTAGGATGGTCAGCCCTCTAGTTGGTTCCTCGACATATTGGTCCAGAAAACCATCCCTAATATACTCCAGGAAACCGTCCTCCACCGTATTGCTACCAGTTTGGTTAGCCCAATCTATATGTAGATTAAAGTCGCCCATGATAACTGCTGTACCTTTATTGCATGCATCCCTAATTTCTTGTTTGATGCTGTCCCTAACCTACTGTTTGGTGGTCTGTACCAACTCCCACAAGCATTTTCTGACCTTTGGAATTCCACAGCTCCACCCATACAGATTCCACATCATCCAAGCTAATGTCCTTCCTTACTATTGAGTTAAGTCCCTCTTTAAACAGCAACGCTACCCCACCTCCTTTTCCTTTCTGTCTATCCTTCCTGAATGTTGATTACCCCTGGATGTTGAGTTCCCAGCCTTCATCACCCTGGAGCCATGTCTCCGTGATGCCAATTATATCATATTCATTAATTGCTGCCTGTGCAGTTAATTCTTCCACCTTATTACGAATAATCCTTGCATTGAGGCACAGAGCCTTCAGGCTTGTCTTTTTAACACACTTTGCTCTTTTAGAATTTTGCTGCAATGTGGCCCTTTATAATTTTTGCCTTGGACTTCTGTGCCCTCCACTTTTACTTTTCTTGTTTCGAACTTTTGCTACTGCCCCCATTCTATTTCCCTCTGTTCCATTCGTAATGATTCAGAAATTGAAGCAGTATATGCCCGCATGCAACAACACCTGGACGACAGTCAGGATTCGGTTGATGAGTGGCATTCAACATTCGTGCCACACAATTGCCAGGCAAGGACTATCTCCACCAACAGAGAGAGTCTAACCACTGCCATAGACATTTAACAGCATTACCATCGCCGAATTCCACACCATTAACATCCTGGAGTTAACATTAACCAGAAACTTAACTGGACAAGTAACGTAGTTATTTTAGCTAAAAGACCAGGTCAGCGGCTAGGTATTCTGTGGCAAGTGCACAAATTCCTGACAAGCAAAACCTTTCCACAATCTGCAAGGCACAAATCAGGAGTGTGATGGAATACTCCCGCTTGCCCAGATGAGTGCAGCTGCAACAACACTCAAGAAGCTTTATACCATCCAGGACAAAGCAGATCACTTGATTGGCACCATTAAGGAAATGCACCATCTTAAACAGTCACTGACTTCACCACCCGCACTCTGTTCCCCCATTGTGTACCGTCAACAAGAAGCATTATAACAACGCACCAAGGCTTTTTTAACAGCACCTCCCAAACCGGCGAACTGTACCACCTGGCACGAAAAAGGCAGCAGGTGCATAGGAACATCATCACCTCCAAGTTACGCACCATCCTGACATGGACATATAATGCCGTTCCTTCATCGTCACTGGATCAAAATCTTGGAACTCCCTCCCTTCCAGCACTGTGGGAGTATCTTCACCACAAAGACTGCAGTGGTTCAGGAAAGCAGCTCACCACCACCTTCTCAGGGGCAATTAGGGATGGACAATAAATGCTGGTCTTACCAGCGATGCCCACATCCCAGAAACCAATAAGAAAATAGTATTTGGACGGAATGGGCCGAGGAGTTAAGAGAATGAATTACCATCTACATGTCCATGTTTTGCAGTTACCAGTGGCAATAACATGGATATGTAAGACTTACCTTTTATAAGAACAGTTTTAGCCTGTCAGACATATGCATTTTCCATCCGCTAAACAGAATCAAGACCTATCTTAATAAAACAGGTTTTAGCGTGTAAGATCTTGTCTTGACTCTGCACTTTACAGAGTTGGGACTTGTGAGAGAGAATAATACATACTCAGCATATTGCGTTTCTCCTCCTGGGATCATCTTTACTTAAAATTCAACAAAAGACCAGAAATAACAATCCAAGAGCATCAATATTCAACAGTTACTGTATAGACCTACTCCGTAAGACTAACTTTACTTGCAGTTTATTTACTTTATATTTAAGTGATTTTAATCAAAACTCACACATAACTAATACTGATACCGATGGTCAAGCGCCTAATTACTAATCTGTGGCTCTTTGGCGGTAAGTGACCAAGTCGCCCTCCTCGACTGCAGCGTTGACCTCATGTGTTAAAGTCATTAAATACTGTTTTTTTGTATATCTGCCCACCGTGTGCCTAGGTTAAAACAAAGGCATCCTCTCTCTTACTGAAGTTTTAGATGATTTAAATGAAAAAGGGGTAAATTCTTCAAATACCTATTTAACTAAGAATGGCCAATAGAATGCAGAGCGGTTTTTTGATAAATCGAAGGCATTTGAGGATGTTTTGTCAGACTTTTAGTGCGTTCATACCTTCTTGGATTTCTTTGCATCTTCATTTTCAGTGAATCATAGAATGATAAGGCACAGAAGGAGATCATTCAGCCCATCATATATTTGCTGACTGTTTGGTCGAACTATCCAATTGGTCTCACTCCTGTGCTCCTTCCCAATAGCCCAGTATTTTTTTTAACCGAGTATTTATCCAAGACTTTTTTCAATGTTACTATTTATTCTGCATCCACCACCCATCCAAGCAGCGCATTGCAGATCATAAAACTCGCTGTGTAAAAAGAAATCCTCCTACTGCCTCTGGGTCTTTTGCCAATTATCTTAAATCCTCTGGTTAACGACACCTCTGCCACTGGAAACAGTTTCTCCCTATTTAGGCTATCAAAACCGTTCAGGATATTGAATACCTCAATCAAATCTCCTCTTAGCATTCTCTGCTCCAAGGGAGAATAGCCTCAGCTTCTCCAGTCTCTCCACATAAGTGATATCATTCATCCCTAGTGTCATTCTAATAAATGTCTTCGGCACCCGAACCAAGGCCTTGACATTATCCTTAAAGTTTGGTGCCCAGAATTGAAAACAATACTCCGGCTGATGCCCGACCAGTGTTCCATGAAGACCGAGCATAACTTTATTGTTTTGTACTCGACTCCTCTATTAATAAAGTTAAGGATCACGTATTTGTTTTAAACAGCCTTCTCAACTTCTATTGCCATCTTCAAAGATGTGTGTACATATTCCCTCAGGTCTCTCTATTCCTGCAGCCGCTATAAAATGCACCATTTAATTAATATTGCCTCCCTTAATTTTCCCATTACAATTTATCACTTCGAACTTCTCTACTTTGAACTTCATCCATCCGGTGTCTGCCTATTTCACCAGTATGTCTATCTCCTCCTGAACTCTATTACTATGCTCCTCAATGTTTACTACATTTGAGAGTTTCGTGTTGTCTTAAAACCATGAACTGCTTCATTATTTGTGGAATTGAGAGTGAAGCTCAACACATTGTAATCAGTAGCGAACAGTCTCATGATGGAGGGAAGTTTTCCGGCACCATTTTCTGAGTTCCTCCCAGTGGCCAACTGTTTATACTTAAAGCATGGTTCCAAAGGCAAGCAAATTAAAGGATAATTGTGGCAAACCACACAGCAGATTTATGCCTGCTTGACAAGCTAAAAATGTACAATTTTTTCACTGAGCAAAACTGAAAACATTATCAGAAATATGGATTTCGGACAAGCAGGACAAAAACTTAAATATTTCAGTCGGACTCAGACGGTTTACCAGAATGGATAGGTTGATGAAACATGCCAATGATGTGAAGATATTTGAGGCATTATTCCTTTATCTCTGCAATTGTCTCTGCATTTGCCGAAACATCACTGACAGTGACGTTGGAGCAGGAGGTCGAATGACAGCCCGCATGAAGTAAGAGAAATGTTGTAATTTAAAATCTGCTCTGAGGAATACAGGGGAATAGTTCGGAGGCAGAGTAGTCCTTGAAGTGAAAATCGCCGTGATCAATCCACCAGCCAAAATGCCGATGTGTTGGAAAGCAGAAAAAAGTAATGGCTTCTTGATGGCACCTTTAAATAGCGCTGCTCCAGCCGATTCCTGACCCAACTTGACAGGTGAAGCTGTCGTCGTCACTGTCAGACGGTAAGTGAGGAGGCGCAGCCGAATTTCATTTCCAGGCCGAATTTCACTTCCAAGGCTATAGAGTGATGATGTACATGGTGATGCACAGCTGAGCGGGGCACTACCTCATAGCACCTCCGAAAACCCCCCGCCACCCCCCAGGCCCAATGGGTGAAATTAGCACCGCACCTTGGCAAAAACAAATTTGCACCCCTTTAACGCCTCCCGGAGTCAGCAAAGGTAGTCATAAAACAGGGCAATTTCGGCCCCTATGTATTTTCCATAGACGCTTTCAGTTGATTGCGTATGTGGGCGAATAGAGATATGCCACCTAGGCCTGATTCTCTTACATACTGAGGGCACCTGGCTGCTGTTTTCTACCAGGGCACTTCAATATAGTGTCTGGACTCTGGACACTCCTGAAATAGGCAATTAGTTTAATTGCATCTGCAATCCTGAGTTAGGAGAGAACGTGATAACAGGCGGTGATAACGAGAGAATCATCCTGCCTGTCATGTGAGTCAGTCAGGGCCTCCAATCCCAGAGTATAAATGGCATGTTTAATATCGATGCTAAGCTGAAACTGCTTGACAGAACACCAACATTACATTTCATCTAAATTCGAGTCTGCGGTGCAGCATCAAATTAGCCCTGGAGCTCCTAAATATAAGAGCGTTTTCTATTTCCAAAGCATGGTAGTTGATTTTCCACCCGTGTTATTAGTAAATTTGCAAAAACCTTTCCATCATTACTTGTTCAAGCAGACTGGATTATTCCAATTTTGACGTTCGTGGTAATTACCTCACGTTTTCTTAAGAACAATTTCCCACCAACATTTTCTATTGCCCAAAGATTGTTAAAGTCACTTTTGGGGAAACATATTTTTCCTGGTTTGCAATCACTATGTAGTGATCCTACATCTTCCCGCTATCGCTCGGTCCCAGCCATGACGCATATAGATCTTTTAGATTACACGATTCTAACTTTCCATTTCTAATATTTAAGCAAAAAGTTTTCGTTCCAATATTATTAAAAACATTTTATTTTCTCTTGTTTCTGAAGTTATACTAAACCTTTATAAACCGCTGATTAGCCCTCAGCTGTTGTGTCATATTATGGGCACCACACTTTATGAAGCATGTCGAAGCGTTGGAGGGTGCAGAAGAGAATACCGGAATTATCCCAGTCGTGAGGGAATTCAGTTATATGGAGAGAATAGATAACCTTGGATCGTTCTCCTCAGAACCGAGCATGTCTAGACGAGATGTTCAAATTCATGAGGGTTTGTTAGGTTAAATGACGAATTGCTTGCATTGGCAGGATGGTCAGTATCCAGAGGACACAGATTTAAGATAATTGGCAACATAAACAGTTGAGAGATGAGACTTTTGTTTTGGATACCTGTGAGGACAGGGAGAGACTTTGGGGAGAACCGCCGCAATGTAGACCACGGCCCTATGCATCAGAAGGCCATCCAAGGTAGGGGACTGTGGGGGCCGTGAGGGCGGTGGGTGAGGGGCGGGGGGCAGCATGCACAAGTGGCAGCGCTGGGGGATTGTTTAATTAGGGGGATCGATAGTGTCCTCTGAAGCCACGAACGAAAGCAGGACATCGAGAGTAATAATCTCTATATTATGTCCAAAACCTCGTTCAATTGTCATAGAGACAGGCAGATTCGCATGGCTAAAAGGCTGGTGTGGGAAAGAGCCATTCCTTTTCTTGGGGAACTGTCACCAGCACTTGAACAGAAAGGAGCTGCAGCGATAGAACGGGCTGCACCTGAACTAGAATATGACCAGTGTACGAGCAGAAAGGGTAACTTGGAAAGTGGGAAAACCTTTAAACTCGTTGTTTTTATGTGTTCACGTGATGTGGGCATCGCTAGCAATCCGTAATTGCCCTTGAGTGGCGCGTTAGCGCATTTCAGAATGCAGTTGAGTCAACCACGTTGCTGTGGGTCTGGAGTCACATATAGGCCACACCAGGTAAGGACGGCAACTTTCCTTCCCGAAATGGTATTAGACCGATAATCCAGTGGTTCCAGGTTTCGTGCATGCGCAAGCACATGTGGTAGCATGGAATTTACTGGTAATTTCAGTTGGATTATAATGATATATACCGTCAGAGAGACCACAATTTCAAGGCCATTACTTTGCTTTAGTATTACGAGGAAGACTGATCAGGTGAATATGACATCGGAAGATGAGATTAGAAATTATATAACTACATTTAAAATAAAAGAAGGAGAAATACTAAATAAACCAATCTAAATCAATGCGGATAAAACCTGTGGTCGGGCCGGATTACATCCATGCACCGCCAATAATTTAGGTAAGAGATTGCATAGGCAGTAGTACATATATTTATTAATTCATTACAAAAAGTCATTCTGCTAGAAGACTGATGGATAGCTAAAGATAAACGCACATTTAAGAAGGGAGATAAAAATGTTCAGGTAACTATAGACTAGTTAGCTTAACATCAGTGGTAGATGATTCACAGAAGGAGGGAAGTGGGATCACACTATGATCTGTGCTGGGACCTCCATTATGCACATTTTATATTAGCGATGTAGACTTGTAGGGTGTTCGTTTTATGCTCTACCTTGATTCATAGACTTCGACAATTACAGGAAAGGGCTACGCATAATCCAAAGTTAAGGCTTAAACTAACTCTTAATTTTGTTACGCAAAAAACAACTAAAAATGACAGAACAAGACTTCTGAGAGAATTGACCGAAGACATATAATCACCCGTCCAGTTAATTGCTGTTATCGACGATTGTAGGCTCGTGATCATAGGTTTCAAGACCCGTGGTTCATCTCCGAAGTTCCATCATTCTGCTCTTTTCTTCCTTCCGTTCCCTTCTTTCCTCACCTTTCTCTGAGCTGCTTCCAGCTCGAATATATATATCTATTTTATGAATAAATATCCTGCTGGGCTTAGTTTTCCATTAATGCGTCTGGATCGGTTTTGTTATTTGTGGTGATCTGTTTTATTGTCTGCGGTGATGGGTCTGGATGTCCACAATTTTCACACGGAGTCCACAGGGCAAAAGATCACTCCTGATCTTTAGTGCACGGTTATGCAAAAATGCACGCCTTGTCGGATCCTTTGTTGTCCAGGTTTCTTGCAGACTTGTAGTCTCTATAGGGAACTGTTTTTGCCCCTGCCGCATTGTTTCATATTCTGGCGAATAGCACATCTATAAGCCATACACGTTAGTCAGCAAGAAATCAAATAAGTTACTCAGAATAATCTTCTTTACCCAGAGAGTGATGAGAATTGGGAATCAGTTAGTCGTTCAGGAAAATAACAAGGATGCTTTGAAGAGAAAGCTACATCAGCATATGAGGGTAACGGGAACAGAGCAATAAGCTGATAGATTTAGATGATGAAGGGTGGGAGGAGGCTCAAGTGGAGCATAATCGCCAGCATGGACTGGTTGGGCCGCATGGCCTGTTGTTGTGCTGTACATTCTAGGTAATTCTATGAGTTGTTATGATCTGCAATGATTTAACTCGTAGGTTAATGAAAGCAGACCCAATGCTGGCTTTTAAATGAGAACTGGATAAATGCTTGAAAGGGAATTATTTGCAGGTTTATGAGCAAAGAGTAGGGGTCTGGGCCTAATTGGAGAGCACTTTCAAAGATGGTTTCCTTCTATGCTCTATTATTATATGATTCTATGTTTCTTTAGAATTATATTGCTAACTTTGACCTTGCAACATTTGTTTTACCATGTTCCAAAACTGAGCCTATAAGCTGTAATCTTCTTCTGCGTTATTTTTGCTCCAACGCCCATTATTTGATAATTAAGTCTTTAAGTCTTATGTTTTGATCCACACAGTTAATACCAAATGGATAAAATTGATCTCTTAAAATGTAAGTTTGATAAAAAGCCAAACCCACTTACAATACATAATAGTTTATTGACTTCCTGGCATGCCAGATATTCAAAATTACTTTCACCTATTAATATGATTTTTTTTTAGGATAGATATTTAAAAAGTATTTGAAGCTACATAACATCTAAAGTTGCAAATCATTTTGTTAGATATTAAGGGAATCAAAGGTATATGGGGATAGGACAGGAAAATGGAGTTCAGGTACAGGATTAGTCATGATCTTATTGAATGGCGGAGCAGGCTCGAGGGGCCGAATGGCCTCCTCCTGCTCCCATTTCGTATGTTCTTATATTGTGTAGCATAATCGCACCGTTTATTTTAAAAGAGAAAATCCTGTGGCCAGACGTTCAAGCATTTTAATTTAAATAATCAATCAATTAAAGTGTCGTAAGACCATGAAATACCGAATGTATCTCAGACATATTGCATAGTGGGGATGATACCATGCTTTATGAAAAAGATTGGTGCGTGAAGTACAGATTCTTTAATGTAATACCATGTTGATCAATACAAAAAAAAGATGGTCGTTCTTTGTTTGCTGACCTTTGATCAAGTTGGTTTCTTACTTGCTAGCAACACCATATTACAACCCGTGACGTGAGTAAACAAGGTAACTGCAACAGTCATAAGGTTACAATGTGGTTTCTA
Organism: Pristiophorus japonicus; assembly: GCF_044704955.1. NCBI lineage: Eukaryota > Metazoa > Chordata > Chondrichthyes > Pristiophoridae > Pristiophorus > Pristiophorus japonicus. The sequence continues at coordinate 85,976,290 of NC_091989.1, read as the reverse complement.
CTTGAACGCATCCTGTGAAAATGCGCTTACACTCTAGCTGTTCATACATTGATAAAGACGTAGTTGACTTTGGCCTCAATTGAAATGCAGTTTCTGCTCTATTTCATAGTCTTTTTGAATGTGGATTCAATCATAAATTGACTGCTGTCTCGGATGAAGAAAGGAAATGGTTTATTGGTACATTTCTGTGTTGACTGTTGTAATACTAAACGTACGCCTTTTGACTGAAACATACTAATGGCTAGGCAAACTTATGGTTATTATCTGCAATTATTCTCCACCATCCCTCAATATATGTGCAGAAAACAGATAGATCCTTTCAGTTGGACAGCAGATTGATTCGACCCACCTTCAAAATTATTGTTTCAACGTCCACTGGATCGTCCTCACAAAATGTTGAATTGTCCAAACATGTTCTGTGTATTTTTATCTTTCTTACATTAGTTTTTATGGTCTGCTTTGAGCAACGGGTGTTTTACAAAGTACATTTTCTGATTTATATTTAAGTCAATGAGACATGACACTCAGTTTATATCTTCAGTCTTATAAACAGGCAGACGGAAAATGCCAAACACGAACTTTAAAAAATTTCCGTTCGTTGTATGCACTGCCAGGTAGAGCCGGCAGTATAAGTTGCGCTTCTTATGTGTATTGCAGTGGAGCTTCAAGTCTGAGGTCGCCGTGCGCTGTAGTGATGGTGTGGCTGTCATGTTTTCTTAAAGTTATTTTAATGTACAAGATTGCGTATGGCACTGTGCGATATCGGCCAGTCATGTTTACTTTGTTGGAGTCCAATAACTATCTGAACAACTGCAGTTGGCGAGGCAAATAATTGCGCGAAAATTGTGGTCTAATATATATTTATTGCTGCGACAGCCTTTCAGATTAAATAATGTGTTCAAGTTATAGTCCACCATGAGCACAAAACCGCAGAGAGAGTTCTTAATGCTTAAAAATAAATTCCGTCATTGACAACATTTCTGACTCATGCATCATAATTTCTCAATTTGAATAAGGTTCGGAGTAATGCAACATTTCCAAACCATCACAAGTTGGCGCCTACCAGTAGCCTGCAGTCAATTCCATTTCTAAATGTGATGGCGTTTCCCTGGACATTGATCTTAGCGATTATTTGTACAGGTATATCCTTGAGGTTTCCTTTTTATTCATGTCATGTTTTAATATATCAAATGTGAAATAATCCAGATGCTGAAAATATGAACTCGGTTTTATGTGTTATGTGTTGGACTTACTTCTGCTTATTGCTGGATATATTTTGCCTCAGATGTCCAATGTTTTACAAACCTCTAGCTTCATGCAGTAAGATAGATGTAGGATTCTGCCCAAGTAGCGATACAGGCACGGATGAGGAAGATTGCACTGTGGTGGCAGTAATAGCACGGTATTTTTCAACTATGTTGAATATTCATCGTTTCTTCAAGGAAATTACCATCCATTGAACGATCTACATGGGCAGATTCAGGCGGAGTCGCAGGATAAGGCAACGTTTTTAAAAGTTACTTTGACCTGCCTTCACTACATTGAAAGATGACGTGAGGCTGATGTTAAAAGTAAACCTGTTGAAGTGGATACGGATGTCGTCCTTTCTGCAGTCAGTGTTCGTAAAAAAGATCGGGTCGCTGAAATTAAAAGCATTCACCCGAGGGTGTTTCAATAAATGTAGCCTGTGTAATGTCCGACATTTTTGCATACATTTAGCAGTTATCCTGTGCCTGCAATGTTGCCCATGGTCCACTGAGGGGGCCACGACTTTCCAGAATTTCAAAAAAATATCTAAGTGAGAACCTCGTAACTATACAATTATTAATGATGCGCTGTTGTATCAATCCGAAAGGAGGAGTTTATTAGGGAATCCAGACAAGCCTTATGAAATAGAAGGTTGTGTCTCACCAAATTCGTTGCACTTTTCCCCAAGAATTTACAAAATTGGTAGACGAGAGTGCCATATTGATATTTTGCATCTAGACTTTTAAAAAGAGTATAATATAATTCTGCCCAAAAGGCTACTAAGGTAGGTTGAGTATTTTGGGTATAACAAGCAGCTTTTGACTTAGGTTGGACAAATAATATGTTGTATTCAGGGACACAGAAGACGCTTATCAACAGTTAGGACCATAGCTTTATTTATCTCTTTAGGTAATGGCATGGGGATGCTATCTGCAAGTGCGTAGATTGCTTGAGCATATCTGCAGATATAAAACCGTGGATAAAATAAAATATGATTGAAGTCAAAATTCGGATTAAGTAGAGGAATTGACCGAATCTGGTAGATATAATTTAAAGTAGACAAATGCAGTGTGCTGCACATGGATAGGGGCAGCTCCATGTTTGAACAATGGCGGGTCGTATGCTCGAGGATGTTGAGCTAGAGAAAGATGTGAGGGTTACGTTGCATGGTTGATTAAAGGTCCATGGCCCATGCCACGAGACTATTGTCAAACTGCATCTGGTGTTAGGAACTTTTAGCAGACCAATTGGACATAAAACCATAAACACATTCTAATGCAAGTCCTTTCGTCGTTAGCTATGTCAGGATCTTAGTCCCTGCGTCGTATCGACCATATGTCAGTTGATGTGTTCATTGTCTGATGTTGTTCTGTTCGTGAAAACATGTGCAGTTCAAAATGTACTGTACATCAACTTAATTTTAAGAATCGAAATGAGCTAGCAAGGCACATTACACACAGCCGCGCCGACAGATCTCATCGTTTAAAATAAACTCGTTATAAATAGTGCTTGTAGCAACACATATCGTTGACAAAGAGCTAATTTGCTCCTCAGCAAATATATCCCACGTTCAGAAATCGATGAATATTGTCAGCAAGCCTTGTTTGTGCGATATATCTAATTATTGTTTGCATTTATTTCCTCACAGCTGTTTCAGCTGCTCATATACAATTGTTGTAAGTTCCTGAAAGCGCCAACGTGATTGCAGGTGGAAACATTACGTTCTATTGTGTAATCCCTGTTTTCCAAACTAATTCCGCTGCGAATGTTTCCTGGTGGAAATTGGGAGAATATGAGTATTTACAGTCAGTTTCTGACAGCAGAAAACGATTTCTTCCTTTGAAGAAAGGCGTGGCCTCCCTTCAGCTCCTAAATATCAGTGCCGCGGACTCTGGAATTTATTACTGCGGAGTGAAGCATCCGGGTAGTGAGAATGGAAATGGAACTGGGTCACAGCTTATCATCTACGGTAATTTGTATCTGAAACTATTCCACAAACTGTTTCAAGCAAACAAAACAATCATGCTGCTGGCTGCTGTGCAAGATGTTATCGTGATTCATGTTTGGAGCATCCAAGCACCTGCTTTAGGCTTTTTGGAAGTTAAAATTAAATTATTTTTCAATACATTGCTTTATCTATACACAATTCGCTTCAATAAAATTTCTGAATGAACCCAAATGTAACATAGCGTTCGGTAAATACATTTGGACACTTGTTTAACACCGCAACCAAGAACTGAGTGACAGAGGATTGCCGCTGATTAATTTACTTAAATGCATCCACAAAATTGCAGCTAATGGTGAACATGAGGTTCGACATTGATGATGCATTAATATCATTCCGAATTCATTATTAATAATTAGCGTAACAAGCATAGCGCAAAAAACATCATTCGCTATCACCATGCAGTATCATTTGCTGGATATAATTGAGTGCGGTGCATTTTAGCAAGGACCACTGTTTGCTGTTCAATGGTAAATTTGCCTCTTTACAAAGAATATAACGAATACGCTCTTCCCTGACATGGCAAGTTAATTGTTGGTTTCCAACCATCATGTCTCTCTGCAGCACCCTGTTTTCAACTTCGGGTTCCTCCAGAACAAGTTCTCAGTAACTTTCCTATTGATCTATTTTCTTCTACTTTCCTTTTCCTGAGAATAACTAAAGAAAACGTAGGGCCTATTAGGGATTATAAAGGTACTCTGTGTGTGGAGTCGGAAGTTGTGGCTATGGTTCTTAATGAATACTTCGCGTCTGTCTTCAAGAAGAGAGTGGCAACGCAGGCATTACAATCGGGGAGGACGAGTGCGAAATATTAGCTGAAATACACATAGTGCGAGAGGGATTTAGCATTTTTGAATGTGGATAAATGCCCAGGACCGAAGAAATGTGTCCTAGGCTGTTACGAGAAGCAAGTCAGGAAAGGCAGAGGCACTGCCTATCATTTTCCAAGTCTCTCTGGCTACAGTGTGGTGACAGAGAACTGCTAACATGGTACTGTTGTTTAAAAAGGGAGAAAGGGATAGACCGCTTAATCACAGGCCTGTCAGCCTAAAAGCAATGGTGGGAAAAATAATCAAACCAATTCTGTACGACAGGATAAATCTTCATTATGAAAGACAAGGATTAATCAAGGTCAGTCAGCCTGGACTTGTTAAGGGAAGATCGTTTCTCACTAACTGGATTCAATTTATTGAGGAGGTAACAAGGACGGTCGATTGAGGTCGTGCGTATGATGTCGTGTGTTATAGCAAGGCTTTTGATAAGGTCCCGCATGGCAGACTGGTCACGAAAGTAAAATCTCATGCGATCAAAGGCAAAGTGGCAAATTGGGTGCAAAATTTGCTCAGAGGCAGGAAACAAAGGGTAAAAGTTGATGTTGTTTATTTGACGGGAAGGCTGTCTCTAGTGGGGTTTCGCACGGGTACATCCTAAGACCCTTGGTTTTTGTGGTATAAATCAATGATTTAGACTTGAATTTAGGTGTATGATTAAGAAGTTTGCAGATGATGCAAAAATTAGCTGTTTGGTTGAAAATGAAGAAAAAAGCTGCAGACTGCAGGAAGATATCTATGAACAGGTCAGGTGGGCAGAACAGTGGCAAATGGAATTCAATCTGGAGAAGTGTGAGGTTATGCATTTGGTGAGGGCTAACAAGGAAGGGAATACACAATAAATGGGGGGACACTGAGGAGTGTAGAGGAACAAAGGGACCTTGGACTGCAGGTCCTCAGATCCCTGAAGGTAGCAGGCCAGGTAGTTAAGGTGGTGAAGAAGGCATTAGCGATACTTGCCTTTCTTATCTGAGGCATTTAATTTAAGTGCAGGGAGTTAGGCTTGAACTCTCCAAAACATTAGTTAGTCCGTAGCTGGAATACTGCATGCAGTATTGGTCAACACATTACAGGAAAGATGTGCTTGCGCTAGGGAGGGTAAAGAGGAGAGTTGCAAGGATCCTGCATGGACTGGACAGTTTTAGTTATGAGGACAGATTGGATAGGCGGAGATTGTACTCTTTGGAACAGAGGAGCCTGAGCGGAAACCTATTTGAGGTGTATAAAACTAATGGAGGCCTAGATAGAGCCAATATGAAGTGACCATTTGGTTTAGCAGATGGCTCAATAACCAGGAGGGCATAGATTTAAAGTAATTGATAGAAGGTTCAGAGGGCTTTTAAGAGATGGTTGGATGGTCACAAAATGTATAGTAACCTGCAGGGTTACGGACCTAGAGCTGGTAATTGGGATTAGACTGGATGATCTTCTGTTGGACGGCGCAGATATAATAGTAAGTACTGCATGGAATGGAATATGGCCAGCGTGATCTCCTGGACTAGTTTTGATCGCCTGGATGGGTCGGAAAGGAATTTTCCCATATTTTTCTCCCTAAATTTGCCTGGGTTTTTATCTGGTTTTTGCCTCTCCCAGCACATTGCTCTGGTGGGGGTGGAGTGTAGAATGTTTCAGTTTAAGGGGTGTCGCAGTTGTGTGAGGCGGATTGGTTGGGCTGGGTGCTCTTTGCCTTTCCGTCATTGTTCATAGGTTTATAAGTAATCTTTAGGGCTGCTGACCAAGGGCCGTGCCGCTCTTTGTCGACTGGCACGGACACAATGGGCCGAAATCACATCCTTCTGCGCTGTAAATTTCTATGTTTCTATGTTTCTATATATGGTAACATATTCTCTGCAACAACAACCACCTGTTGCATGTAGTTAGCACTCATATCGTAGAACAACGTCAGAAATACATCACAGTAGACGAATCAGTAAAATAACGGTCACCAAACTAAAGAAATGAAGACTCGGATTGATATTGTACCTTTCACAGCCACCGAATATAAGCGCTTTACAGCCAATGAAATACTTTTGGAGTTTAATTACTGTTGTAACGTGGGAAGCGTGGCAGCTAGCTGGCGCACATGCAAACTGCCACAAATAGTAATTTGATAATGACTAAATAAGCTGCTTTTTGTTATGTTGATTGAGGGATAACTCCCCTAGTTTTCTTTGAAATTGTGCCAAGGGAGAGAGCAGTCATCTGATCCGAAAAACGGTTCCCTCAACACTTCAGTAGAATGATCAGCTCAGATTTTGTTGTGCACAAGTGTTTGGCGTGGGACTTGAAACAACAACCTTTTGACTAAAATGCGAGAGTTCTACACACTGAATCACAGCTGAAACTGAAATGAGATATTATGAAAAGCAAGTGGAGCTTCATCAAAGAAGCCGGTTGAAGGGACGGCTGCCTATGATGTGGCGAAGTGAAGTGGTACACAAAAAGCAAGGGTCATAGTAACAAAGACTTGATCTGTTAACTTACGATTCGTTATTAATTTGGGCTACCGCATGGATTAATTTTTCTTATGTGCTAGTTTTTTATAGAGATATGTAAACATGATATAGAATGGAGGAATGTTGTGAAAATCCCTTAATATCCATATTTGCTAATTACGCGACGAGGGCCTTGAAATTCAAATCATGGTTTTACATTTATGTAAGTGTCAGTAAACAGGGCTGAACAGTTAATTGGTACTCTTACAAACAAATATTTGAAATTATTCAAGGCAATATCTGGCGAGAGAGGAAATACATGTAGACAGCCAAAACACAATGGAAGCAATTTTGATGGAGAAGAGCAGGACCCCATAAAGCTTTGTGTGGTCCAGCCAGATCTGGCGGTGAATAGCTGAACCAGTGCCCGCCATATCCATTCGAGTCTGCTTTCACTGGAATGAACAGAGTGAAGATGAGGCCGTACCAGGCGTAACAGCCTGGGTGAAAGAGAGAACAATTATTTTAATAGGGACTAGGGCATCAAAGATGGTGTAGGGTGTGTTTGAGCAGATTGGTAGCTCCAGAAATGCCGTGGTGACTGGTGGGCAAAGGCTGGACATTTTGGATTGCGAAAGTATAGTTGTAAGAGAGTTGGGATAGAGTTTTGCTTCCAGGAGCTGACAAAAAAGGAATAGGATTGATGTGGTGGCGGGGGGGGGGTGGCTGAAGGGTGATCTGGGTGAAGAGAGCGATTCAGGAAGTAGTTTAACATCAGTTGTGGGGGAGATATTGGAACTGATTATTAAGACAGAGTGATTAAGAACGTGCACAAGTACGAACTGATTATAAAGAGGTTTAATGAAACAAAATATAAAGAAAAATTTCCACTGCTAACCATCTTCTTATCCCCTTCTCCCTTGTTCACCCCCGCTCTCCCCTTTGGCAACAAATGTAAATATAAAATATTGTGGACAATATTTGAGGAATTCATTAAGGGTTAGGAAAGAGAGTGCGATGTTGTCTCTATGCACTTCCAGATGGCATTTAATTAGTTCAATGTGGGGCATTGTGAGGTCATCCAACTTGGATTTAAACAAGGAAAATCAGAAAATGTTCTTTATGTTTTCATGAATGAGATATTCGTACCGTGATGGGGAAATCACTTAAAGCCATTACGTGGGAATGAACCATAATCAGAAAGAGTAATGTAATGTTTTTTTTGTCTCAAGGGAATTGGAATACAAAAATAAGGAAGTGATTCCTTAGTTCTACAGAGACTTGCTCAGAACCCATCTGGATAGCTGTGTTCAGTTTTGCAAAAGATATATCATAAATATATACTGACCTTGGAGAGGGTACAGTGCAGATTCACCAGAATTATACCTGGCCTTATATTGCTTACTATAAGCAGGTTATATAAAATTGGCTTGTGTTCCATTTAGTGTAGAAGGATAAGACGTGACCTAATCTAAGTTTTAAAAATGATGAAGGGATATGATACGTTACATACTGGAAAACTATTGAGCCTAGTAAGGGAATCCGGAACAAGGGCCACAATTTCAAAATGAGAGCTACCTCATTCAGATGTGAGAAAAGGAAGCACACTTTCACATAAAGTGTAGTAGAAATCTGGCTCTCTCTTCCCAAAAGGCTGTGGATACTGGGGATCAATTGAACATTTCAAGACTGAGATTGACTGATTTCTGTTAGGTAAACTATCAAAGCAAAAAAGGCCGGAAAATGTGGCGAAGTTAGTAATGAACCACATTCTAATGGACTCGTGAAACAGGCTGGAGAAGCTGATTGGCCTATGTTGTTCATATGCTCATATTAGGTGTGTCATAATACCACCAATGTAGTAACCATGTGCGAGTTGAGGCAGTTTGTTAGCAGTCAACCTCCTTCTTCCTCTGGTTCACAACAATACATTTCGAGTAAGCACATGACACTTCGTATTGTAGTATATTGAACAGACAATTGATAAACAGTAAAAGTGATCAGACTAACTGTATTCACAAGAGGTTATCACAACAGGGAACCATGTTGAATAATGTGCGGAGATATATGGATGGACATCTTAGGGAGTTAAATGTTAACCGTCGAGCTTCTGCAGATCATGGAGCATTAGATTTTCAGGATGACTTTCAAGTGTCTTGAAAGAGAGGTATAACTTTTCTTCTGATATGAAATTCCTTGTGCAAAGAAATGCACGAGAGTAATGATGACAGCTGTAGGTGATTAAAAGATAACTTCAGGGGCTAGGGTAATAACCATCCGTAGGAGGTATCAATTAGCTATAGTATGCAACGGCCACCACACGTTGAAAAAATCCATGCACAGGCAATTTCCACCCTTGAGGATGTAGTTCTGGATCTGAAATGTTAGGTCCTTCATTGAAACACCTGTGCACTCATTTCTTTTTGGCGTGGAAGCAAGTCATCCTTGATGCGAGGGACCGCCTATGATGATGATGCAGCGAGTGGCTTTTTCAGCTTCAAATTTATCTTTCAGCGTTCTAAAGAAATGCAGAAATACATGATCCTTTATTCACCATATTTTGCTTACATCAAATGCTGAGCGCATGTATTCACAAATTGTTTGAAAGCAGCATTTCATGCAAAAACTTCAAAGCCACTGCCCATCAACAATACTTCCTGGTCTAATTGTTACTAACATCTATGGAGAAAACGCATTACCAACCGTTACCTTGCTGTACTATAGCTAATTGATACCTCCTACCGATGTTAATTACCCTAGCCCCTGAAGTTACAATTTATTCATGGAGGGGGGGCGGGGGGTTGGGATTGTTATATTGATTAATAAAACAATTACAGCTGTGAGAAGGGATGATATGTTAGACGAGTCATCAAACGAGGACATATTTGTTGAAAGGGTGATCACACAACTGGGAGTGTGCTATATACTCCCAAGCGGTCACAGGGAGATAGAAGAACAAGAATGTGGGCAAGTTGCTGGGAAGTGCAAAATCTATAGAGCTGTAAAGTGGGGGATTTCAGCTACCCTAATATTAACTGTGTAAACGGTAGTGTGAATGGTACAGAATGTGTGGAATTCCGAAAGAGTTTTCAGCAGAAGTTCTTCAGCCAGCATATAACACGCCCAACGAAGGATTTGGCAGTGCTGCACTTGGTTTTGAGCACTGAAGAGGGTCAGATGGAAGGGGTTTTCAGTGGGAAAGCATTTTCGTGCTGGTTATCATAATTCAGTAAGATTTAAGGTAGTAATGGAAAAGGACAAATGTGGACCAGGAAAACAAGTTCTCAATCGGGGTAGCCGCAGTTTTGCTGAGCTGAGATGAGATTTGGCCAAAGTAGACTGGAAACAGCTAATTAATGGTAAATCAGTGTCAGAGCAGTGGAAGGCTTTCAAAGAAGAGCAAGTATGTTCCCGTCTACAAAAGCGTGGTGTTAACTCATCTAGAGCCCCCTGGATGTCAAGGGACATACGGGGTAAGATAAAGAAAAAAAGGAAAGCTCATGACAGATACAGCAAACTCAACAATGGAGAAACTCTAGAGGAGTATAAGAATTGTAGTGGTGCAATTGAAAAGGTATCAAGAAAGCAATGAGAGAGCATGAATCATTGTTGTCAAGTAAAATCAGGGAAATCCCAAAGATGTTTTATAAATAATTAAGAACAAGGGGATAACCAGAGAATGAGTGGGGCCTGTCAGAGACCATAAAGGTAATCTGTGTGCGGAGGCTGAAGAAGGTGGTAGAATTCTTATGAACAGTTTGCATCTGTTTTCACAAAAAAGAGGGGTGATGCAGACTTTCCAATGAGGGAGGAGGAGTGCGAAATATTAGCTAGGATAAACATAGTGAGGGAGGATGTATTAAGTGGCTTATCAGATTTGAAAGTGGCTGAATCCCCAGGACCGGAGGAAATGCATCCCAGGCTGTTAAGAGAAGCAAAAGAGGAAATAGCAGAGGGTCTGACCAACATTTGCCAATCCACTCTGGATGCAGCTGCGGTGCCAGACAACTGGAGGACTTATAATGTTGTACCTTTGTTTAAAAATTGAGAAAGAGATAGACCGAGTAATTACAGGCCGATCAGCCTAAGCTCCATGGTGGGAAATTATTGAAAAAATCCTGATCGACAGGATAAATCTTCCTTTGGAAGTACAAGCAATAATCAGGGATAGTTAGCATGGATTTGTCAAGGGAAAGTATTGTGTGACTAAATTGATACAATTTTTCGAGTTGGTAATTAGGAGGGGTCGATGAGGGTAGTGCCTATGATATAGCGTAGTTCGATTTTAGCAAAGCATTTGATAAGATCCCACACGGCAGACTAGTCACGAACATAATAACCCACGGGATCCAGGACAAAGTGGTAAATTGGATCAAAATTGGCTCGGATGCAGGAAGCATAGTGCAATGTTTGATGAGTGTATTTGTGACTGGAATGCTGTATCCACTGGGGTCCCGCAGGGCCCAGTGCTGGGTCCCTTGCTTTTTTGGGATGTATCAATGACTTGGACATTAAATGTTGGGGCTATGATTAAGAAGTTTGCAGCTGACATTAAAATAGACTGTGAGGTTGAAAGTGAAGAAGAGAGCTGCAAACTGCAGGAAGATATCAATGTAGTGGTCAAGTGCGCAGAACAGTATTAAACGGAATTCAAGACGGATAAATGTGAGCGAATTAATTTGAGGAGCTCTAACAAGGCAAGGCAATACACATTAACTGGTACGGCACTGAAAAATTTAGCGGTCTTCGAGTGCGGTTCTACATATGCCGGAAGGTAGCAGGCCAGGTAGATAAGGTGGTTAAGAAGGCATATGGAACACTTGCCTTTATTAATCGAGGCATGGCACACAAGAGCAAATAGGCTATGCTTGAATATATATCCCTGGTTAGGATGCAGCTGGAGTACTGGGGACAGATCTGGTCATCACCTTACAGAAAATATGTGATTGCACTGGAAAGGGTGCAGAGGAGATTTACAAGATTATTGCCTGGAATGGAAAATGTTGGCTATGAGGAAAGATTTGAGATGTTGGGTGTCTTTGCTTTCGAACAGAGGGCGTTAAGGCGAGACCTGATTAAGGTGTAGGAAATTATGAGGGGCCTTGATAGAGTGGAAAGAAAGGACCTGTTTCCCTCGGTAGATGGGCCAGCAACAAGGAGGCATAGATTTAAAGTAATCGGGGGAGTTTTAGAGAAGATATAAAGGGATGGTGGTAGTCTGGAACACACTCTCTGCAAAGGTGGTAGAGGCAGGGACCGTGAACGCATTCAAAAAATACTTGGATGTGCACTTAAAATGCAGTAACCTATAGGGCTATGGACCAAGAGCTCTATAGTCGATTAGGCTGAATTGCTCTTGGTCGCCTCGTGCGGACATCAATGGCTCCCTTCCATGCTGTAAATTTCTACGATTCTGTTTAGATTCTTATTTTTCAAGTATTAGGTGACCTTATTTTTCTTACCAAATTTAATACCTCCACTTCTCTAATTTGAATTTAATTTTCCAATTCGATGCCCACTCTGGACATTTATTAATCTATTATAACATGTTGCAATCCTCCACAGTTTAGAGTATCCAACATCCCTCCGCACAACTGCTCGCACCTAACAATCAGTTTTTTGTTGCCCGCAAATTGAACAATTGTGTTTTGGATTCCAAAATTTAAACCATTAATAAAAATTCTTAGCAACAGTTGTCGCAGCACTGATTCTTGTACAATCCCACTTCCCACGTTATGTCACTCTGAATCACCAACCTTTACCCGACACAGTCTGTCTTGCGGCCAGCTAAGTAGCCATCCTGCTGAATGTCAATTAAATTGGAATGCTCTGACATTATTTATTAGTATAATATTCGTTAGTTTATCGAAGGCACCTTTGAAATCTGGATATATAGCATATACAGCATTGCCATTGTTTACTATCTCTCTCTCTCTCTCTCTCTCTCTGAGATTGCTCAGGCATCACTTTTTCTCTTTAAATCGATGCTGACTATTCACCATTTTCTTTTTCTTTTCTAGATTTTTGTTAGTTTTAATTGTGACAATATGTTAGCTTCATCACATAAAACATTATGCAGATAATTCAAAATGTGGCTACATTTAACTAGAAATGAAATACACTGAATGTTCCGTTTTTTAGGCTTTACCTCTTGCCTGGCGACATTTATGCACAAACAAACAAAAATAGTGAAGTTACGAGGTGATGACTCTTTTGAATATTGCAGTTTAATGTGTTGCTGTACGTATTCCTCCAAAAATAGAAGTGGCTGAACAGTGTTCCAAAAATATCATACTGGTTTCGGTGTCAATGTACGACATATTTGGATGTGTGGCAGAATGTCATCAACATTGCTACATGAGTGCGAATAACATTTCAACGTTGTCGCTTTGGAAAGGAAGGTTTCAGTCTTGTGCTCAGACCTAATTTGTGAAGCTGTGGCAACTTACACTCATTGTGTCAGTTGCTTTTGTTACCGACATTGTTTAAATGTTCAATGCCCTTTGCAGGATCTATACAATTACCATATGTTTGATTCAGGTTTACATATGTTCTGACTTATTATCTAGCTGCGTTATTCTACCTGCGTCAATTTCATTACTTGAAAGGAATGTTAATGGTGAAGGATGAACTTTCCATCATTTATCTGCAATTGGTCAACTATAGAATACATTTCGGGCGTATCTAAATAGGGATAGGCGCAAGCAGACGCCAGACACTTGAAATCTATTTATTACAATGCATATCTTAGTTAACAAGGTGAACAACCGATAATAACTGAATTCTCATTTCTCAGTTACCTGTCCAAAATTCAAATAACACCTATAGGAACAACGATCATTTGTGAGCATGTCTCCGGGGAATATACATTAGTACAACGTCAAGCAAGTGAGAAGTATGGATAGGTCCTTATCATAGAATCACTCATAAATCTGTGGTATAATCAGAAATCGCACCAAGAAGCAACCTAGGAACAAAGCAATCTGCCATTCACCCCATCGACCCTTTGCTCCACTTCTTAAATCTTGGCTGATCTGCAGTTCAACTCCATGTAACGGCCGTTGGTCCATTTCCCTTGATAAAAAACAACAACAACTTTTATTTATATCGCGCCTTTAACGTAGTAAAATTTTCCAAGGCGCTTCACTGCAGTTAACTGTGAATCTGAGCCAACTGTGTCTCATCAGCAAATGTCAAAATTGTGTTTTGTGTTTTGTGTTGCAAAGATGAAATTGTTAATATGATTTGTGAACAGCAGTGGTCCAAGTAATGATCATTTTTGGTACCATTTCCTATCTTCTACCATTCTGAGTAGCTATTCTTTACCCACATTCTCTGCTTTCTATCTTGCAGCAAGGTAGCTATCAATTCTGCCAATTGTGGCCTGAATCTGCATGCTCTGACGTTATTGATTAATCTATATTCTGGTATCTTATATAAGGTATTCTTGGAAGTCTAGATATATTAGATCCACTACAGTGCCCTTGTCTACACTCTCTGTTACATATTGAAAAATTGAAATGAGGTTTGGCAGACAAGACTATACCTTTAGTAATCATTGCGGACTATTTATTATAATCTTTCTGGTTTCTAGATGTTTTTCTATTTAATTGTGCTGATATGTTTGCTGCATTAAAACATGTGCCTACATTTAACTGATTAATATTTTACAGGCACATCAAAAAAACGGAAGTTTTGAATGGGATAGGTTTATTAGGTGATAGACAGGACAATGTCACAGGTATTGATAGGGAGATGGCAGCAATATTAAATAATTATTTCTCTCTGGAATTTAGCAGGGAGATAGAACATGTGGACTTGAAATTTGTTGATAAGATGAGTAAAGAGATAAGTGCATTTAAAATGAAAAAGGATACATAAAATGAACTAATAAAACTCCAAGGGGATAAAACCCTGATCCAGATGGATTACATTCACGCATTTTAAAAGTATCTAGTGAGGAAATGATGTAGACCCAGGCAATTGGTGGATATCTAACATAATAGCCATATATCAGAGGCAGGATAGAACATATCCAAGGAATTATTAAAACTTAACATTCAGTGATAGGAAAAAAATGGAATCCCTACTGAAGGAGAGAATAGAAGAAAATTTAGAATTGTAAAATATAATAACAAAGAATCAGCATGGATTTCTAAAGGGAAAATCTTGTTTCACCATAATTATTGACATTTTTGAAAAGGTAGCAAAAAGAGTAAACAATGTTTATGCAGTCGACATAATTTATCTAGATTTTCAAAAGGCCTTAGATAAGGTGCCGCATAATAGATCCATGAACAAGGTCAGAGAATGCAGATTCAAGGGAAAAGTAGCAGGATGTATCGGTAGCAAGCTTCAAATAGAAACCAGAGAGTGGGATTAAAGGGTGGCTATTCAGAGTGGCAGAAGGTGGGTAGTGATGTACCACAAGGATAAGTGCAGGAACCGCTGTTGTTGATAATTTACATTAACAATTTAACAATTTAGAATTTGGAATCAATAAAACTATTTCTAAAATTGTGGATGATAACAAATTGAGGGGGATACTCAATTCGGAAGATTCAACATATTATAGGAGGACATTAATAAACTTTCTGAATGGGCGTATGATTAGGAAATGAAGTTCACCACAGATAATTGAGTGGTAATAAATTTTGATAGGAAGAATAGGGTGCTCACTCATTACTTGGATGGTGGGAATCTAGGTGGGGTAGAGGACCAAAGGGATCTCGGAGTACAAATACTCAGATCACTAAATGTTGCACCAGAGGTTAGCAAGGCCATGAAAAAGAAAATGATGCACAAGGGTTTATTTCTAGAGGGATATAATTGAAAGGTAGGGAGGTTATGCTAAACCTGTATCCATCCTTGGTTAGACCAAACTTGGAGCAATGCAGGAAGTTCTGGTCGCCATTTTATAATAGTGATCTAGAGGTACTGGAGAGGGTACTGCTAAGAATTACAAGGATTCTGCCAGAAATGCGAGGGGAGAGCTATCAGGGAAGGATGAACAGATTGGATCTCTTTTCTATTGAAAATAGAAGGCTAAGGCGTGACCTATTAGAGGTCATTAATATTATGAACGTTTTTGTTAGAGTGAATATAGAGAGAATGTTTCAACTTGTGTGGAAGAGCATAACCAGAGGCCATCAATACAAAATAGTCACCAAGAAATCCATTAGGGAACTCAGAAGAAACTTCTTTACCCAAAGTGTGATGAGAATGTTGAACTCGTTACAACAGGAAATGGTTGAAGCGAACAGTATAGATGAATTTAAGGGGAGGCTGGGCAAGCATATAACAGGGAAGGGAATAGAGCGTTACGCTGATAGATTTAGACGAGGAGAGAGGGCAGCAGGCTCCAGAGGAACATGGACTGGCTTTGCCGAATGGCCTGTTTCTGTGCTGTATATCGTGTATAAACCTATGTAATCCTATGCAGCAATTAACTGATACTGAATGTTCTTATTTATGATTTTACTTCCAACCTGACCACATCTTTGAGTGTTTCTTTCACAGAATTCCTAATCCCCTTTTATACTTTCAGACCTAGTGTCCACTATGGGATGACATTAGCAGTGTAGCATCATATTATTGCTAAATTTTAGGAAAAATGTGCTTTTTCTTATTTCCCTGGGATACATACGTAGAGAGGGATCGGATTTTCAGCCAGTAATTGAGAGTTGTGTTTCAACTAATATTGGTGTGAAGAAAGAATGGCACACTTAACCACGGTGCAACCTAACCAGACTGGCGACATACATGCTGCTTCTGTTATCGTACTTCCATGCACTGTAATGCACTTTCAAGCTTTTTCGTAGAAAATAAGGTTAAATACACATAGGCCAAGAGATGCATTGAAACAACGTCCAGTTTGGGGCAAAATGAGACATGTGTCTTCCCAATTTGAAAAGTTATACCTCCTATCCTCGACCAATGTGGGAGACATGTTAGAATACGCTTTGCACACCGTCTAGTAGCTAATTAAAAAATATATTTAATAGTGGTTTAGATCCAGATAGACAACGTAGGTCCCACGTGAAAACTCCCTCCTGTACTGTATTAGCTCATTTCAACTAGAACCGGCAGGCGTTCTGCAATTAGCCCTAACTAATTTAAAATGCATTGGAGAAAATTTTGCTAGGGGTGCCGCCCTTATTGATCAAGTCAGGCCTGATGGAAAATTCTGATATCTGGATGTAGCAGAGGCCAGAATGTAGCTCATCTTGGTTATCACCCACAATTTATAGGTCTACCAAGATTCACTCTCCAGGCTCATGCATGAAAAATGACCACAGTGAAAAGTGTTGAATCCTGTTCAGTACTTTTGACACATTTGGGGTTTTAGGAGAGAGACGCGGAAAATAAAGAGGGAGAGGGAGAACAAAGTCCTGTGCCACATTAATCATCAAATTCTTTATAATTATATAGTCCCAAACTCAACAGTGAAGATTTGAAGTGACAGCTCTTTCCACTATTGCAGTTTAAGGGGCTGAAATAATTAATTTTACAAAGTTACAAGTAGCTGAACGTTATTCTAATAGTATCATACTGGTTTCGCTATTCGTGTACGAAAGATTCCGATGCGTGACAGGTTTTCGTCCATATTTCAAAGTGAATACGAATCACATGTTAATCACTTGTTTTGGAAAACGCGGCTTCATTTTTGCCTACTGATCTAATTGTGACACTATGGAAACGTACACTCTGATCCCTGGTCGCTTACCGTGTTTAATTGTTCACTGCGGTTTGTGCTTTCTATACAATTACCAGATTGTTGATTCGCGTTTATATATGCTCTGAACAGTCGAAAATGCATTTCAATCCCCCCCCCCCAAAAAAAAAAATCTGTTGTTTGTAAATAGGTTGCAGAACACGTTGTTCCCTTGGCCCTCCAGCCTCTGAGGTCTCTTCCTGTTAGTTCCCAGGGCAATCAATCACGACTTGCCAACATTACGCTGCCAGATGAAGTTGAGAGGCTTGGAGGAAGAAAGAAAATGAGGCCGTGAATTTTACGTCACCGATCGCAGCTCTTTAACGGACACAAACACCTTTCCCCAGAAGGCCCCGCGCCGACCCGACTCCGCGCCACAGGAGGGAAGTTAATAGATGGAGCAGCTGAAGATGGTTGGGCCTTGATCACTGCCCTGAGGAACTCCTGCAGCAATAGACTGTGCCTGAGTTAATTGGCCTCCAACAAACAAAAATATCTTCATTCGTGCTAGGTATACCTCCAGTCAATTGAGACATTTTCTCTGGATCTCGATTGGCTTCAGTGTTGTAAACATTCTAATACAAGCTTCGCTACACTTCAGTTTCTAAATACGTTATTGATTTCTTCTCCGTCTTAGGCAGTCCCTCAAAATCGATGATGAGTTGCTTTATTTAATATGGGTATCACTCCTTATACATATCTCGAAATGTCAGCTGACTTTTACATTTGACCCAAAAATTGAATCATAGAATTCATTTCCAAGAACTAGTTTGAATCGAAATAAATGCTGAAACACATATCATTTGCGCAGGAAGAACTTGCATTTCCATCGCGGTTTACCTGAGCTCTCAAACGGTCCTAAAATATTTCACATACAACTAAAGACTGGAGAGTGTAGTCTCTACTGCTGCACTGCTGAACGCCGGGGCTGTTTTGCCAACAGCACGAACCCAATATTAGCAATCAGTTGTAACAAAAGTTAATCTAGTTTGGTGGTCTGATTGTGGTAGTCACTATCGGCTGCCAGCTTGATCCTCACTATAGAATAGTGTCACGCGATTTATGACCATTGCGTAGGGGAGAAAGAGACTCGATTTAAAGCGTTATTTGAAAGAGGACAAATATTAAAAGGCAGCTGTCCATCATATACTGTTTGCCTAGTTTTTGGACTGGAGCTTGTCTAGCTGAAGCAAATCTGAGTACTAACCATTGGCGAAGATGTAATTACACTTACTCAGATCCAACGCTGGAATTTTGTTGAAATTACATTAAATTTGTATTACTTTAAGGACTGCAAGTTCGGCTCAGTTTGTAACATCTAGATTTGAAAAATTATGGATTAGAGCTCCAGTACTGGTTCAATGTTGGTTCTCAAAGATATCTTTCTCTGGCTAAGACCATTGGGATCTCATTTCCATAAAGATAATGCATTGAATGGGTAAATAGTTCAATGTTGCTATGGACGGTACAACAATGCTTGAAGTACTTGGGAAAGTCTGCCCAATATGGTAAGACGCTGTAAAAATGAATGTATTTTTTTGGCAGTTCCAACGAAAGTCAGTTGGCCGATGCAGCAGGTAAAATGACATGTTCTTTGATTCTGCCTCTGTCATATCAAAGGTGCGAGATGAATGCAAATTGTTGTCATTAGAACTTTAAACACATGCAAAATATACCATGGGAATTGTTTCCTCGTTTACTTATTACGTTAATTTGTATTGCTCAGTGACTGTCAAGTAACGGGGAAAGCACTTTTAAAGGACATATAATATCTAGTTATATCGTTATCATAGGCAGTCCCTCGGAATCGAGGAAGACTTGCTTCCTCTCTAAAAATGAGTTCTTCGGTGATTGAGCAGTGCAATCCGAGAGCCACAGTCCCTGTCACAGGTGGGCCAGATAGTCGTTGAGGGAAAAGGCGGTGATAATGTGAGGCTGAAGGGCCGCTGCGGGTTTAGATGTTTTTTTTTCTCGGACGTAAAACGATGGAATGTGTTTCAAATTCGCGAAACCATCTCATACATGAAAACAATTACTTGTTTTATTTTTTCAGACCCTCCGACCCCTCTACAGATTGTCCCCATGTTGTCAGAGATCGGATCAGGCGTTTCTCTCATTCTCGTTTGTAAAACGGTTGTGTTTTTCCCGGATGATTTTAACATCACATGGTAGAAAAATGGGTCTGATATTGAATCCTCGATGGATCCAATCAAACGGCGGAACCCAGCGGGGCTGTATGAGGCTTCTAGTTACCTGAATGAGACCGAGCTTTTGTAGAGCGGCACAGGTTACATGTGCCAAGTCTCTCATGTCTCTCTCTAGATTCCGGCCAATGTCAGCTACACTTTCTATAATTTGGGTAAGCTCAATGTATTACATGTCCGTTTATGTTGGCCATTTAATAACCTGATTCCAGTGTGTAATAGAGATAATCTCAAATGCATACGTTTACTCTTTTATTCAGCACATCTATGGCCCGTCAAATTGTAAGCATCACACCTCGTGATGCCGCCGACACACTGGCTTATACTTGTGTGATATATATATATATATATGTTTAATTTCAATACGAGAAATAGGAACATGAGTAGTTCAGACAACTCTCGAGTCTGCTCCGCTATTCAATAAGTTCAGGACTGATCTTCAACCTCAACTCTATTTTCGCGATGCAAATATCCATTAATGCTCATAAAACAATAACTGTGGCAATATAGCTATGTGCAAGCGGGAACAAAAATGTTTAATAACTAGATCTGCCAATCACATTCTGCGGTAGGCAGCAGCGGATGTTTTAACACGAGTGAGAACTTGTTTACAATTATTTTTAGTGGTGCTGTATTGTCTTCCAATATTCTCAGGATTTCATGGTGCAAATAGTTTCTAATGTAATAAAGTCGTACCAAGTTACGAAAATAAATCTTAAAGCTTTACAACGGATTTTGCCGTAGAAGTAACGCTGACTTGCAGTGCCACTCATTATTTACGAGGAACTAAAACAGCAACTTCTGTTGACTGTACATGCGTATTTCAACGCAGAAATCCTTATTTAGCACGGCTTAGTTGGTGGGACTCCAACTTCTGAACTGGAAGGTTGAGGGTTTAAGATCCACTCCAAAGATTTGAGTAAAACACTCTACGCTGACATTCCAGTACAGAGGCAATGCAGCACTGTCAGATGTCCTTTCTGCTGTCTCAGGGGGATGTCAACGATTCCATGGCACTTTTTCGCAAGAAGGAGCGGATTTATCCCCGCTGTCCTGACAGAAATGTATCCCTGAATCAACACCACTTAAAAAACGTATTATCTGGTAATGATGATATTGCTGTTTGAGCGAGCTTGCTCTGCACAAATTGACTGTTGCGTTTCCTACATTGCAACAGTGATTACAATTTAGAAATACTCCATTCGCTGTAAAGCCATTGTGGGTCTTCCTGCGGTTGCTATATAAATGCAAGTTTTATTTCATAAATCTGGAATTTGTTGTCTGAGATTCTGTGTTTCCCCAAAAGTTTCCGGAAAGCCACACCCGAAAGCTACATATCTCTGTTTTACTCCCCATTCAAATACAGTGATCGGCGTGAAGTAGCTGTTATTACCTTAGAGACAAACTGAAGGTGCTAGTAAAGTCAGGGTTTGTCCATTCCAGTGTAACTACCCTCTTAACGTCAATCTTTCTGACATTGAAAATCATCTTTCACAAGTGTGGACTATCATTCCTTCAGACATTAATTGTTGTTGCTGACTTAAAATACTTTTTATTCACTTATTATTACTGTCTTCTTGATCTCCATCCCTTGATCTAATCTTTCTTTCCCGCTATTTATTTTGCCTTCTGTACGTGATCTTGACATTGACTTCAATATTCTAACTGTCACTTCCTGGTTCACACTTTGCGCTGCTCATTCACAATTATACCACCTGATTATTTAAGACAATTCAGAGAAAACTGCGCTTTTTCCTTCTCTAATTTACAATTCATTTCTTGTCCATTCTATTGCCACTGACAGCAAAATGCGGCCGTTGTTTAAACTTAGCTGGAAAATGTATTTTTTTAAACGCATGAGAAAAGTTAATGGTTTGGTCATGGCTTTCCTAGACAATCACTCTTATTATTTGAAGATAAATGCCCCAATAAGTAGGAGGTTACATCTTCCAGAATGTCCAGTAACGCCTTATGAGAACAAAGGGTTTTAAGCCGGTGGAGATTGAATCCGCTGTTGTGCACAGTTACACGCTGATTCACTTATCCTGGTTTTCACCCAAACATCCTAACATAAAGCTAACTTGCTTCGCCTCCATATCAAATGTACACCACCAGAACGTCAAGCTGGGGACCTGCTGAGACACGTCATTCAGGGACAGTGCAAAGTTTTGTTATTTGTCACCCAGTCCCCTCATTTACCGATGGAAAAATACTGGCGTCACAAGCAGGCGGGTTAATATTAAGACTGGAACGCCGTTATATATAAAATCACGAAAGGCATAACAGCTGACACTTGCTGACATTAACTGAAGCAATTGTGACAGGAAAATTACTATATGCAGGAGACGAGAGTAAAACAAAACAGAACATGCTGGCACTAAACCACGTGTCAAGCAGCATCGGTGGAGAGAGAAACAGAATCAGAAACTTAGAAAAATATAAACATGGAAAATATGTGCAGGAGTGGGCCATTCGGCTCTTGATGCCTCCACCACCATTCAATAAGATCATCGCTGATCATTCACCTCAGCACCCCTTTCCTGCTTTCGCTCCATATCCCTTCATCCCTTTAGCCGTATGGGCCCTATTTAACTCCCTCTTGAATGTATCCAATGAATTGGCATCAAAAACTCTCTGCGGTAGGGAATTCCACAGGGTAACAACTCTCTGAGTGAAGAAGTTTCTCCTTATCTCATTCCTAAATGGCTTACCGCTTATTCTTTGTCCGTGTTCCCTGGTTCTGGACTTCCCCAACAACGGGAACATTTTTCCTGCATCTAACCTGTCCAGCCCCACAGAATTTTATACGTTTCTATGTGATCCCCTCTCATCCTTCTGAACTCCAGTGAATAAAGGACCAATTGATCCAGTCTCTCCTCAGAGGTCAGTACCGCCATCCCGGGAATCAGTCTGGTGAACCTTCGCTGCACTCCCTCAATAGCACGAACGTCCTTCCTCAGATTAGGAGACCACAACTGAACACAATATTCCATCTGAGATCTCAGCAATGTCCTGTATAACTGCAGTAAGATCTCCCTGCTCCTATACTCAAATCCTTTAGCTATGCAAGCCAACATACCATTTGCTTTCTTCACCACCTGCTCTACCTGAATGCTAACTTTCAATGACTGATGTACCATGACACCCAGGTCTCGTTGCACAGCCCCTTTTACTAATCTGCTGCCATTCAAATAACATTCTGCCTTCGAGTTTCTGCCCTCAAAGTGGGTAACCTCACATTTAGCCACATTATCCTCATCTGGCATGCATTTACCCACTCATCCAAATCACCCTGCAGCCTCTTAGCGTCCTCCTCACAGCTCACACCGCCACGCAGTTTAGTGTCATCTGCAAACTTGGAGATGTTACACTCAATTCCTTCATCCAAATCTTGAATGTATATTGTAAGGAGCTGGGGTCGCAGCACTGAGCCCTGCGGCACTCCACTAGTCAGTGCCGGCCATTCTGAAAAGGACCCGTTTATCCCGACTCTCTGCATCCTGTCTGCCAACCAGTTCTCTATCAATGCCAGTACAGTACCACCAATACAATGTGCTTTAATTTTGCACACCAATCTCTTGTGTGAGACCTTTCTAAAAGCCTTGTGAATGTATATATACACCACACCACTGGTTCTCCCTTGTCCACTCTGCTAGTTACATTCTCAAAAAATTCCAGATTTGGCAAGCATGATTTCCTTTTCATAAATCCATGCTGACTTGGACTGATCCTGTCATTGCTTTCCAAATTTCATCTTTAATAATTGATTCCAACATTTTCCCCACTACTGATGTCAGCCTAACCAGTGTATAATTACCCGATTTCTCTCACCCTCCTTTTTTAAAAAGTGGTGTTACATTAGCTTCCCTCCATTCCATAGGAACTGAACCAGAGCCGATAGACTGTTGGAAAATGATCACCAATGTATCCACTATTTCTAGGGCCACTTCCTTAATACTCTGGCATGCAGACTATCAAGCCCCGGGGATCTATCGGACTTTCATCCCATCAATTTCTCTAACACAATATCACACCTATTAAGGATATCCTTCAGTTGCTCCTTCTCTCTAGACCCTCGGTTGCCTAGTACTTCCAGAAGGTTATTTGTGTCCTCCTTCGTGAAGACAGAACCAAAGTCTGTGTTCAACTGGTCTGCCATTTCTTTGTTCCCCATTATAATTTCACCTGAATCTGAATGCAAGGGACCTACGTTTGTCTTCAATAATTTTTTTCTCTTCACCAAACTATAGAAGTTTTTCAGTCAGTTTTTAAACTCCCGGCAAGCTTCCTCTCAGACTCTATCTTCCCCCTCCTAATTAAACCCTTTGGCCTCCTCTGCTGAATTCTAAATTTCTCCCAGTCCTCAGGTTTGCTGCTTATTCTGGCCAATTTATAAGCCTCTTCCTTGGAGTTAACACTATGCTTAATTTCCCTTGTCAGCCACGGTTGAGCCACCTTCCCCTTTTTATTTTTACTCCAGATAGGACGTACAATTGTTGAAGTTCAACCATTTGATCTTTAAATGTTTGCCATTGCCTCTGCATCGTCAACCATTTAACTATCATTTGCCTGTCTATTCTAGGCAATTCACGTCTCATATAATCGAATTTACCTTTCCTTAAGTTCAGGACGCTGGTCTTTGAATTAACTGTGTCACTCTCCATCTTAATGAAGAATTATTATGGTCACTCTTCACAAGGGGCCTCACACAACAAGATTGCTAATTAGTCCTTTCTCATTACACATCATCCAGTCTAGGATGGCCAATCCTCTGGTTGGTTCCTCGACATATTGGTCTAGAAAGCCATCCCTTCAGGAAATCCTCCTCCACGGTATTGCAATCAGTTTGGGTTAGCCCAATCGATATGTAGATTAAAGTCGCCGAGGTTAACTGCTGTACCTTTATTGCATGTATCCCTAATTTCGTGTTAGATGCTGTCCTCAACCTCACTACTATTGTTTGGGGGTCTGTACACAACTCCCACTAGCGTTTCCTTTCGAGAATATTTCTTCAGAATTAGAAGTAGTTAACGAAAGAACATGTTAAAACCAAGTACAAAGACAGTGAAAGATTTGAGAGAGAAGAATTGGGAGGCAAGAAGAGAAGGGGATTAATGTGTATAGCAGGAATGATTATATAAAAAAATGGATGATTACACAAAGCAGAAGGTGGTAGTAATTGGACAAGTAAAGAAACAACAGGTGAGTCTAGACAAACTGTAAATGGCAGCAGCAGAAGCTTTACCAGCACCTCTTGTCTGAACAAATATAAGCAAGGATTATCATCTGAATTTAGTGAAATGAATGTTGAGTCCCGAATGATGAGATGTTGTTGCTCGAGCTTCTGTTTCCAACATTGGGACAGTGTAGGAGGCCGCGAACAGAGAAGTCAGAGAGGGTGTGGGATGCAGAATTGAAATGGGAACTGAATGATAGCCCAAGGTAATGCTTACAGACTGAGAGGAGGCGCTCAGCAACGGGATCACCCAATCTGTGTTTGTTCTCCCAAATGCAGAGGAGACCGCATTCTTAGCAGCAAATACCGTATACTAAATTGAAAGAAGCTGAAGCAAATCGCGTTTTCATCTGCACGGAGCACGGGGCTCTGGAGCACGTACCTCTGCATGGCTTAACCTGGTCCTACATTGTACAATTTTACTCTGACTGCACTCACGTCCTCACCGCTATGGAAACCCGTATATGACCTTGTGGGAATTGCACAATGGGAACGGAAGTTGGGAGAAGAACTTAACGGGGGCGTGCGGGGGGGATGGGGGGAGGGGGATGGTGGCTGAACTGTTATAGCCCGTTATGCACTATTGTCCAAATTGGTCCCACTGTCTTCACTCTCCCAATCATCCTACTCAATATATCTTGAGAATACTTTGGTTTCACTCACTCGCAAATGAGCCAGGCCAGCTTTAGGCGTGTTGCGCCCCTGCCCTTTCCCTGCATTATATCTAATTCGCATCTGGAATTCAACACATTGTCACTTTGCACGAGTCTATTACTACTGTGCTAGATTAAATAAGATTAATGATATCATCATATGATCCTAATCTGCAGATTCCTTCCAGTGAGTTGACATTCTGATGAGTTATTATTCCTCTACGGTTTATTTATGAATTATGTCGTAATGTAACTGTCATTTCAGTCATCCATGCGCCGCTACCCACAGCACAACCCTGTACACCCTTGCAATATTGGAAACTTCAACAATTTCCCGTAATACCATCGGTGATCCACTGTACACATCCCATTGCTTTGCTCACGGATTAGTCCGGTGTTTTAAGCATGACCACCATATCTAGCTTCAAACATGATGCGCCCTTTAAAGCGTCTGCTTAAGGACCATCTTTGGAAAATTATTCTTAATAAGAAAATTCATGTAATTGCTGCCACTTTTAAATTCCCGAATGCTCTTCACCCGCATTGTGTCTGTGAAACTTTAAGGTTCCAGGCTAGAGTATTTCAGGTTTCTTTCTGTTTAAGATTCGAGTAGATCTGTAAAGAAATCCACCCAACAATCAGAAAATAATAAGTGCAACTAATGATTGAGTTGATATGACTTCCCGTAACTCATGGGACCATTCCTGCAACTGTAGCCCACCGGTAGTTCAAATTGGTGCTATTATTTTTCAGTTAATTTTGCAGCAAAATTAGAAGCTGACGTCTGTAAGTTTGAGAATTTGAATTTGAACCAAGTTGAAGTCATAACTAGGAATAAAAAGCTGGTTTCAGTAATAGTTGCCAAGAAGGTAATGGAAGCTGATTAAAACATTTTCATTCATGTCCTTTCCGAATGGAAACAGGCTGTCCTGAGTCGATTTGGTCTATATGTGACATGTGTACAATATAAAACTTGCGAACCATTAATTGCCCTTGGAAGTGGCCTAACAAGCCACTCAGTTAGATGAATTTTGGGATTATACGAAATAGCGGCTTTTCAATCAATGCTCATGGGGGGAAAATAAATAAAAGAAATCCTGACACAGGAATATGAGTTCTCACACGCTCCCGATTCACTGCAGTCGATGGCTGTTAAGACATTTGGCAAAGCGATCCTAACGGAGGCTATTTTTAATGTTCAATGGCCGGAGACTGTGAAATCGTCCTTTGAATGATGCTACTCCTGTCCTAAAATTATGCTATTCTTCTGAACAGGTTCCGAGTCAGGTTTCTATTCACAAAATTCAATTCCACTTCCATAATAGCCCTTTCCAAATGCATGTTGTATCGTGCGAAAATGCAAGACAGATCAAAATAAACACAATGGCTTTGATAACTTTACATCACATTGTCGAAAATGTAAATACGCTGAACTTTTTTCTCCCGTCAGATTGGCTATTCATAATGAAGGTTAGGGAACATTTAGTGGTTTTGTGGTTGCTAATCAAATCTCAAAATATATTCTAACGGAACACGTTTACTGTTTGACTAATCAAGGCTGCACATGTAAGGTGCCTTTGCTTCCTCCAAAGGAGCTTCCTTTTCACAGTAACACATCCGTTGCAGTTTAAGTTAATATTCTTGGAGAGGTCATTCATATACTTTTCCGATTTGGTATAACACGGATTGAGATTGGCAGATTGTAACTGATAATAGGAAATGTCCCTCTGTGTTTACTTTGAACGGTCACCTGAAGTTTGCACGTGTGTTTGCATTGTATGTAAGACAGAATCGTTATAGGATACATACCCACGAGATTAAATATAAGAAGTGAAGTAATTGGAGCAATTTGCCACTGATTACTATCCTATAACACAGCATACATTTTACACTTGAATTCTATATTCAATATTGATCTCGCAGGTTATGAAGATAATCGTAATGATGATTACACTTATCCATTAATTTTCTGTTGTCTGGGAGTAGGATTGATAATTATACTGATCGTAATTTTCATTGTGAAGCGAAGCGGTAGGACTCACTATTTATTTGAGCTCTATATTATTGCAGAATTCTTCAGCTGAAATTAAGTGGTAGTACAATTTCATGTCTAAAAACAACATACATAGGCTTACTGTGTACAGATAGATGTTGCAATTTAATGGTCCAAAATCAGTGCCTGATGGCCTCATCTGGTAGGTTAGTTCAGCCGAATAAAGAGTATCAGTATGTATAGTAGCGCGGTTAACTTATCAGTGATGTACCCCACGACTGCATTGCCTGCCAGAGCCCACTTCTCCAGTACAGACACTGGCAAGGTACTGAAGGGAATTTAGCGATCCTAGAAAAGGCATGGTGATGAGTTGTGTTTGAAATTTAACACAGCAGCTAACGACAACGTGGAGCCTGTTAATACCGTCTACATTTTCACCTGTTCATATCGTGAGATTATTTCATCACAGAAATGCTCGGAAACGCAACATACAATGACCGACGATTCCAGGCATCCTTGACCAGAATGATGAAGAACTGCGTTTAATTTGCTATTTTACTTCTTTCTTTTTGAGGTTGGGTGCCAGCTGTATGTCATTTGATAACGATTGAAATTAATTCTTCCTGATTTACTTCAAATTTAGGAACATACAGAAAGCTGAAAGAACGTACTCAGCGCAACCAGCAGGTAAATTAACCGCAATACTTGATTCAGAATTAGAGATGGTCAGGTAATTTAAAGGGAACTTTAACCTTTCGCCGATATTTCCTACAAGTGACTTTCCGTTAACATTGTATCATTAAAAGAGTATGATAAAATTAGGTACCATGAAATGGCACAGTAATGATATCCACATCATCCACTAGCTATTTAAATTATGTCAGTGGGAGCATTCAAATAAACAGTTTAGACTCTGGCTCGGCCCTCTTCCATCAACAATCAAAAACATCACTACTCTCAATCACTGCCCTCACCTCCATTTTAATAAGAATACGAACATCAATTTATGTAATGCGTTTAATGGAACAAAATATCCCAAGGTGCTCAATATAGAAAAATGCAGCTTGCTGCTGGTGAAAGAATGCGAACAATGTTGGGGAATGGGATGGTTGACCTTGATTTTTTTTTTTAGTAAGGATTGAAAGAACAAAGATAATATAATTAGTTTCTACATAATAATGGAAAATGAGAGACAACCGTCAAACATAAAGGTACAAAACCAGAAGATAACCATTTGAAAGAGTTTTAAAAGTACTTAGGTTGGAAAAACTAGCCAATAACTACAAATCATGGCTGAGTACAGAAATAAGAGGAACATTGAAAATAATGAGAAAGCCAGACATTAAGTACATAGCCAAAAAAGGAGGAGGCCAATTGGGAAAAAGAAATAGATTTGGAAAACAGTCACAAATAATTAGACAACAAAATTCAATTACAAAGAAATATAAAATTAAATAGTAAAGTATATTAGAGCCACAAAAATAACAAAAGAAAAATCAGGAAAATAACGCAGCAATGAGGCATAAATGCAATATTCACAAATATAATGATAGTGAATTGGTAGAAATAGTAAATGATTACTTTGCTTCAATATTTCCCTGGGAGACGAACATGGTGGACATGACATTAGAAGAAGTGATCAAAAAAGATAGAGGAACATTTAAGATAGAAATGTGGGTTACAATAGCTATTCTAATCAAGGGGATTAAACCTTTGTTCCTGATGGATTCCATCAGCACATATTAAAATCAATTAGGGAAGTGATAGTTAAGGCACTATTTTATTTCTATGAATTTAGTGCCAAAGAACTGTCAGAGAGCTAATGTGAATGCTATATTAAAAAATGTTGCCAGGAAATTATGGACAAATTAGTTTAACAGCAGTGCTAGGAACAATAATGAAAACCATGCTCAAATGTGTAATAGAAATTCAGCTACAAACTGAAAATATAACTTAGAGTAGTCAGCAAGTATTCCAAAAGATCATGCTTGACTAAACTTATTGAATTCTTTGAGGAAGTAACAGAAAACATAGTAAAGCTAATACTGTAGATGTAATATATTTAGATTTCCAAAAGGCCTTTGATCAGGTACGGCATAGTAGAAACATAAATGAGGTCAGAGTTTGTGGAATCAGGAGTCAAGTAGCAGAATGGCTAGCAAGCTTGCTACAAAACACAACACAGAAAGTTGCGGTTAAAGCTAGTTACTCCGACTGACAAATTCTGAGAAGTGGTTTTCTAAAAGAATCAATGCTGAGACGACTGTTATTCACCATTTACATGAATGATTTGGAAGCTGGAATCGGAATTACAATTTCAAAATTGGTGGATGACACCAAATAGGGGTTGTATTTAATACAGATGAGGACTACAAGTTAGACAAAGACATTATTAAACTTGCAGAATGGGCATATAATACTACGTAAATGTACTTCAATGTAATTCGTGCTTGTTGGTACATTTCAGTCGGAATAGTACCCAGAGCAAATAATCCTTAGAAAGCAGGGCCCATAATTTATCGCCCCTACGGGTGCCTACATGATGAATAAACGCCCGCAAGTACTGCACAATTTTGGGTTTGCGTGCGTGAATGCATGCACGAAATACAGCAACTTGCGATTTGTCAATGATTTCCTGATAGATCCAATGCATCTCCGGGAAAAGGGCATCTGCCGTGGAGGTTCGGGGTATTTGCGCAACTTCTGCCCGGTAAATTCACATAACATTCTTATCTCTGGTAAAAGCTCCTTTTATGCATCGCCTTTTTTTCGGATCCATTTAATTCATCTATAATGGGCGGCGAATTGATATCTCCCGTTTTACACTAATATAAAATGTTTAAATTATCCCATAGGCAGGATAATTTGGTTGTCTGTTCGCTGATCTCTAGCCCTAAATTCCGGTAAAGGTCGACGGAAAACTTGGAGAACCAACTTAAACAGTCCTTTCTGCCTTTCTCCCCGGGAATTATACAGCCAAAATGTCAACTTCTAATATTGATGGTGGACTTTTGCATATTTCAATCATTTAAAACATTTACTTCTGTCTGTTATAATATATTTAATTAATATATTTCGATTTGTACAGAAGATTTTCTTTAAGAAAACTTTGGTGTTTTTCAGACCATATATAAGGAAGCTGATGAGAGGCTAACTTACGCCACTCTGGATCTCGCTGGCACACAGAAAATTAATAAACCCAGATGTACGGAAGAGCGCACAATATATGCCCAGTTAGAGGAAACACGAGTCAATTGATGGAGCCATGATTCAAACATCAGAGTAAATGCATAGTGGCTCGGAATTTGCGGCCCGTGATGATGGCGAACTGGCAGCGTTCGCCATCGTTTCGCCTTTGAAACTGATTTAGAAACAGGAACTAGCGAATGCACAGCCTAACGCGAAAATCCTGAACTTAGGATCTGTCTTCCACTGCTATTCCAACAGAGCTGGCAATCGGGTTTATCTATCATTCATGGAAATTGACGAAACCTTCGGCACTTCCGCTATTATTATGCTGTTAAATCCCTCATTAATAGATAGAGCCTTTTGGATTTGGTCAAACTGGGCTTTAAACAGCATATTGCCTGCGAAACAATTGAAATAGCTCTGAAAAATTAATTTTAATTTTGTGTAGTGTTCAACTTATTCATTTTTAAAATAATAAGGTTTTTCTGAAATCTAAAATGTTACACATTTTTAAAGTTTGTTCATCTTTATTTCACATTTGTTTTTTCCCCACGTGAAAGCCGCAATCTTTGCTTTTCTGTCTTTAAGATTTTTAAAAAGTTAGAATCAAATGAGCTTCCCACTTCCTGGTTCGATTTTTGTGACAATTCTGCTTTGTGATTAGCTGGTTAGACGCTTTTGAAGTCACAGAAGATCTTCTTTGTGAATCCTGATGAAGTTCTGTTGATTTCACGTTGGAAACTCCGAAATTCTCGTGACTGAGACCGCTAGATCTTTATCTGAAGCTTTCTGCAGGGCCACGGGTGAATGCATTTGCTTGGAAGTTGCTCGTAAATTCCAGGACGTTACAAGTCATTATCGTATCACTATGTAGTTATTGTGTGATTATATTTATTATAATTCAACCTGAAAACGCCGAACAATTGTGAGCAACACCCGTTGAATTTGGTGCATTTACCTTAAAATATCCAAACTTTATTCATGTTGCTATATTAATATTTATTCCATGACAGAGCAGTTTACGCAGTTCACAGCCCAAATTATATAAGGCACCCACTGCATAATTTCAGTTATTTCAATAATCCATATCTTACTACAAATAGCAAAGTAATAATAAAATGCAATAATTACGCAGCAAAACATTATAATAGTTGAAAGACGTGGATTGCACTGAATCGTTAATTATTTAATATTCATATGAAGAGTTGCACAATTTTGATAAATACATCAGCTACGTGAAAAAAATTGAATTATCTTAAGAGTAATAAGCTGCATTGAAGAGTTTCGTTGATTATCTGTATTGTTACATTGAGTAAAAATACGCAAATTGGACGACAGAAGTTTAACTTCCGCCCGAAATATTGGAGTTTACAGACCAAACAAGGGACAACCGAGAATAAAGTGACATACGCTGCTGTGGATTTTATAGGCTCAAAGAGAAGTCGGAAAAGTTTGGAGGAAGAAGTCAACATAGTGTATGCACGGGTAAAACTGAGATTACACAAACAGAATAATGAAATTAAATTTACATTTGCCTGTATGTGAACTGACTTATGACACTTGATTATGTTAAGTTTGTTTTCTAAATTGAAGACCTTGGGATTATCAGGGCAGTGGCAGAGTGGGGACGTCATTGGCTATGGCGCAGAAAGCAGAGATTGGAGTGAACGGTTGAATTTTTTTCTGACTGGAGGGATGTGTACAGCAGTCTCCCCCAGGGTTCAGTATTATGACGACTGCTCTTTTGCATCGATATTAATGACCTAGATTTGGATATGCAAGGTAACATTTCAAAGTTTGCAGGTGAAACGAAGCCAGGAAATGTCGTAAACAATGATGTGGATAGCAGCAGACTTCCAGAGGACGTGAACAGACTGGTGAAATGGGTAGCAACAGAGGACGTGAACAGACTGGTGAAATGGGTAGCAACATGGCAGATGCAATTTAATGCAGATTAGTGTGGAGTGATGCATTTTGGAAGGAGTAATAGAAACATAGAAAGTAGATGCAGGAATAGGCCATTCGGCCCTTCGAGCCTGCAGCGCCATTCAATAAGATCATGGCTGATCATTCCCTCAGTACCCATTTCCTGCTTTCTCTCCAACCACTTGATCCCCTTAGCCGTAAGGGCCATATTGAACTCCCTCTTGAATATATCCAATGAACTGGCATCAACAATTCTCTGCAGCAGGGAATTCCACAGGTTAACAACTCTCTGAGTGAAGACGTTTCTCCTCATCTCAGTCCTAAATGGCCTACCTCTTATCCTAAGACTATGTCCCCTGGTTCTGGACTTCCCCAACATCGGGAACATTCTTCCCGCATTGAACCTGTCCAGTCCCGTCAGAATCTTATATGGTTCTATGAGATCCCCTCTCATCCTTCTAAACTCCAGTGTATAAAGGCCCAGTTGATTCAGTCTCTCCTCATATGACAGTCCAGCCATCCGTAGAATGAGTCTGGTGAACCTTTGCTGCACTCGCTCAATAGCAAGAACGTCCTTCCTCAGATTAGGAGACTAAAATTGAACACAATATTCCAGGTGAGGCCTCACTAAGGCCCTGTACAACTGCAGTAAGATCTCCCTGCTCCTATGCTCAAATCCCCTAGCTATGAAGGCCAACATACCCTTTGCCTTCTTCACCGCCTGCTGTACCAGCATGCCAACTTTCAATAACTGATGAACTATGTCACCCAGTTCTCGTTGCACTTCCCCTTTTCCTAATCTTCCGCCATTCAGATAATATTCTGCCTTCGTGTTTTTCCCCCAAAATGGATAACCTCACATTTATCCACATTATAATGCATCTGCCATGCATTTACCCACTCACCTAAACTGTCCAAGTCAGCCTGCAGCCTCTTAGCGTCCTCCTCACAGCTCACACCGCCACCCAATTTAGTGTCATCTGCAAACTTGGAGAAATTACACTCAATTCATTCAGCTAAATCGTTAATGTATATTGTAAGGAGCTGGGGTCCCAGCACTGAGCCCTGCAGCACTCCACTAGTCACTATCTGCCATTCTGAAAAGGACCCGTTTATCCCGACTCTCTGCTTCCTGTCTGCCAAAAAGTTCTCTTTCCACGTCAGTACTTTACCCCCAATACCATGTGCTTTGATTTTGCACACCAATCTCTTTTGTCAGACCTTGTCAAAAGCCTTTTGAAAGTCGAAATACACCACATCCACTGGTTCTCCCTTGTCCACTCTGCTAGTTACATCCGCACAAAATTCCAGAAGATTTGTCAAGCATGATTTCCCTTTCAGAAATCCATTCTGACTTGGACCAATCCTGTCACTGCTTTCCAAATGCGCTGCTATTTCATCCTTAATGTTTGATTCCAACATTTTCCCCACTACTGATGTCAGGCTAACTTGTCAATACTTACCTGTTTTCTCTCTCCCTCCCTTTTTAAAAAGTGGTGTTACATTAGCGACTCTCCAGTCCATTGGAACTGATCCAGAGTCGATAGAATGTTGGAAAATGATCACCAATGCATCCTCTATTTCTAGGACCACTTCCTTAAGTACTCTGGGATGCAGACTATCAGGCCCGGGGATTTATCGGCCTTCAATTCCATCAATTTCCCGAACACAATTTCCCGCCTAATAAGGATATCCTTCAGTTCCTCCTTCTCAGGAGACCCACTGTCCCCTAGTGTATTCGGAAGGTTATTTGTGTCTTCCTTCGTGGAGACAGAACCGAAGTATTTGTTCAACTGGTCTGCTATTTCTTTGTTCCCCATTATAAATTCGCCTGAATCCGACTGCAACGGACCTACGTTTGTTTTCACTAATCTTTTTATCTTCACATATTTACAGTTGCTTTTGCAGTCTGTTTTTATGTTCCCGACAAGCTTCCTCTCGTACTCTATTTTCCCCCTCTTAATTAAACCGTTAGTCCTCCTCTGTTGAATTCTAAACTTCTCCCAGTCTTCAGGTTTGTTGCTTTTTCTAGCCAATTTATCTGCCTCTTCCTTGGTTTTAACACTATTCTTAATTTCCCTTGTTAGCCACGGTTGAGCCACCTTCCCCGTTTTATTTTAACTTTCGACAGGGATGTGCAATTGCTGAAGTTCATCCGTGTGATCTTTAAATGTTTGCCATTGCTTATCCACCATCATCCTTTTAAGTATCCTTTGCCAGTCAATTCAAGCCAATTCACGCCTAATATACTCAATGATGAGAGGCAGTCAAAAAAAATGGTGTAATTTTATAGTGGCAGAAGAAATAGAGGGATTTCGAAATTCACATACCCAATGCCTTGTAGCTTCAACGGCAAGTTTGCTGGTTTTTTTTTAATAGCTTACAGCATCCTGAAGTTTATAATTACAGGCAAGGGTACAAAAGCAAGGGCGTTGTGCTCAACATTAATATATCAATGGTTATACCTTAGATGGCGTAGTATGCCGGAATTTACTATCAGAGGCGAACGGACAGCGCCAGCATCCAATAAGCTTGCACTTGGCATTGATGCATAGAAGTTCTATGATTTTGCACTTGTAATTAAGGTAGAAAAGCGATCCAGCTTTTTGACAAGCAGGGCATTTCAGACAGCAATTTCTGGATTTTCGCATTTAACTGTGCATGTACAGTGGCCCGATGTTGCTGTCGGATTTCGATGTAGAAAAAACATTTCTACTGCATTATCTAACCCAATGTGTTAATGCAGAGAACCTTACTTTAACGAGGATGTCAATGACTTGGAGAGGATGCATAGGAGATTTCCTGTAAGAGTATCAGAGAGGAGTGCTTTCCGCTATCTGGAGAGACTAGAGAAGGTGGGATTGCTTTCCTTCTGGAAATTTAATTCAGTTGTTCAAATTTATGAGGTGTTTTGATATGTTATTTTGGATGATACTGTTGCTACCGTCAGGAGACGATACAGATTTAAAATAAGTGGCAAAATAGCCAAGGGGGAGATGAGGAAATATTGCAGTTTTATGGGGAAAACAAAACAGGGGAGTGGGGCTAATTAATACAGCTCTCAGAGCGCCAATGCAGGGATGATGGGCCGAATGGCCTCCTTCTGTGCTTCATGTTTCTAGATTTTAATTATTTTAGCAGCCTTGCTTTAAAAATGTTTACTTTGTTAGTGTTCAAAATACTGTGAATTAAATCTCTATAAACGGCGATCTGGGACATAGCTAAATACGAATGATGTGATCATAATTGAAATATTGTTTTACAGACCAAACAAGGAACATCTGAACATGGAGCAGCATAGATCGATATAAGTATGATTGATACCATAAGAAACGGCATCTACTGAAAAAGGACAATAATAATGTAAATAATTTTCTGAACAGTGTAAAGAGGCAACTAAAATGGGCTAATCATTTCAGTTGTTGTCAGAACAGTCTTGCATATCAATGTTATGATGCATCCGTGTAATCTGCGCAGTCAGATGTAAATCTTCTTCCAACATGCTACAGTGTATTTATGGCTACAGTTTATATACGTAGACATATTACAGCAATGGAAAATGCTCTAACTCACAAAGATTTCAGGCAATAGAAATGGATCAGTTACTACACAAATTGTATTTATATAGGGACTGTACTGTAGTAAAACATCCAAAGGCACTTCATGGGAGTAATGTGCGACAAAAAATGATCAACCGAGCTGCTTAAGTAGAAATTAGCAAAGGTGACCAAAAGCTTGGTTAAAGTAATATGTTTTAAGGAGCGTCTTGAAGGAGGAAAGAGTGGTAGAGAGGCGAAGAGATTTCGGCAGGGAGTTCCAGAGCTTACGTTAAGGTCCCTTAACTTCTTTAAGTGCAACGAATCTGTGAATCGTCTTCCATCCTCAGCAAAATCTACAGTTATGAAGTTCACACTGTTCGTATTTAGCTTGAACATTTATTTTCTGATTTATTTCATTTCGACCCTTGAGTAATTTAAACAAACTCACGTAAACAGTCTATCATCTGGTGTGCAGTGAACTGTCTGTAATCAATAGACTTTTCCGGATTCATTTCAGTAAACACAATTTGGTTGCACAACGTTAAATTGTACATATAATATTGAACATGAAACTGAAAGAATGGAACCTGCGGACAATTAATTCCCGTTAGTTACTTGAAGTTTTTAGAGAAATTGCAGGTCACTTTTATTGAAGCAGTGAAATGTTTCTAATTTTACAAATACTAAAGATATATATATTGTGTTCCTAACACAGATGAGGCTGCACACAGGGAGGTTAAAGTAACAATGACCTCAGTCTTTAATAAGACATTCCAGAATGAGGAACAGGCCTTAGGGGCCAGCTTATAAACAGTGCTCCGAAGGGATGCTAGGATCCCTTGGGACTCCAGGGGATGAGCTCCCTGGTGGCGGAACATGGGAGTGCATGCTTTACAGATACACAACATCACTCCCGCCCCGCAAAGTCCAAGTGAAAATTATTTACAAGGTGAGACGGTCCGGAGCCGTTCTTTCCCTGCTGGACTGCCTCGGTACAAATGTCTGTTCGGCTGTGTTGGCTGTGCCCTCGCTAGGCTGGCGTGTTGTTGGCCCTGCAGGGCTACTAGTGGACTCTGACCTTGCTGGGCTGTTGGACGTGATGATTTCGATTTCCTGGTCCGGCGTGGCGTCCTTGATCCTTTGGGTGTCTGTTGTGGGCTCGAAAAAGGTGGTGTCTGCTGTGGGCTGTTCAGGGAAGTCTGTGAACCGCAGCCTCGGTTGGTCCTGGTGCTTTCTGCAAATTTGTCCATTGTCTAGTTTGACTACAAACACCCTATTCCCTTCTTTAGCTATCAACGTGCCCACGATCCACTTGGGACCATGTCCATAGTTTAGCACATACACAGGGTCATTATGATAAATTTCCCATGACACAATGGCGCGACCATCATTTACATTTTTCTGCTGCCGCCTGCTCTCTACCTGATCATGCAGGTTGGGGTTAAACAGAGAGAGCCTGGATTTAAGTGTCCTTTTCATGAGTGCCTCAACCGGGGGCACCCCTGTGAGCGAGTGGGGCCTCGTGCGGTAGCTGAGCTGTACTCGGAACAGGGGGGTTCGGAGTGAGCCTTCTGTGACTCGTTTACTGCTCTGTTTAATGGTTTGTACTGCCCGCTCTGCCTGCCCAATTGGAGGCTGGTTTAAATGGCGCCGAGGTAACATGTTTGATCCCATTGCGGGTCAAGAATTCTTTAAATTTGGCACTGGTGAAACATGGCCCATTGTCACTGACCAGTGTGACAGGCAGGCCGTGGGTGGCAAACATAACCCTTAGGCTTTCAATGATGGTGGTGGTGGTGCTTCCTGACATTATTTCACATTCAATCCATTTTGAAAAAGCATCCACCACCACCAGGGACATTTCACCGAGAAACGGACCTGCATAGTCGACATGGATCCTCGATCATTGTCTGGAGGGCCAGGACCACAAACTTAGTGGTGCCTCTCTGGGTGCATTGCTCAACTGAGCACATACGCTGCATTGCCATAGACAGGATTCTAATCAGTGTCGATACCGGGCCACCACACGTGAGATCTGGCTATCACTTTCATCATTACTATACCCGGGTGTGTGCTGTGGAGATCCGAGATGAACGTCTCTCTGTCCTTTTTTGGTAGCACTACGTGGTTAAACCACAACAGGCAGTCTGCCTGAATGGACAGATTGTCCTTTCGCTGCTGGAACGGCTTGATTGGCTCTTGCATTTCAGCGGGGATGCTGGCCCAGCTCTCATGCAGTACACCGTTTTTTTTACTAAGGACAGCAGAGGATCTTGGCTGGTCCAATTCCTAATCTGGCAGGCCGTGACAGCTGATTTATCATTTTCATACGCTTCCATGACCATAAACATGTCTGTGGGCTGTGCCTCCATCAACAAGTTTGCAGGCTGGGCCATTTCCACACCCTGGAATCCAGCGGGGCAGTATGAGGCATCGAGTTACCTTAAGGAGACCGAGCCTTTGGAGAGCGGCACGGTTTACATCTGCCAAGTCTCTCATGTCTCTCTCCAGATTCCAGCCAATGTCAGTTGCACTTTCTATAATTTGGGTAAGCTCAATGCATTACATGTCCGTTTATGTTGGCCATTTGATAACCTGATTCCCGTGTGTAATAGAGATTATCTCAAATGCATACGTTTACTCTTTTATTCTGCACATCTATGGCCCGTCAAATTTTAAGCATCACACCTCGTGCTGGCGCTAACACACTGGCTTGTACTTGTGTGTGTGTGTGTGTATATATATATATATATATATATGTTTAATTTCAATACGAGAAATAGGAACAGGAGTAGTTCAGACAACCCTCGAGTCTGCTCCGCCATTCCATAAGTTCAGGACGAATCTTCAACCTCAACTCTATTTTCGCTATGCAAATATCCCTTAATGCTCATAAAACAATAACTGTGGCAATATAGCTATGGGCAAGCGGGAACAAAAAGGTTTAATAACTAAATCTGCCAATCACATTCTGCGGTAGGCAACAGCGGATGTTTTAACACGAGTGAGAAATTGTTTACAATTATTTTTAGTGGTGCTATATTGTCTTCCAATATTCTCAGGATTTCATAATGCAAATAGTTTCTAATGTAATAAAGTCGTACCAAGTTACGAAAATAAATCTTAAAGCTTTACAACGGATTTTGCCGTAGAAGTAACGCTGACTTGCAGTGCTACTCATTATTTACGAGGAACTAGAACAGCAGCTTCTGTTGACTGTACGTGCGTATTTCAACGCAGAAATCCTTGTTTAGCACGGCCTAGTTGGTGGGACTCCAACCTCTGAACTGGAAGGTTGTAGGTTTAAGATCCACTCGAAAGATTTGAGCAAAACACTCTTCGCTGACATTCCAGAAAGAGGCAATGCAGCACTGTCAGATCTCCTTTCTGCTGTCTCAGGTGGATGTAAAAGATTCCATGGCACTATTTCGCAAGAAGCAGCGGATTTATCCCCGCTGACCTGACTGAAATATATCCCTGAATCAACACCACTTAAAAAACGTATTATCTGGCAATGATGACATTGCTTTTTGAGCGAGCTTGCTCTGCAAAAATTGGCTGTTGCGTTTCGTACATTGCAACAGTGATTACAATTCAAAAGTACTTCATTTGCTGTAAAGCCATTGTGGGTCTTCCTGCGGTTGCTATATAAATGCAAGTTTTAATTCATAATCTGGAATTTGTTGTCTGAGGTGCTGTGTGTCCGCAAAAGTTTCCCGAAAGCCACACCCGAAAGCGACATATCTCTGTTTTACTCTCCATTCAAATAAAGTGATCGGCGTGAAGTAGCTGTACTTGCCTTAGAGACAAACTGAAGGTGCTAGTAAAAGTCAGCGTTTGTCCATTCCAGTGTAACTACCCTCTTAACGCCAATCTCTCTGACATTGAAAATCATCTTTCACAAGTGTGGACTATCATTCCTTCAGACATTAATTGTTGTTGCTGACTTAAAAATACTTTTTATTCACTTATTATCTCTGTCTTCATTATCTCCATCCCTTGATCTAATCTTTCTTTCCCGCTATTTATTTTGCCTTCTGTACGTGATCTTGACATTGACTTTCAATATTCTAACTGTCACTTGCTGGTTCACACTTTGCGCTGCTCATTCACAATTATACCACCTGATTATTTAAGACAATTCAAAGAAAACTGCGCTTTTTTCTTCTCTAATTTACAATTCATTTCTTGTCCATTCTATTGCCACTGACAGCAAAATGCGGCCGTTGTTTAAACTTAGCTGGAAAATGTATTTTTTTAAGTGCATGAGAAAAATTAAAGGTTTGGCTTTCCTCGACAATCAGTCTGATTATTTGAAGATAAATGCCCCAATAAGTAGGAGGTTACATCTCCCAGAATGTCCAGTAAGGCCTTATGAGAACAAAGGGTTTTAACTGGTGGAAATTAAATCCGGTGTTGTGCACAGTGGGACGCTGATTCAATTATCCTGGTTTACATCCAAATATCCTAACATAAAGCCAACTTGCCTCGCGGATCTTGCCTCCATATCAAATGTACACCACCAGAACTTCAAGCTGGGGACCCGCTGAGACACGTCATTCAGGGAGAGTGCAAAGTTTTGTTATTTGTCA
The DNA here is from genome assembly GCF_044704955.1 of Pristiophorus japonicus. Classification (NCBI taxonomy): domain Eukaryota; kingdom Metazoa; phylum Chordata; class Chondrichthyes; family Pristiophoridae; genus Pristiophorus; species Pristiophorus japonicus. The sequence goes on along the minus strand of NC_091989.1, from coordinate 85,935,726 downwards.
CCCAGTCCCCTCATTTACCGATGAAAAAATACTGGCGTCACAAGCAGGCGGGTTAATACTAAGACTAGAACGTGGTTATATATAAAATCACGAAAGGCATAACAGCTGACACTTGCAATTATTAACTGAAGCAATTGTGACAGGAAAATTACTATATGCAGGAGACGAGAGTAAAACAAAACAGAACATGCTGGCACTAAACCGCGTGTCAAGCAGCATCGGTAGAGAGAGAAACAGAATTAGAAACCTAGCAACATAGAAACATGGAAAATATGTGCAGGAGTATGCCATTCGGCCCTTCGTGCCTACACTACCATTCAATAACATCATGGCTGAACATTCACCCTTTTCCTGCTTTCTTTCCATCCCCCTTGATCCCCTTAGCCGTAAGGGCCATATTGAACTCCCTCTTGAATATATCCAATGAACTGGCATCAACAATTCTCTGCGGCAGGGAATTCCACAGGTTAACAACTCTCTGTTTGAAGACGTTTCTCCTCATCTCAGTCCTAAATAGCCTACCTCTTATCCTAAGATTATGTCCCCTGGTTCTGGACTTCCCCAACATTGGGAACATTGTTCCCGCATCTATCCTGTCCAGTTCCGTCAGAATCTTACACGTTTCTAGGAGATCCCCTCTCATCCTTCTAAACTCCAGTGAATAAAGGCCCAGTGGATCCAGTCTCTCCTCATATGACAGTCCAGCCATCCCGGGAATCAGTCTGGTGAACTTTAGCTGCACTCGCTCAATAGCAAGAAGGTCCTTCCTCAGATTGGGAGACCAAGACTGAACACAATATTCCAGGTGAGGCCTCACTAAGGACCTGTATAACTGCAGTAAGACCACCCTGCTCCTATGTGAAATCCCCTAGCTATGAAGGCCAACGTACTATTTGCCTTCTTCACTGCCTGCTGTACCTGAACAGCAACTTTCAATGACTGATGAAACATGACACCCAAGTCTCGTTGCACTTCCCCTTTTCCTAATCTGCCGCCATTCAGATAATATTCTGCCTTCGTGTTTTTGACCCCAAAAAGGATAACCTCACACGTATCCACTTTATACTGCATCTGCCATGTATTTGCCCACTCACCTAAACTGTCCAAGTCAGCCTGCAGCCTCTTAGCGTCCTCCTCACAGCTCACACCACCACCCAATTTAGTGCCATCTGCAAACTTGGAGATATTACACTCAATTCAAATTCAGCTAAATCGCTAATGTATATTGTAAGGAGGTGGGTTCCCAGCACTGAACCCTGCGGGACTCCACTTGTCACTACCTGCCATTCTGAAGAGGACCCATTTATCCCGACTCTCTGCTTCCTGTCTGCCAACCAGTTTTCTATCCACATCAGTACATTAGCCCCAATCTCTTGTGCTGGACCTTGTCAAAAGCCTTTTGAAAGTCGAAATACACCACATCCACTGGTTCTCCCTTGTCCACTCTGCTAGTTACATCCTCACATAATTCCAGAAGACTTGCCAAGCATGATTTCACTTTCATGAATCCATGCTGACCTGGACCGATCCTGTCACTGCTTTCCAAATGTGCTGTTATTTCATTCTTAATGATTGAGTCCAACATTTTCCCCATTACTGATGTCAGGCTAACCGGTCAATACTTACCTGTTTTCTCTCTCCTTCCCTTTTTAAAAAGTGGTGATACATTAGATACTCGCCAGTCCATTGGAACTGAACCAGAGTCGATAGAATGTTGGACAATAATCACCAATGCATCCACTATTTCTCAGACCACTTCCTTAAGTACTCTGGGATGCAGACTATCATGCCACGGAGATTTATTGGCCTTCAATTCCATCAATTTCCCTAACACAATTTCCCGCCTAATAAGGATATCCTTCAGTTCCTCCTTCTCACTAGACCCACTGACCCCTAGGGCATTCGGAAGGTTATTTGTGTCTTCCTTCGTGGAGACATAACCAAAGTATTTGTTTAACTGGTCTGCCATTTCATTGTTCCCCATTATAAATTCACCTGAATCCGAATGCAATGGACCTACATTTGTCTTCACTAATCTTTTACTCTTCACATATTTATAGAAGCTTTTGCAGTCAGTTTTTATGTTCCTGGCAAGCCTCCTCTCGTACTCTATTTTCCCCCTCTTAATTAAACCGTTAGTCCTCCTCTGTTGAATTCTAAACTTCTCCCAGTCCTCAGGTTTGTTGCCTTTTCTGGCCAATTTATCTGCCTCTTCCTTGGTTTTAGCACTGTTCTTAATTTCCTTTGTTAGCCACGGTTGAGCCACATTCCCAGTTTTATTCTAACTCCAAACAGGGATGTACAATTGCTGAAGTTCATCCATGTGAACTTTAAATGTTTGCCATTGCTTATCCAACGTCAAGTATCATTTGGTTGTCTATTCAAGCCAATTCACGCCTCATACACTCAATGATGAGAGGCAGTCAAAAACAAAAAATTACGTAATTTTATAGTGGCAGAAGAAATAGAGGGATTTCGAAGTTCACATACCCAATGCCTTGTAGCTTCAACGGCAAGTTTGCTGGTTTTTTTAATAGCTTACAGCAACCTGAAGTTTATAATTATAGGCAAAGGGTACAAAAGCAAGGGCGTTGTGCTCAACATCAATATATCAATGGTTAGACCTTAGCTGGGGTATGGTGCCGGAATTTACTATCAGAGGCGAACGGACAGCGCCAGCTTCCATTATGCTTGCACTTGGCATTGATGCATAGAAGTTCTATGATTTTGCACTTGTACTTACGGTAGATTAGAGTGCCAGCTTTTTACAAGCAGGGCATTTTAGACAGCAATTTCTGGATTTTCGCATTTAACTGTGCATGTACAGTGGCCCGATGTTGCTGTCGAATTTGGATGTAGAAAAAACATTTCTACTGCATTATGTAACCCAATGTGTTAATGCAGAGAACCTTACTTTAGCGAGGATGTCAATAACTTGGAAAGGATGCATAGTAGATTCCCTGTAAGATGATCATAGAGGAGTGCGTTCCGCTATCTGGTGAGACTAGACAAGGTGGGATTGTTTTCCTTCGGGAAATTTGATACAGTTGTTCACATTTATGAGGTGGTTTGATATGGTATTTAGGAAGACACTGTCGCTACCGGCAGGAGATGATACAGATTTAAAATAAGTGACAAAATAGCCAAAAAGGAGATGAGGAAATATTGCAGTTTTATGGGGAAAACAAAACAGGGGAGTGGGGCTAATTAATATAGCTCTCAGAGCGCCAATGCAGGGATGATGGGCCGAATGGCCTCCTTCTGTGCTTCATGTTTCTAGATTATAATTATTTTAGCAGCCTTGCTCTAAAAATGTTTATTTTGTTAGTGTTCAAAATACTGTGAATTAAATCTCTTTTAACAGCGATCTGGGACATAGCTAAATACAAATGATTTGATCATAATGTGAAATATTTTTTTAGAGACCAAACAAGGAACATCTGAACATGGAGCAGCATAGATTGATATAAATATGACTGATACCATAAGGAATGGCATCTACTGAATAAGGACAATAATAATGTAAATCATTTTTTGAATAGTGTAAAGAGGCAACTAAAATGGGCTAATCATTTCAGTTGTTGTCAGAACAGTCTTGCATATCAATGTTATGATGCATCCGTGTAATCTGCGCAGTCGGATGTAAATCTTCTTCCAACATGCTACAGTGTATTTATGGCTACAGTTTATATACGTAGACATATTACAGCAATGGGAAATGGTCTAACTCAGAAAGATTTCAGGCAATAGAAATGGATCAATTACTACACAAATTGTATTTATATAGCGGCTGTACTGTAGTAAAACATCCAAAGGCACTTTATGGGAGTAATGTGCGACAACAAATTGTGAACCAAGCCGCTTAAGTAGAAATTAGCAAAGGTTAGCAAAACCTTGGGTAAAGTAATAGGTTTTAAGGAGCGTCTTGAAGGAGGAAAGTGTGGTAGAGAGGCGAAGAGATTTAGGCAGGGAGTTCCAGAGCTTACGTCAAGGTCCCTTAACTTCTTGAAGTGCAATGAATCAGCGAATCGTCTTCGATCCTCAGTGAAATCTACAGTTATGAAGTTTACTCTGTTCGTATTTAGCTTGAACATTTCTTTTCTGATTTATTTCCTTTCGACCCTTGAGTAATTTAAACAAACTCGCAGTGTGCAGTGAACTGTCTGTAATCAATAGATTTATCCGGATTCATTTCAGTAAACACAATTTGGTTGCACAACGTTAAATTGTACTTATAATATTGAACATGAATCTGAAAGAATGGAACCTGCGGACCATAACTTCCCGTCAGTTACTTGAAGTTTTTAGCGAAATTGCAGGTCACTTTTACTGAAGCAGTGAAATGTTTCTAATTTTATAAACACTAAAGATATATGTATTGTGTTCCAAACACAGATGAGGCTGCACACAGGGAGGTTAAAGTAGCAGTGACCTCAGTCTTTAATAAGACATTTCAGAGTGAGGAACAGGCCGAAACCAGCATGCGAGCATGGCTGAAACGCACCTCATTATAAATTTGCAGCAAGCAATGTGTAAAATTTAACGGGGCCCATGAGAGGTGTGAGTTTGGGGCCCAGAAACGGCGAGAGCCTAGGTGCAGCACGGGCCTGCTCACACTGCGATACGTGTGCACACTAGGTCTGTGCAGCAGAACATGTCTCTATTCGTCTTGGTTCAACCTTACCACTGGACCAAGAACTAGCTCTGTCAAACTCATCTGGAGGCTGGTGTGCAAAAGCCGCCACATGTTAAACACTCCACGCACAGGCATCTTCCACTCTTATGAATTAGAAACCTAGAAAATAGGTGCAGGAGCAGGGCATTCGGCCCTTCGAGCCTGCATCGCCATTCAATATGATCATGGCTGATCATGCAACTTCAGTAACCCACTCCCGCCTTCTCCCCATACCCCCTGATCTCCTTACCCGTAAGGGCCACATCTAACTCCCTCTCGAATATATCCAACGAAGTAGACTCAACAAATTTATCTGGTAGAGAGTTCCACAGGTTCATCATTCTCTGGGTGAAAAGGTTTCTCATCATCTCGATCCTATATGGCTTACCGCTAATGCTTAGACTGTGACCCCTGCTTCTGCACTTCCCAAACATCGGGAACATTCTTTCTGCATCTAACCTGTCCAGTCCCGGCACAATTTTATATGTTTCTAATGGATCCCCTCTCATTCTTCTGGATTCCAATGAGTATAAACCTAGCTGATCCAGTTTTTCTTCATATGTCAGTCCTGCTATCCCGGGAATCATTCTGGTTAACCTTCGCTGCACTCCCTCAACAGCTAGCACGTTCTTCCTCAGATTAGGAGATCAAAACTGCACACAATACTCAAGGTGTGGTCTCAGCAAGGCCCTGTCCAACTGCAGTAAGACCTCCCTGCTCCTATACTGAAATTCTCTGCTATGAAGGCCAGCATGCCATTTGCTTTCTCTACTGCCTGCTGTACCTGTATATCTACCTTCTGTGAGTGATGTACCATGACACCCATGATCGTATTGAATGGCGGTGTAGGCTCGAAGAGCCGAATGACCTGCTCCTGCATCAAATTCCTATGTTGTTCTGCTTTAACATGAGCAGATGGTCCCGCAAACATTGCACAGATGGACTAAACCACGACAGGCATTCCAGCCTGAATTTCGCAAAGGGAAGGACTCGTAGAATGTCCACGGACTGCAACGAACAGAAAGTCACAAATTGATGACGTGAAAATTTTCACCCGCGTGTGCTAGGGAAAGGGACAATAAAATAAGTGTTCTACTTCTAATGAATGAACAAATGTCTTTGATGCAGATTACAGAAAGAATTTGGTCTTGCCCATGTGTGGATTTGCCTTCTAAACCCTTTAGGCTCGTAAATTGTAATCAGAACTCACGAAGCACAAACTGAAGCCGGCCCTCTATGGTGACGGATCTGAACAGATTCAAAACTTTCACCAAAGTCAGAGGGAAAAAATTCGAAAAAGAAGCCTGCCAATTACCTGAAGTGGGAATAAGGCAATGAGCATTGGCACCAGTCTGGAGAGAGACGTGTGAGACATGACATGTAAAATTAGTTCCACTCTGCAAAGGACCTGTTTCCTTGAGAATACTGGAAACTTCAAACAGTCCCGCTGGATTACGCTTTTTGATTGTTTCCATGCCACTCTGGATTTTTGATCCATTTTTATACCAGCTGATGTTTAGGTTTTCTGGGGAGAACCAAACCGTTTTACACAGAAAAATCAAGGAAGTCGATGACTGATTTTTAATCACAGTGCTAGAAATCTGCAAAGGCGTCGGAGGAACTGTTGACAAAGAGAAATAAACTATGATTTAAGCTTAATGCAGGCGGAATTGGTCTTGCATTGTAGCGCAAAACATACCGGTGCAAAGTAAAGTCGAACGGAGGTGTGTGGAGCGGGAACTTATTGTTAATTTACTAGAATTGCACGAGGGATGGGCGATATCAGTTATGTTGAGGGACTACAAAAGCTGCGATTATTCTCATTCGCGCAGAGAAGATTAAGGGGAGATTTAATAAAGGGGTTAAAAATTATGAAGCATTTTGATGGGGTAAACAAGGAGAAATTGTCTACAGTGGCAGACGGGTCAGTAATTAGATTTCAGGTAATTGGCAAAACAACCAGAGGTGAAATGAGCAGGATATTTTTAAGCAGCTTGCTATTACAAACTGGAATTATTACGAAAATAGTATATGCCCTTTTATGTTGATTTGTAGAATGTTGGCATCCGGAGCTTCAACTTCAAGTGAGTGTTTCTGATCTCCTAATATAACCTCTGTGGAAAATCTCCTGCCTGTGTATCCCTTAAGAAATCTAGAGCACGTGAGTTTTTAACTCTATCCATTTAGTTCATCTGTCCGTCCTATAGTTTGAGCATCGTTTTATCAAACCTGTGTATTCTCTTTTAAAATCAGCTATGGAAATGTTCTCACCATTCTATCTGGTGATGCATTCCATAAGCTAACAACCGTCTGTATAAAATTACAACTAAACCTCTTCCATCGTTATTTTGCTGACAACTTTTAGTCTCATTTCTAATCATTCTTTTTAGGTATTTTGTATCCCTCACGATGACCTTGACATCCTCCCCAGATTAATGCCCCAAACCTGTACACAGTTCACTAACTGGAGTTTACCCAAAGATTTCTATTGGTTCAGTAATACCACAGCATTTGGTCTCAACTCTTGTATATAAAGAAACCTAGCGCCCTAAAATTCGGCATGAGTTCGATTGGTTTCACCTCTTTTTCCAGCAGGACATGGAAAGTGAAACTGTGTAAACCATGAGTTTACATTTTTTTTGACCGTTTCTGTACGGATTGATCCGGCCCTTCATCCCGGTGTTACTTTGGGAGACCTGGTAAGCCACCGCACGATACAATTTGATGATATTATAGTTTTGCTTGTTCCTCTTGGCATATTGCTGATCTTTGTATCTGACCCTTTAAATCAATCAATTTGATTTATTAATTATTTGCAGATGCGAGTGAGTTGGGCACAGTCAGAATTTACTGCCCATCCTTTAATTAACGTCAGAAATTGGGAAAGTGCTTTCATCCAACTGAACCGCTTCAGAGGCAATTGAGATTGAACCACGTTGGAGTGAGAACAGGGTCACATATAGTCCAGACCAGATAAGGAAGGCAAGTTTTCTTCCCCAAAGAGTATTAGTGGATAAATAGGGTTCGTTGAATATTCACTTACACCGGCACATTATTTCCATATTATTCTACTAATTTAAAATTTTCAAACTTCTAAGGTAGGATTTGAACACCCTTTCCCTGGATTACTAGTCCAGGCTTTAGATCATTAGACTAGTAAAATTACTGCTGCCCCACAGTACCTGCTGTATTTGATCTCATTTTCCTCCCAAAAAGCATTAAGTAACATCTCCACAATCTATTTTATTTGACTGGCTAGAACCAATCTTCCTACTTGTCAATACTTTTATGAAATTGTGCACAGTCTTCTTGAAAGGGATCACATACCCCTATTTTCTCTGCTCTATAAGTTTTCACAGCGTGTCCCTGCAAGTGTTCTCTCAATTTACGACTGGGTACTTAAATTCCCTACTGTTATTACTGGTTTTGTCCGCTAATTCCTCTATATCTGTCTGTCTGTCTGTTTGTATCTTTGTCTGTCTGTCTGTCCGTCCATCTGTCCACCTGTTTCTCTGTCTGTTTGCCTGTCTATCTATCTATCTATCTATCTATCTATCTATCTATCTATCTATCTATCTATCTATCTATCTATCTATCGATCTATCTATCGATCTATCTATCTAGCTAGCTATCGATCTATCTATATAGCTAGCTATCTAGCTATCTATATATCTATGTAGTCATCCAGATATATTTCATTATTTCGGAATATATAAACAAAAGTTAGATTTCTATGACATACCACTTACCATATATAACTAGTTCCGTGCTGCATCCATCAAAAAAGTGGAATTTCCATCGCTTAACTCTCTAGCGATAGACACCAGAGTCCTGGACACTTACATTCTGCAGATGAAGAGAAAAAGTTCCATTCTGTAGAAACCGTGATTCGGTGAGATTGTTGGAGGTTATCCCTACCGATGAATTGTAATCTTCCTTCCTCCAATAAACAGTTATATTCTCGGTTGTCATGATGTCTGATACATTTCCGAGAAAGGTAGCATTCCCGTCTGCTTTTACCACAACTGATTCAGAGAAGTGAGTGCTCTTCGGAGGAACATTATGGGAACCTGTTGGAAAAGATACCGTAGCACAATATTTACTTTGAATACAATAGATCATGGACTGTTAAACAACAGAAAAAAGCATAAGACTGCAATTTAAATGAAACAATTAAATAACAAATGTTGTATGTTCCTCGAAAATTCTCTACTCCAGGAACACAACTTGTCACATCGGTCAAATACCTGTGCAGAAAATCCCCAGTATGGCACAATACCAAAATACAACATTCCAACCTAGAACTAAACTCATCACTAAGTTCACCGTTGCAGTAGCTCCGATCAGAAAACTGTCACAGTGACGTGTATGGTTCTAACTTATCTATACGGTATGCCAGCCCACAGAGGATATGGGCTGTGCTGTTTGGCTGTTCCACCTTCAATATGCAGTGATTCGTTCGTTGTTGCATTCCTGCAACTCTCAATCATGAACTTTACACAACATGGATTTATTGATAGTAAGCGGCGTATGTTCATGACATCCCTTATCCGAAGAGCAACAACTCGCCTCTCTATAGCTCCACTCGGTTACAAGTGTAGCAATATCAACGGATATCCCCGTATATTAGGTCAGTAAACGATAGATCACAGGCACTTTTGAACTGTAAGCTGTCGGTAAGGAACTCGTAATGGAATGCGAAATGGAAATGCGGTGCAAGGGAAACGTTTTCAGTAAACTTGTAAAGAAAAGTACGAGCGAGAGACACAGAATTGCGAGAGAGGCAGACAAGAAGGGAAGGGTGGACAGAAAAACATATCAAGAGGACAAGTGGGCTTAGTAGTTTTCAGATAAATAACAATCTGAATTTAATCTTATCGTGTTATTCTGGAAGATTTGTGTATACTGTTGCGAGATAAGGATGTATATTTTCAAATTAGGCAAACAACATGTCGACCATATGGTATGCGTTGCAGAGGGAACCAGCACAAAGTCAATCTAAAATAGAACTTGAGCAGGCAAATAACTGCTGGTGTACCTGACACAATACAGAGTTGTGTTACTTTGCACAGGATTTAATCTGAGACTAAAAAGGTTCAAGGTTTGACGTGCCGGTAAATAGCAAAGCTTCAGTCAATTTGATGTGCTCTTTGCTTGCGGCCTACACGTCACACCTCAGATCACCACCATTCATTTTTGAAACAGTCATCTCTAAAGTGCATTAACAAACTTCTTAGAACTTTAGAAGGCAAGAACATAAGAACATAACAAATAGGAGTAGGAGTAGGCCATTTGGTCCCTCGAGCCTGCTGCAGCATTCAATAAAATCATGGCTGATCTGACCATGGACTCAGATGCACTTCCCTGCCCGCTCCGCATAACCCTTTACTCATTTACTGCTCAACTATCTCTCTATCTCCGCGCTAAATATATTCAATGACCCTGTCTCCACAGCTTTCTGGGGCAAAGAATAACAGATTTACAACTGTCTGTGAAAAAAATTCTCCTTATCGCAGTTTTAAATGGCCGACCTCTTATTCTGAGACTATGTCCCCTAGTTTTATTTCCACTATGAGTGGAAATATCCTCTTGCATCCACCTTATCGTGCCCCCTTATTGTCTTATATATTTCAATAAGATCACCTCTCATTCTTCTGAACACCAATGAGTATAGCCCAAAACTACTCAACCTATCTTTATAAGTCAACTTCCTCATCTCCGGGATCAAACTAGTGAACCTTTTTTGAACAGCCATCAATGCACCTATAGCCTTCCTTAAATATGGAGACCAAAACTGTACGCAGTACTCCAGGTGTGGCCTTACCAATATACTTTACATTTGTAGCCGGACTTCTCTTCCTATATGCTCTATCCCCCTTGCAATAAAGGCCAACATTCCATTTGCCTTCCTGATTACTTGTTGTACCTGCATACTAACATTTTGTGTTTCATGCACAGGAATCCCCAGGTCCCTCTTTACTGCAGCACTTAGCAATTTTTCTCCATTTAAATTGTAATTTGCTTTTCTATTTTTTCTGCCAAATTGGATAGCCTCACATTTTCACACATTTTACTTCTGCCAAATTTTTGCGCACTCACTTACCCTGTCTATATCCATTTGCAGATTTTTGTGTCCTCCTCACAATTTGTTGTCCCACCCATCTTTGTATCATCAGCAAAGTTGGCTACATTACACTCGTCCCTTCATGCTAATCATTAATATAGCTTGTCAATAGTTGAGGACCCCGCACCGATTCCTGCGGCACCCTACGAGTCACTATTTGTCAACTGGAAAATGACCCATTTATCCCGACTCTCTGTTATCTCTGATGAGAAAAATACTGCAAACTGCTAAAATAATTTTGACATTTATTTCCCAAAAGTTTTCTTTGTTATGCCACCTTCTGAGCGTGTAATAAGTCCGCCAGCTGAATTATACGTCCAGTAGATAGTAGAAAGTTTTGATGCCTTGACAATGCATCTAATATTAGATGCACTCCACCCTCTTGCCCTTGCATCATGCTAACCTATCCAAACGGGACTGGGCGAGGAATCAACAGCCAAATGTAATTACCTATTCAGGAGCAGATTTTAGTGTAGCTTCACGGAATTGTATCTAAAGAGTTGCTTAAATTTTACTGGGTGCCCTTTCTCTAGTATTCCCTTTTATCTTCTGTGGAACTGCCCATGAGAAGAAGCCTTCTGGAACCTTATTGAACCCTATCGCTCTGTGTGGTAAAGCTGGTCCCACAGTGCTGTGAGGGAGGAAGTTCCAAGATTTTCATCCAGCGATGGTGAAGGAACGGCGATATATTCAACATGGTGCATCTGTGGATACAACAGACAAGCCAACTACTTCGATATGAACGCTTCCCCTATTAATCACAGCTGGGCCATGGTTGACCCATTGATTAGCCTGTTCTCTCCAAAGATACTGGCTAAGTTGCTGAGGCTTTATTGCATGTCTTGTTGTTGTTTAAGATTTACAGAATCTGTAGTAGTGTTTTCCTCCAGTGGGATTGGCTTGAAGACGGATTTGGAAAAATCAGGAAAATGCCGTTGATGCATAAGCACTAAAATATACTGCCACGATCGCTCAAAGCTGACCTGATGACAATGAAGGGAGAGTTCACGCAAGAAGCTTCAATTTCAATTGCACAGAGCATCTACTGACCTTCAAGAATGGAATTTTCTGCAAAGGTAGAGGGGATCGAGAGCATGGAGGAATCTATTACAGCTGGATAGAGCATGTCGACTCTGCAGGACCAGAGATCATGTCTGGAACTGATATGCAGATGAGAGTTAATGTGGAATAAATGCAATTTTCTAATAATTTGGCGATTTGAAGTTTTCTTAAGTTCGAGCTCAGAGCCTTCGGGAGCATTGAAGAAGTCGAGAGTGTTTTAACGCTGTCGGGATGGAGAATGCTGCTCCTATAAATGTATTAAAAAAGAGTATGAAGAGCAGCTCACTCTTAAATTCAGTTCAAATTAGCAGCTAGGTAAGAGCATGGAATTGGAACTCAGGAATGTAATTTTGGTTTGGAGACTCTTATGTAGAGCTCAAAATACTCACAGTCCCCGCATTGTAATGTCACATATGCATCTCACAGTGAATTATCCTCGAAGCATCCGTCCTTGCAAACTTCAGCCCCATTTCCAAACTCCCTTTCCTCTCCAAACACTTTGAACATGTTGTTGCCTCCTAAAATCTGCGCACATTTATCCAGCAATTCCATGTGTGAATCCCTCCAATCCAGTTTCCGCGCCGGCCACAGTATCGAAGCGGCTCTCATCAAATTGAAAAAATGGCATACTTTGTGGCTGTCACAAAGACAAACTATCCCTCTGCAATCTTCGTGACGTGTCTGCAGCCATTGACATGCTTGACCACACTAACCTTCTCCATGGTCTCTCCAGCGTCATCCAGCTGGGTGGGACCGCGCTTGCCTGATTCCATTCTTATCTATCTAATCGTATTCAGAGAATCTCATGGAACAGTTACTCTTCTCGCATCATTACCTCTGATGACCCCAAGGTTCTATCCTTGGCCACCTCCTATTTCTCATCTACATGTTGCCCCATGGCGACATCATCCAAAAACACAACGTCAGTTTGCACATGGAGGCTCATGATATCCAGCTCTATCATTTTACCACTTCTCTGGAACCCTCCACGGCCTCTAAATTGTCAGTCTGTTTGTCCAACAGCCTGTTCTGGATGAGCAGAATTTTTCACCAATTGAATATTGGGAATACCGAAGCCATTGTTTTCAGTCCCCGCCAAAAACTCTGTTCCCTAGTCACTGACTCCATCCCTCTCCCTAAAATCTGTCTGATGTTCTACCAGACTGTTCAGAACCTTGATGTAATATTTGACGCTCAAGTGAGATTTCGACCATAAGAATACCTAAGAGCATCTATTTCTACCTCATTGACATCGCCTATCTCTACACTTGCCTCAACTCAACCGCTTCTGCAGCACTCATCCATGCCTATGTTACATCTAGCCTTGGCTATTCCAACACACTCCTGACTGGCACCCGCATTCTGCGCTCCATAAACCAGAGGTGATCCAAAGCTTGGCTGCCCATGCTCTAAATCGCAGTACGTCCCGTTCACACATCTCACCTGTGCTCGCTCAGCTACATTGTTTCCGTTTAAGCAACACCTCGAATATAAAATTGTCATAATGTATTCAAATCCCTCCATGGCTCCGCCCCTCTAGCTCTGAAATCTCTTCCAGTTCACAATCCCCGAGATGTCTGCGCTCCTCTACTGCTGCACTCCTGAGCATCACTGATTTTAATCGCTTAACCTTTCGAGGCCGTGCCTTCTGTTGCCGTGGCCCCAAACTCTGGAAATCCCTGCCTAAAGCTTTTTGTCTCTCTACCTCTCTTTACTCCTTCAAGACATCCTTAAAACATAACTCTTTAATCAAGCTTTTCGTTTCCTGTGCTAATTTCTACTTATGCGGCTCGGTATCAATTCTGAAATATCATAATATTCCTATGATGCAATTTGGGACATATCACGATATTAGCAGAGCTAGATAAACACGCAATTTTGTTGTTGCTGTTATACCATTTGCGTTAACTCATACGATTATTAAACGACCTTGATCTTCCACATCCATTCAAGAAATTCAATTAAATATTATTGATTTGACACAGTATATTATTGATATTCAACGTCTGCAAATAAATAACATTTTCAAAACACCGACGGGTAGAGTTACGGTTTTTGACCTAAGATCACCTCCAGAATATTGTGTTTTTATGCTCGTTAGGTTGAGGAGGTTGTGTTGCATGACGGCCTTTTATTCACACATCCTTTATGGTTGATATTATTTATTTTAAGGGTCAAACAGCCATTACTTGCTGAATGCTGCATTTTATGTGTCATTACTGAACTAAATGTTAGCAATATTAGTTAAACAGATAACAGAATTTCCGTGGGAATCTTCTGAGCTCCTCCACAACATCAGTGGAGGATCAGCAGAAACCCTGATGATACAGCTGTTTTTAACTTTTAACGATGCTCTTCTCGACATCTGCCATAGTGGACAAGGAGGATAGCCTTGCGGAAATTCTAGCAGTATGACAATGATCAGGTACATGCATGTGAGGTACTTGTCATTTGGTATATTTATGAGATTACATAGAATTACGTAGAATTTACAGCATAGAAACATGTCGATTAACACAACTGCTCTCTGTTGCCTCTAATTCTCCACACGAAGATCATCAACCTGAAATGTTGGGCCATAATTTGTGGCCTCTCTGGGTGCATAACATATGCACATACGGCCGAGGAGGACCCGCAATTTATGGGTTTAGGCATAGCCATCGCGGGAAGAGACTTGGATGATTTGCCAAATCTTGACCAGCAAATGTCCTTAAACCTCTTACGCCTGGTAAACGCAGGTGGAAGGCTTGCTTTTACCATCTGAGCAGTTTTAATAGATAGAAAAAAAATAAATGTTATTACTTATTTTTATCTCTATCTCTTTCGTCATCAAGGAAGCTTTGACTGTGGTTGTCCTACATTTCCTCATCGCGGGAAGTACCTTGACTGTACCTGAATCGTTTCCTCTTTAAAGGCAGACCATTGATTACACTTTGCCTGCCAATCTTTTATTTCAATTTACCTTGGCCAGATCCATTTCCAATCCACTAAAATTGGCATTCCTACAATTACGTATTTTTACTCTAGATTGCTACCTGTCCTTTTCCGTAGCTAATCTATGCCTTACGATAAGGTGATAATTATTCCCAAAAGTTCCGCTACTGACACTTGTTCCACGGGTCCCACCTCATTTGCCAGATGCAGATTCAGTAATGACTCCTTCCTCATTGGGCAGGAAACATACAGATCAAGAAAATTCTCTTGAACACACTGCTGACATTTTCCCGCTCTCTGCCCTTTACACTATTACTATCTCAATCTATATGAACAAAGCTGAAGTTCTCCATTATCATTACTCTATACTTCTTGCAGCTCTTTGTAATTTCCTGCAAATGTGCTCCTCATTATCCTTCTGACTAGTTAGTTGCCTATAGAATACACCTAACAGTGTAACGATAGCACCTGGTTGTTTCTTAACACTAGCTAAGTTCTCCTGTCCTTGTCTCCTCCAGGCCATCCTTTCTCTCCGGCACTGTAATATTGTCCTAAATCAATACTGCCACTCCACCTTCTTTTTCTCCTTCACTTTAGTCCTGACCAATTTGTATCCTGGAATGTTTAGCACAAAATCCCGCTGTTTTTTGAGCCAAGTCTCTGTTATCGCCACAACATCATTTCCCAATGTGAATATTTGCGCCTGCAGATAACCAAATTTATTTACCACGCTTTATGCGTTTAGTCACATGCACTAAAAACCTATGTTAAAATTTCTCGTCTTCTCTCTTATTTTGACCTCACCTAATATTGTACTATTCCTTACTTTAGCGCTATCGTTGTCTCTCAATCATTTTTGCATCTTATTTCTCCTTTATTATGCTACATTCTTGAGCCCACGCACCCTCAAAATTTGGTTAAACTCTCCACAACAGAATTAGCAAAACCACCCGCGAGGCAATTGGTCCTGGTTCTTGAACTGCAAACTATCCAGACTGTAAAATTCCCAATTTCCCAGAACCGATCCAAATGTCCTAGGAAATCAAAAGTCCTCCCTCCTGCACAATGTCTCAATCACGCATTCATCTGCTCTTTTATTCTATTTCTATATTTACTGGCTTGTGGCACTGGAAGCAGTCCGAAGGTTAGTACCTTTAAGGTGCTGCTGATTAATCTCTTTCCAAGCTCATTAAAATCTGCTTGCAGGAACTCATCCATATTTCTGTCAATGTTGTCGATACTGACATGGACCAAAATCTCTGGTTGTTCACCATGCCCCCTCAGGATCTCCTGCAGCTGGTCAGTGACCAGCTGGGACCAGGGAGGCAAGATACCATCCTGGAATCTCATCTACTGCCGCCAAAACGGGTGTGTGTTGCCTTATCTATTGAATTTACTATCACTATTGCTTTCCATATCTTCCTTATACCCTACTGTACAGCTGAGCCAACCATGGTGCCATGCACATGGGTCTGGCAGCACTCCCCAAGAAACCATCGCAGTCACCAGCAGTTAGAATTGAGTACTGGTTCGAGAGTGTGTTCTTGCACTACCTACTTCGTAATCCGCGTGCATCTGGCCGTCACACACTCCATCCCTGTCTGCACACTCTTAAGCTGCAGTCTTAAAGTGAGTGGAATTAAACACAGTGGTTTATTTGCGAAATTTGAAAGAGTAGGAATTTTGAGAAGAGGGTGAAGGAGTTTTCGCTTTTTGCACATATTATTTGTAGTGCTTTGTTTTACAGGTGGATATTATATTTGATTACCCATTACTTCATCAAGATCAATTAAGAAGTCAAGGAAATTAACTGTAAACTAATTTACTTATATACGAATGTAATTACATTTAATTAAATATAACTAGGTTTCTAAACATGTGCATTGGTTTAAATTAAGAGCCTTGGTACAAACTAAAAATTATGCATAGATAATTTGATATTTCAGTATTTCAGAACCAAATTAGTTAAATAAAATCCAATAGAGATGGCAGGGCAGGTGATGTGTCGCAGCTGCAGCATGTGGGAGCCGGTGGACACCAGTGTGACCCAGTGCGTCCACATCTGCAGTGAGTTTTTATCTGCTCTAAGTAATTTGGCTCAGAGTTGATGAGCTGGAGTCTGACCTTCAGAAACTGCGATGCATCAGGGAGGGGGAGAGTTACCTGAACGCTGTGTTCCAGGAGGCAGTCACACCCGTTAGATAAAATAATTCAACGTTGGTCCTTGGTAGAATTAGTGGATGCATTGTTGGTCATTGTCCAACATTCTATAGACTCTGGATCAGTTCCTATGGATTGGAGGGTAGCTAATGAAACCCCATTTTTTTTAAAAGAAGGGAGAGAGAAAACAGGGAATTATAGTTCGGTTAGCTTGACAATGGTAGTGGGGAAAATGTTGGAATCAATTATTAAAGATGTAATCTCAGAACATTTGGAAAACAGTGACAGAATCGGTCCAAGTCAGCATGCAGTTATGAAAGGGAAATCATGCTTGACAAACCTTCCAGCATTTTTTGAGGATTTAACTAGTAGAATGGACAAGGGAGAACCAGTGGATGTGTTCAATTTGGACTTCCAAAAGGCTTTCGTCAAGGTCCCACACAAGAGATTAGTGTGCAAAATAAATGCACATGGTATTGGGGGTAATGTATGACCTGAATAGAGAACTGTCTGGCAGACAGGAAGCAAAGAGTAGGTTTAAACGGGTCCTTTTCAGAATGGCAGGCCGCAAGTGGAGTACCGCAATGTTCATCGGTGGGACCCCAGCTATTTACAATATACATTAATGATTTAGACGAAGGAATTGAATGTAATATCTACAGAATTTGCAGATGATACTAAGCTGGGAAGCAGTGTGAGCTGTGAGGAGGATGCTAAGAGGCTGCAGGGCGACATGGGCAGGTTAGGTGAGTGGGAAAATGCATGGCGGATGTAGTACAATGTAGATAACTGTGAGGTTATCCGCTTTGGTGGTAACAACAGGAAGGCAGAATATTATCTGAATGGTGACAGATTAGGAAAAGGGAAGGTGCAACGAGACCTGGGAATCATGGTACACCAGTCATTCAAAGTTGGCATGCAGGAACAGTAGGCAGTGAAGAAGGCAAATGGTATATTGGCCTTCATAGCGAAAGGATTTGAGTATTGGAGTAGGGAGATCTTACTGCAGTTGTACAGGGCCTTGTTGATGTCATACCTTGTATATTGTGTACAATTTTGTCTCCTAATCGGAGGAAGGAGATTCTTGCTATTGAGGGAGTGCAGCGAAGATTCACCAGACTGATTCCCGGGATGGCAGCACAGACTTATGAAGAAAGACTGGATCGAATAGGCTTATATTCACTGGAATTTAGAAGAATGAGTGGGGAACTCATAGAAACATTTAAATTCTGACAGGATTGGGCAGGTTAGATGCAGGAGAATGTTCCCGATGTTGTAGAAGTCCAGAACCATGGGTCACAGTCTAAGAATAAGGGTTAAGCCATTTAGGACTGTGATGAGGAGAAACTTCTTCACTCAGAGTGGAGTGAACCTGTGGAATTCTCTACCAGAGAAAGAAGTTGAGGCCAGTTCGTTAGATATATTCAAAAGGAAGTCAGATGTGGCCCTTACGGCTGAATGGATCAAGGGTTATGGAGAGAAAGCTGGAATGGGGTACTGAAGTTGCATGACCAGCCACGATCATATCGAATGGTGGTGCAGTCTCGAAGGGCCGAATGACCTAATCCTGCACCTATTTTGTATGTTTCTATGTTTCTCTGGTCAGCGACAGATGTGTGTGACTACGAGTGGGCAGGCATGGGGACCCAGCATGTAGTGATGGAGGAGCCTACACGCTTGCTCTTGTCCAACAGGTTGGACGTTTTTACTCCCAGAGTGGACGAGAACAGGACTGCAGTGAATATGAGCAAACTGACGACTGCACCGTGCCTCAAAGGCCATTCAAGTTGGCGAATAATAACAAATGTGGTCGTGGTAAGAGACAGTAAGATTAGAGAGAAAGATACTGTTCTCTGCAGCCGAGAGCGTGAGTCCCAAAGATTGTGTTGCTTGCCCGATGCCAGGGTTAAGGATATCTCCTCAGCGCTGGAGAGGAAGTTGGACTGAGAAGCGAAAGATCCAGTTGTCGTCGTCCACACAGATACCTACGAGATAGGTAGGTAAAAGAAAGAAGTTTTGCTGAGGGAGTATGAGCAGCTGGGGACTATATTAAAAAGCAGATCTACAAAGGTAATAACCTATGGATTACTACCTGAGCGACGAGCAAATCGGCTTCGGGTAAGTAGGATCAGAGAGATGAACAAGTGTTTCGAAGACTGCTGTGGGAGAAATGGCTTTGAATTAAAGGAGCACTGACACCAGTACTTGGGAAATAGGGAGCTGTTCCATTGGAACAGGTTTCACTTGAACAATGCAGAATCTAATGTCCTGGCTAATCGAATATCTACAGCTGTAGATAGAGCTTTACACGAACTAGTGTGACGGGGGGTGGGGGGCGGGAAATGATGTGAGGTGTGATGTGGGACATTGCGTCCTTTAGGAATTAAGGGGGTAACTCTGCAACCTACAAACTAGCTGCAATGGCTGAGATGGCATGTGTACGTAAACCGCAGACTGGCTTAAGCTAAAAATAATCCCCTAAATTAACGTCCGAAGCACAAGTACGGGATGTGGTTGGTAAATGGCTAGACTAAGAAGCAGTAATGGCTTCAAATGTAAAATCAACAAACTTCAGGCGAACTTTGAAAGTTATGCGAGCTAGGCATAAAAATAGGTAAACAATCAGCCACTTTGCACGCGGGCTTGGAACGAATTAAAAGATGCCAAAGAATTGTGATGTTGAGCATGTACCTGTAATTGTATAAAAAGCTATTGAAACTTACATTTCTTGGGACAATGATGTGGTTAGACCCGAAGCAGGTTACCTCCCCACCGGTAAAAAAATAAAGACTATTTGAATCTTCGAACCCAGTCCTAGTGGCGAGTGTTTATTTTAAATACTCCACTTCAATTGACGTAGACGGGCAGGATCTCAAACAGGCAGCAGACACCGGCAAATCAAAGCCATATAAAAGGTGCGAGTACTTTTTTAATTACCATGCACAGTTAGGACAAGGGCAGACATCTGTCTGGTATCAGGTGCCTCAGAGATCCGAATCTGCAGGTCTGGCCGAGATTTCGAGTAGTGAGCGGATGATCCCAGGTAAAACAATTGCAATCAGTTATGTAGAAGTGTGGCTGTGTAACGTTGCGATTGATAATTGGTATATGTTGCACGTATCAGTCACATTCGTGAGAGCTAAATAAGGGATGTATCGCTGATAAGCACGACAGTTGCAAGTATTTCTCTCATTCAGGGCCAGTAAGTCTCATGTGACCCCGAGTAATCTCAGGAGTGGGAGGTGCAGGCCCGTGTAATAGAAGAAAAATATTATTCAGGGTGGAAATGTTGAACTCCGGTACAATGGACCATATAGTATCATTGATAAAGCTAGTCGGGCATGGTATATTCAGCCTGGTTATCTAGGCGAATTAAATCGTTTATATTAACCAGATTAAGTTTTTTCAGTTAAAAAGCAGTTACCGAGACAAGAGGAATCGGTTATTAACTTGGGGAGTGGGATTCGTCCTCTCCAGGGGGTTGATGAAGAAGGGGTGCATAATGGGATACCCCCACCTAATCAGGTACAGTATGATGCAAATGGAAGTGGACAGGACACGGGAGCTGTAATACTCTCTTCCGGTCCCAGAACTGGAACCACCACCTGTTGACAGACATGCCTCGCAAATCCCGCTAATCTCACAAAGTAGTAAGAGACATATGAATGGTAGAAGTATGGATTGCCGAGGGTATAGGATGAGGGTACATTTACAGTGGTATGGTAATCACATTACTGTAAGGGGTGCAAGGACTGCAGTGCATTTGTACAAGCAGTAGAGTTAAAAAAAACTCCGCCAAAGGCTCCTTCTCCAAAGAATAAACAGATTTTGGGAAAAGCGAATTGTTTGTCATAAACACGTCCCCGTTGCAACAAATGGGCTAATTGTAATCCCCACTCACATGATATTGTACTATGATGTGCATCACAAAGTGATACCTGTAATATTGAATCTGATCAAAGTGGGACTATCTGGATGGTGCAAGCCTAAAAAAGCGCGGCTACATGGGAGAATGATCGAGGGATTTTGGCAGAGGGCCAGTACAAGCAGCACTGAATTCAGAAATAGCGAAGGGCTTGAACGTACCTTGACAAGAATGGTGTCGAGACTATTGGGGAGAATCATAACAGAAGGCAATGAGGCCTGATTATTATGTTGCAACTGATTTAATGCTAAAAAGGGGGTAAACTTGATTAAAGAAGGTGAAAAAATCGTCTTGAATAAAACGGTTCGAAGTAATGTATGGATCTTGGTTAATGAAAAAGCTCAAGGCAACCTGCACCATATTGCAGAGGGTAAGCTTTCTTTCTGGGTAACTGATCAAGATCTGAGGGCACTGTCCACTTATCGACTTACTAAGACTCTGTGCCGTGTTGCAAGGTTGGTACAGATGTACCCGGTGGCATGAGTGACATTTATGGGGAAAGAATGTCATCACCCTGTTAGCGATAGCATGGTATTACCCAATCATGCCTGCAAAAATTTAGTAGGATACAATGAACACCGGAGATATAACACGGGTGAATGGGAAAAATATGTGTAGCCCCAGGCTGAATTGGGAGTGCTCAAGCTCAGGAAAATTGCCTCTATAACCTCGTAGAACATGCAGCCTCTGCATGTGGTTTAATTGGGATGGGATAACATGGAACTGCGCCATAAAGGTAATTTTTTTGGGGGGGGGGCATTTTCCTGTACGATTTTTATAAAAAGGGAAGGATGAATATTGTGTCAGCACCGTACACCGGGAATACCAGAATGGTACCAACCTTAATTGTCCCATCACGATGGGAATGTTTGTTTTACCCCAGTCCAAACTGTGAAACTTGCGGCGCTGGTGTCATTAAGTATTTATTTGCGTAGGCAAGTAAATATCACTGTCAGAAAGGAGTTAAAAATGTAACTGACAAAAGGAAGATATAATGAATTTGGATAGTTAATTGAGCCAATTGAGGAGCAAGCATAATTGGCATTAATGAAATGGGAAAAAGAGGGTCACAATGGCTCAACGCTGAGGTGATAGTTATGGTACATATGATCTGGATAGTTCGACGATGAACCACGAGATGATGTGTGGTTTTTATGTTATCTGTTGTCTTACAACAATCGACACACACTACTGCTATGTGGTGGAGATGGCGACTGTTAACACATTTGACATGTTCTACTCTATATGAAGAAGTTCAAGAATTATCCCAATGTTTGAGAAACCTTTTATGAAAGAGAAACGATCTGACTTCGCAGTTGTCAGACACAGGGGAGGAGGTCGCCAGACGAATGCTACAAGTTGAGGAAATCCGAGAGCTCTTGCCCAAACTATCAAGAAAAGTAGGAGTGCGTATGACCTAACCCAAGAAACATATAAAGAACGTGTATGTGCTATGTATGGCACATGGTTACGAGGGAACATCTGATACAATGTAAACCAGATGACCCCCCAAAAAAAAGCAGATTGTAGAAGTAATGAGTAGTTGTCCAAATGGACTCCTGACGGCATTACCGTCTGCGATGTGCGTGAGGGAAAACAAGTGCTTTTGTCCCCACGAAATTGTATCAACAAAAAGGTTAATTTGATACGTATAGTCCTAGCTGTCTCATAGATAGAGGGCACGAAGGGTGGACCTCTGTCGATGGTATGGAACATTGGTGAGATACAAGGTCAATCCCGGGATTAATTCCACGAGTTGCACCCCAATGCATAGAAACTAAGTGGCCTATTTCAAGCGGTGCACATCGAAGGTTGCATGCAATATTTGGATGTGATAGATGGAGGGCAACGTATAGCGTGTGGATTCACTCAGACGGTTAATTGCACTTTGGAAATCAGCCCCCTTATTCAGTGAGGGACTGAGGTGGCAGCCCAGGATGATGGGAATTATTGCATATCTACCAAGGAAAACGAGTACAAGCATGATAATGTCATATGTACACACCCAGAACCTAATTTCTGTTTTATGCCCAAAGCTGTGGACCAGATAGGCCATCAATATCTATTCCCACAAAAGGAGAAACACATAAACAACATCATTTTGAATAACCCAGAATGGAATGATAAGATGAAACTGTTCGAGATACCCAGTTGGAGAGCATTCCCCGTCTCAAAGAACATTTGATACAATTGAAAAAGGACATTGAGAAAGTAAAAGGACATTATCAGGAGATTTTTCAAAATACCATAAAGCATTCCAATGACATCGAAGAAACCCTAAAGGAGACTTGGTGGTGGAAACATGTATGGAATTTGGGAATGAATGTGGATATCCATCCTTAGATTCACATCATCTTTCATGTACTGGTAGCGCTAGAATTGGTATTGGCATCAACCTGGCTTGTAATGACATGTGCAGTTTATTCTAAACGTTGCGTAAAAGCAAGGCTAAAGCTGTAGTAAAGGAGCAGTGTAAATTATCGAGACACAATTTAGATTAGGGAGCCATATAGCTCCATGTACACCAGGCCCTCCAAACCTAGTGGTTGATCACCGCAACCAGAGCAGGGGCTCTAAGGCAGTGTAGAATTTAGAAGGGTTGGTTACGTTGAGCTGGCTAGTCAAGAACCAAAAGGTGGAATTGAAGTGGGACATTGCCTCCTTCAGGAATTAAGTGGTCAACAAAGGAACCTGCAACCTAGCTGCAATCGCTGAGATGGCACGTACACATAAACAGCAGACACGGTTAAACTAAAAAGAATCCCATAAATTAATGTCTGAAGCGCAAGCACAGGTTGTGGTCATTAAATGGTTAGTCTAAGAAGCAGTAACGGTTTCAAATGTACAAATCACAAACTTCAGACGAACTTTGAAAGTTACGCGTGCTAGGCATAAAAATAGGTAACCAATCAGCCATTGTGCACGTGGGCTTTGAACGACTCAAAAGGTGCCACAGAATCGTAAGGCTGAGCACATATTCTTAAGTGTATAAAAAGCTATTGAAACTTATGTAACTTGGACAGTGACCCGGTTAGACCCAAAGCAGGTCACCTCCCCACCGGTGCACAATAAAGACTACTTGAATCTTCGAACCGAGACCTAGTGTTGAGTGCTTACTTTAAATACGCCACATGAAGTGTAAATTTAAAAAGTCCAAGAGAAAGGACAAGGCAAAACTGCAGTTTAGCGAGAGGGGTAATGATAACCAGAGTGTCACAGGAAGAGACAGAGCGCATAAACACAAGCATGCACCATAATATAGGGTCCAAGTAGGGAACATGATAAAAATACAAAAATAAAAGCGCTTTATCTGAATGCACGCAGCATTCATAACAAGATAGATGAGTTGACGGCACAAATATAAATAAATAGATATGATCTGATAGCCATTACAGAGACAGGGTTGCAAGGTGACAAAGGCTGGAAACTGAATATTCAGGAATATTTGCCAGTTCGAAACGAAAGGCTGAAATGAAAACGAGGTCAGGTAGCTCAGTTTATAAAAATTGAGATCAATGCAGTAGTGAGAAATAATATTGGCTCAGAAGATCTAGATGTGGAATCAGTTTGGTTGGAGATAAGAAATAATAAGGGAAAAAAGTCACTGGGGGGAGTAGTCTATAGGCCGCATAACCGTATAAGTCAAGGAATAATGGAGGCTTGTAAGAAGGGTATGATAATAATCGTGGGCCATTTTAATCTTCATTTAGAATGGACAAATCAAATTGGCAAAGTTAGCCTTCAGGATATGTTCATAGAGTGTATTCGGGATTACTTGTTAGAGAAATACACTGTGGAACCAACAAGGGAGCAGCCTATTTCAGATCTCGTAATATGTAATGTGACAGGATTCATTAATGATCTTATAGTAAAGGATCCTCGAGTGATGAGTGATTATTGCATGTTAGAATCTTAAATTCATTTGCAGGGTGAGAAACTTGGGTGAAAAACTAGAGTCCTGAACTTAAATAAGAGCAATTACAAAGGTATTAAGATATAATTGGATAAAGTGGTCTTGGAAATTAGATTAAAGTGTAAGACAGTAGAAAGAAGAGGCAGACATTTAAGATATTTCATAATTGTCAGCGAAGATACAGCGAAGAGAAAGAAATACACTCAGAGAAGGATGAACCATCCGTGATTAACTAAGGAAATTAAGGATGGGTATCACATTGAAAAAAGGCATACAATGCTGCGACGATTAGCAGTAGGCCAGAGGATTTGGAATTGTTTAAAAACAAGCAAGAGGACTTCTGAAAAGAAAAAATAGAGAGAAGATAGATTACTAGAGTAAACTAGCAAGAAATATAAAAACAAACCCTAAAAGTTTCTGCATGTATATAAAAAGAAAAAGATTAGATTAGCTAAAGTTAACGTTGATCCCCTAGAAGATGAGACTGATGAATTAATAATGAGAAACAAGGAAATGGCACAAGCTTTGAACAAATATTTTGTATCGGTCTTCAGGGTAGAAGATAAGAAAGCATCCCAAAATGATAGATAACCAAAGCGGAATAGCGAGCGGGATCTTAAAACAATCACCATCACTGGAGAAAAAAAGTACTTAAAGGTGGACAACTCCCCTGGACTGGATGGGCTGCATTCTAGGGTCTTAAAATAAGTGGCTGCAGAGATAGTGGATGCATTGATTGTAATCTATCAAAATTGGCAGGGTTCTGAAGAGGTCCCTACGGATTCGAAAACCGTAAATGTAATGACCCTATTCAAGAAAGTATGGAAACAGAAAGCACACAGCTACAGACCAATTAGAATAACATCTGTCTTTGTGAAAATGCTGGAGTCCATTATGAAGGAAGTAGTAGCAGGACATTTGGAAAATCATATTACCTTCAAGCAGACACAGCATGGTTTTATGAAACAGAAAACATGTTTCATAAATTTGTTAGAGCTCTTTGAGGATGTAAAGGGCAGGGTAGATGAAGTGGAACCAGAAGATGTAGTTTATTTGGATTTTCAGAAGTCATTCGATAAGTTGCCACATAAAAGGTCACTGCACAAGATAAGAGCTCACGGGATTGGGGGTAATATATTAGTATGGATAGAATATTTACTAAGTAAAAGAACATACAGAGTCGGGATAAATGGATAATTTTCAGGTTGGAAGACAGAAACAAGCGGTGTGCTACGGGGTCGAGTCCTGGGAACCCAACTATTTACAATCTTAATTAATAACATGCATGAAGGGACGTAATGTAATGCAGCTAAATTTGATGATGAATCAAAAAACGTGGGAAAGGACGCTGTGAGGAGGACACAAATACTCTGGAATGAGACATAGATAGGTTAGGAATGGGCAAAAAATTCCCAGATGGAGTTTAATGCGGGAAAATGTGAGGTTATCCACTATGGTAGGAACAAGAGTGAAGCAAATTATTTTTTTAAATGTAGAATGATATCAAAATGGTGCGGCAGAGAGGGATCAGGATATCTTTGTACATGAAGCACAAAAAGTTAGCTTGCACGTACAACAAGTAATTAGGAAGGCAAATTGAATGCTGGCCTCTATTGCAAGTGGGATGGATTATAAAAGTAGAGAAGTCTTGCTGCAACTCTAAACCTGTAGTGCGTGTACAATTTGGTCTCCTTATTTAAGGAGTGATATACTTGCATTGCAGGCAGTTCAGAGAAGGTTCACTACGTTGATTCCTGAGATTAAGCAGTTCTATCATGAAGAAAGTTTGAGCAGGATGCGCCTTTATCATTGGAGTTTTAGAAGAATTGGAGGTGACCTGATTGAAACATCAGATTCTGAGCGGGCTGGACAGGTTAGATGAAGAGAGGATGTTACCCCTTGTAGAGTAATTTCGAACTAGGGGGCATAGTTTCATTACAAGGGATCGCACATTTGAAACGGGGATAAGGAGCAATTTCTTCTCGCAGAGTGTCACGAATCTTTGCAATTCAATGCCCCAAAGAGCGGTTGAGGCTGGGTCATTGAATATTTTTAAGGAATATATGGAAATATTTTTGAATGAAATGGGCGTCAAGGGTTATGGTGTGCAGACAGGAAAGCGGAGTTGATGCCAAGATGAGATCAGCCATGATCTTATTGAATGGCGGAGCAGGATTGAGGTACCAAATGGCCTACTCCTGCCCTATTTCTTATGTTCTTTTGTTTTATGACCACCTCCTGAAAAGTGCTGTTCACACAGCACGCTGTCTCTCGTGTGCACAGCAGTGCCGCCATCTGCTGCTCAAGCTCCGACACCCGGAGCTTCAGCTCCTCCAACTGACGACGTTTCAATCACATGTGTTTTCGAGGACACGAGAAACATCCTGGAGTTCACACTTGGCAAAGATATCCATTTAACGGGCCCGAAGAACGCTCTCATGCCTCAATTAAATAGACTGTCAACTAACTTAACAAAAATAAGAACATAAGGACATAAGAAATAGGAGCAGGTGTAGGCCAAACGTCCCCTCGAGCCTGCTCTGCAATTTAATACGATCATGGCTGATGCAATCATGGACTCAGGTCCACTTCCCTGCCAGCTTCCCATAGCCCCTTATTCCCTTACAGGTTAAGAAACTCTAGATCTCTGTCATAAATGTATTCAATGACCCAGCTTCCACAGTTCCCTGGGGTAGCGAATTCCACAGATCTGACAGAAGAAATTTCTCCTCATCTCAATTTTAAATGGGCGGCTCTTTATTCTAAGATTCTGCCCCCTAGTTCTAGTCTCCGCTATGAGTGAAAACGTCCTCTCTGCATCCACCTTGTCAAGCCCCCTCGTAATCTTATATGTTTCGATAAGATCACCTCTCATTCTTCTGAATTTCAATGAGTAGAGGCCCAAACATCTCAAAATTTCCTCATAAGTCAACCCCCTCATCTCCAGAATCAACCTAGTGAACCTTCTCTGAACTACCTCAAAAGCAAGTATATCCTTTCGTAAATATAGAAAACAAAACTGCACGCAGTATTCCAGGTGTGGCCTCACCAATACCCTATACAACTGTAGCAAGACTTCCTTGCTTTTATACTCTATCCCATTTGCAATAAAAACCAAGTTTCTTTTGGCCTTCCCGGTCAATTGCTGTACTTGCATACTAACCTTTTATGTTTCATTCACAAGTGCCCCCAGGTCACGCTGTAATGCAGCATTTTGCAACTTTTCTCCATTTCAATAATAACTTACTCTTTGATTCTTTCTGCCAAAGTGCATAAACTCACACATTCCAACATTATATTCCATCTGCCAAAATTTTGCCCACTCACTTAGCCTGTCTATGTTCTTTTGCAGATGTTTTGTGTCCTCCTCACACATTGCTTTTCCTTCCATCTATGTATGATCTGTAAATTCGGCTATGTTACACTCGGTCCCTTCTTCCACGTGATTAAAATAGATTTTAAGTAGTTGGTGTCCCAGTAATGGTGGAAATTGAATGGACACTGTCTACAATTTTTCAATTCTCCTTGTGTACTGAGTTGGTCCCAGAGAACTGAAGGGTACAAACATTAAATCAACCCTGTTTAAGAAAGTAAACAGGGATCAACCAGGCAACTACGCACCCGTCTACGTAACGTCAGTGGTGTAGAACTATGGGGTAGAAATCTCGGTCTCCCCGGTTCCGTACGGAATGTGTACAGACCCGTGAAGGCATCGCAAAAGCTGCTTTTCAACGCGCAATGTGCAAGTACCGAAAACGGCATTTCTGACCGGTCAATCTCAGGCTTGACACATCGTCCATATCCCCAAAGCCAGGATATTCGCATGGGCAAATGTTCGATGTTTACCCATATCTTGCCCAGCGGATGTCCGGAATACTCTTGCGCCTTATAAAAGCAGGCTCATAACCTACCTTTAGAACATAAGAACATAAAAAGTAGGAGCATGAGTAGGGGATTTGGCCACTCGAACCGACTCCGCCATTCAATAACATCATGGTTGATTTTATCATGGTTTTAACCTGCCTGCTCACCATAACCCTTTACTTCCTTATCGTGCAAAAATCTGTCAATCTCCGACTTAAATGTATTCAATGACCCAGCCTCCACAGCTTTCTGGGGCAGAGCATGCCATAGATTTACTACTCTCTGAGAGAAGAAGTTTCTCCTCATCTCAGTTTTACATGGGTGGCCACTTATTCTAAGACTATATCCCCTAGTTTTAGTTTCCCCTATGAGGGGACATATACTCTCTTACATCCAACTTGTTGAGCCCTCGCATTATCTTATAAGTTTCAAGAAAATCACCTCTAATTATTCTGAACTCCAGTGCCCAATCTACTCAACCGATCTTCATAAGTAAACTCCCTCATCTCTGGAATCAACCTAGTGAAACTTCTCTGAACACCCTTCAATGCAAGTATACTCTTCCATACATACGGAGACCAAAACTGCACGCAGTATTCCAGGTGTGGCTTCATCAATAACCTGTACAGTTGTAGCAGGACCTCTCTGCATTTATATTCAATTCCCCTTGCAACAAAGGCTAACATTCCGTTTGCCTTCCTGATTACTTTCTCTACCTGCAAACTTACTTTTTGTGTTTCATGCACATGGACCCTCAGGTCTCTCTGTACTGCAGCACTTTACATTTTTTCTCCATTTAAATTATAATTTGTATTTCTATTATTTCTGCCAAAGTGGATAACCTCACATTGACCCCCATTATACACCACCTGCCAATTTTCTGTCCACTCACTCAGCCTGTCAATATCCATTTGCAGATGTTTTGTGTCCTCCTCACAATTTCCTTTAACACCCATCTTTGTATCATCAGCAAACTTGGCTTCATTACACCTGGTCCCTTCATCCAAGTCATTACTATAGATTGTAAATAGTTGACGACCCAGCACCAATACCTGCGGCAGCCCACTAGTCACTGTTTGCCATCCAGAAAATGATCCATTTTCCTGACACTCTATTTTCTTTTAGTTAGCCAATTCTGCGTCCTTGCTAATATATTGCCCCCAAACCCGTGAGATTTATCTTGTGCAGTAACCTTTTTTAAGTCACCTTTTCGAATGCCTTCTGGAAATCTAAATACACCACATCGAATTGTTCCCCCCAACCCGTCCCCCGCTCTTGCTATCCACCCTGCTCGGTACATCCTCAAAGAACTCCAGCAGATTTGTCCAATATGATTTCTCTTTGCTAAAACCATGCTGACTTTGCTTGTTTGAATCATGCTTTGCCAAATGTCCTGCAACTGCTTCCTTAATAATGGACTTCAGCATTTCCCCAAGTAGGCTACCTGCATAAGAGTTTTAAAATATATAAAAACATAGTAAAATAAAAAGTAATAAATACATTTTAGTGTTTGAAAACCTTGCTCACTAAGGTAAGTTTATTTTGACTGATAATTAAAAAATGTTTTAAAATTTTGAAAAAATAGATATTTTTTCTAAGACATTTATTAACTTTCATTTAAATTAATCTTAAAGATGTTATATATTTTCTCTCTTTTTTTATTGTGTTTGCGTGTTGGGGGGGGGGTGGAGAGTTTCTCAATCATAATTATGGGAACTCCTACTGAAGGATTTTGCATTATTATGAATGAGAAACTATTGTACTTGGATTGGCTGCCCAGAGCCATGTAACTCCAGCTCCAGCATATGAACGACCTGAGGTGCACGTGCTCCTATGTGCAGGGAGAGGAGGCCTCAGTTCCGGGATCGCTCGTGGGCGCAGCAGGAAGAGGTAGGTGCGGACCTTTTTCACCTTTTTCTGTCGAGCGCCCACGGGAAGCAGAGGACCGGGATTTCAGGGCTACTTTATAGCTATTTCGGGACACAATGAATTGATACTGGGAAAAGTATGTGCTACTAAATAAAGTCAGCAGGTATTTGTGAACGGCAAATCGTGTTTGAGTAAATTGAGCAACTTCTTGGGTGTATCGGGCATAAATTTCAAAATTGGCATATGATACACAATTCGGAACAAAAGTAAACAATGAGGAGGATAGTAACAGACTCCAGGAGCACATAGCCGAACTGGTGCAATGGGCAGTTAATGCGATATGGAATTTAATGCAGGGGAATGTGAAGTGATACATTTTGGGAGGAAGAATAAGGATTGACAATATGCTGAAATGACACCATTTTAAATGGGATACTGGAACAGAAAGACAGTGTATGTACAGAAATTTTTAAAGGCCACAGGACAAGTTGAGAATGTTGTTAAGACACATGTGTGATCCTCGGCTTCATTGGTCGAAGAATAATATTCAAAAGCACATAATATATGCTAAACATTGATGAAACACTGTTTTGGACTTAGCTGGATTATTACGTTCAATCCTATGCTGCATACTTCAGCAAGGATGCCAATGCCTTGGAGAGCACGCAGAAAAGATTTACTGGAATGCTACTAAGATTGATGGACTTCCGTTTCGTGTTTAGCATGGAGAAGCTGGGATTGTTCTCCTTGGAGCAGCGAAAGTTAAGAAGCAATTTAATAGAGATGTTCAAAAACCAAGGTTGCTTTTGCTAAGAGTAAGAAAGGAGAAACTTTTCATCGTCAGAACGTTTGGTAAGCAGAGGACACAGATTAAAGCTGATTGACAAAAGAACATAGGCAATATGTGGAAACATTGTTTTAACTGAGCAAGTTGTTGCGATCTGGAATGCACTGCTTGAAAGGGTAGTAGATGCATATTCAATAATAAATTTCTAACTAGAATTGGACAAATGCTTGAATGGAACAAAATGACCAGAGCTATGGGAAAAGCACGGGGGAGTGTGTTTATTTGATTAGCTCTAACAAATAGCCGGCACAGGGACGATGGGCCAAATGCCCTCATTGAATGCTCTGTCGTATGGTTGTTGTATTTTTATTGCCATGCAGGCTGCAGACAAATATTGTGCTGCCGACATATTAAAATGAATACTGCATGCTCAGAGCTATACATGCTGTTCATTTCCTGTTCATACAGGGCGAGGGCCCAATACTGGGAGCACGTTTCCCTACTTAAATGCAGCAGGCACCTCTAAATGTGGAAATGCATTGTGTCTCCATCAGCATTGGAACTTTTCTGTGCGATTAAATTGATAACGATGGGGGATAGCGGGCATCAAGATTCTCAGATGCTGCACATTGGGCCTTGGTGTAAGGTGTAGAGAGAAGGCGGGTTCATCTGTCTCCCCGGGGAAAATGGAAGCCATACATGAATCCCATGCAAAGCCAGTAGGGACGTGTTTACAGGTGATGCGAATGCGAGGAGCATGACTCCTGGGACTTGGATGCATTGCTGCTTGAAGTTTAATGATCTGAAACAACTTGCTGAGGGTAACATAATCTTCAAATGGTATCTCATAACAACTGCAGCAGTCATATCCTCATTAATTGCTTTATTCACAGTACTCCCCTCCCCCACTCGGATACAATCTGATACAATCAGTACAACACACCACGCTTGATATTCAGCACCTTAACCTTGCACACTCAACACCATTACCAATTTCTCATTCACACAGTGGCAGCTATGCAACCAAGTTACCCACATTCCCCAAATATCTAGCAAAACTCTCCCTAACATACTTGACTTTTTCTTGCAGCAGAAGGTGGCGGCTACTATGAGGCACCAGACTGCCATGGTAGAGTTTCAAAACAAATAGGTCATTTCCCCAAGATGGTGTGGGTTCTTTCCACAATGCAAAGGGTTAGAGTGGTGGCAGTGGCCACTGACGTCGCTGGAGGAAACGTCACACATGTTCCTTCATATCTGATTCTCCTCTTTTCCCACTACATCTCACTCCACACACAGCATTTAAAGCTGCAGATGCTCTCAAATTCATGTTTTCCTCATTGCTATCTTCACACCACAGTCTGCCCCTTGATCCTTTTCCATTTAACCTCGCCAGAATGTGGAAGTCCATCCGCCAGTGGAGGAAGATTATATGAGTGACAATAAAGTTGCACTATCACTTCAATTTACTCTCACAGACATTCGCTCAGATACTGACTCAACATGGATATTCGAGGCGACAATAGAGGAAGTTTCTATACGTGGTGACTCAGTTGTGAAAGTTGGGAAGAGCAAGGTCCTGGGGATAGAACATCACCGGTGCCAGCTTTCTTGGATGTGAGATCGCAATCTAAGTCTGCTGCAGAGCAATACGATGTAGACTTCGATAGGGCATGCCTCAAAAAGAATACCAATGCATATACGTTAGCAAATGCGTTTTGCAAGTTGAAACCTGCCAGAGAGCTTGTGCTCCACTAACGCAGAATTGGAAGAATCTTGCTCCAACTTTTATCAGGGGTTTGTGCGGAACATGGAGCCAATTTTTGCAAACGTGGACTGGGTAGTCAATGCGATTAATACTGTTTGTAGCCCACCATATTGAAGCATCTCATGGCGATTCTGACAGCGTCCTTCAAAGCACTGAATGCTTCCATGGAAGCTCAGATTGGTGTCATTTTTGCTCTGAGAGCCACTACTGAAACTGGGTTCCAGGTTATCACGACAGTCCAATGTTCCATTCCACAACATATCACCAGGAATGCTGATGCGACACCCCAAAAAACTGGCTTTGACTGAATGGCAGAGAAACCTAGTGTATTGGCTCATGATGAGAGCATATCTGCTCTCCAATCTGCCAGGGAATTTGATGATGCCTGTCAGGCAGCCATCCCAGACTTCTCAAGCACAGGCTGCGATGGTTCAGTCTGCAGCAGAGCACTCGCGGCGCAGAGATGCTCTGGGTCTCCGTACAGGACGATCTGCAGTGACGATTAAACTAGAGATGACATAACCTCCAATTGACATTCAATGTAATTTTAATCGGCGAGTCCCCCAGCAACATAAAAATAGAAGAATATAAGAAGTAGGATCAAAAGTAGGCCATTCGGCCCTGCGAGCCTACACCACCATTCAATGTGACTTATATCTAAACACCACCTTTCCACACGATCCCGATATCGCTTCAGTCATTTAGTATCCAAAAATGTATCGATCTCAGTCTTGAATTTAATCAACAACTGATATTGTTAGAATGTTGGAACTCTGCTCTTTGAGTCAACACATTTCTCCTCATCTAAGTTCCAATGTCAGACCCCTTATTCTGAGACTGGGACCACCATTTCTAGCCAGGAGAAACACTGTCCCGGCATCTACCCGGTGAAGCCTCATGTGAATTCTCGTTCTTCTAACTTCTAGGGAATATGCATACGATTACATAGGATATATAGTCCAAAGCATGCCTTTCTTCCCAACTAGTCCTTGCTGATATTTATACCCCACTTGAGTTACCTCCTGTCTTTCCTCAGCTAACTCTATCAGTTTCTTCCTCAAATATTGATCTTGCCTGCCCTTAAATGCATCTGTACTTTTCGCATCAACCACTCCCTGTGGTAGCGATTTCCACATTTCTCACCACTCTCTATGTAAGGAATCTTTTTTGAATTCCCTATTTGAGTTCTCGTTCACTATCTTCTATTGGTGGCCTCCAGTTCTGCTCTTCTCCACCAGTGGAAATGCTCTCTCTTTGTCATCAAAAGCTTTAATAATTTTAACGACCTCTATTATGACATGTCAGCCTTCTGTTTTCAAGGAAAAGATACCAAGCATGTTCATCCTTTCCTGATAGGTATATCCTCACACTCTTGGAATCATTTTTGCAAATATTTTTTGCACCCTCTTCATTGCCTCTATATCGATTTTATAATATGGCGACCAGAATGTACACTACATTTTTTCAAGTGTGGTCTAACCAAAGTGCTTTACATGACTCACATGGCTTTTCTACTGTTCGATTATTTCCCTCTGAGAAATATAGCCTTATTAAAATGCATTGCCACTTTAAACAAGTTGTTTATTTGTACTCCAAGATCCCTTTGCTTTGCTAACCGATTCACGTTCTTATTTTCTAAGTAATATGTGAGTTCCTTACATTTTTCTTACAAAAATGTAATACTCTTATCTGTAATACATTTTATTTCGCAATCATATGCCGAAATTGCAAGTTTATTAATGTATTTTTGTAATATGTTGCAGTCCTCATCAGTTTTGACGACCACACCCCCACCCCCACCCCCCACCTCAATTTGGTTCCATCTGCAATTTTTGAAATTGTGTTTAGATTCCAAGATCAAAATCGTTAATATAAATTGTGAACATCATTGGTAATAGCACTGATCATTCTGGGTCACCACGTTTCACCTTCTGCCACTCTAAATATCTATCCCTTACTCCTACTCTCTGTTTTCCTTCTTGAAGCCAGCTAGCTATTCATTATGTTGCTTTCATCTGACTCTGCATTCTCTGAACTTATTCGTTCATCTGCTTAGTGGTACATTATCGAAGCTCGTATGGATATGTAAGTAAATTGCATCTACGATATTAACATGGTCTACTCTTTCTGTTACCTCTTCAAAGAAGTCAATGAGGATTGGTAGAGCAAGGTTTTCCATTCTGAAATCCGCACTACTACTCATTATTATATTTTTGTATTCTGGATGTTCTTATAATGTCATCTTTAGTCGGGATTTTATTTTTTTTCTCCACCCACCGAGGCCCTTTTACTCTGAGAGCGTGCATTCTTACTAGAGGATTCGTAGCAGATCACAACGTCTGGGGTAAGGCTCATACGCTTCGCCCACCTAAACCTGGAACCTGCGTTGTGCCTACTGGTGCGTGCGCACCTCATACATGCCAGTACGGCTACGAGTTCAGTACCGTTACATTTACAAGTCAGGTGCTGTGAAATTTGGAGGGCAACTTGCAGGTGGTGGTCCCATACACATTCTACCACTGTACTTCTAGGTGTAGAGGTCGTGGGTTTGCGTGGTGCTACCGAAGCAGCTTTGTCGAATTGCTGCAATGGATCTCATACAGATTACAAGCATGCTGTGCCGGTGGAGTGATTGAATATTTACGGTGATGTATGCGATTCCAATCAAGTGGGATGCTTTTCCCTAGATGGTGTCGAGCTTCTTGAGTGTAGCACATCAAACTCCTAACTTGTGCGTTGTAGATCGTGGAAAGGCTTTCGGTAGACGGGTGTTGTGTCATTCCTTGTACAATATCCAGCCTATGAACTGTGGTGGCAGTAAAAGTATTTATATGACTTCTCCATTTAAGTTTCAATGTAGGTGGTTACACTCTTTCTTGCTGAAGATGGTCCTTGCCTGATACTTGTGTGCTGCGAATGCTGCTTGCTACTTATAAGCCCAAACTGAATATTGGTCTTGCTGCATGCGGACATGCACTGCTCCATTATCTGCGGAGTTATGAGAGGTACTGAGCAATGTGAAATCAAAAGTGAATTCCTCTACTTCTGAACTTATGTGGGAGGGAACGTCTAGATGAATCAGCTGTAAATGATTGGCGTAAGACACTGCCCTGATGAAAACTTGCAGCAATGCCTCGGGGCTGTGAAGATTGACCTCCCAACAACCGCAATCATTTATCTCTGTGCTTGACGTGACTCTAGCCAGTAGATAGTTTTCCCCCTAATAACTATTGATTTTAATTCTACTAGAGTTCCTTGATGCCACAGTTGCTCAAATGCTGCCTTGCTTTCAATGGCAATCAATCTCGCCTCACCTCTAAAATTCAGCTCGTATGTCCATGTTTGGACCACGGCCAAATGTGGTCTGAAGCTGAGTGGTTCTGGTGCAGCTGAAACTGAGCATCTGTGAGCAGGTTATTGATGCATAACTGCTGCTTGATTGCACTGTCGGCGACACCTGCCATCACTTTGCTAATTTTTGAAATAGACTGATGGGTGATAATTGGATCGATTGGATTTGTCCTACATTTTGTGGACGGGAGATACCTGGGCAGCTTTCCACATTGTTGCATTGTTGCATAGATGCCATTTTGTCACTACTAGAATAGCTTGGCTAGCGGCGCAGCTAGTTCTGGAGCACAAGTCTTCAGCACGACAGCCGGGAATTTTGGGGGGCCAATAGCCTTTGCTACAGCCAGTGCGCTCAGCCATTTCTTCCTCATGTGCAGTGAATTGAATTCACTGTGATGGTGGAGAGATCAGCAGCAGGCCGAGTTGTTCATACACTTGGCACTTCTGGCTAAAGAAGATATCAACATCTTCAGCCATGTCATTTGCAGGTGCGTGCTCTGCTCTATCATGAATGTGGATGGGTATGTTCATGGAGTCTCCTCATCCCACAATTTGTTTAAATATCCCTCACCATTCACGCATGCATGTAGCAGGATTGTAGAGGTTTGATCTGATCCATTGGTTGTTGCACCTCGCGATTGCTTGTTGCTCCCTCATCTTACCAATCACGTAGCAGCATCCCCAGGTTGGCACCGCATTTACATGCATGCCGGGTGCTGCTCCAGGCATGCATTTGAGCATTCTTCTTTGAACCAGTGTTGGTCCCCTGGGTTGATAGTAATAGTACAGAATGATATTGCAGTTCATGCTGTTACGGATTGCGGTGGAATTAAATTCTGCTGGTGCTGATTGCCCACAGCACCTCATCGCTGGACAGTTTTAAGCTGCTAGATTTATTGTGAATCTATCCCATATAGCACGGTGGTAATGCCATACAACACGATAGTGGGTGTCCTCTGATTGAAGTTTGGCCTTCGTCTCCACTGTTCGGTGGTCACTGCTACCAATGCTGCCATGGGCAGATGCATGGGCCACGAGGTCAGAAAGGTTTTGTCCTCGTCTTGGTTCTCTCATCACCTACAAGGTATCATTTTATTCGTAAGATTATGTCAGGCAGTTGCTTGACTATTCTGTGGGACATGTGTTCCAATTTTGGCATATTTCCTCAGATAAAAGTGAGGACGACTTTGCACAGTCAATTTGGTTAGCCTGTCATCATCGATGCTGGGCGGTCCATTTAGTTTTGTTCTTATTATTGCATTTGGTAGCACATTAAGTAAGTGCTAAGCCATTTCAGAGGACAGTTAAGAGTCAACTACCCAGTCTAGCAGTTATATCCTTCAGGACCTGGCCAGCTCAGTCAGTAGTGCTACTACAGACACACACTTGGTGATGGACATTGAAGTACCCCAAGCAGAATGAATTCTGTGACATGTGTGCTTCTTCCAAGTGTTGTTCAACATGGAGGATTACAGGTCGGACTCCCTGGGCTAATCCCTCCCATATACAACTGTACTGTCACTGCTGCTCGGCCTGTCCTGCCGGTGGGACAAATTATGACGGAAAGATCCAAGGGTTTTTGTAGATGAGTCTGCGACGTTGGCTGCAAGGTGTCATTTTGTGTGTATGACTATGTCAAGCAATTGCTTGCCTGCTCTGTGGGACATGTGCCCCAATTTTGGCATATTTCCTCAGATAAAAGTGAGGACGACTTTGCACAGTTGACTTGATTGTCCTGTCATCATCGATGCTGGGCGGTCCATTTAGTTTTGTTCTTATTATTGCTTTTGGTAGCACATTAAGTAAGTGGCTTGCGAAGCCATTTCAGAGGACAGTTAAGAGTCAACCGCACTGTTGTTGGTGTGGAGTCCTGGAGGTCAGGTAAGGAAAGAAAATATACTGAAAAATTTCCCTGAATGAAATTAATAAAACCAGTGGGTTTTTATGACAATCCGGAAGTACTTGGTAGTCTAGGAGGAACGTAAGAGCCAGGTCGGAGGCCTAGATTAACTGCACAGTGTCTGGTCCGTAAGTCCAAGCTGGAGTTATGTGGGCGTGGACAACCGATCTCGATGCACCTTTCTCATTGATAAAATTGGGAAGTATGTTTGTACGAGTTCCCATTACCATCAATGAGAAACCCCCCTAAAACTCCCAAACAAAGCATAATAAATAAATAAAACACATCAAATATATAAAATGATTTAAAATTAAATGGTTTAGAAATAAAATATATATTTTTTGATACTTGCTTAATGTGTTTAATAGTGATAAAAATAATTACCTTAATGGGCATGGTTTTTATTCAAAATTGTGTATTTAATTTTTTCTATGCTTTAAATCTCTTACGGTATTAAATCAGAATATGTGCCTGCTTTCACCAGGCATAAAATCTTGAAGGACAATCGCTGGGCATAAGTTGGGGAAATAACCCAATCTCTCCCATGTAGATGTCCTTCTCCTGGGGATGAGGAGGAACTGTCAAGATAAATCTTCGACAAATTGGAAAAGCCGGTTTTTGGCACAAGTGCATCGTGCCCCGAAAACTGGCTTTTGTGAGGCTTCTTTGGGTCTGTGCGCACTTCGTACGGAGCCGTTGAGGCTGGAATTTTAGGTCCATGATCTGGTCTTTAGAACATTGCTGTTTGTGGGACACTTTTGTGGAACTTGACTGACGTTTTTCCTACACCACTGACCACAATTCATAAAGTACTGCACTAGATGTAAAACGCCTTGAGCCATCCTGTGCTCTTAAAAAGCACTATGTGAATTCAGGTTCCTTATTTCACCCTTACGAAGTTCTTGTCTCTCAAACCAAGGCACTTCTTTTCAAATTTCTGAATATATGTCATGAACTGGAGTTATAGGACTTAGACTGATAATTAATTAAATTAATTATTATACATGCTTCTTCTGAAAATATAAGCCATTGCACTACTTAAGCTATGGAAAGGATATCCTTAATAGAAAATATCCCGCACAGGACCGATATTATACTCTTAATTTCGGATGAAGCAAGCGGGTTCATACGTTGTGAGAATATGTCTACCTGCACTAACAATCAACAACAATAATAACAAAAACTTGCATTTATGTAGCGCCTTTAACGTAGTGAAGCATCTCAATGTGTTTCTCAGGAGTGTTATAGGGCAACGTTTGACCGAGAGCACAGGGTACCAATCACTTCGTCAAAGAGTGGGCTTTATGGAATATCTTAAAGTTGGTGAGTGAGGTACGTAATGGAGGGACTAAGGGAGGGAATTCCACTGTTTAGAGCTCAGGCAGCTGAAGGCACATCCGCCCATGTCGAGCATTAATACTGAGGATGCATAAGAAGCAGGAATTGGAGGAGTGAAAAAACCTAAGGTGTTTCTAGGACTGGAGCAGGTTGCAGAGATAAGTAGGGATTACGCCATGAAGGGATTTGAGAACAAGTTAGAAAATTTTGAAATTGAGGCGTTGCAGGACCAGAAACCAATATATGTCACTGAAAACAGGGGTGATGGATAAACGGGACTTGATGCTATTTAAGATATGGACAGCATATTTTTGAAAGAAACGATGCTTGTGTATGGTGGCAAATGGCAGGCCGACCAGGAGAGCATTGTTATAGTAACGTCTAGAAGTAACAAGGGCATGGATAAGGGTTTCAGCAGCAGATGAGCTGAGGCAGATGTGCAGAAGGACGATGTTACGAAGGTGAGAGTACAGATCGGATGAGGAGTCTTGCACCTCTTGCCAGTTTTTCGCGCATTATCCCCAGTTGATTATTATAGCATGATCAGGGTTTATTGATTTTTGTGGGCACTAATGTGCATCCATCAGGCACATGCACCAATACCATATTTAATGCTTAGGGGTTTGCAATTCTCAGATGTCTCATACATAATGTTTACACGGTGCGAAAAGGAAATTTGCTCAATGTATCAAGCTACACGAGGACTTCGATGAATGACCAAAGTGGTGGTGTTGCCTGGGATGGAACATTGCTAGACTTGCTAAAAAATAACTATATATATATATATATATATGTGTATATACACATATATAGATTAATATATACATATTCACTGGGGTTTGTGAGGCAAATCCTTCGGTCAATCGAAACACATTAACATCCACTTCTGATCCTGAAGGAACGTGGACCTAGCAGTAGCAGTGGACACATCCAATGTGTCTGTAATGTCTCTTTCATTGATCTCTTTCATTACGTACCAAGTTGCCTTGCTTCCAAGTGCGATACCTTTAAGTTTATGCTTAACAGAAATTAGAATTTGTCGTGATCTCATAGTTTCTGGCCAATGCTACAAAATGTGCAAAATTCCACTTTAGCTGCTACAGGGTTTTTAACTTTGTGTTAGCCAGCATCTTTTTGCCCCAACTCCATTTGGCCAAACATTGGTTGCATCCGTTCAGTTTGCAAGCGTGACCCCGCAGTTCCAGTCACCTGTCACTTTAATTGTCCATTCCATACCACTCGTACCTCTCTGTCATCTGCCTCTTACATTGTTCCAATGAACCTCCACGTAAACTCCTGGAACAACACATCATCTTTCGATTAGACAGTTTACAGCTTTCTGTACTCAAAGTCGAGTTTAAATTTTCAGGTCATTACCACTGCCCCGATTTTTTCAGCCAACAGCTTTTGATGATTCTGATATTCCTGCTTTAAGCATCATTATTGTTTCTTTACTTATCCCATTACCATCTCCTTTGGCTTCGTATCATCGTGTCTTTTGGCATTTAAACTTTCCTGTCTCCATCCTATGAAATGCTTTTACTTCCATATTCAAT
Organism: Pristiophorus japonicus; assembly: GCF_044704955.1. NCBI lineage: Eukaryota > Metazoa > Chordata > Chondrichthyes > Pristiophoridae > Pristiophorus > Pristiophorus japonicus. The sequence continues at coordinate 85,894,500 of NC_091989.1, read as the reverse complement.
GCAACTGCCCCTATCCCTGCCTCTGCACTTGCTTTAAATCTTTATTATCTCTACTTTTTTTCATGTTCTGACGAAAGATCATCGGCCTTAAACATTAACTGTTTCGCTCTCCATAGTTGATGCATGAGTGTTGATGAACAGAGGTGAACATTTAAGGAGATATTTCACAACTCTCAAGAAAAATATATTCCACTGCGGAGGAAAGGGCGTAAGAGAAAAGATAGCCAACCGTGCCTAAGTGAAGAAATAAAGGACGGTATCCCATTAAAAACAAGGGCATACAATATGGCCAAAACTAATGGGAGAACTGATGATTGGGCATAGTTTAAAAGCCAACAAAGAACGATTAAAAAATTACTAAGAAAGGGGAGATAGACTATAAAAAACTAGCACGAAATATAAAAACAGATAGCAAGAGTCTCTGTAGGTATATAAAAAGGAAAAGAGTAGCTAAAGTAAATGTTGGTCCCTTGGAGGACGAGACCGGGGAATTAGTAATGCGGAACATGGTGATGGCAGAAAATCTGAAAAAATATTTTGTGTCAGTCTTTACGGTAGAGGACACTAATAATATTCCAACAGTGCATAGTCAAGGGGCTATAGGGGCGGGTGGGGGGGTGGGGGAGGAACTTACTACAATCACAATCACTAAGAAGGTGATATTCAGTAAGATAATAGGACTGAAGGCAATAAATCCCCTGGTCCAGATGGCTTGCATCCGAGTGTTTTAAGTAAAGTAGCGGCAGGGATAGTGGATGCAGTTGCTTGTTATTTACCAAGATTCCCTGGATTGTGGGGAGGTCCAAGCAGATTGGAAAACCGCAAATGTAACGCCCTTATTTAAAAAAGGACGTAGACAAAAAGCAAGAATCTATAGACCAGTTAGCCTAAAATCTGTGGTTGGGAAGATGTTGGAGTCCTTATATAAGAAGCAGTAGCAGGACATTTAGAAACGGAAAATTCGGTCTGGCAGAATCAGCATGGATTTATGAAGGTGACGTCATGTTTGACAAATTTGCTAGAATTATTTGAGGATGTTCCGAACAGGGTGGAGAAAGGGAAACCAGTGGATGTCGTGTATTTGGACTCCGAGAAGGCACTTGACAAGGTGCCACATAACGGATTACTGCACAAGATAAAACTGTACGGGGTTGGGGTTAAGATATTAGCATGGATAGAGGATTGGCTAACGAACATAAAACAGAGAGTAGGGATACATGGTTCATTTTCGGAATGGCAATCAGTAACCAGTGGGATGCCACATGGATCAGTGCTGGGACCCCAACTATGTACAAACTATATTAACGACTTGGAGGATGGGACCGAGTGTAACATGGCCAAGTTTGCTGACGATACAAAGATGGGAGGAAAAGCAATGTGTGAGGAGAACACAAAACATCTGCAAAAGGACATAGACAGGCTAAGTGAGTGGGCAAAACATTGGCAGATGGTATATAATGTTGGAAAGTGTGTCATGCACTTTGGCAGAAAAAAATCAAAGAGCAAGTTATTTTTTAAATGGAGTAAGATTGCAAAGTGCTGCAGTACAGCGGGGCATGGGGGCACTTGTGAATGAAACACAAGAGGTTAGTATGCAGGTAGAGCAAGTGATCAGGAATGCCAATGGAATCTTGGCCTTTATTGCAAAGTGGATGGAGTATAAAAGCTGGGAAGTCTTACTAGTTGTATAGGGTATTGGTGAGGCCACATCTAAAGTACTGCGTGTAGTTTTGGTTTCCATCTTTATAAAAGGATATATTTGGCGGCAGTTTAGAGAAGGTAAACAAGTTTGATTGCGGAGATGAGGGCGTTAACGTATGAAGAAAGGTTGAGTAAGTTGGGCCTATACGCATTGCATAGAAACATAGAAACATAGAAAATAGGTGCAGGAGTAGGCCATTCGGCCCTTCGAGCCTGTACCGCCATTCAACAAGATCATGGCTGATCACACACCCCAGCACTTCCCCCTCACGCCCCCTCCACATCCCCGAGCCCCCCAGCTGCAAGGACCATATCTAATTCCTTCCCGAACACATCCAATGAACTGGCATCAACAACTCTCCGCGGCACGGAAACACACAGGCCAACAACTCCCCGAGTGAAGAAGTCTATCCCAATCCCAGCCCCACCCACCCAATCAGAAAAATGAGAGGTGATCTTATCGAAACATATAAGATTATGAGAGCACTTGTTAAGGTGGATGCAGATAGGATGCTTCCACTGATATTGGAGAATTGAACTAGAGCGCATAATTTCAGAATAAGGGGTCGCCCATTTAAAACTGAGATGAGGAGACATTTCTTCTGTCAGAATGCTGTGAATCTTTGGAATTCGCTGCCTCAGTGAGCTCTGGAAGCTGGCACATTGAATACATTTAAGACAGAAATAGACAAGTTCCTTAAACAATAAGGGAATAAGCGGTTATGGAGAGCTGGGAGGCAAGTGGACCTGAGTCCATGATTGGATCAGCCATGATAGTATTATAAGACGGAGCATGCTCGAGGGTCCGTATGGCCTACTCCTGCTCCTATTTATTATGACTTCCTGAGTATTTGCAGCATTTTCTGTTTTTATCTCAGATAATCAGCAGCTACATTATTTTGTAGATTAATTATCAACGGTATGGTCGTGTGCATGCTAAATGCATTTTTACTACACTTCCCTATATGCAATCGTGCACTGAAAATTCAAGTCTCAATATGGATCAGCGAAGGCCAAGGTAAGATGGAAGCATTGCATCGGTTTTAGTACTAATTAAGCATATGCGGACTTCATTGATTCTAAATTTTAAAAAATTACGTGAGAATTGCAGTCTACGTGATATCTACGTAATGCGCTGTATCAAGAAAACAAGATTGTTTTGAGAAATGTCATTGAACATTAACAATTCCTGCCAGTCCAGCGGTATTCCTCTTTGCAGTTAAGATAATTGTGAAATTATAAAACAGACTCCAGCACAATATACAAGGTGATACTGGGAAATAACAGTTCCAAGAAGAGGATCGCTAAGGTAACACAATCAAACGAATTGTGCTAATTACGTGTACTAAATTTTGAACTGTAATCTATGCTTTCAAGATGTTATTCTAATATTGGATTGGACATTAAAGTTCATCCTGACTTCATCAATGAACCAGTGCAGATGAGGTATGTACTTTCTCATAAAATGAGACCAAACCTGTGCACAGTACTCCAGTGTGGACTTACCATATCTATGAACAATTGTAGTAATATTTATTTTGCCTTGTACTCCAACATGTCATTGGACTTTCTAATTGCGTGTTATACATGTATCCTAACTTTCTGTTTGCCTGAACAAGGACACCTAAATATCTCTGAACTGCAACATTTAACAGATTATCACCATTAAAAAATGTTTTTCAATTCTTTCTACTAAAGGGAATAACCTCACATTTCCTTACATTAGTTGCCCGCTTACTTAAACTGTCAAGATTCATTCACAGACACATTGTGTTCTCCTCACAGCATATTATTACAAGTGTAAGGATTAAAATAAATGTTAAAATACATAATTGAATAATTTAAACTTTCACTTACAATTAAAATTAGTTTAGATTATTTTTCTCCCGTCTATATGTTTCAATTTATTTTTCAAAATATGTCATGTTTTTATTTTAAATGTTCAATTCAAGTGTAATTTAATTAATTTTCAACCTGTGATGTTTTGTATTTCAATGTTGTGCAATTGTATTTATTAGGTCATTTTTGTTATGCTTATGGGGATTCCATACTTAAACGGAATCTCTATAAACAAAATAGGAAACAGATTTTTTTCATTGGTTAGCCTGGCCAAATGATTCCAGGGTAGCTTCCAAACCACTTGTGCCCCTGGGATGCGTGGGCCTTCAAGCAGGTGTATTGCAGGCGCAGGACCACAAGAGTCTGAAGCTCTGGAGACACAAGGTGAACAAAGTGTTTACTTGCGTTTCGGTGGTTTATTTAGGTAGCAAGCCTGAAACCAACATTTCCAGGCCAATAATTACAAAATGCTGCAAATACTGAAGTCAAATCTCTAAAATAACAGAAAATACACGAGACAATCAGAAACTGCAGAGAGAACCGATAGTTATCACTAGATTTTGCTTCCACTTCTGAACCCAACAATGACACATCAACATGTTAATATAACAAGGTAAAAGAGAAGTAGTTTGGAGCAGAACAATAAACAGATTGAGGAACTTTTGCTGCAATGGTAATATGGTGCAGTAATAATTCACCTTTCAGGAAGTATAATGAGACACGAGAAAATTTAATGCATTCAACAAACAAATAACTATTGAACAATAGAAGCAGAAAGAAATATCCAAAGGAGAAATGCGCAAAAACATGAGATTGTTAAATAGAGAAAGAAGGAAAATGTAATCCGCTTATCTAATGACACAAAGGGAATCACGACAGAGTACTGTACAGAATCAGATTGAAGACAAAAAACAATGGGGAATAATTTAGTGGTTCAACCCGCCAAACTTCATGCTGAGGTCGAAGGGGATGGGAACAGGGTTGATAGTAGCAAAGAAGGCATTTTTGATTTTGGTTTATACATAGTGCATGAGTTAGAAGCCAGATCAGAGAGCGTCCAATAAAATAAGAATTTCAGAAACATCGCACAAATCTTTTTCACCCTATACATGTTTGCCTAATTTAGGGCCTGGTCTTCACTGCTGCATATACGAGACTTGATTCTTTGTTTTTAGGTTTCGATGTTTTCTTGGAACCAGTAAAATTCAGAACAACGTATGCCAGTTCGCTATCAGTGGCACCATTTTTGGTCTGTAAAAAAATATTTTTTTTTAATATTTCTTCAAAAAAACTAAATGAAAATTACTTCTCGCTAATTTGTCAGTATCATCTCAAAATCAAACGTATTGTGATTTGCATGAATGTTATTTTGACACATTAAATTATCTGTACCTCTGCATATATGGTACTGTCGATGTGCTGTTTAGGTTTTGTCATTTTCTTGGAGCTGATCAGATCCAGAGCAGCATACGTCAGCTTGTTGTCAGCAGCCTCACATTCTTTCTAGAAAGTCAATGTTAACCTTCTTGAGTTACATTTCCTGCAGTTTCAAAAGCCGCAAAGCCTTTATATATAATGGACAATTGTGGTCGCACAGACCCATTGGCATGTTATTATTTCTCTAAACATTAATATGTTATTATTTTTTTCATCAACCAACAGCTCACCAGGGAACGATATCGAAATTTCCATGTATTTCGAAATGCGAAGGTTTCAGTAAACTAAAGAAGATTTCTTTTTACATTTTGAAATTTAGTGGAGATTTTTAAAAGAATAAAAATTAAATCCTTTTGATGTCTTTATTTCTATCTCGTTTATCTGTCTATTAATCCTGTCCTATTTCTCTTTCCTTATTTTGCTTCCTTTACATGATTTTACATTGAATTAACTACAATTCATACTTTCTGGCTTAAGCTTCATAGATTAAATACTGTGAGGTCGAAATTGCCCTGCGACTGGATTTGGCGGGGTGGGGGTAAACTTCTGGGGCCTGAACCTTTAGCTCCTGGTGCAGAATTCCTGCCCCCGCCGCATATGTTCCCTACGACCACTCAAAATCAGCGGAGCACAATTTCGTGCCCTGCACTTGCTTTGGAGTGCATAAACAATCCACAACTGAGGAGCTGAATGAAGCGCTACACGAAAGTTCCATGTAGAGTTTACCCGATTCATCGCCCCACCCCATCAATTAATTGCGAGAGCCGCTGTGCCATCTGCACGGCTTCAGATGGCCTCCACTAGGCCACCAGTGCAGCGTGCAACCAGGCCTGCAGACCGGTAGCCAGGAGCTTTTAAGGCTCACCCTGTGAGCAGATTTATGCCAGCAATCTACCAGGCGGGCATTAAGGGGGCAGTGAGGCGTCTCCACGCATGCCAATGGTATCATCGCCAGTTGCACGCCCCCCCCCACCAGTCACTAATGGTGCTATAAAAGTGGCAATTTTGCGCCACGCTGTTGCATACCTAATTCACATATGACCCGAATCCCTTAAGAGAGTGTGCCATTTTTGAGCAGGCACCTGATGACAGCAATTTCCTGCTCGAAACACCTGAAAAATTCTCTGGCAGCCATCAAATTAATGAGAGTCCAGCGCCGTTCCATCAGCACTGATCGAATAATCCAGGCCATTAAAATTCTGAAGGAATGATACTCTAGCCTTATAAAGGTAAATGTACAGTGCCAGAGAGGTTGTTTGGCGGTAACTAAAATTAACGTGATTAGATATTCACTGACACCTGAATGCAACAACGCTGACTTCTTCTGCTGTGCTAAGTGTCGAACTAATGCGTTTTACTTCTACTTGGATTTGAATAGCGAACCATCGGTGAGGAGCAAGAGCAGGGCAAATCGGAGAGCCGGACTTTCGTGTTTAACTGCGCATGTTCGGAATCCAGAATATATTGTCCGATATAATGCATAATAAAGATGAACGCAAATTTTTTCACCATTATTCTTAACGCAAAATCCGGGCCTATAATTTGCTAATCATAAGTCCACATGGAGCCAAATAGCCAATCCATTCCTTCCGTGCTGAACCTAAATCCGGAACAATCACACAATTTGAGTAAAGATTCAATCTTCTGCAGATAATCAATTAAATGAATATGTCACCCTGAAAAAATGCGAAGGTGATTGGCATCTACAAGCTAATCCTTGAGACAGCGAAGTGTGGAGGGGCAGAGAAATGAGTAAACTAACGTTTTCGAGTTGCAGAGTTACTATGTGTATCTCGTAGGAAGTTATTTATTTCGGTAACATAGATGATGCTTTGATTTAGGCAAATGTGGCATCTAATTTGTGCAGAGTATGATCGCTCAAAAACAATGAAATTAATAAGCTGTATTGTTGATATTGGCCATAGAACCAATGCTGGATCACAGGAAAATAAGGGCCTAAGCCTGTATTCACTGGAGTTTAGAAGAATGTGAGGGTATCTCATAGAAGCATATAAAATTCTGACTGGACTGGACAGGTTAGATGCAAGAAGAATGTTCTCGATGTTGGGGGAGTCCAGAACCAGGGGTCACAATCTAAGGATGAGGGGTAAACCACTTATGACTGAGATGAGAGAGTTGTTAACCTATGAAATTCTCTTCCGCAGTTTGTTAGATATATTCAAGAGGGAGTTGGATAAGGCCTTTACGACCAAAGTGATCAAGGGGTATGGAGAGAAAGCAGGAAAGGGATACAGAGGTGAATGATAAGCCATGATCTTATTCAATGGTGGTGCATGCTCGAAGGGCCGAATGGCCTACTCCTGCACCTATTTTTCTATGTTTCTATGTCTATGAAGGACATAGAACCAGGAATAGGTCATTTAGCCCCTACAACTTGTTCTGCCACTCAATGAGATCTTCGTTGATATACCTGCCTTTGCCTGGAGAATTCCTAAGAACTCCTCTGCTGTTTGTGAACTTTTGCCGGGGAATCCTCTATGTCAAAGGCAGTCCCTAAGAATTGAGGACGACTTGTATCCACTCGAAAAATGAGTTCTTAGGTGACTGAACAGTAGATCATGAGAACCACAGTCCATGTCACAGATGGGACAGACAGTCGTTGAGGGAGAGGGTGGGTGGGATTGGTTTGCCGCATGCTCTTTCTGCTGTCTGTGCTTGGTTTCTGCATGCTGTCGGCGATGAGACTCGAGGTGATCAGCGCCGTCCAGATCCACTTTCTCCACTTAGAGCTGTCTTTGGCCAGGGACTGCCAGGTGTCAGTGTGGATGTTGCACTTTATCAAGTAGAATTTATTGGTGTCCTAGAAATATTTCCTCTGCCCACCTTTGGCTCACTTGCCGTGAAGGTGTTCCGAGTAGAGAGCTAGCTTTGGGACTCTTATGTCAGGCATGTGAACAATGTGGCCTGCCCAGTGGAACTGATCGAGTGTGGTCAGTGCTTCAATGCTGGGGATGTTGATCTGGTTGATGACGCGAATGTTGGTGCATCTGTCCTCCCAGGGGATTTGCAGGATCATGCGGAGACATCGTTGGTGGTATTTCTCCAACGATTTGTGGTGTCCATTATATATGGTCCATATCTCTGAGCCATACGGGAGTGCAGCTATTACTACAGCCCTGTAAATCATGAGCTTGGTGGCAGATATGAGGGCCTGATATTCGAACACTCTATTCCTCAGGCGGCCGAAGGCTGCAGAGGTGCACTGGAGGCGGTGCTGAATCTTGTTGTCAATGTCTGCACTTGTTGATAAGAGGCGCCCGAGGTATGGGGAATGTTGCACGTTGTCCAGGCCTGCGCCATGGATCTTGATAACTGGGAGGCAGTGCTGTGTGGCGGGGACAGGTTGTTGGAGGACCTTTGTCTTACAGATGTTTCATATAAGGCCCATGCTTTCATATGCCTCAGTGAAGATTTTGACTATGATTTGGAGTTCAACCTCTGAATGTGTGCAGACGCAGCCGTCGTCCACGTACTGTCACTTGGCAACAGAGGTTGGGATGGTCGTGGACCTGCTCTGGAGTGGACGAATGTTGAACAGGTTCCCACTGGTTCTGTAGCTTAGTTCTACTCCAGCGGGGACTTTGTTCGTTGTGAGGTGGAGCATAGCAGCGAGGAAGATTGAGAAGAATGTTGCCGTGATGATGCAGTCATTTTTGGTCCCGGTCCAGATGAGGATTGAGTCTGTAATGGTAATTGGGAAGGATCATTGCTTGCTTGTCATCGTGGAGCAGTTACGATGTCAGGCGTAGCTCTAGAGTACACCTCGATCGCAGAAAAATTATGAATGTAATTGCTGCCTAGTGGACTTTGGAGTCTTCGGGATCTGGATCTGAAGACGTATCCCTTGTAATTTTCCACATGTCCCATGGGCACAGTCATTTCGAAAGCTCCATTCCATGAGGTTGACACTGCCTCGAAGCGTCCGTGGGATCACGAGTGCCAAATCAACCAAATTGAATGGGAGATTTCGCATAAGCTTCTAGTCAATCCACTTACGAATGTAATCCACAAAAGTTTATGACAAAATCACCAAATAAAAAAATACTTTACACAACTGTAATAAAAATAAATATTTCCTTTTTGAAAATGAATTAAAAGTCCCTTTAATTAATCATATACCATAAAAATGTAATTTCTTGACAAAATAATTTGCAGCATTATAATTCCAGCCACAATTTGCATAAATTCATTAAATTTTTTTTGTACGTTTAATTATGGTTACAATTTTAATTTAACATTTATTTTAATCCTTACATCGGTAAAAGCAAATCTTCCAGCTGCTGTGACAAGGGGGACCTTGACAGATTGCAAGTTCTGGATTTCCATGCACCTGTAGTGCATGGAAAATCCTGGAACCTGCGGGGCTATTCGGACAGTTTATGATGGTGTATGCTGCATACGCCATCATCGGCCCTCTAGGTCCTGGGTCATTATATTAACTGACATAGATTGCTCTTCTATACTTGACCTGCCCTTTGCAAAATCATTTTCATGCAGAAGCTAGAAGGAATGCTTCGATGGGCATGTAACATATCACAGTATAAAATGCACGCAAAGAACGAGCCTTATTGATTGGCAGCCTTGGTGACACTCTCATGTGAACAGATATTGATTTAAAGACCAAGAGATTAAATTTTTCGCTCAGAGGAGAGACATGTGACCTTTGGCTGAGCAAATAGATAATGCTAACCCGATATTTATAAGAAAAGAAAAGAAACAATGTCACCGTATTGGTAACATGACATCAGTTTACATAGGATATACAGCACATAAACTGTCCATTCGACCCATACCAGTCCATGTCAGAATATATGCACCAGTCTAGCCTCCACCCGTCTTTCCTCATGTAACTCTATCAGCATAATTTTCTATTTCCTTCTCCCCATATGCTTAACTAGCCTCTCCTTAAATGTATCTATGTTAGTCAATTCCACCATTCCCTGTGGTGGCGAGTTCTGCATTCTCACCATTCTCTGTTAAAGAGGTTCCTTTTGAAAGCTCTATTTGATTTCTTGGTGAATGACGTATATTGACGGCCTCTAGTCTTACTTTTCCACACTCTCTGTGTATCTACTGTAGAAGATCATTTCAAAATGTGAAAGATCAGTAACAGACCACCCGCAGTATTTTCTTTTGAAGGGAAAAGAGAAATAGCCTGTTCATCCTTTACGGATATTTATAAACTCGTATTTCTGGTATCATCGTTGTAAATCATTTTTGTAACCTCTCCCGTGTCTTGATATAATGTTTATAATATGCCGACCATAATTGTAAGTAATATTGCAAATGTGGTCTAACCAAGTTTCGATGCAAGTTTTGCTTAACTTCTCTAATTTTAAATTCAATCCCTCTAGAAATAAACCGTACTCTCTTATGGTCTTGATTTCCTGTGTCGCTACTTTCAGTGATTTGCCTACCTCTACTCCGAGATCTCTTTGTTCTTTTACCCCAATTGGATTCGTATTTTTTAGCTAATATGTGACCTCACTATTTTTCTTACCAATATGTAATAACTCACACTTATTTGTGTGTAATTAAATTTTCAAATTATATGCCCATTCTTGAAGTTTATTAATATCTTCTGGCAATTTGATGCAGTCCTCCTATGGATTAACTACCGCCCCCCCCCCACACACACAAATACACACACACACACAATTTGGTGTCATCTGCCAATTTAAACTTGATTCCAAAGTCTAAATCGTTAATATTAATTGTGAACAAAAGTGGTCCCAGCACTGTTTCTTTGGAGCACCACTTCCTCTGTTCAGCCACGCCATGGTGCCAGCTAATTATCCATTTTACTACTTGTTGTCTGACTCTGCATTCTCTGACTTTATTCGTTAGTTATTTATGTGGTACCTTATCGATAGCCAACTGAAAATGTAGTTAAATTGCATGTTTAATCCCAGATTTTTTTTGCAAGTTTTGTCACTCTGTTCGAGGACCAAGATTAATAATCCTGAACAGATTAGTTGAAATTATAGTTTGGGAATTTGAATTCAGCTTTTTAAATCTGGAAATATTGGGCCCAAGTTTCCACAAGAAAAAAAACAGGCACCCGTCCGAGCTGGGCGCCCGTTTTTCGCGCCTAAAACGGCGCCTAAAAAAATCCTCGATATTCTCCACCTACTTACAGGTCCTCTGGCCCTCGGCGCAGCCAGCACCAGCTGTGGGGGGGCGGAGCCAGGTCCCCGCGCTGAAAACAGTGCCGGGACCTCTGCACATGCGCGCTACAGTCGGCACGCAAGTGCAGTAGCTCCAGGCGCCGAACTGTGTGGGAGGGGCCCGAAGCACGCAGCCCCTAGCCCTGGCTGAA